>NC_071355.1:183039438-183655271 GCF_943734655.1 Sabethes cyaneus
CTTGCCTTATTGCCTTCTTGCCTTCTTGCCTTCTTGCCTTCTTGCCTTCTTGCCTTCTTGCCTTCTTGCCTTCTTGCCTTCTTGCCTTCTTGCCTTCTTGCCTTCTTGCCTTCTTGCCTTCTTGCCTTCTTGCCTTCTTGCCTTCTTGCCTTCTTGCCTTCTTGCCTTCTTGCCTTGCCTCTTGCCTTCTTGCCTTCTTGCCTTCTTGCCTTCTTGCCTTCTTGCCTTCTTGCCTTCTTGCCTTCTTGCCTTCTTGCCTTCTTGCCTTCTTGCCTTCTTGCCTTATTGCCTTCTTGCCTTCTTGCCTCTTGCTTCTTGCCTTCTTGCCTTCTTGCCTTCTTGCCTTCTTGCCTTCTTGCCTTCTTGCCTTCTTGCCTTCTTGCCTTCTTGCCTTCTTGCCTTCTTGCCTTCTTGCCTTCTTGCCTTCTTGCCTTCTTGCCTTCTTGCCTTCTTGCCTTCTTGCCTTCTTGCCTTCTTGCCTTCTTGCCTTCTTGCCTTCTTGCCTTCTTGCCTTCTTGCCTTCTTGCCTTCTTGCCTTCTTGCTTCTTGCCTTCTTGCCTTCTTGCCTTCTTGCCTTCTTGCCTTCTTGCCTTCTTGCCTTCTTGCCTTCTTGCCTTCTTGCCTTCTTGCCTTCTTGCCTTCTTGCCTTCTTGCCTTCTTGCCTTCTTGCCTTCTTGCCTTCTTGCCTTCTTGCCTTCTTGCCTCTGCCTTCTTGCCTTCTTGCCTTCTTGCCTTCTTGCCCTTCTTGCCTTCTTGCCTTCTTGCCTTCTTGCCTTCTTGCCTTCTTGCCTTCTTGCCTTCTTGCCTTCTTGCCTTCTTGCCTTCTTGCCTTCTTGCCTTCTTGCCTTCTTGCCTTCTTGCCTTCTTGCCTTCTTGCCTTCTTGCCTTCTTGCCTTCTTGCCTTCTTGCCTTCTTGCCTTCTTGCCTTCTTGCCTTCTTGCCTTCTTGCCTTCTTGCCTTCTTGCCTTCTTGCCTTCTTGCCTTCTTGCCTTCTTGCCTTCTTGCCTTCTTGCCTTCTTGCCTTCTTGCCTTCTTGCCTTCTTGCCTTCTGGCCTTTTCATTTCCCACTTTTCATATCTCGCTTTTCATTTCTGACTTTTCGTTTCTCATTTTTCGTCTTTCACATTTTATTTCTCACTTTTCATTTGTCGCTTTTCATTTCACTTCTCACTACTCATTTTACCTCTCTTAACCTAATCTACCTAACAACTATCTTTATTGAATCTTGTTCCACAATTGGTCAGTGTTAAGTCGGAACGAACCAAGTGATCAAACTCTGATTTCGAGAAAAATGCGCTCAAAGTTGCTACTCTGCATGATTTATACCTATCAATCGTTCGAAATCATCTCATAACTTTGGCTGTTTGCAACATTTATGTAGTCTGCTTAGACTAAAATGTAGCTTAGAAATTTCTTGGTAATTTACTGTCATTAACTCATTTTTTTAAATTTTGCGACTTGGTCCGGTCTGATTAACACCGACCAATTGAGGAATTGACGGTATGGCGAAAGATTAATAATCAACGAGCACAGATCAATTATTTATTATATATTTATTAGGACATAAAACTTATTTTTAAATCAACTGTTCCCATCAAATTTCATCATATCACATTTACACGGAAATATTTCGATTCCGATTCTATGAATCATCATGGTTTGCTAGATTTGTATTGCCCTCTTTTAGGCAATGTTGAATACCACGTTAGAGAGTGCATCCGCTTGCTTCAGTCCATCGAATGTAACGTCACGAAAGCGGGAGGTCTCACTCACTATTCTGACGCATGATTTTGTATCTCACAAAATTCGTCGGAAAACTACGTCCGAGTATTATTCGTCCACAGCTCATTTCGTTTGATTGAATCGAATCGGACGCCACCTGAAAGTCCACAAGCAGACGATTTGTATTTCCGGAACTTGGCTGACGCAGACTAAAAAATGAAACGTTCGTGTCGTCATGGACTCGAATGCATTTCAGCTCTAGTCTACTCCCGTTGTGCAATGGCATTAATGGAACCTTTGTGCCTAACATTCAATAAATCGTTCGAGATCGGAAATTTACGTAGATCTGGAAGCAAACAGTCATGTTCCCTGTTTTTAAAAGTGGCGACCATCGCAACGTTCGAAACTATCGTGAAATCACCAGTCTTTCAGCTGCATCTAAACTATTTGAAATAGTAGGACGCATAAGAGACAAAGATATTATCCCTACTTCAAAATGTTGCTACAATGTATGATGAATGTTTGTCACTATTGCATGGAAGTTAGGACAATGACACAGGACAAGTTATCGTAGGTGTTTATCGTGGATACAGATGTTTCACGACAACTATGTTGTTGCCTGCGAAAAAGACACACTGCTGTACGCAATACGTATTGTACGCAACAAAAGCAATCCTAATCATGTCACACTGAGTCGGCAGCGGCACTGTTTGGTAGTTACGAAGGTAACGTCGATAACTAACAAGCTAGTCTTTTTCTTAAGACTTTTGCTGTTTGTCCCTTTTGTTCAAGTTGCTGATAAAGTATTGTCTTTAACCAGCCGACTTGCGATAAAGACATATTTTATTGTATACTTGCATCACCAACAACAAGCGCTTATGAGAGCGAGTGCGTATCAAAATATATCCTCACCGAAAGTTGTCCTTCTCACTGGTGTGAAGGGACATTCATTTGTCCTATTATTTTGTTATCGCGATCAGAATGTATCAGAATGTTGCAACGTATGTTTGTTTTATAGGTAGAGAATCACTGTGTTATTTCTGTGTATGAACAATGATATTTTGATTCCTCGATAGGGAGTAATTTTTATTCTTGCTGGACAAAATGCTATATTTTTACCGATCAACACGGATTTATACTTGGTCGATCCGTTAGCACGAACCTTCTGAATTTCACGTCTTCTTGTACATCCCACATGAAACAAAAGGCACAAAGTGATCTGATCTTTACGGATTTACATGCTACCAATGATTACTTAATATTATTATTGATTATTATATTGATTGCTATTGATTACGTAATTAAGATAAAAAAGATTACAAAAATATGCTATCATTACTCATTTATATGCCTTACTGCAAAGTCCTTGATACAAGCAGTAAACAGTATGATGAATTTAAAAAAATAGGGCAGTTGCGTAGTATCAATAAAATGCTTATAATAAATCGCTTTTTAGTGAAATGAAATAGCACTGAACGGAAGGCAAATGTGTTCAAGTCAAATCAACACAAGAATTTTTGAATTGTTCGTTAAAAATCCAACCTAGAAATGATGAAAGTTGAAATAGCTTTTCTTACTACGACGGGAATTAGCATTAAACCCTGTATACTTCTCAATCCTATCATTAATTGCATCGACCGAGCACAACTGCAAACAGTGTAAACTTTAGTCTTTCGTATGACGAAAGCTCATAATTTATAAAATCACTTTTACCTGATCGAATATTCATCACCACGCCGCCCGTTGCAATAATCTGCATCGTATCGCATCGTATCGCTGGGTGACCAAGTGCAGCCGTCTTGTTCGGTTTTTGACTTAACAAGAAGTGTTTCAACGGCACTACGGGCGGTGCATATTTAAAACCTGCGCCCGCTATACGTACCTACCTACTTAGCATCGATTCGTTCCAACCCATGCGTATAATTACAATCAGCTTTTCGGGACTTTGCAAGTGTTGTCCAGTCGCTAGCCCGACGAAGTGAAGGTTGTTGTAGACACGAATAAAATAGTGTTTTTTAAATTATTTTACATGTCATGGCTTTAATTTTGTTACAAAATAATTTTCCTGTCCCGCCACGCCACAGAAAACATAAGTTATCGAATAATTTTAACCATTCATTTCAATCCGGAGGTGGCCCATTCACACTGAATAGTCAATCATTGTAATTAATTGTTTAGTTTTTGAATGGACATCAACGAGACAGCGATAAGCGAACACCTACCGGCGGGGATGCAGTCAAAGATATATAATTAAATGCACCATTCGCGGCACGCATGAATGGCCCATCGTGTTTCCGTTACATGCATTTTTATGCGCTTTTCCCAATGCACCGGAATCCGTGCATCGGCTGCGATAATGCGGTTCGGTTGTCCCACGTGCCGTAGGACATGTAGGCCTGAATTAAACCAGCGAACCAACCAACCGGCCAACCAGGCGGGTAACAGTCTTCGCCTACAAGATCAGGGATATTGCGTTGCGATAAGTTTCGTTTTGGTATTCATACGTGTTACCCTCGACAACTTGATCGAGCACCAGTGGAACTACCGAGGGGATTGCGAGGTGTCTAATTAGTCACAACGAATCGCCTACCGGTCGGACTGCATGCTGAATGAATGCCTTCGGGGGGCAGCCGGGTGACATGTTTCTGATCAGGCAGGAATGTTTGAATATTCATGTTTAGTTTTTATTCAAGGTGATATTTTCATGTTTTCTCGCTTTTAAATATAGCTATTATTTTGCTGTTACAACTTTTTTAAACCAACCCTTTGCTATTGAAAAAGGTGTTTTTTTCATTTGTTAAGCCTGTCTTCCTTGATTGCTAGTAACCACTGTGTAATTCAGAAAATATTTACAACCTCAAATCCTGTCTCCGTTAATGTCTTATTTTTTCCTCAGTGGCCTTCCAACAGTACAACGGTCATCTATACCTATAAAGAAGGATTTCTATCTGTCTGTCTGTCTGTCTGTCTGTCTGTCCTGTGTTCCTTGTAGAATCAAAAACTACTGAACCAATCGGCGTGAAAATTTGCATGTAGAGGTTTTTGGGGCCAAAAAAGGTTTTAGTGATGGTTAGAGACCCCTCCCCCCACTAAGAGGGGGGGCTCCCATACAAATGAAACACAAATTTCTGCATAACTCGAGAACTAATCAAGCAAATAGAACCAAATTTGGCATGTGGGTGTTTTCGGTGACAAGAATTTATTCTAGGGTAATTTGAGACCCCTCCCCTCTTTATAAGGGGAATTATAACTCCTCTCCCCTTTAAGAGGGGGGGTTTCCATTCAAATTTCCTCATAACTCGAGAACTAATCAAGCAAATGGAACCAAATTTGGCATGTGAAGGTTTTCGAGGGCAAGAAAATTTTCTATGTTGAATTAGGACCCCTCCTCACTTTAAGAGGGGGGGCTCCTGTACAAATGAAATACCAATTTCCTCATAACTCGAAAACTAATCAAGCAAATGGAACCAAATTTGGCATGTGTGTGTTTTTGAAGACAAAATTTTTTTCTATGATGAATTGGGACCCCTCCCCACTTTAAGAGGGAGGGGGGGGGGGCTCCTATACAAACGAAATACAAATTTCCTTATAACTCGAGAGCTAATCCAGCAAATGGAACCAAATTTGGCATGTAGGTGTTTTTGGAGGCAAGAATGTTTTCTATGATGAATAAGAACCTCTCCCCACTTTAGGAGGGGGGCTCCTATACAAATGAAATACAAATTTCCTCTTAACTCGAGAACTAATCAAGCAAATAGAACCAAATTCGGCATGTGGATGTTTTCGGTGACAAGAATTTATTCTATGGTAAATTGAGACCCCTCCCTCTTTATAAGGGGAATTGTAACTCCTCTCCCCTTTAAGAGGGGGGGCTTCCATACAAATTTCCTCATAACTCGAGAACTAATCAAGCAAATGGAACCAACTTTGGCATGTGAAGGTTTTCGAGGGCAAGAAAATTTTCTACGGTGAATTAGGACCCCTCCCCGCTCTAAGAGGGGGGGCTCCTGTACAAATGAAATACAAATTTCCTCCTAACTCGAGAACTAATCAAGCAAATAGAACAACATTTGGCATGTGAGTGTTTTTTCTGGTGACAAGAATTTATTCTATGGTGAATTGAGACCCCTCCCCTCTTTATAAGAGGAATTATAACTCCTCTCCCCTTTAAGAGGGGGGACTTCCATACAAATTTCCTCATAACTCGAGAACTAATCAAGCAAATGCAACCAAATTTGGCATGTGAAGGTTTTCGAGAGCAAGAAAATTTTCTATGGTGAATTAGGACCCCTCCCCACTTTAAGAGGAGGGGCTCCTATACAAATGGAATACAAATTTCCTCATAACTCGAGAACTAATCAAGCGAATTGAACCAAATTTGGCATGTGTGTGTTTTTGGAGACAATTTTGTTTTTCAATGATGAATTGGGACCCCTCCCCACTTTAGGAGGGGGGGTCCTATACAAACGAGTTACAAATTTCCTCATAACTCGAGAACTAATCCAGCAAATGGAACCAAATTTGGCGTGTAGGTGTTTTTGGAGGCAAGAATTTTTTCTGTGATGAATTAGGACCTCTTCCCCCATTAGGAGGGGGGGCTCCAATACAAATGAAATACAAATTTCCCCATAACTCGAGAAATAATCAAGCAAATAGAACCAAATTCGGCATGTGGAGGTTTTTGGAGGCAAAAATATTTTCTACGGTGAATTAGGATCCTTCCACACTTCAAGAGGGGGGGCTTCTACACAAATGAAATACAAATTTCCTCATAATTCGAGAACTAATCAAGCAAATGGAATTTTGGCATGTGGGTGTTTTTGGAGGCAACCATTTTTCCCATGATGAATTAGGACTTCTTACCTTTTTAGGAGGGGGGGGGGGGCTCCCATTCAAACGAAATACAAATTTGCTCATAACTTTAGAACTAATCAAGCAAATGGAACCAAATTTGGCATGGGAGAGTTTTAGATGGCAGAATTTTTTTTCTGTGGTGTATTACGACCCCTTTCCCTTTTAAGAGGGTGGGCTCCCATACAAATGAAATACAAATTTCCTTATAATTTAAGTACTAATCAAGCAAATGGAACCAAATTTAGCATGTAGGAGATTTTTGAGTCTTGAATTTATTTTATGATAGTTAGAGACCTCTCACCCCTGTGGTAGGGGGATATGGACTCTCATACAAATAAAACAGAAATTTTTGCGAAACTCAAAAACTAATCCAACTCGAGAAATTCGAGACTCTTCCATAAAACATTAATCAATAACAAGATCACAAAAACTATCTATAGCAACACTAGATCATTCAGGACGAGCCGGTCGCGAGTGTTGCCGGTGACCCGCCGTCGGAAGCGCCGCCCACTGGGGGGCTTGCAAAACTCGAGAAGTGACAAAGATCATCCGAGATTCATGATTTATGTACAACACAGGTTAATTTGTGGCAATACGAAGTTTGTCGGGTCAGCTAGTTCTTAAATAAATGATGGATCAGATTCTTTTTGAACTGAAAATTAACGATATTGCTGTTTATTTGATTTCTTTTGACGTAGGACTACGTCTTACGGCAAGTTTTGAGATAGGGTGTCATTCCAAAAAATCGAAAAATGCGAGCGTCTCGAAAAATGAAAGGTTTTGAGCGCTAATAGCTCAGCGGTTTTCCGATCGATTTTCAATATTCTTACACCAATCGATCGGAAAATCTTCTAAGAATTGACCCAAATGAAGAAAATTATGGATTCTTGATGTTGAACTATTGAAAAATTGAAAATAATGAACCTATGTTTTACCAGAATTCTCGCTTCGTGATTGGCTGGAAGATTCTTTACGATGATCTAAACCTATACGAATTTTATATCTGTGCTTGGGAAGTATGCCAAAATAAGTGACAAATTTTCCTCATTTTAACAAGATTTCTTAACACCGCGGTTCAACCTAGACCATTTTGATGTCCTTGAACAGATTGAACGCGATTAAACCTAGTCCAATTTGATGTCTGTGTTAGGGAAGTGTGCCAGAAAAATGACACAAGTTCGTCGTCCCAACAGATCGCAAATTCTTTACTGCGAGACGATTAAACCTCGGCGAATTTGATATCTGTGTTGGAAAAATGTGCTACAGCTGTAGTATTCGGTTATAATACGACTCTGTATGAATACGCATGCTTGCCGTTTCATTAGAAGTGTAGTGAAAAGATGTGCTGTTGATAAAATAGGATTGAATTGGTAAAATCCCTTCAACGTGGGAAACCATGGATAATAAAAACAATCTTTAATTTCAGTAAGGTAGCAGGAAAGCAATAGTTTGTATTCTTGATTTTGTTAAATTGTTTTCAAATGCACAATCTTTTGAGAATTGAACGTATGCAATGTTACTACTTTGATAAATGTTACATACAACGCATGTAGCATGTATATATGTTGCATATAGCATGTATACATGAAGAATCGAATGATTACAAGCATGAATACATGCTATTATCACTACAAAAAGACTTACGTAGTCCTGTGTCGCCTATATATGCGGTCGTGTCTTGTACACAACCCCTCTGATTTTTTTGGTTTATTTATTTGCAAAAATTTACTGATAGGAATTGACTTATAGCAAAAACTCTGCCAAAAGTCGAGAGACAGTAACAGCAATGCTATCTGCCGAGTTAAAGTTGAACTAACACATACTAGTGTGTGTAAATTAGACTGTGGATATACACAAACACGTATGCAATGCATTGCCACGCTCGCACACATTTTTTCCCACCAATACATGTATACACAGCTTCAACTAGTTCAACTAGAACTAGTTCTAAACTACAATTTTTCTGAACAAGGTTTTGCTGTATCGTTTGTAGCTACGGTGCTACAACGCTAGTAACTCATCAGTGATTGTGAACGTTCATTTAGTCACTAATAAGATACTAGCATTATAGCGCCGTAACTACAAAAGATACAGCAAAACTTTATTCAGCAAAATTATAGACAATAAAGATAATCAAAGCGATCGAACCATCCCTGGTCACAACGATAACTTGTTAAGCGTAGGTACAAACCCCCCCCCCCCCCCCCCCTCTGCTTTCCGCTTTAGCTTTCTTCTACCGTCCCTTCATCGATTGTATAAGAACTACCGTTTCAAAAAATATGTTTTAATGTGTTAACGTTTTATTCTGTTATTTACAATAAATACCAACTTCAGTTTCCTTTGAAAAATGCCAAACCAAACGCCGAAACGTCAGGCAGTATAAAAAAGCCGTTTTCGATAGATAATCGACTGTACAGCCGAAAATTCCGAATATTTCAAGTTAAGTTTATAACCTAATTTAATTCTTATTTCATGCATAAATTCAACACTGATTTCAAGTCCAATTTTATGTCCATTGCCAAGTCTAATTTCAACTTTGATTGTAAGTCCAACGTCAAGTACAATTTCAAGTCCGATTACATTACATGTCCAATTCTAAATGGTTTCAATTTTAACTTTAGATCCGACTTTACATCCGGTTTCAAGACGCAGTCCTAAGTCCAAAAGTGAAAAACGGGACAGGACAAGCAATGAAAGAAGAAAAAGCAAGCAAAAAAAGCAAAAACTAAAGAGAAAATATGCGACAAATGGAGAGAAAGCTCCACAAAAACAAAAAAAAACTGACAGAAAAGGGTAAAAACGGGATAGAAAAAGAGGAAAACGACAAAAGGGAAACGGAACAGAAAACAAAAATAAAAAGAAGGGAAGCAACAGCAAAACAGAAAACCGATTGAGAAAATGGGGAATAGAGGTCAAACGGAAGATAAAATCAGAAAGATAGGACAAAATGAGAATGGGAACTTTGAAAATGGGAATTGAAAAATAGGAATAGAAAATGGGAAAATAGAAATGAGAACAGGGAAAATGAGTTTGGCAAATGGGAACGAAAAAAATGAAAAGTAAACAGGAAAAAAGACAGAAGAAAAAAGTAAACTTGGAGAGAGAAAAAAAAACAAAAAACGGGAGATGAAAAAAGATAACCGGGGAGTAAAGGGAAAAAGGGAGCTAAAAATAGAACTAACGTGACAGAAAAGAAGAAAAAGAGGGCATTTGTAAAATGTAAAACAGACGAGAACCTAAAACAAGAAAAAAGAGAGTAAAGAAAAGACGTAAGCTTAAAACGAGAAAATAAAATAGGGAAGAGAAAATACGGAAAACGGGAAAGAAAACTACAAAAATATGAGTGAAATCAAAAGGAAAAACAGCACTGCTAATGATAGAAATAAGACAGAAAACAAAAAATAGAAGAAACAGAAAGAAGAAAAATAGAAAAACGAGAGATGAAAAAGAAAAAACGGAAAGAAGAACCCAAGACAACGCTACAGAAAAGAAGAAAACACTAACAAAAGGAAGAAAAAAGGGTCTGGAGAAAAGAACAAGAACCGAAAAAAGGAAAAACATGTGAGAGAGTAAGACGAAATATGTCGATCCTGATTTCAAATTAAACTTTGAGCCTAATTTCATGTCCATGTCCAAATTCAAATCTAATTTAATTCCAAATTTAGCTCACATTTAAACTTTAATTTCAAGCCTAATTTTAGTAAAATTTGAATTCCAATTTCAAGTGTAATTTAAATCTTATTTACCACCAATTTCAATTCCAATTTTAAGTTCAATTTCGGGTTTAATTTCAAATCCAATTTAAAGTCCAATTTCAAATAAAAACTTCAAATTCTGTTTTAAGTTCGGTTTTAGGTCTAATTTCAAGTAAAACATCCAAACCAAATTACTTCAAATTTCAGCTAAAATTAAAAAAGAAGAAAACTTATCCAATTTTATTCTACTATGTGTACTTTATTCACGACAGATACGTATTTCGCCTACGACTTGCAGGCTTCCTCAGTGTCTGTTTTCGAAATACGTCGTAGGCGAAATACGTATCTGTCGTGAATAAAATACACATAGTAGAATAAAATTGGATAAGTTTTCTTCTTTTTTAATTTTAGGTACCGTATTCTACTAAGAAGCTCCAAAAACTTCATTTAAATTTCAGTCCAAATCAAAGTCCAAGTACGATTTCCACGGTCATTCCACGCGAAGTGTCGGAGACCCGTTTAATCGACCTTCACGGATTTGAACAAAATTTTGCCAGATTGTTTGTTTAATGGAAACACTTCCGGTTTTAAGGAAAATAGCCGTTTTTGTTAAAACCTCTTATTTTCATTTGCTTATATTTCCGGAAATATTAGGTTTAGAAAGACAGTTTTCATATTTTTAAAGGAAATTACCCAAGGAATTCGAAAAAAGTATTATTTTTAACTACCAGTGCTGCAAATTATTTTTAAACTCAATTCTAATATTAAATTTACATTTTTCTTTCAATGAAAACTATTTTACTTCAAAAATTCCAACTTTAGCGTATTTCGCAGATTTTTTTACAAAAGAATTACTCATCGCCTTGAGGTATTCTTTTCCGATCCCGAGATACGGAGATAGGGTATGTTGCTGCTTCGTCCTATTCCCGTCCTATCCAACTTAAATTATTAAAAATATCAGCGATTTTTATGACACACAATGAAAAATTAGTTATTCCCTAATATTTTAATTTGTTGACTATCATACGCGATCAATCAAAGAGAGCTGAGATCTATTTAAATGCTTTTTTTCATTAAAGAATTTTTAGCAGCAAAATTTCTTTTCCTTTCCTTTTTTCGAGCGACGAAGAAGAAAATGTCAACTAATCGTTTCAATTTCCGTCATTTATAAGATGAAAATGACTCACGCAACGCATTGTCGTTATTCTGCAGCCGGGAAAACTTGCATGACCTGCAGAAACTTTGCAGAATAGCATTTGTCATGCCGTCCTACACAAATACATGCGCTCTGGCTTCGTAAACATTATTGTGATTTTTAGTTCGCACGATGAAAAATTTTGATGGATGGAATTTAAAACGGTACGACGAATTTAAGATATGAAGTCAGTTGCGTAATTTCAATAAAAAGCATTAATATTCGCTTTTTAGTGAATTCAAAGGGCACGGATCGGAAGGTAAGTGTGTTTGAGTCAAATCAACAGCAGAATATTTGAAGTGTTCATTAAATCCACCTAAGAAAGGATGAAAATTAGAGTGGCTTTCCTTACTACGACGGGAATTAGAAATAAACCCTATAAGCAAAAGAAAATAAGAGGTTTTGACAAAAACGGCTATTTTCCTTAAAAATGGATGTGATCCCAGTAATTGAGGGAATGTCCGCTCGGCACCAAATTTTGGATATTAACTCTTATTCCTAATCCAGTTTCAAAGCCCATTTCTAGTCCAATTCAAACTTTGATTTTAAAGCCACGTGCACTCGAAAGTTCGTAGTTTTTCAACATAATCGGTCGGTATTATTGTGGTAGGTACCATGCTGCATCAAAATCCGGACGATACCAATATCCGGACACTCTCGCTAATTTATCCTTATTAAGTAATAATAAATGCAATTTATGAGGTGTAGCTAAGTGGATTACTTTGCAAATATACCTAAGTTCGTTTAAACATAATCGGTTTAAACATAAGTAGGCTGCGTGAAATAACTTAAATAAATCCGTAACGTTAGTATCAAACAGTGTCTTTTTTCTGCGAGTTTATTCAGATTACTAATAAGTAGTGCTTTCGCGATTTAAGGTTTTTTGGAACTTATTATTATAACACTTTCTAGGCTTAGTATCAACAAAGAAGGTTAGTTTTAATTAATTGAGACGGTGCCATTCATTAATGTGGTGAAATAAAGTGTATTTCTATAAATAATTGCGCTGTCTGGATTTAAAACCATGTTTTTAAATCCGGACATGTTTGACTAGTGATGGTAACTATCTAATGTTTTTCTTAGAAAATGCGAAAGGACACGTTGAACCAGGCAGAATGTGTAGTAAGTGAAGGAGTCTCGATCCATGGAACCGTCAAAATATTTGGTAATCCAAAATACTTTAAGGCATTCAATGTAGAAGTACTTAATCACTTTCGTTCTCTGGCTAGGTAAATGGACTTGAAGTGCACTTAACTAAAATCGTACCGTTAATGACGACAAAGTGGCATTAAAAGTAAAAAATGAGAGATGATTATTTAACACTACATTTTACAAGTGATAAGTTGTTTACTTTCAGGCATACATTTCTTAGACAAAATACGAGAAAGTTTTGCCTGTCCGGAAAACGATTCAAAAGTGTCCGGATATTGAGTCACTGAGATGTGAGGTGTCCGGATTTATGAACCAGACAAGCCTGTTTATTTCTCTTATTTTAATGTATTTTATTGAGTTTTCATTGTATCATTGACTCGTTATTGCAAATTTAAGCTTTATATTTGATTACAGACAGTACATAGCAATTACTAGAATGTTGCGAAATTATTGTTTACAGAGTTAATATGCTCCGTATGACCTGCTAAGTGTCCGGATATTGATGCAACATGGTAATAATAGATTCGCCATCCTACGATTACTGAACATTATTCTGAAAGGACGAATGCCCCACCTTTTGTTTACACCTGGGTACGCTAGCGTATAGTGGGATAGCGTATGTCCTTCAACTGGATGTTTTTTCGCGTGAAAAATGATGAACATTAACATCAGAAATTTATTGAAAAGCATTATTTTATTATGATATCATTGAAAGCATCACATTTATTAATTCAGTATTATTAAATTAAGGGGGCATAGTACTTTTTCAATTTAAAAAAATCGAAATTTTTTTTATTGATTATTTCGAAAGATTAACATTTTGACCATATGTGTTTCAAGTCATTTCGATGAATTTCAAAAATTGACAAAGTTACAGCTATTTGTACCGCGCATGTCTGGAGCGATTACACAGCGAATAAAAACTTCAACGTCGTTTTTCTCGAAACCAGGTTTTGAAAGTCGGTACCATAAATATCTGAAGAACGGCTCAAGCAATTCTCATGATTCTTTTTTTGTTTTAAAGCCAACAAAATTATCTAGTGTTTGACCCATCCTTTTTTCGATATTACAATTTTTGTATTTTTTAGAAATGTTTAAAGTCAATTTTTTCGACTAAAAACCTTACTTTTATGTTTGAATGTCCGCCATTTTGTTATGCGTTCGAATTTAAAAAAAAAGGATGGGTCAAACACGAGATAATTTAATATACTTTCATGTCGTTTTGGAATTTTTCAATTCGGATAAGCCCCCCAGCGCCAATCCATGGCACCGCAAATCATATTTTTTTCGAATGATCATGTTCAAGGAGCCGTAGGGGAGAGGGGAAGAGGTATACATATACAAACAAAATTGTAAATATTAGTATAAAGTGCAATGTTTAGAATGCAAAAAACCCAAAACGATTCGCTTTTCGCGTTATCGAGAAGAAAATATTTAAAATAAGGCAAAAAATGTGGTGTAAAAAGTACTATGCCCCCTTAATGATCCACTTTCAACTATAAATTTAATAAATCTAACTACAGAAAAAATGTTAAAATTATCATTCGACTGACATAACAACATGGAAATATGGCGAAGCCCATAATGACAAACGCCATTTTGCCGTAATAACCTGGAAACCCTAATAAGCGCAAACCGTTACACAAAGGATAATAAACGCTCGTTACATCTCCCCCATTTTGGCTTTCTTTCACGCGTTTAAAGGCAAAACGCGGTATCCAATTTTTCAATAATTGACCACACCGCCCAATTTAGTCAACCATAACGCGCCACTGTGACTGCACCGTTACGGCACAGCAACTGAACTGATTGCTAGGTTGTTCGTTCCGTCGTCAGCCGACCTGACTTACTGACCGAAACCCTACGGCTTCTCTTTTCTTCCTGATCGGTGCGCCGAACGCTGAAATGAAGCTTATTGTCACTGGGCCAATTTGGCACGTGCCAACAAACTAACCGGGCAGCGCGCTCCATATGATCGAACTGATTGGTAGTCATTCAGCACACAACGATCCGGACATAACAGTGACACAAAAGGTTTCCAGTTTCATCGCTAGTTTCACTTTCATTCGGTTATGCCGAACGGATTGAGCGCAGTTCGCCCATGAGGAGTACAGCAATACTACCGTGTCGACATTGGTCCTCGTTTTGTTAAGCGATGCAGCAGATCATTTCGCTGGGGTTGTTAAACGATGATGGTGACCAGAAAAAAATGGACTAAAAGTGCTAGATATGGCAGTTTGCATAATGATGCATAAAACGGTTCCGCGATGGACGGGCTCCGTGGATCTGAATTTGGATGCTATTATCGGCCGATATTTATGGTAATACATAAAACCAACCCATATACGCTAAGCAGTTTCATGTAGTAATCAAAATGAATTTTAGTAAAAAAAAAGAGTATGCAAAGTGGCTTAATGAGACAACATCCTATAACAGTGCAATTGAGCTGGTTCGGTGTAATGATGTTACTAAACACATGAGCAAGCGTGCGCATAAATTACATAAGCATAATTTTACGATCCATATCTTCTTACTGTATCACAAATTACTTGCACTTGCGTAATGTAGCATATTTTTATGCACAACTTTGAAAATTCCCGCCTTCACGCCTGGATCCCGTTCCGTTGGATCCTATCAATCTTTTTTTCATTACTTTCTTCTACCATCCCCTACGTTAATTGTAAAAAAACTACCGTTATAAAATTTCGTATGGAGTATGCTAATTTTGTCGAAAATATGAGTGCATGAAGAAATCAACGCACATTAGTGTGCCCCCCGTATCGATACATCCCGCGAAGCAGCAATCGTTCGAGAATGTGTTTCAAGTGTAGGTACAAACCTAAAGTCTATAAAATACGTTTCCAATTTATCAACCATTGTTTGCAGTTCATTGTAAGCCTTTATTCGAAATAGGTACATCGTTTTTCTTGACCATTCAAAATAACGTGTTTCAATCTACGCGATTGTTCATCAGGTTATGTGCCCAACGCAATAAAGTCGTGTTTACAGACCTCATAAACTCTTAGACAATTAGAGGCGCTGTTGGTGTGTCCATTGTATTCAAGGTGAATTATCTTGCACAAAAGTTTGCAACTAGATATGATTTGTGAACAATTCTAGTCGAATATCAATGCATGATGATCATTATCTAGTGCTATCAAATCTTTTTCAAAACAACTGGTGGGCTTACTTCTTATTGCTAGCGGCAAAGAGCCAGGGTGTCAAGAATTCTTCAACACTGTACACGGCCCTGGCCTAGTTGTCGTCAATTCCGCCATTCCGTCGAGCCATCCAGCACATTGAACCCCTCTATGCCTGGTGCCAGTGGGGTTCATGAAAAAAAAAATGATTACTCTGCGCAGTCATCCGGCATCCTTGCGACGTGGCCGGCCCGCGGTAGTCTCTCAACGTTCACCAGGTACACGATGGGAATATGGGAATCTCTCTAAGTAGTGCCTGCAGCTTGTCGTTCATACGCCTACGCCTACGATATTGATTAAGGAGTTCTTTGAAATGTTTTTTGTCAGAAACCAGCACAGCTTGCTGCTTCGTGGTCGGCAAAAGACGCAAGGGCTCAAGCAATCGTCGGTTGATCTTGGAAAATAGCCAACTTACAAACGTCATAAAGTCCATTACTACTGTTAAGCTAAGAGTAGCTTTGAAAAACTATCACCCATCGATATCGAAGTTCTGTGGTGAATACATAGTGACAACTACTTAAGGTAACAATAGATTGAGGATGGTAGCATGCCGGATCACATTGCGAAGGTAGTAAACCCACAGAAAACAGACTAACAGATAATTGACGAGAAGTGTGTAAAAAGTTTTTATGTAATCAATGAGTAATCCTTCGATGGAGCACCCCTCGAGCAATAAGTGGCAAACTAAAACTTGATGTCACTGCCATCGCTAATTCAGCACAAAGTTATATCGCTAAAGGTACATACATAGTTTTTTAACCTTTTTTCAAACTACTTCTAGAGAGCACCACCGGCAGATTTTACACACAAGATATCGATTACTTTCTTCGAGCCTGTTAGTTAATCTATTCTCTGTGATAAAGCTGTTACATACAAGTCTGGATGCTGTGGTAACTAATTTAAATCACTGCCGATATGATTTTGGCTGCAACCACGCCACAAAAACGATTATATACAGCGGCCCCGATGGAATCCCTGATGCAGTTTCAAATATAGTCCCGATATGCCATATTTTGACCAACTCTTTTGTGCAACGGAATTTACTCGAAATGCGGAGGCAGTCTTTCAAGTTTCCAATGTTCAAATCTGGAGACCGACATCACTAGCCTTTCAGCGAGCTTCAAGCTATTCGAGAATGTTGCGAGTAACCAGTAACGCCATCCTCTCTCGTACGAAGAATGACATCTCGACTTCTCAAGATATATTCGGGCCGACGTTCTTCTTGTTTCCTTACCATAAAATCCTAAACGGGAAAGAGTTTGAATATGATATTTTCAAAACTTTTAGAAAATAGAAGTAAATGGGGCAGAATGGGCTACTTCTCGTCATTTCCGCGCATTGAGACCATCACCAATCGATTTTTCGTGATTTTTTACATAAGAAAAGTCACTTTTTACCCCATAAAAACAGCGGCAACAAAATGTTTCGTTTTTCGGTTGATTCTGCCCACTGTGCAGCGGCTGGTCTAAAATGCTCTAAAAATCTTCTACGAGTTGACAGGTCTCATCTCAGGGTACAACATTTAATTCAACCGGTCCGTCTCCCCCAGTGATGCCAGAACATGCCCAGTGCAATACACTATCTCGGATGTGCTACGTTCAGTGCTATGACAGGACGCTTTCTGCTCTAACAAGAGCAGAGAAATTTGTTACTTTTTTCTTCAATTATCGGCATAGGAGTCGCCCAAGAAATGCTGCAACTCGCGAGTGAGAAGTAGTGCTTTGACTATGAATTCCCTGATTTTTTTTTTCGAGATTTGTTGTTTTCTACATTCGGAATAAATTTTTATGTGTCTAATTGGATTTTGGATCCAGTTGGATTTCGAATTTGGCAACAAATGCGTGTCGCCTATGTTGCCAAAATCAAAACCGTGCCAAAATCGAGACCCTTTTTTGATATGAAAAAATTGAATGTAAATGCGTTAGAAATTGACTAAATGTTATTAATCAACGATTGCAACCGTTTTATGTTCATTCGCCAAGAGCTATCCGTACAGTGCAAGTAAGTTTTTGGCGTCCTGCGGTAAGACGTAGTCCTACGGCAATAAAAAATATTATTGTTCGTAACATTCTATAACCGCACTTTTTTCATGAACACACTTAGGGCATTATTTTCTCGTCATTTTAAGTATGTATACGGAAACTGACTGATATTTAAGAATATTTTTAGAAGTAAAATATTTTGTGTTGCCAAAAACGGATACTTTTGTTGCCAAAATCGAGGCATGCCAAAATCGAACCATGCCAAATTCGAAATCCCACTGTATACAATACGACCATTTTTCGTTGTTGAATGAAATACATGATTCAGTACGACCATCGATAAATTAAATGACTCAGCACGATCATTTTACAACGAAATATATGGTTCAGTGCGATCATAGATGAACTAAATTGTTCGGTATGATCAATATTCAATAAAGTATACAGTTCGGTACGACCATACCCAACAAACATTTTTGTTGAATAACTGCTTATCAAGCACTTGTTACCCGGTAATTGGCTACACAATGGTTGAATAAGCTACTATTCAATAAAAATGTTTGTTGGGTAGATGAACTAAATGATTCGGTATGACCAAAAAAAGCAAAGCAAAACCTAGGTGCTACATTCCGTTATCGAAACTTGCCCTTCTGTTTTTTATACGACAAACTACGCAGCCAACAACTGAAGTACAGAACAAGTGCAATACCAGTTACTACGATCTTCTTGCCTCTAACAGCTTCTCCCAGCTTAGAGTCGAACATACGTCCATTGGTGAATCAAGTACTATAAGCGCAAGGAAAATATGCATTAAAAATCACAGCATTCTCAAATGAATAGCTCTATGTACACATATTTTCCTAGATGTGATAGTTAAAGTAAAAATTTGCAGGAATTCGGAAGGTTCAACTGAAATGTGAGGTGCGCAGAATTAGGCACCACGCGCAGAATTAAGTGCGTTTACGGTATATGGTTCGGCTCGACCATAGATGAATTAAATGGTTCGGTACGACCAGAACTGCGCGCAAATACTGAATGAGGCATTGCTTTCTTCCGAGGAGTTAGGTGCTTCAAACCTCAAAGACGGTTGGGGCAGAATACGCTCGGCCATCGGACACTAGATATTAAGCCTCGGAGTACACAAAACTGCGCGCGAATACTGAATGAGGCACTGCTTTCTTCCGTTTCTTCTTTCGTGGACCAGTTGACCACGATCCTGAGGAGGAAAAAACGCTAGCAAAGGCTCTACACTGCGTTATTTCGAGGATTTGGGAGGAGGAAAAGCTACCGGAGGAATGGATGGAAGCAGGGGTTTGTCCCATCTACAAAGAGGGTGATCGGCTAGACTGCTGCAACTATCGCGGTACTACGCTGGTAAACACCGCCTACAAGGAACTCTCCCAAATCCGGTTACGCCGGTTGTCACCGATAGCACAAGGTTTCGTAGGGAATTATCAGGCGGGTTTCATGAGGGCTCGCGCAACTACGGACCAAATTTGTACTATCCGTCAGATCTTGCAGAAATGTCAGGAGTACAACGTGCCCACGCATCACATCTTTATTGATTTCAAAGCAACATACGATACAGTCTATCGAGACAAGCTATGGCAGATAATGCACGAACACGGTTTTCCGGAAAAACTGACGCGACTGATCAGAGCTACATTGAATCGAGTGATGTGTTTCGAATCACGAGCTACAGGCACTGCTTGGGGAGACTTTCATCGTACATCTAACGAAAGCAGGCTACGGTGGACCGGACACATCGAAAGGATGCCGGACGATAGTACGACGAAAATAGTTCTCTTCAACAACCCCATTGGCACCAGAAAAAGGTCGAAAGCGATTTGCGACTTCTAAGACGACTAGGAAATTGGCGACGAGTGGGCCAAGGCCGAGTTGAATGGAGACGAGTGCTTGAAACAGCACGAGCCCCCCGGCTCTATGCTGAAAAAGAAGAAGAAAAGACCATCGATAAGTAAAATGATTCGGTACGATCATTGTTGAATGCTTGAATCCATAGATGGATTAAGTGGTTTGGAACGACCATTTTTAACGATTTCAAGAGACTTTCGACTGAACTACCACTAACCTAGTAACCACCCCGACCGGTGTTTCCCAAAATCCGGATCACTGAAAGTGGAGACAAGGCAAGTGTGAACAGAGTCGGAGACGACAATCCAAAACCACTGATCCCGATCCCATCCTATCCTATATCGAAGCTTGCAGTTTAATGCTCTCTGTGAGCTTTTCGCTATAGTTACTATATATATAGTTCGGCGGATAGAAAACCAGGCGAATTGGCATCCCTGATTTATGAAATTAAATTTGAAATTATAGTGAAATGTACAGGTTTTTACGAAAAATAATCACTGGCGGGTGTTGAAAATGACTAGTTCTATGAAAATAAAGTGTGTTTTTTAACATTACTCCTGCATTTTGGATTTTGAAAAGCTTTTGGCTCCGCTTTTGACGTTTATTTGGCTCCCGATTTTCTATCCGCCGAACTATATATATAGTAACTATACCTTTCGCCCCACAGCATAAGCACATACATCAGTTGACGATTGAACTAATATTCCCGCCATATTAAGGAGACCCGTAGGACGCCATCGCTGAGACTTTTAATTCTGAAGCGGACTGTGGGCGAGTCAAGACATACACTATGTCCGTTCTTTTTATAAAGGTTCCGCGAGTGCCAAAGTGTCGAAGGAACGCTAGACTGGTCGTCGTTGACCCCATCCGTTCCAGCCCCATTCCAGCCACCCAGAAGAATACGTGAGGAAAAGGTCACAGATAATCGCCAAAAAGACGCGTTACCTAGGAACCGGAGCAGTGTCCATCGCGAGGTATCCTGACCCTGAACTAACGGGATTGGGGGAGAAGGTGAGTCTGACACGTTTTGTGATCCGAGCCTCTGCCTTTGCGGAAGATGTGATAGGTGGCCAGATACACCCATTAGGGATGCGTTATTTGGTGAACGTAGTTTCACCGATCCCTCTTTTGTTTCTTTACAGACCCGCCCTAACCTCATAGCTCTGCCGACGCCATCGACTGCTAAACAAAAGAGGGGGGATTCACAATACCCTAAATAAAACAAAGCTACTGGTCTTAAACATTGTTTTATTCCCATAAGCGGGCCAATTCATAAAAATCCAGTTACACATTTATAAGTAAAATGATTCGGTTGAATGAAGTGTATTGTATTGTATTGATCGATAAGAGCATAGACGAATGAAGTTGCTTGATAGACCATGGTTAAATGGATAAATAAAATGGTTTTCTACGATCATTGTTGAACAAATGGCTTTATTCAGTGTGAATCAAGTACCACCCAGCTAGCACCAAATCGTACATCAATAAACGAAAATTAACGTAAATAACTCTTAACAAATTCGGAATCGTAACTAAAGCTTGATAAAGTCCGTCCAAGTTGATTTTCAGTCGTATATAATGATGATAGCTGACATACATACGATATTCAGCACAGAATCGTATAGCAGTACGGAGCGGGTCGGGCTTAATCGGATATTATCGTACATAATTACTTATGACGATGGAACGCGTATGTTTATTCCTCATCACGTATATCGTTTCCAAAACATCACGGATATGCCAATTTGGCGCATCAAATACGACTTATTAGCATGTATATATGTACGTAATGCTGGTTTTTATCTTTGTTATACGTATAAAAACACTAGCTGGGCAGATTATGTACATAAGTAGTGGCGTAGGTTTAAACTATTGTTGTATTTGAATTTTTAGCAGATAAAATGGCTGATCCATTTTTAAACAGATTTTTAAAGATGCATTGCGTTCTGAAAAACTACAATGTATTTAACTGCCATTTATAATGAATAACACGAAGTTTCACCGCTTTCGGTATGCCAGGGTGCAGGTATGTTCAGTCCATCAATGATGTCAACGACGATTATTATATTAAAAAGAGAGACTCAGAAAAAGAGTCCAATATGTTAAATAGAAATGAACAAGAGTTAGAAGAACCTTGGCTGGAAAATTCTATAGTATCGTCTCGGCGAAATCCCCAGGCAGAGAATCCTGCGAGATCCGGAAAGACACAATAAAGCGTGAAGAAATCTCACTTGACAGACTAGAATGAAGGGTAGTTTTCCGAATTACTGAAAAGGCAAAAACAGCAGTTAAGTGAAGTTAAAGTTCCTCTTAGGCTTACGGTGAAACACAAGAAATTCAAATGTTTATTAAAACCTACTTATACGTTCCTTCTTTTTTATATGACTCTATCGTGGCCATAACGTAAACTTTTTTTTGGAAAGAGATTAAATGTTGTGATAAACCACAAAACTTACCATTACCAATGCAATGACTGCAACTGACTGTCGAAGAGCGCTACTAAATTAGATACTAGACTCCCTAATAGAAGAGTGGTTGTGTAATGCAATCACACTTGACCGGCAATCTAGAGTTTTGAGTTCGAGTCCCACCTGCCCTAAATCAATATTTTAGTCTGCATGCCTAAATTTTTTCAATTCATCCAATTAATAATTTTTTATATCATACGGTTGTTCTCCTTTAATTTCTCTCCAAATTATTAGGAAGCTACGGAACTTGTCCGCTAGTTTCAAGAAATGCCCTGGTTCTGACTAAATACATTTGTCTTCCTCGAGCTGACGAACACTGAATACTCTTTCATCTCAAATGGAAGCAGAATTTGCAAAGACATCGGTGATTGCCTTTCTTCCACTCGTGGACAAACCACCAATGCCAAGTGACATAAGCCAGCATGCTTTCTCAATCGAACGCTCACAATCCGACCCATGGTAATTAAAGCTCACCTGAACCACATCTTGTTAGTCACGGAACAGAAATCCGTCGGTGGGCTGCCATGAGCCTGCCGCAGAAATATGTATTACTTCATTCGATCAATTATTAACGGACCACTACAGTACCCGAGAGACCGCATTTCCTCCCACCTTCCATAATTATGACGTCAAATAATTCGCTTTTCTCCACGGTTGTCCGCGCGCAAACCCGCGCGCGTTATGTCATCCGGTGGCAACAAACTGACCGAACGGGACTAAGCAGCTGAATGGACATTCCAGACTGCCGCCACCATTGTTCAGTCCCACTGCGTACGAGTTAATCTGATTTACTTCCACACTATTCACGTGGGTCTGCAGTGCAACAGAGCGGTCGTCGGTAAGTATGCTTCGTATTCATTCACGGTTCGTTTTTATCGCGATTGCCTTATTTGCATCTTGGCAGGTCATCGGTAAAAAACTGATGCAATATGCCTACAACTACCCTCCCTGTGGAAAGTCGCACTCAGTATGTCACCGTGACGACAGTCTGCGACAATTGCTATCAAAGGTACAGTTTCCACTGCCCTTGCTCATGCCCATGCTGGGCTATGGTTTATGAATTGTTACTTTCCTTTTTCTGTGGTCTTCATTAGGGCCCATTTATTATTCGGGCCCATGCGTGATTATTTAATGTCCTCGAACAAGGCAGCTAAAACAGACGCAAATTGTTCATAATGGCATTTTTAGGAGAGCATTTCGGTTTTGATAGTCGTCAAAATTCCGAAGCGATTTGAAAGTGAAATCGATCAGTGTTACGAAAGTGTGGCGTTCAGCAACCTATAGTTTTTAATTTTTTGTTTGTTAAAATGTTTTCTCTGTTTTGGTGAATATAAGTCAACATAACATTAATGCTTATTAGCATTAAAAATTCGATGTACCCTTTAGTTCTGTTGAAACGACCAACTGCACCGTTATCTGCATTATTTGAATGGACCGTACCCTCTGCGGTCTGCTTCGCTAGATGTGCAGTTCGGAGGTTCAGCTCTTTTATGGCGTCCGTAGACCGGCGACAGTCGACTAATTTTCCTTCTTCACTAATTCGCAAGCAAATTGTAGAGCTTAAGCACTGTAACACCAATTTATCTCGTTAACACCGGCTGAGAGTGAATGGTATGTGACACCGGGTCACGCGTGGCACTTGTCTCGTTAATGGTCTGCAATTAGCTCCTGTGTCAAGATTTATGTGGCCATTCAAGAGAAGTTTGAACCGATACTGTCCTTTCCAGTGGAAGGCTGTAATTATTTCCTTTGCACGATGGGGACTTCAAAAGTTGTTTTTCAATCTTAGGTTTTTTTTGTAAACTAAATGTCTTTAAACCGTACAGTTTTAAACGTTGATCCTAAATGGTTAAGGCGATGATTTAATGAAGCTGTTATCGTATGCCTTGTACATGGTCTTCAACTTAATGGAACGTCAACGTTCTATTTTTTATCTCTGAGCTCTAACAAAAAAAAAGAGTAATGTCGTTACCGTCGAGCCACTGTTATGGTCGGGTCATCACGAATTTACAGTCTTCTCTTAGGTAATCATGCTATCTGTGTACAACCACTGTGAAACTTCGTAATGCGACAGCTAACGGCATCCCGACACTACTATTGCGTACTCCAGCAATGATGGTCAAAACTAAAGTATAATGCTACATTTTGTTATTGAATAGATATAGAAATACATTGATAACACATTTTGTTATAGAGTAGATATTTAGAACATTGGTTGTAAGACGAGTTTAATAACTGATTTTGTTATCATATCTTACTATATCTTATTATCATATCTTATATTATCTTATCATACCTTAAAATGACATTCGATATATTTCAGAAATTTATTTTTTATTGATTAAAGAGAATTTAAATTAAAAATATTTTATAAAATGACTTTTTATATGTCATATGCTACTGAATTTGTCATTTAAAGCTTAATAATACTAGAATATGTTATTCCAAACTCTGAATACAGTCATGTTATTGCTTTGTTATTCAAATAACACAAGTAGTTATTCTTTTGGTCTTTAAGGAGCAAGATTTTGATATTATTTGGCGCGTGGATTTTATCTACCTATCATATCAATATGCACGATAAAATTTAGTGAGCATTTGCTGCAAACCAACGGAAACTGCTGAAAATTCATTCATTATTCTTCCGCATACTTTATTGTGGTTACTGTAAACCATTATCTGATAGTAAAACGTAAAACGATAGCAAACTATTCATGTGACAATCATGTAAACTTCTGTACAGCAATTGATATGGACTTCAGTTCAAAAAGCTGATGAAATTGGCTGAGATCGCTTCTAAACCGGTTAGTTTGAATGCAAGCTATCGATTATTCACATGAACGTTACATAAAAAGTGCGGTGGATGAGATTTACCTTTGTCTTCACGTATATGTGCCGTTCTAGTGTTTTGAGTGTAACTTGTTTCTCACGGCTATAAGAGAAAGCCGTATAATGTGTCCCCTTAAGAATAAATGGATATATCGCTATCGTGCATCCCAAGTCTAACGTTACAACTACGAGTGTATGTACGTATTTGAGCTGTAAATCACTTTGTACAATCTTTCCTTATACTTTCAAGTTTGCAAAGCTGGCTGGTTGATTCAGCTTTCTTCCCACAGCAAGCTTTATGCATTATAGCTTTGTAGAACAAAGCGAAAAGCTTCATTAAATTATGGAGTATGGTGTCAAGCAGCGAAAAACATAATCGTTTTTATTGCTGCTTTCAGTAGAGTGTTATAAGGCTACTTGAGATTTAAGCCTTACTTTTAAGAGATAATAAAGACCTTCTGAACAGTGAGTCAGTTGGTCGCCATCATCGTCAGCAACCTAGAGCCGGGATGACTTGTGCTGTTCGAACAGTCGTCTCCGTTCAATTCGATCTTGGGCCACTCGTCGCCATTTTCCCAGTCGACTCAGAAGACGCAAATCACTTTCGACCTGGTTAAGCCATCTTGCATGTTGAGCAGGGGCTCCTGGTGCCGACTGAGCTATTGAAGCGAACTGTTTTCGTCACACTTTCGTCCAGCATCCTTACGGTGGCGTATGCATCTTGATCGTAGCGTTTTGCGAAGAGTAAAGTAGGCCCGATTTCCCGCTTGAATGTGCCGCTGGATCTCCTTACAAGTGTTGTTGTCCGCGGTCACCAACGATCCTAAATACAGGAACTCGTCTAGCACTTCTAGTTCGTCACCGCCAACGATTACCGTCCGTGGGAGGCACGCGTTTGTTGCCTTTGAGGCCCTTTCTTTCATGTATTTGGTCTTCGACGCATTTAATTTTAACCCAATCCTAGACTCCGCTTACATTCTGGCGTAGATTGCCTCCGCCATCGCCAAAGTTCCCAGTTATGACATCAAAGTCGTATGCAAAGTATAGGAGTTGGCTACCCTTGGTGAAAATCGTGCCTCTCGTTTCGATGCCCGCTCATCGGATTACCCCCTCAATAGCGCTGTTTAACAGCATGCAGGATAAGGTGTCACCTTGTCTCAACCGACGTCGCATCTCGAAAGGACTCGAGAGTGTCCTCGAGCTGCACATGAAACACGTCACTTGATCCAATATACCTCTGATCAGTCACGTCAGTTTATCCGGAAAACCGTGTTCGTGCATTATGTGCCATAGCTGGTCTCGATCGACTGCATCGTATGATGCTTTGAAATCACTAAAGAAGTGATGCGTGGGCATGTTGAACTCCTGACATTTCTGCAAGATCTGTCGGTTGATAAAAATCTGGTCCGTAGTTGCGTGAGTCCCCATGAAACCTGCCTGTTAATTCCCTACGCAACGCTGCGCTATCGGGAACAACCGGCGTAACTGAATCTGGAAGAGTACTTTGTAGGCGGTGTTTACCAGTGTTATACTGCGATAGTTGCAGCAGTCGCGCCGATCACCTTTTCTGGAGATAGAACAAACTACTCATTCCAACCATTTCTCCGGTAGCTTCTTCTCCTTAAAAATCTTGTAAATAACCCGCTATAGATCCATTGCCAGTATTTCTCGGTCATGTTCATAAAACTCTGCCGGTCGGCGGTCCTTACCAGTGGCTCTGTTGGTCTTCAGCAACCCGGTTTCAACAACCCAGGTAGCTTGGTAGTATAACGGTTTTGTAGCTGCTGTCAGTAGGTTGTACGGATCTTTAAGTTTTTTTAGCAGTTTGGTACTATTGAGAATCTCGGATTGTTTCCAGGAAGTTGACTACAGCAAAATTGCAGGGCTAGTGCTACAAACCTATCGACCCTACCAGTTTCTCCCAGTCGAGATTCGAAGACACGAGAACTGGCTTGTTTGATTAGTGTCCTAACTTCGGCTGGAGATATACTAAAATTGGAACGACCCAGAGTAGATTAGTGTCGCACTTCGCACATCGAGACCAACTGGGAGACACATTGGTTATGCCGATAGGTTTATTTTACCGTAAATATCATTATGTGCATAAAAATAAGGTGCAGCCGTAGAAAACAGCTGCAGGGTAGTAATAAACAAATGGCTTTAAAGAGACGAACGACAGTTCGCAAGCTTCGTCGTGAATCAACAGCTGTTGATTGTAACCACTTTGCCGGCGGTGACGGCGATTGATGCCAAAGTGCCACTTGTTTTAGTCCTAAAAACGGGTTGACAAACTGCGCTGAGTGTAGCCCCAATTCGCCTTCGCTAATAGGCAGTTAGCAGACGTGGTGCGTGGCCAGTAGTGGACGGTCAACATACGCGACGTACTTCATATGTAACTCTCAAGAAGCGTAAAATTACTGACCACTGACTCCAAATACGCTAGTTTGTCATTGTCACACTGACAGCTACGGAGCTGACGGTATAAAATTTAGACATCACACCAGACGGACCAGTCCAGTAGCAGTGCACTGCCAGATGCGTTTTTGCCTCTGTGCCTGCCATCACACAGTTAGTTGTCAGATCCTGAGAGGTGGGAGGAAAACTGAAATAAATTAAAGGAGACGTACATAAACAAAAACAACGGACGTGATCCAAGCGATACGGGAGTTTTTTCCGAGGGGGATGTGATACGATTAGATAATTTTTCCCTCTACAGGTTGTTGTGTCGTTTCACAGGAGCTATATCTCTTGAACAGAAGGAGCTTTACTATCACGAAAAAGAGATCACGTACTACTACGGAACGCCGGGAACGACAACGACGACGGCGTGCCTAGGAGAAAATTCCCATCATCGTACGAGATGAATTGCGTGTAACTTGTGGGGCAACTATGTGGGAAGAATGATATATTAAATGAGGCGATTGTCACAGTTTTTCTTGAATCTTTAGCAGAAATACTCCACTCTGTGCCTGCCCCGACGCCAGTCCCACTGATTAAGTAATTATACCGTACGTGAGCCAGGTTTATGACGCCTTTCCTCACATTTCTCTAATCTACAAATCACTAGCTGCCAATAGTGATTTGTTTGTCTCGACACTGAGCAATGAGCATGTTGCATAACAAATGCTGGCTTGGCGACGCATGTGCAAAGTTTTAATCGGTTTCGTTTCCTACATAAGTAGGTACCGGGTCACTGCGAACGGCTCATGGCACAATATCTGGTTTAATCAATCGAAAAGCAATAAACAATGGTCCTTTCTGTCTGAATTTCCTCAAATCAGTCGATATGTAGGATTATTATATTACTTACCTTTCATGCTTAAACCGTAAAACGGTGCGGTTCGGCTTGCTTAGCTAATCTACTGAAACCTTTACGTCCAAAACGTAGCAATTTGCCTTGCTACGGTTATAACCAATTGCGGTACCACCAGCACTAATGTAGCATATTTTTCTTCTATTCTTTACAGGTATTTACCAGCATACATAACTTCAATCGGTTAAAGATCAGCGAGCAACCGCCCAACAACAACTATAAGGGTTTGGCCCCCGGGTTAGCACTCGAAGAACGAGGCCTCCATTGCATGTACCGTTAAAGGGCAGATCAAACAAGAGGTATCGATTTTCAGCCTCCTGAAAGGTAGGATTTGATGTTTGCTGTTTTGGAGCCCTTTGCATTTGTTCTTACTCTTGTATGTATTCAAATTGCTACAGAATGGTTGTCATTACCTAAGACGCGAATGCCAAATCGTGAAGCGTTTATTTGACTACTAAAGCTGACAATAGGTTTCTGTAAAAATTTAACGGGCCAACACCGCTACTGTTTTCTTGAATAGGTAGTATGATTTTAACACGCATAAATGCCCCACAATTAACGCCCATAACAAAGAGGGACAACTACAATGCAATTCACAATAGGATTTTATGGTGCGTTGAAATGAACCCCTCATCAGAAGGAACAGAGGAAAAACGCCAGATTTATCACCCATAAAAATTTGCACCGTCTATGAGTTGTATCGATTACAACCCTGTCAACGTACCGATTTAATGTCAAACACATTCACTGCATCTCTCTGCGCATATGCCAGTAAAGAAGTAAATTCTCAAGGTAAACCAGTCTAGAGATTCTGTACCACACATGTTCTGCCTATAGTACTTACAGCAAACGTTACTTACTTTGACCGACCTGCACACCGCGGTTTCATAGTATAACTTAATAGCTCTTAACCCAGCAGCTGTTGTTGGTGGCATAAACTCGGCCAGTTTGTTACACATTTAGCGGCGGCTCCCTTTTTACCCGGCACTCCCTCCTTGTGCCTGAGAGCCAACGGATCGAGTACGAAACCGAGATAAAAACATAATTTATCGTTTCGATAGCGACCATGTCAAGTGTCACCTCTGGGCTCGAACAAATGTGCAACTGGGACTGACGGTCGGTGATTCAAGGCGGTTCCTCGGCGGAGAGGTCTTTTTCGCAGGTCCTCAAACCACACATAAGCAAAAGTGGTTGCGTTTCGGAATCGATGATTGATAAGAGGACATATCGCTGCGACATTGCAGGTGTCATTACGGGCAAAAGAGGTCATAAAAGTGAACAACAGTACGCCCCTTTATCGGAAACTGCAATTTACTGTCAGAAATATTCGTTTCGTTGCAATTGAAAATAGAGCAACGTGAATCTGCATTGCATTATCGAAATGGCAGAAAAACAAAAAATATGAAATATTAGCTAAACTTTTAATATATTCTGTGAACAATCCCAGTTTTTAGAACAAAATATAAAAAGCTGACTTCATATTATAAGACAACGAGATAATTGACGAGAAGTGTGTAAAAAGTTTTTATGTAATCAACGAGTAATCCTACGATGAAGCACCCCTCGAGCTGTAAGTGGCAAACTAAAACTTGATGTCGCTTCCATCGCTACTACGTGACTCCAGCACAAAGTAATATTGGTAAAGGTGCATGCATATTTTTTAGGCATTTGGCAAACTCTTTCTGGAGGGCGCCGATTTTACACACAAAAAATTGATTGCTTTCTTCGGTTCTCTGTGCTGATATCTTCTGTTCTTTGTGCTGATAACATAAAAAATAGTGTAGAATAAAAATAGCACCACCTTGAAAAAATCACCTTGACTCTCATTTGTTTTGGTTTTCACAACAATAGAACTTGAGACAAATCGTGTTTACTTAAGAGTGAGATCGGTTTTCCCGTGCGATTTAGCGGTCGAAGCATCCTTTAAGTTCGAGGAAAAGATTAAAATCAAGGCTTCCCATGATGCACAAGCCTCTCGAACAGAGAAATCGGACGGAAAATTCATCGAGAACACACGGTTGCTGGAAGCTACCTGAAAAATGGTGTTAAACTTAACCGTATCGCGACAATGTGGATAGAAAAGCTAGTTCTCCCCAAAGGATAAACGGAGAATTTGTAGAATTTCCGTGAACCAAAAAGAACAGCATCACAAATCCGTGCAGAATTGGACCTTCTGGTCACTAAACTTCGTGTACAACAAGTTCTCTTAAGGGGGCATGAACGACTGAAAATTTTGAAGAAATCAATTTTTTTTATTTCAGATTTTGATTTTGCAGTCTTTTACGCTTATTTTGATACTAAATTTGTAATGATCCGACCTTGGGAAGTGGCCGAAAAATGATCATACACATAGGGGAAGACGGGGTAAGACGGCCCGCCTAAGCGAATAAATTGCTAGCATAAAATGTGTACGAAAATTCACCTTTTCTTGTTCCACACATGGAAAAGCATTCATTTATCTACCATTAAAAATTATATAAAGAATTAATTAGTCTATTTTTCCGTGATTTTTCATCAATTTTCGAAACGTCTAAAAATTACTCGTTCACAACCAGGCGGGGTAAGAAGGACCACCAAAGGGGTAAGACGGACCATGGCGGAGTAAGGCGGATTGTGGCAGATTTGAAGATTTCTTTGAGTTGTAAACACAATTTCAATATTATTAACTAAATAAGAACAAGTTCTTAAGGGGTTTTTAGGTACATGCTAGAAGAAGGTATAGTTTAATTTAGAGACCTGCCAAAAGAAGGAATTTTGCTACTAGTTCAATTTTGAAAATAAGAGTAGACGTTATTTTACTCCACTGGTTTTAATTTACTCTTTTCTTGGCGTTATTTTGTTGATTTGTCAGCAGGACTTTTACTCTTTGAATACGCTTCACTTCAGGTGAAGGTAAAGAAGGCAACATATTAAATGAGCCGTTAAGTGATCATCGAATTTTGATTCCGTTAGATCCAAATTTACATTGATTTTGTTATTCGAATGGCACTTGTTGGCTTCTTTTGAAGTGGGAAGCTCTGTGTTAGACAGGATGATCTCAGATTCAGGGATAATTTTTATTACAGGTGTACTCTATTTCGAATAAGACACTGGCCTGCAAGTCGTAAACGAAATGCGTATCTGTCAGAATAATAAAAAAGTTAGTCAAATTCAACAGCAAAAAGTTGATTTTTGCATTTAATATTTTTAAAATCTATTAAGACACTAAACAGAAGAACTTTAGGCAATTATGAGCACTATGACGTATGGCCCTTTTACCCCGTGAAAAATGGTCCGTCTTACCCCTAGTTAACAATTTACATTATTTTGCTTTTATCTCTCAATGCGTACTATTTTATATACCTTTTCCGCTACACACAGAACAAGAATTGCCCAATTAAAGTCAGTGGTAAGAGAAACGACAAAATACATAGCTATTTTTTGCTGAAAACCCTTAAATTTGTTGCTGCTGAAATTATATCGCATGAAGACACTGCGAACGAAAAGTTTGTTTTGATTCTAGTTTTGACGTCGGATACGGCCGAGTGCCGCAGGTTGTCTCGAAAGTGTTTAGATAGGCTAGTAAACAAAACATACTGAGGCATTTGTAGAAAATTTAAGGATTTCTTGACGAAATCGATGTGGTCCCTCTTACCCCGCCGGGCCTTCTTACCCCTTGTTCCCCTAAGCGTTCTAGTGCGACGTGGAACAACCTCGACGGAATAAAACGCTGCTCCTGAAAAACCACGATTTTCAAACTTTATGTACCTTTTTCTCAGAAACTACACAACGTATTGGAACAAACTTTTTTTTGTTTTGTTAGTAGTAGCTTGGCAAAGACTTTTATAACTTTTGAGGTTTGTAAGCGAAACAAAGCCTGAGAAAAACGAAAAAGAAGAAGAAAAGATGGCTGAAAAAACAAAATTCTGTCTTCTTTTTCTTTTTTCTCTGGCTGTGTTACGTTTACAAACCTCAAAAGTTATAAAAGTCTTTGCCAAGCTACTACCAACAAAACAAAAATAAAGTTTGTTCCAATACGTTGTGTAGTTTCTGAGAAAAAGGTACATAAAGTTTGAAAATCGTGGTTTTCCAGGAGCGGTGTTTTATTCCGCCGAAGTTGTTCCACGCCGCACTGAAATGCTTATGAGTATGATCGTTTTTCGGCCACTTCCCGTGGTCGCATCATTACAAATTTAGTATCAAAATAAGCGAAAAACAGTGCAAAATAAAAATCTGAAGTAAAAAAATAATGATTTTTTCGAAATTGTTTGTCGTTTAAGCAATGAAAACTTAGAGTGACGTAAACGTGGAAAACCCAAGTTGACGGAGCGACCCAAGCAAAATAGCTTCAAATTCGCAGAAAAGTTATTTTTTCGGATAAAAAAAAGTTCAACCTTGATGGACCAGATGACTGGCAGAACAGATAAACAGGTTCGAAGAAATTAATCGATTTTTTGTGTGTAAAATCTGCCGTTGGCGCCCTCCAGAAATAGTTTATCAAACGCATAAAAAATATGCATGCACCTTTACCAATATTACTTTGTGCTGGAGTTGCATAGCAGCGATGGCAGCGACATCAAGTTTTAGTTTGCCACTTACAGCTGGAGGGATGCTCCATCATAGGATTACTCGTTGATTACATAAAACCCCTTTACACACTTCTCGTCAATTACCTGGTAGTCTGTTCTCTGTGCCATCAATGCGTCGCCATGTTCAATCAATCTTATCTCCAGCGTTTTTTACGTAGTCCTCCGGGTTTATTTTCGTTCTAATTTATTCCAAAGGAAGCTTCCTTCGAAAGGAAAAGCATACGACTCTACTACTACTGTACCAAAGTTCCTGCTCAGCATAACTTTCGGGTCATAGAGCAAATCGTGCAGTTAATCTGTTCTATGAGTTGATGGGTCCAGACTTCCAGCGTCTTGTTTTCCCGCAAGATAATGTTACAATCTACAACTCAAAACTGGCAAAACAGTGAGTAGTTTGCTGGTAATGAAATCGAAGTTCTCGAGTAGCCAGTCTGTTCTCCGGGTCTGAATCCGCAAGAGAATCTCTAGTCCATCCTTGCACGTCGTATTTCTGCACTCTTAAATGACTTTACGTGTAAATAGATTTCATTGAGCTAAAATGTAGGTAAAGCAAAATGCCCTTAAAGTGTACAAACTCAGATTGGAAGTAATATTTTAATCAAAAAGGTGATAGTAGGAACACAAAACTGAGTTATTTCTCACAGCGAATAATAACCCAAACCCCAAAATCAATTAAATTTTCTACCTAAAATCTGAGCTTAAACACTTTAGGGGCATTTTGAGTAGTTCTAACCCAATTTCAGCTAGTTCCAATCTATTTACAGGTAAACTCATTTAAAATCGCGGGGCTCAAAGCAATGTGATTGATCGAAGCAATTTAATTCATGCTTAATTTGTCTGTTGCACAATTTTGAACAAATTATAGCAAATCAAGCTGATGACGGTCAATCATTTATCTGTTATCGAGAAAATAATTGGGTGGAGTTATTTTTATTACGCTCAGTGTATATGACTAGTTTGAATCATTAATACTAAGCTGAAAGTAAATCGTAAAAGTGCTACCGTCAAACTGGGTAACTTGCAACAGTTTTCAACTTTGAGCGCAAACAAAAACTTATCAGCAACGCATTTCGGGACATTTAAGTAATACGAAGTTATTAGGTAGAATTGGCTATTGTAGAAATTGTAAACTAATTTGTTGCTAGTCACCCCTTCAATGGGGTAACTTGCAACAAGCAATATTTTTTGGAAATTGCATAAATTTAATGATATGAATAAGTTTCTTTCAACCTGAATATGCAAAAGTTAATCCGACTTGCGATTTTAACGCTTTTGCTATCAACATACTCATAAATGTCCAACGTTACGTTTGTGAAAATAATATATGTGCTCCGTAATGGAAATTTCGAATTTAAGTTTTTTATGTTATGTTCTTTTATTTGTATTGTTTGCGGGCAAAACAAACGCTTTACAGACGAAAAAATGATAATGAATTTAACAGCATGTTGTGAGATTTTTTAAAAATGACCAAAAGGGAAAAAAATACATACAGTTTCTAGGGTTTCTTTGCTCTGTTATCAGCAAGTTTCAGTAACTGATGTAGATTAAAAATTGAAGTAGCGGATCAAAAAGTACAATAAATTCGACCAATATGGTGTTGTTGCAAGTTATCCCGTTTGACGGTACTTGAAAAGTACTAAAAAGTAGTCAAGTTAAGTAGGCAAATTTTAATCGTACTTTTTATATTTTATACTAAATAAACCACTATTCCGCTAACATTATCAGTTAGCTAACCCGTTATTTACGATGTACTGTTAAGTGTTAACCAGATCAAGGTTAGCTGTATAAAGTTACAAAGAGCCTGTACATTCCTTAATCATGGCACCAGATATAATTTGCCCAGATTTTCCCCATTCATTGCTCGTATAAGAGTTATTGTGAAATAAAAATAATTGAATTTTCAAAGCTGTAGCAAAACAAGGCAATATACGAAAGTATTTTTAATGTTGGCGGTGCACCGTTGTTGATGACCTGTGAAAAATGGACATGCATAATGTTTAATTATACGAAGCATTACGCCCGCAAAGCCACAACACAAAAGTCGGTAAAAAATTTTAAATATTCATAAAATTTTTATTAATATTGATATAAACCAGAGCGTTAGTATTCATTAGGAGAATGAGGTGCATGTAATAAACTGAGTAATTTGAATCTATGATAATTGCTATCGCCATTAACTGTTAAACTTCTAGGTTACCTCGGTTACCTCTATGTTCACTCCTTCATTGGATGTTCATGGTAAAAGACATACTGAGTTATGGTATCTTTCCTTGCTCACCTTATCATAGTAGTAATTTTGAAGTATTTTTGTGCTTTTAATATTGTTTGAAAGGTAAGATAGACTCCTAGATTACTATTGAATTATTTTTTAAATGAACGTTTAGTTTGAGACTTATGATGTGTATGTATGAATAGCATGAGAAAATGTCCTCGTCGTCAGCAGCATAAAGCCGGGATGGTTCGTAGCGTTTTGCGAAGGGCAAAGTATGCCTGATTTCCCGCTTGAAGACGCCGCTGGATTTCCTTACCAGTGTTGTTATTCGCTGTCACCAATGCTCCCAAATACACGAACTCATTTATCATTTCTAGGCTAGTTCGTCACCGTCAACCGTTACCGTCCGTGAGGGGCGCACGTTTGTTTCCTTTGAGCCTCTTCCTTGCATGTATTTGGTTTCCTGGACTCCGTTTTCAGCCTGGCGTAGATTACCTCCGCCATCGCGATGTTCCTTGCTATGTTTTCAAAGTCTTCTGCTAAGCCACCCTTGGTGAAAATCGTGCCTCTTGTTTCGATGCCCGCTTGTCGGATGATCCCCTCAAGAGCGATGTTGAACAGCATGCAGGATAAGCCGTCACCTTGTCTCAACCGTGTTCGTGTATGATTTGCCATAGACCAGCTCGATCGACTGTATCGTATGCTGCTTTGAAACCAATAAAGATGTGAAGCGTGGACACGTTGTACTCCAGACATTTCTGCAAGATTTCTCGGATGGTAAAAATTTGATCCATAAATCCTGTCCATCCATGAAACCCTGTGCTATCGGAGACAGCCGGCCTAATAGGATCTGGGAGAGTACCTTGTAGGTGGCGATTACCAGTGTTACAGTTGCAGTAGTCGAGCCGATCACTCTTTTTGTAGATTGGACAAATCACTCCATCTTTTTCTCTAGTAGCTTCTCCTCCTCTAAAATCTTGGAATAACCCCAGAGTAGAGCCGTTGGCCATGTTTACAAAGCTCTACCGGTAGGCGGTTCTAACCAGGGGCTTTGTTGGTCTTCAGCAACCCGATTTCTCGTTTGATTTCTTGGAGAGTAGGTGCTGGGATATTATTACCTTCCATGGCACTCCCAGGTTAATTTCCGTTTTACTTCCTTTTGCAACTTTACCATTTGTGGTGTTTATCGAAGAACTGCTACCACCTATTCCTATCCCTTTTCCCTGCGATTGTTCGGACGTTGCCAGGTATATGATGCGATTATATAGCCACCTACGATGTGTGCAACCACATAGGCTAATGCTAATGTTAATTTATCGAAAAACTGCTTCTACCTGTCGACCATCTCACGCTCACTTGTGATTAGATTCCCTTGCTCGTCCCTACACGTGTCAGGTTTCGGTGTGTAACTCTTACGTGTTTGGTTCACCTTCTCGTAAAACTTGGGCTTGTCATTAGCTCGGTATAGTTGCTCTAATTCTTCACGATCTCTGTCCTTTAGGCGCTTTTTACTCCTCAGGATCCTCTAAACAGAACCAAACAGCAGCAAACTTGCAAACACTGATTGAACGAAAGCATTATAACATAGTAAAAGTTTACTCACAGACATGAGTGAGAAACAAACTTCTCAGGATCGTGGTCAACTGGTTCCTTGCTCGTCGGTATTTGGCCAAGTTCTCCCTAGTGGCAATACTTAGATAATTTTTTCAAGCAATCTTTTTTTCTGAACCGCTTGTTGCCATTCCCCATCAAAACAATCATTTTGTATACTCCGAGGCTCTTCACCTAGTGCCGTGTTAGCTTCCTCTCCGATGATCGAGCGTATTCTGCCTCAACCGTCGTGGAGGTTTGAAGCACCTAACTCCTCGGAAAAAGGCAGTGCCTCATACAGTAGTCCTCGGCAAATTGCGAATTATCTGGCTGCCTGTTTCCAGCCCAGCAGGACGGCTTTGACGTGTCTGGCATACGATTGACAGTTTTGAGCGCACATATACGGTTACTAGCTGATGGTCAGAGTCAATATCCACAACCTGCAGGGAACGTCGTATGTTCGTGTGTGAAGAATCGGCCTTCTATGAGAACGTGGTCAATCTGGTTCATGGTACGTTGGTCAAGTAATCTCCAGGTGGCTTTGTGGATTTCCTTGCGTGGGAAAAAGGTGCCTTGGATCAGGAAGCTGCGAAGTTTATGCATCGTTGGCAGTTATCATTTGCGTTGGCGTGTAGGCTATGGGGTGCCATCACTGGTCTAAACATTACTTTTAATTCTAAATTATTTGACTATTCATAGGGAGTTCCGCAAGGAAGTAACTTAGGACTTTTACTGTTCACACTGCTTATCAATGAGCTATCTATAGTGCTATACACCGTGATTTTGTTTGTTTCTTGACGTCTTGACGATGTTAAGATATGCCTTTGTATAAAACCCGTTCTCGACTACTTGAAACTACAGTCGCTTGTCGATCTTTTTGCAGGAATAACTTGTTGACAACCAGCGTACTCAAGTGCAACGCAATCACACCACTGATACCGATTGTTCCTTCTCCTTTCCTCCTCTAGCCTATCTCCATTGCACTTGATCCTGGGCTACTCATCGCGAATTCGGTGAGCGTCTCGACTTTCGCACGTTAGCCGGTGGACGTTTTATTCTGGTCCAGCCATCTAATACGCTGAGCCCGTTTATTCCAGGTGCCCCGGTGGGGCTCTTTAAGCGAACAGATTTCGCTGCACAGTGATGTGTCATCCTTGTGACGTGACCGACACACTATAACCTCTCTCTAAGTTGTGCCTGCGACATGCGCCATTCTCCGCTTTACGTTTATACTCCGCCAAAACTAGTCCGCAAGACGTTCCGTTCAAAAGCAGTAAGTGCACTTGCCGTATATTTTCCGTAAGCAAAGTCATAGTCTGAAGATTAGTGTTCTGCGTCACCTTTGTACGACGGCGTATGCCTCTTGATCGAAGCGTCTTGCGGAGGGAAAAGTAGGCCTGACTTCCAGCTTGAACGCTGCATTGAATCACCTTACACGTATTACTGTCGATGCTGACCAGAAATTCCAAACATGTGAACTCATCAATCACTTCAAGTTTATCGCCAGTCACTATCCTTGCGACGCCAATGTTGTTTTCTCTGGAGCATCATCCTACCATACATACCAGATACCCAATCCTCCTACGTTTTGACGTAGGACTACGTCTTTGTTTACTATACTGCGACTGGGTAGCACTTTGTGAAAACGAAAATAGAAGTGTAACGTATGAATGAAAGGTTTCAAATGGTAATAACTACTGAACGAAACTAAACAATTTACCGTGACTGCTGATAATTCCGCGCACTTAAGGCGCAGACAATGTTATGATCTGTGTAAAAAATTCAAATGGTGAGTTAGAATAACCATAACTTCACCATCGGATAGGATTTTTAGTTCTTTTTATGAGAAAAATATGACAGTTGGCGTAAAGTACCAATAAACAAGAAAAAAATGCTTCGGCCGGTTACGTCTCAGTGCACATAATTCCGCGCACTAATTTATGACTTGATTATAATTCCGCTCGGACGCGTACATAATTCCGCGCACTATATTTTTATCGTAATAATCACAGACACAAAGTCTAAAAAAAGTCCATAGGCAAAATTAGTCTAAAATTGAACCGAGTACACTTTAGGTCCAGACGTCTGGTAGGAACTGGAACCATAGACAGACAGACAGACTTAGCAACACAGACAAGCATGTACAGAACACCTTGGAGCATAATAAGAAAGAGTGCTAATAATAACACATGGCAACAACTAAATAAGAAATGGACTGCATTCATCAACGTTAATAGATTAAAACTGCCTAAAAGCCGGAAAATAGCTCAAGCTAAAATGTTTGGACAAATTTACTTGGATACCCTCTAGGTCTAGGCAGTAGACACATTACACGACCGCTACATTATAAAATTAGCTTAGTGATAATAATTAGATTGATCACTAAAATTTACTTCTTTATTTTTCTGTCACACATATTTACAATTGTTGAAAAGGTATTAAACGCGTTCAGCGTAACTCGATAGTTTAGAGTTCTATTCTCGTTTGTGATCCTAAAATTACGCCATTTCACATTGGTCCAAAACTAAAAAAACGTGCGCACTTGAATTTTGAGTAGGAAAAGTGTTTGTGAAACCTTTGCAAGTGTTGCTTAAAATTGAAAGCTCTATCCTTTGGTGGAATTCAACTTTTGATTAATCCCCCTAAAAGTAAAATTTAAAAATTTATTTTTCGTCTTTTTCCATATAACACATTAATGTGCTCTGCAAAGTTTTAGAGCATATTATTATAGGAAATTTTGCTGAAGACAGTAACCTCCTATCTCTTCAGTGAAGATAGAAAAATCTGAAGATTGAAATAATCGTTAAACTCAGTTACTCTGTTTTAGCGCTTTTTGTAGTTGTTGTATGACTTTTTCATGTTCTACAAAGTTGTACAAATAGTAAATATACACAACTATGTTAAATATAGTATGTCTCTATCTTTGCTTGTTTAGGGGCTGTAGAACTTTCAATATAAAAACCCCCCAATTTCGACCCCGATTTACTCAACTACCCAGCTAGCATTTTCATATGTATAAAATAGGTAAAAATCAGCATTACGTACAGATATACATGCTAAATAAATCGTATTTCATGCGCAAAATTGGCATATCCGTACTATTTTGGAGGCGATATACGTGATTACGAATAATTTTGAGCATTACGACTATATAAGTATTTATATGCGATAATATCCGATTAAGCGCGAGTCGCTCTGTACTACTCTACGATTTTGTGCTGAAAATCATATGTATGTCAGTCATTATCATTATATATGACAGAAAATCAACTTGATCCCACTTTATCCAGCTTTAGTTACGATTTCGAGTTTGTTAGGAGATATTTACGATAGTTTTCGTACATTGATATACGAGTTGTTGCTAGCTGGGTAGTATGTATCGGCAGACGGTTACGAATGAAACCTTCTGGATTTTGTAGCATTTTTCATATAGTGTCTGGTTCATGTGATTACTTAGCTGCCGGCTGACGATAGTCGAGTAATTCGGGGTCAAAATTGGGGTATTTTTTATATTAAAAGTTCTACAGTTCCTAAACAAGCAACGATAGAGTTATACTATGTTTAGCAAAGTTGTGTATTTTTACTATTTGTACAACTTTATAGAACATGGAAAAATTATACAACAACTACAAAAAGAGCTAAAATAGAAAAATTGATTTTAACGATTCATATATAAGAAATAGGATTTTTCTATCTTCGCTGAAGAGATAGAAGATTACTGTTTTCATCAAATTTTCTTATAATAATATGCTCTAAAACTTCGCAGAACACATCAATGCGTTATATTGAAACTGAAGAAAAATGAGTTTTTTATTTCACTTGGAGGGGGATTAATCAAAAATTGAATTCCACCAAACGATAGATCTTTTATTCTCAAGAAACTCTTGCAAAGATTCTACAAACTCAAGACCAAGATTTCCTACTCAAAACTCAAGTGCGCACGTTTTGGTTCACTGGTTTTGGATCTCTGTGCATTTGGTGCTTTTCATTCCGTAAGGTACTGACCGGAATCTTGAACATTTTCGCAGATTTCCGTACTGAACAACCTTATTTGACTTACTTCAACGTGTCTACAAAGTTTTCTGAAGAGTAATGCATATTCTGCTATCCATTTTTTCCCCGATATGATCCTGCTACATCTGCGCGGAATTATAAACAACACTAATTTATCTGCTCTTAATTCCGCTCACAACAAATCTTTAAACAAAACAAACAGAAAAATGAGTTATTCATAACTATCTTCATAAAATAGTTAAATGTACATCTATGTACCTGTGTAGCACAAATTCATCATAAAAAATACTTTTTGGAGCGAAAAAAAAACCTTCCGATAATTTAGACCGCCGCTTAGAACAATTGTTAATAAAACATTCGGAAATCACGTTTTGGTCAGCGTGCAATGAAATAGCCTTTGGATTGGCCAGACTAACGAAGCAAGAGTTGTCAGTTTTTAACAAAAACAATAAAGGAACATGGTATTCCATGATAGTATACTTATTAATGACGTTTTAGTGAAATTTACTGTTGAAAAATAGATTTTTAGGACGAGTGCGCGGAATAATGTGCTGCGCGGAATTACCCGCAGGCACGGTATATGTCGTTGGATTTATAAAATGGGCAGCAATTTTATGGAGGGGGTAATAGAGCAATTTTACGAGAGGCGTAAGAGGGGGGGCTCCCATACAAATGAAACATAAATTCCCTCAAAACTCGAGAACTAATCAAGCAAATAGAAGCACATTTGGCATGTGGGTGTTTTAGAAGGCAAGAATTTTTGCTATGGTGTAGTGAAACCCCTGCCCCTTCTAAGAGAGGGGGCTCCCATACAAATGAAATACAAATTTCCTCATAACTCTTAAACTAATCAAGCGTATGAAACCAAATTTAGCAAATGGAAGTTTCAGAAGGCCAGAATTTTTTCTATGGTGAATTGAGACCCTTCCCATACAAATACACCACTCATTGCGATTAATCAAAAAGAAAGCTATTCATGTTTGATTGGCATCACTAACGATCAATTCATGTGTTAAAAAGTGCGAGTTTCAATTCGCTTTTCTCTTACTCTCATAAAATAATTCTCAGCTAGAAAAGAATTACCAAAGAATTTGACGTTTTGAAATCACCTTTGAGGGTGTTTCGAACCGAATCAGTACTTTTATCGATGAATAGCAACGCTGTTTGCGATGAACGTGCTTTGGCTTTAATGTCATTTGTAAACATGTCAAGCTACCTATAATTATATTTAATACAATAATCTGTGGACTGGTCATTCATTACTATTTCAACCTTAATGATGCACACAAGTGGTTTTTAAAAGAAATTTTCAAGTCCCAATGGTTGTAGGCACTGTACTTATGAACCTCCGTCCACGTATTTTCAAAGCCACCATTGCATTCAATAAAGATTTGAAACTGAATATTTCACTCTTCTCTTTTAAACATTCCCTTGAACAATGGCTCTTACAGATTCTTATAAACATGCATATGCCAGAAATGCAGTTTACAATAGTCTTTGATCTAATGATCTGATATAGTCCTACGTCACCCTTTCGTACAACCCTTAGGGCGGTATACCTTGTAGTTTTTAGTCTGGCGTAAATTGCCTCTGCCGTCCCACAGCTGAGTTCAGTCTCCGCGCAGGCAGAACAGTTTCTTATGAAAATGCGAGTGAATTTTCTTGGCAAACTCACAAATCGATTACCGGATCGGATCGGATCCGTCTTCTGCTCCTTTGGAAAAAGAGCACTGAAGAAAAGGTGATAAAAACAGAACAAACAGGACAGAAACAGAAGAAAAACGCGAGAGAGTAAAATAAGAAAAACTAACATGAAAAATAAAAGAAAACGTAAAGAATGGGAGAGACAACGGGACGTTAAAAAAGAAAAAAAAATGAAAAATTCGAAAACGGGAGAAACAAAACAAAGACAAACGGGATGAAACGGAAAAGAATATCTGGCCGCAATAAAAAAGGCAGAAAAAGAGGATTACCTTGATTACCGGAAGCACGGAACAGAAGAAAACAAAAAATAGAAAAGGAGTTAACAGGACACAAACAAAAAACGAAACAAGAAAAGAGGAAAAATGGGCCAGAAACGGAAGCGACAAAAAAGCGGAATAGAAAAGAAAAACAAGAGGAAAATTAGAGACCCTATTCTCGAAATCACCTTACTCATCTCATTTCACTCACGGACCGTATTCTTACAGTCACCCTCAGCTCACCTTACAGCCTTACATTTGAATTGACTCTCAGAATGGCAAATTGTGCTCTCACCTAAAAAATTTTGGTGAGGTGACTGTGAGAATAGGGCCCCAGGACTGAAAAATGAGAAAACGGAACAGGTAAACAAGAGAAAGAGGAAACAACTGGCAGATAAAAGAAAAAAACGAGATAGAAAACGTGACAAAAAAGGGGGAACGGGAGCGAAAACAAAAAACCAAAAGGGGAAAGAAGAATAGCGAGGGAGAAAACAGAACTCCGTTAGAGGAAACAAGAAAAACGGGAAAAAGAGGTTAAACGAGATATTGAAAGAGAAATATGGGACAAAATTAGAATGAAATGGGACAAAACGGGAATGGGGTGGTATAATGGAACAGAAAATCGGGAAAACCTTGGAAAGGAAAAAGTAACATGGAAGAGAAAAACAATGTTGCGAATCGAGCGAGAAGTCAACCATGTCTGCTCGCGAAACAGTATGGAAAAAATAGCATTCAACATTTACGTCGCACACGCAGGCGTAAAAGAAACAGCTGCTGGTGCTGTGTGAGATATTTTGTTACCCACACACTCGCGCAGGCCCATCCTTACATCGTCTTCCTGCATGGCTTATTCCCGAGGGAAAAAACTCATTCCCAACGAGCGCCCGTGAGGCTGGTGGCGCACTGGGATACAAATTTTGCATTACTTTTTCTTCTTCTTCTTCTTCTGCTTCTTCATCTTCGCCCTCGAGTCTACTCACGACCGGGAGCGCGAGTCCTCGCGCATCAGCAAATCGAGCTAAAACGACGAACGACGAGCGACAGCTGTAGCTGTTAGCTAAACACATACGCGCAAAAACTCGTTGCACTGCGAAAAGAAGATAAAACAGGATAGTTAAAAAAAGAAAAACGGAACAGACGAAGACGAAAAACGAGAATGAAAGCAGAAAAATGATTTAGAAATAGACGTAAACTAGAAACTTAAAAAGAAAAAGAAGAGAAAAGACGGGAAACGCGAAAGAATATTACAAAAAAAATAATTTTTTACTTTATGAGTTAAAAAAATCAGAACTGAAAAATGAAAAAGGAGACAGTAAAAGAAAAAACAGAACAATGAAACAAAAAACTCGGGACAGAAAAAAAAGAAAAACGAGAGAAAAAGAGGAAAAAAGGAAGGAAAGAACACAAAAGTGAGTGCAAAAACTAAGAAAAAGAAATAAAACAGAAGAGAAAATGAAAAAAGTGGAAAACGTGACTGTAAACAAGACAAAAAGGAATAGACAAGATATAAAACGTGTGGGACAGTAATCCGAAATATAGCAATCCTAATTTCAAGAAAATCTTCGGGTTCATGTCCAAGGTCAAGTCTAATTTAATGTCCAATGTAAAGTTAAATTTCAAGACTAGTCACAATTTGAATTGAAATTTTAAATGTAATTTCACGTCTAATTTTAAGTCCAATTTAAACCCAATTTACATCCAATTTAAATCCATTCGTCTCCAATTTCAATTCCAATTTTATGTTCAGTTTCAACTTTCATTTCAATTTCAAGTAAAATTTCAAATAAAAGCTTCAAATTCTAAATCCAATTTCACATCACACCTCAAGTCCAGTTTCCAGTACAATTTGAATTAGTCCCAAATTCATGTCTAATTTAATGCCCTATGTCAAGTCCGATTTAAAGTCCAAATTAAATTCTAATTTCCAGTCCAATTTTAACTTTGATTTTAAATCCAATTGCAACCGGGTACTTTTGTGACAAGTACTAATAGATTCGTCATCCTTCGATTACTCGATTTTCCAGGCCAAAACATTCTTCTGAAGGCTCGAGTGCTCAACCTTTTATTTAAGTCTGGGCCCACTAGTGCGGAGAGTTAGCTACAGCTACTTAAGTTCAAAACTGTTTATGAGTAGTTCGATTTTAACATGTCCATTGATGGTGCAACGACGTTCTAATCGTTTAATCTTGGTAATTGCATTTGTAGTATTCATTAAGATTGTGACCACCAGTCGTTGCAAGAACACATTCATTCCTGAATGTTCATTGCTCATTCAATGAGTAATGCATACTTTCTACTACACCGTGATTTGCATATTTATGCATACCTTTTTGGGTAGCAAGCGATGCTAAGTTCGAAAGTTGCTTAAACCTGATTTATGCTGCGTTTCAGTTTCATTCATATAAATGCTATACCGATAAAAAGTCGTCTAAATTCTTGTTCAGACAAAAACAAAATCACATTCCACCGACCTGCTCGAGTTGATATTCTATACCCCGTAGGTACGTTACTGGCACCAACCGTTGCGGTCTCTATAGCAGGTTTCAGAAAATAACTACATTTCCTAACCATCGCGTCGCTACAGTTAGGACTGGTTTACGACGGTGATCGTGGCTAGAAGAACCACTTATCCTGCAGTGAAAAATATATCATATAAAATTGTTTTTATGAACCTGTTGGCCCTTTTATGGAATCTGTTTGTATCATTAAATTCTTTCGAGACAAAGTTGCCAGAAGCAAACGATACTAGGAATGATGATGTTGCGCCAACATCTCACCAGACGGCAGCTCACTGTCACCCGTCAGCATGAAAGGGAAAGTGCAGCCAGAGACCCGCAACGTCAGTTCTTTCCAATGGTACCTACACAATCGACCCAACGCAACGACACGTTGTAATTACAGTAGCATTTACGGGCTATTTCGTGAAATAGTTTCACGTCTCTTGTGGTGTATCGTTTGCAACAAAGTTAATCGGAGTCACTTTACTGGCAATTAAATGGGCACTACTGGGACATACGAATGATTACAATACTAGGCTGACAGTCCTATTCCATCGGACCAGCATTGCTTGCGTTTTTCTTTATTTTCTCACGACTCCTTTCAACGATGTTTGTCGGTCCGTAACCCAAAACAGTCAGAGTATCTTGGGTGCAGTCCAGTTCGATTGGTAGGCAAGCAAAATTTCAAATCTGAATTGACTGATTAACAAATATATTTTACAATAAGTGCATGATTTTCATCGCTGAAAACGAACTCACGCTTTCTTGCAAGGTTGCCCCTTGTAGTTGCCGTTGTTCCGACCTGCGCCTGCGCCTGCGCCGTATCGAATGTAGTTCAACCGGTCATTGCAAAATATTCTTTAAGTTTAACCACCGTCCACCGTCACGTCCGTCCGTCGTGGCTAAAGTAGTTCTCTGGTCGACCCCAAAAACAACCGGCACAGCGAGCGAACGGAGGGTGTGTTCCAGCCGCCATCGACGCCGACTTACCCTGTCGATTGTTTCTTTGTCTTTGAACGTGCCTGTTCAATACCAACACACAATGCACAACATGACTGTTACAATTCCGCGGTTCAGCACCCGCTCGGATCATGTTCTTTGTGAAGTGTGTCCCTCGAAACTCGCCGCGGAGTGCTGATCACTGAAAGGAACCTCAACAACAACGGCTCGTTATGTAAATGTGCAATTGAGTCGCGGGTTCACCGGACCTCGAAAGGTGATCGATATTGCACCGTTCGTTCGTTCGTTCATTCGTTCCAATCGTTCCTCTCGTACAGCATAAGTGGTCTCCCGGGAGGGTTCGAGAATTTGAAGCACGGGTCTGTCACAGTTCACGTCATGAGCAAACCGCGAGGGCGAGTCAGAAATTTAAATTAAACTTTTTTAATTAGGACTCGCTCGGACGACGGGTTACGTTCGATTGCGCAATGACTTGTGGTGACCAGCCGATCCTTACACACGTGGAACAACGAAGTCGTGGTCGTTCGTTGTAGAAAAATATGTTGCAAGGAGATCGAAACCATTGGACCTATTGGATCAGTCTCACAGTGAGATCTGTATTTGCCTTGTATAGAAGGAGCACCTGAAGCAAAAAAAAATATGAAAGTTGGTCAATCAAACCGTACTCTGTTTACCTGAGTGCTGAGTGCTTCAAGGTCGCACGAGTTTATTGCCGATCATAAACGGTTCAAGGCAACGTGCCACCCACGTCGGAAAATAGGATGAAAAAAAACTCTTTACAATTGAACCAACACGATATTTCAATTTACGATCGTTAACATAATGGGTCGTAATCATATTTTACGAAATCACTGCGGTTTTTTGCGGTCGATCAGAAAGGAATCGGTCGGTTTCTCCCGGGTGGATTGGGCGAAATTTACAAGCATTTTATGATTTTATTTTTTTCCCTTTTTTGATTTACGAGCTATGCGGTGATGCGAGAAAAATTTATAATATCGAATCGTTTTCAACTGTTCTACGCAAAAATTGTTACTGCGGCTGAAAATAATTAACCGCAAATGATTAAATGGCATTTAGCTTAATGATCATCAAACAAGTAGCATTCCTAAAACAATTTCATTTGTTTAAGAACATACAAGAAACATATAATAACTATTGTTGGTCAGAAGGTTTCCAGAAGCTTCATAAAGATTATGTTAAGAGTTTGGAAATTATGTCAAGAGAAAAGGAGCGTGGTGTACCGTAACACAGTAATTTGTATTTGATGAAGTTTTAATGAACTTTGAAAACTGTCCATGTTTTAATATATGAAAACTGTCCATGTTTTAATAATGTAACAAAAGTAATAAAATTGTCTGTACTGTAGATTTAATCTACTATTTATTTATTATAGATCCACTCTATAGCTGATTGAAGGGCAACAAATGATGAGCAAGTTATCTCAAATTATGGCAAGTTATCTCATTAGTTATGATAATTAAGACGTAGCTAACATAATGAGAGGTTCCAAAACCGCTTCATATCTCGAATAGTTATTTTTATCACAGTTGCAAGCTTCCACCCTAATACCGATAGAACAGAACGTGATTCGTATCCTGTCTGTCATCGCCGCCCAGTATGTTCCAGCGTCTTGTCGGTAATTAAGTGATTCTGAAATTTGAAACAAATTCTTTTGTAGCTCGCAGAGAACGCCCCCTGCGCCTAGTTGGCTTCTAATTTAATTGACCATAAATTTGTGTTAATTAGGTGTCCGAGTAATAAAGTAGATCACCTGCTTTAACTAACTCGTGGTTCTTGGCGGCTGGCTGTACCAACATAATTCGTCTTGGCCGTCAGCATATATCACCGAACCACAGCAGCGCCAGTGTAGGCACAGCATGTGATTTATGTGTGAGACACTCCTCTAGAATTGAATTCGTTGATTCGTGCGATGATTGGTTGGCGCTGACGGCGCAAAATTCACGCTTCTTGCCTATTTGTGATAAATTATTGTTTTGGCTTTTCGTACGGATGTTATTTCGAACGGTGTAACCATCATTTTATTTTGTTCGATACTCCACCCTTTTTTGTAACGATGAGCATAAATAACGGGTGACAACCAAAATTTTGGAATTTTTTTCTCAAGCTGTCAAAAAAAGACAAAGAACAATGAAGAAAACTTATCGAAATTAAAGATACATTATCCATTGTTGAAAAAAAATCGAGTACATTTGAAAACGGTCCGTAATCGGTTGTTCGGCGAAGTTTCCGTTTGATGTCCGAACAGAAGCGTTGCACGGCCGTCATCATGTCAACTTTGTGAATACATCTCTTGATTCCACCAATCAACTGTTTGCAATTCGTGGCCCTCCAATTATTTTTGTACCCGAAGGAACTCAAAATCCTGAAGAAATCTTCGATTGGGTGTACTGAGACAAATTTTTCGGGTCGTGGTTTTTGGGTACAAATGGAATCGAATGGGTATTCAGGGACGATTGTGTTTTTTGGCCTAATGCGATGATGCTCCATCCGGCCAAAATACGTATTGTACATCACATGATGTTTTTGTAGAAACGGGATCAAAATTTTCTTGAAACATTCATCTGGCGCACATCTTAATTGATAAGCAAACCAAAGGGCTTGTTGTTTGCTACCGACTGTTTGTCAGCCAGGTGAGCAATGCTCTTCGTTAAACCAAAAGGCCTATTAATGTCTCAGGGTCGGCACAGTTTGGAGATACATAGCAAGACTTTATGTATTTACATGCAATTTATTCTCGGGGTATTCTGACCAGACTTAACCTAACCACGTGGTTCACTTTATCTTAAGTACTAATGACATGCGAATTATAGCTTACTCTACTTTCTCACCCTATCGATGCTGGATCTGCCTTTTCTGGTCGCACACGCGTCCGTGTGGCCAAACTTCCTCCCGTAAGACGTTCACCGCACTAGTCGTATTACGAGGTTCTGCCGTACACCTACGAACCGCCGCCACGTGCTAACTGCGGGCCTTGCTCGCCGCCACGTGCATCAACGAGCCTCGGTCGCCTAGATTCCGTCGTCCAACGAGTCCTATGTAGTGGAGCGCATCCCGCGCGGTAATAAATCTGTCTCGGGCCACCTAGCCGACTGATCGTTCCATTGCCTCGGCCTCAAGCGCTTCGGCGAACGCGTCGTATAAGAAGATGGCGATCGTCTCGATCGTTGTTTCAGCCGGTGCTTAATAATCGAGAATGTTGGGTCCTGTATTTACCGTATAAAACGGTCAGTTAGTTTCAATGTCACTTCATCTTTATTTCTGGAGTGGGACCAATGGAGCTGACAAGTCTTACCTGACTCAATATCCATGTGGTGTAAGGGATATGGCAAGTAATATGCCCACTCTGCTCTCTAGCAACACGGCTGCACTAGTCAAACGATCGTATTGGAATGGCGGAACATTGGACGCAGATTGCGGATGCTGTCCTCGATCGCTTGCCGTTTAACGTATTGTCTTGATCGACAACGGCCTCTATTAACCTTATCAGGCATATCAGTTAATCGATTATTATGGCACAGTCTGCCCTGTGATAATTTTGTAACGGGAGCAGGTGATTGCGGCGTTGTTTTAGACAGCTTCTAATTCAAACGGTTACATGTTGAAGGCTCAAGAAAAAGAACGATGTCCTTCTGCGTCCATAATTTTGGCTGGTCTTCCACTACCTTACTTGCGAATAGTTGTTAGGCATCTTAGGATATGGTAAACAGTCGAAGCCGCAACATATTCGCTTTTTAAATGTTGTACCGTATACTTTTTGCCGAGATTTTTGTTCAATTCGTAGAAGCGTACAATGCGCTTGCGAAATGCTTCTTATTTGGACGCCATTTTGTGCAAAACTTAGCAAGCAGAAGCAAAACAAAAACTACTGTCAGAAAGAGAAGACAGAGAGCTAACACATACATATTCTCATTTCGCTCTGAACTTGTTTGTTGTTGTGCATAGACGCCTTAAAAAATTCCAAAATTTTAGTTCCTACTCGTTAGGCCATTGCACTACGGGCAAAAAGGAATCGAAAAACGGCTTGCTGGCTCCTGGCAGATAAAATATAAATGACGAGCAACATTTCGAAAGGTCCAATGTACAAATGAGAGATTCTCTTTGCGTCTCCTCTCATAAACTTATCACAGCGGCATAAATGCACTTGAATGCGTTTATTTTGGATGAAAAGATAGCAGAAAAATTGGGTTGAAATGCATTTAAGCCGCCGTAATAAGCATAAGAGAGGAGGCGCAAAGAGATTCTCTCTTTTGCACATTGGACCTATTGACATGTTGGTCGAGAAGTGTATAACGCGCTCGCGAAATGCTTCTTATTTCGACGTCTTTTTAAGCAAAACTGGGCAAGCATAAACCAAACAAAAAATATTGAGAAAAAGAGGAGAGAGAAAAAGCACATACATACTCTAATGTCTCTCTGAGCTCGTTTGTTGTTGAGTATAGGGGCCTCTAAAATATTCCAAAATTTTAGTTGTCACCCGTTATTACATTCATCATTAGTCATTTCCGTGTTATTGTTTTTTTTTTTATTTTCATTTTTAAAGACTATATTCGACCTTTGCCTAGCCCGATTACCTAGCCTTGGTAAATGACCTCGACATCATTAGGATTAGATAACTTGGGTTACAAATCAAAGCGTTCAAAACCGAATACATGGTAGGAAGAGGCCCCCGGGAAAACAACGTCTGCATCCCACGAACAGTGACTATAGACGACGAAGAACTAGAAGTGGTTGATGAGTTCGTATATTTGAAATCTCTTGTTCCAATAACAATAAAACGAGTAAGGAGATTTAACAGATTACTAGCGTTACTTGGAGAGATTCCCATCGTACACCCGGTAAAAGTGAACCGGCCACGTCACAAGGATACCGAACGAATGTGCAGGGAACCCCAAGAGCACCAAGTATAGAGGGGCCCAACGTGCTAGATGGCGCTTGTGTCGAGACGCTCAAAGAATTGGCGACGAGTAGCCCAGGATAGAGTACAGTGGAGCTGGAGAGAAATTTTTGATACAACAAGAGCCACACCGGCTCTGCTGGTAGAAGTATATAACTCTTGTCATGATAACTCCAAAGTTCTGATGTAACTGGAGGGCCATTCTATTTGTACCAACAGGAATGTTTTAGCGAATTTTGACAGTTTTATCATCCACTTCCTATACAGCTTGCTTGCGCAAGTTTTGGCCCCCGTGTTCCGTGTCGTCATTCCGGTTCGGTGCCTTCCGGTCCAAAACGTGTCATTGTTTTTGCATAAAACAAACCGAAGCTTTCGCTTCACTTTTGCCACATCCCGAGTCGGAATGTTAGGTTGACGCTTGAATTGGTTAACTACCGTTCTGGTCAACTTTGGTTCTAAAGCGCCGCGTTTCCTACCGCTGTTGCCATGCTTCCGTTTGGTAGTCTAATGCTCCTTGAACGTTTTGATCGCAAGGGATACGGTTGGATATGCGATTTTAAGGTGTTTTCAAAGTGATCAAACTCTACCAATATAAACAAAAAACAAAAAATCGAGGGGTGTCGGTTTTACCCGGATTACCCTCAGCCGTAAACAAAAAAGGTAAAGGTTTATTGTCAGATCATCTTGCTCGATTTGATTTACAGCGGCCATAATAAAATATTCAAAAGAATATATAATAAGTTTTCAGCAGTTTCCGTAGTTGTGCAGCATATACGCATTAAATTTGGAAACCAGTTATTTACACAAAATAAATATATTCGATTAGTTAATCATAGCTTCTAACGAAATCATTTTAGTTACATTCTGACATGCAAACCGATCAATAATCACTTCCTATCTGCAAAACACAGTTTGTTTTTTTAAATAACCCTCCACTATCCCCCACACCAAAGAGCTCAAATGAGCTCCCTGGTAATGGACGCAATAATAGCTCTATATTAACAGTTTTATCATGGTTTAATAACTAGCTTTAAATCTATCTATCTATCTATCTATCTATCTATCTATCTATCTATCTATCTATCTATCTATCTATCTATCTATCTATCTATCTATCTATCTATCTATCTATCTATCTATCTATCTATCTATCTATCTATCTATCTATCTATCTATCTATCTATCTATCTATCTATCTATCTATCTATCTATCTATCTATCTATCTATCTATCTATCTATCTATCTATCTATCTATCTATCTATCTATCTATCTATCTATCTATCTATCTATCTATCTATCTATCTATCTATCTATCTATCTATCTATCTATCTATCTATCTATCTATCTATCTATCTATCTATCTATCTATCTATCTATCTATCTATCTATCTATCTATCTATCTATCTATCTATCTATCTATCTATCTATCTATCTATCTATCTATCTATCTATCTATCTATCTATCTATCTATCTATCTATCTATCTATCTATCTATCTATCTATCTATCTATCTATCTATCTATCTATCTATCTATCTATCTATCTATCTATCTATCTATCTATCTATCTATCTATCTATCTATCTATCTATCTATCTATCTATCTAATAAAATATGCATATAAAACTCTCCTATCTATCTCTCCTATCTATCTCTCCTATCTATCTCTCCTATCTATCTCTCCTATCTATCTCTCCTATCTCTCCTATCTCTCCTATCTCTCCTATCTCTCCTATCTCTCCTATCTCTCCTATCTCTCCTATCTCTCCTATCTCTCCTATCTCTCCTATCTCTCCTATCTCTCCTATCTCTCCTATCTCTCCTATCTCTCCTACTATCCTCCTCTCATTCCCTCTGTAATTCTTACTCTCTCCAACCTCTTACTCTTCCTGTCTAGGACTTTTACTATCTCCTTCTCCCTCCCTCTTTCTTCGGCACTGAACGCCAGAGCCTCATAGCCTGGGTCATCTAATTTGTAAATAATCATTTAAAAGTTAAGCGAAACAATTCCACTAAGATTGTGCCATACGCCAGACAATCCCCACGCTGCTGTCGGCGTATCTTGTCTTGCCTGCATCGTGCAACCTCTGTAGGGAAAGACCATCTTCATCGACAGCTAGCAGTTGATTGGCAATTGGTGGTGACACTCGAGACTCGAGAAGAATGGCTATTGAATCATGCCCGTATGCAGATTCATAAAAACGAAGGAATAGAATGTTTTTTTTTCTTCTTTCGATTCAACAACCAAACGGCTACACTGCACTCCCAAGATGCATCTTGGCAAATCTTGATTCATTGGGTAGCCATGTTTAGTTTACAACTTAATTGAGCCCATTTGTTTTCACCGCCCATCATCGGTCGCCAAGACCGACGGACGACGCTTATAATTTCTACTGCTGCTAGTCTAGTCTAGGATAGGAGTGAAAAAAAATCACTGTTCGCTGTCGTGTAGGATTTCGATAGGGCTTGTAGCTGGGATGAAGCACGTTCCGGGCAAACACCAGACAATTTATGGGATACCATTGCATAGTTTGTCCGTCATCATGATCCGGCGCGGCGGTCGTAACCAACTGCAAAAATAAGACCTTAGGGAAAAGTTATGAAATTGGAATAAGTATTTGAAACAGCAATCAAGATACTAATCTACTGTTAGGGTGGAACCTCTTTCGTTTATGCAATGGTCGTAGGCACTTTTCACCACTCACCATTGTTGGGATTTTAAACCAACTAACCGAACAGCGCGAAATAAATTAAAAGTTCGATGACACCCACCCTGGTCTACCGTGGGATAGGTCCAGCAGAAAGTTCAAGTTCAAAGACACTTGGTATCTTTTTTTTCCTCATCTCGTGGGTAGGACATGGCTGGAAACAAGCTTTGAACGTACAAGCCGATATCAGTGGCAGCAGCGCAGCACAGCCAGCGGTCAGTGGCGTCGTGTACGTCCTTTTCGTAGCTTCAGTCGAAGCCGCCCATACGCTCATACATGACATGAAGGTACTTGTGTTGTGCCATGCGTGGGTCATCTCACTACTTCACTCGAGAGCAGCAGAAGTGGATGAAGTGCCGAAGAGTTATGTTTATAGCGTCCCCGATGTCATCAATTTGTTCGACTCCGTCCGATCCGGCAAGAGGTAAGCCGTTCCGGGAGTGGTTTGCGGAAGGCACACCGGTCGGTGTGTGGCTTGGGCGTTGAAACTGAGCATGAAGGTTCGTTCGTAAAATACATCTGCACGAATCACACGCAAAATGATAGGTTGTGTATGAGGTTGCCTTAAAAAAAAACAAAGTATAATTGTAATGTCATGTCATCCCAGAAAGGCTAGTCGAAATAGAGAGGTGACCTGCGGCTTATAAGCTAATAAATGGGCACCTCTGCCAAGCAAATCGAGAAGTAGGAAATAGATTCCCACAGCTTCGTTAATCGGGATTTGACTTGGCGGCAGTTGTATGTTCTTGGTATTGAATTAGCGACCGGCGACGTAAGAATGCCCGAGAAGTTTATGTTATCAGCTGGTATCAATCTCTAGCCGTTCCGTTCCGGTCGGTTCATTCTGTTGTAGCCTAATTTATCTCGAAGTCAGGAACGAGATTAACTGAGTGAAGCCTTTTTGTGCAATTATAATCCTACTGGGGGCCCGTTTCGTTTTCACCATTCGTTGATTCGATGTCATTAATTTCATCAATTCACAATATCGAAGAATGCTGTTGGTATCATACCTTAGCTCGCATATCGAATGAAATTGAAAGGCACATAACTTCAAAAGTGGCAATTTTCTCTGCGAATGTGTCCACAATGGCTATCAAGTGTCATTCATCTACTTGAAACGCCGGGTATACCATATGGACCCATTAAGCTTTGTTTATTGTTGCATTTGCAACACTATACGTATGACCTGTTTTGTCCATTGCTGTAATTTATTTCTGTACGTAGCGAAATAACTTTTGAAAATCTAAGATAACTTTCCTACGGTATGGATAAATCGTTTATTTTCTTTTATGTAAAGAATAGCACAATCATAAGTTAATTAAATTGCATTTGCATCCTGAAAGCAAAACAAAATAGCTTATCTAAATGCGAGGATGAAGAAATGCAAACACAATGAATGTCCCATTTTGAGTCGATTGAGGATATGTTATTACTGACCTTTTTGGCATTTGACCTTCTGTTTTCATGCGGCAGACTTCGCAGCCAGCTGTTATACTTAATTCACAGAGCTTAATTCTCGCAGTTTCCTTCTGTGTTCGGGTGGGTACCCGTGTACCTTTTCAGACTTTATTGCCTAGAAATGTTCCAAACCCTAGACAACCCCTACAATTGTCAATAAAACCACACAATACTGATATCAAAATTCATGAAATCAATCCAAGAGTTGACGTCTATCTATTTTGAGTCTATGTAACGGGTAGTCTTCGGAATGGCCACTCCGGAGCAGGTTCCTGCGGGGCCCTATAAGGCCGCTAACATGTTTGGATAGAAACCCTAGCAATATGTATGTCAAAATTCATGAAATTTCTCCATCAATCATGGAGTTTTATCAATTTGAGTCCATTTGATGACTTGTCCCCGCAATGGCCACTTCGGAGCAGATTTCCGTGGAGCCTTTTATGACCACAAGCATGTTTGATAGAAACCCTAGCAATATGTATACCAAGATTCATGAAATCCACCCAGGAATTGATTATTATCCATTTTGAGTACATTTGATGGGTTGTCCCAGGAATGTACTCAAAATGGATAATAATCAATTCCTGGACAGAATTCATGAATTTTGACATTCATATTGCTAGGATTTCTATCCAAACATGTTTGTGGTCATAAAAGGCCCTACGGGAATCTGCACCGAAGTGGTCATTCTGGAGACAAGTTATCAAATGGACTCAAAATGGATAAAACTCAACTCCTGGAGTGGTTTCATGAACTTAGACATACATATTGCTTGGGTTACTCTCCAAATATGTTAGCGGCCTCATAGGGCCCTACAGGAACCTGCTCCAGAGTGGCCATTCCGGATACAACTCATTAAATCGACTTAAAATGGATAAAAATCAACTGCTGGAGTGATTTCCTGAATTTTTATATACATATTGCTAGGATTTCTACCCAAACAAGTTTGTGGTCATACAAGGCCCACGGGAACTTCGGGATAGAGAAATGGTCATTCCGGGGACAAGTCATTAATTGGACTTAAAATTGACAAAACTCAACTCCTGTGGGAATTTCATGAATTTTGACATACATATTGCTAGGGTTTTTACCCAAACATGTTAGCGGCCTCATAGGGTCGCATAGCAACCTGCTCCAGAGTAACCATTCCGAAGACTACTCGTTAAATGGACTCAAAATGGATAAACATCAACTCCTGGAGTGATTTCATGAATTTTGATACTAATATTGTATGGTTTTATTGACAATTGTACAAATTTGTCTAGGGTTTGGTACATGGTCCCGGAGATCCGGAATCACGGGAACCAGATAAGGACGTAAGGCCATTCCTGTCCTACATGCTAAAAACAAACAAATTTTCCAATCTTTTGATGGTTCAAGATCCAAAATCGGCCAATAAATGAAAAAGTTTGAAGTATTTCCTTTCGCTGGGTACCCGGGTACCCATCCGAACACTTATGGGTGTTAAATTTCCCGTACACATAACGGTTAAGAGGTCTAAAAGGCCCTTTCCCTGCTCTAGAGCTAACGGTGACGTAGTCCGCAAAGCCTAGGATTATCTGAGAATGCCATCCTGACGCTTGACGTCTAATCATCATCATTAAGAGTGGCACGTATCTCGTTTGAAAATCACGTTCAATGTAATAATCCACCATAGCTCATTTCGCTTCACCGAATGGTACGCTGCTTTGAATGCTATGATGGCAGATGGTGAATCTGCAAGTTAAATTTTGGAACTCCCTCGATTCCATTTCTTTCAGGTGGCGCTTCTTATTTCGGTAAAACAGGATTTGCTGTCTTCTTTATAGTCTATATCGTTCTACGTTTTAACCTGAGAAAGGGAGGAGCCAGCTCAGTGACAAATTGATTGTTTTCGATGTCTTCTTCTTCTTACTTTAAACGCAGAAAATTCAAACGCTGCCGTTTAAAACAAGTCTGCATGCTCGGGTTTGTGAGGGGTTTGAAATTTCATCGCAAATAAATACTTCCCCTGTTTTAACTATTCAATTAAGCTACCTGCCAAGTAACAATTTGGGTTTTATTACACTCTTATGAGGGTATTTAAGACCACCACAAGAGTACAATAAAACTCACTTTGTTTCTTGGGCTGGCTCACAGTGACAGTTCATGCCCGGTTTTCACAAAAACAATCCCAGCGCTCTTTCTCAGGTTTGAACGGGTTCCTTGCTGCAGCATCGATCTCATCTAACATTTTCTGGCATTTCTCGTCAAGCTAGTCATTACGTCGACTCCTTTCACCGAGCCCAAGGGCACCTTCCGACAGCACTAACTCAGGACTTTGCGCGTACTCAGTATACTAGCGACTTCTGTGGAAGAAGATGAGAGATTTTATATGACGAGGTGAGGAGGATTACAACTCTGTAATTGTTTTATTCGAGTCTATGGCCCTTCTTGGAGACCTTCCAATTAGTCCGCCAATGGTTCTTCTTTGAACCATACCCCCGCAGTATGACCCAATGGCCTGCCACAATACGACCGTCAACTCCCTGCTTTCAAAAGTTTCTCATGAATATGGTACATTCCAACTGATGCTTTGCCATTTTCTAGCTCTCTCTCCCTGACTCTTGTATTATTATTTATTCAATGGGTTTTCCGTCCTAAGATATACCCTGATAAACCAAATTTCTACACGTAACTTGGTTGTGGGCTGCCACTCTCCAATCCCTTGGACACCATATACTCGCCTCCAAATCTCGCTCTACGTGTTCTAACCATCTTACTTACTGAGCTCCTGATCTTTCTGTTCTCACCGGATTGAACGCGAACGCCATTTTCGCAGGATAATTGTCCGACCCATGTGCCCATCATGTCCGTCCAGTTTTAACCACCATTTCAATACCAGCTTCGCCATAGAGCTGCGCAAATTCATGGTTCGTCCTTCGCCTCCAAGCTTCATTCTCCTGTACACCAGCGAAGATCGTTCTTAGCACGTTCACGTTTCGTAGTTCGTTGTTCATGCGCCTGCGCAGCACTCCATCTTCTAATATGCCGCAATTGCCGAATTGATCGCAGGATCATACGCTCAAAAACGCCAACAACTCATCGGTCGCTCATTTTCATCGTCTTTCGTGACCTTGTGCCACCGGGAGAATTAGCACCTTATAGAACGCGAGTTTCGTACGGAGTTGCAGGCTACGGGACTTCAACTGGCTACGTAATCCGTAGAACAACCGCTTTAATGAGTCTAATAGTTTTTTCGACCGCAATTGATTGTGAAGCCCATTATAAGCACGTTTTCCGCTGATAATACTCTTCCGAATTGACTAGATTTGTTGGAGATTGTACTACGCTGTCTGTTCGGTTCATAACTCATTTCTTCACCTCGTCCAAGATTGGCAGTTCCACAGACCGCTCCTATCGACGACCCCGTGGTCTTAAAAAACCGTTCAACAACACACGAGAAATGCTTCCAACGCCATCTTTCGTCTTTCTGTAATCAGGTTACCGTCGAAGTCTCTTATCTACCAAGTCTACTTATCTACTTCAACGCCCTGTCAGGCAACCATTCAAATGTTGGCCCGAACCTTAGCCATGGTCGATAGCAGGATGGATATCGACATGTTCATCAGCTCTTTCGTGGCCCTGGGAGCAACTGCTTCTCCGGTTTGATCACAAAAGTATTGGAGAAGGTCCTTCGTTTGAGGTTCGTGCATCGGGAAGGCTGGCAGTCTTGGGTACAACGTTTACCTTCAGACGGTGATCTCTTGGCATAATGGGCCGAGATCATGTCCAACCAAAAGACTAAATCCTCCTTCGCGTGACACTTCTTGATGAAAACGGCAACTTTCGAGGTACTTCGTTCTGTATATCTTCCCATTCACAGCAACCTACGAAGGAAAGAACAGCTGCCCCCATACTCCTCCATTTTTATCATAGTTTACTATGATAAAAATAAAAAAACTTTTCCGTGTTGGCAAACACAAACATAATTTCTTCGGCAATGTTTTAGAAAATATAAAGGCATACAAATTTGGTGAAGAAATAACATTTCTAACTCTGTCGGCTGCAGAGATACAAAGCGTTTTCTTTGGAAGTTCTCTAAAAATTAGTTTTTCATGCATAGCTATTGTTGGTTGCATTTCCCCAAACGTATTGTTCTAAGTAATTATCGAAGCACTCAAAACACACGTTTCTGCAGAAGGCTGCAAATCTCTAGGAACTTTTTTTAACAAAGTTATTTTAGTTTAATTTTTCCTTCACTTCTCGAACCTTAGATCAAAGACTACCAACTTGGTGCCGCTTGTCCCCACCTACTCTTATGAGAGTACGACAAGCATATGTTTTATGTGTTTTGCGTACACCATTAACTTAAGACCTTCACCTTAAGTTAATGGTGTACGCAAAACACATAAAACATATCGTCAGAGTCCAGTTGCTTTTTTACTGATTTCAGTACTTGTTGCCACTATCGTTTTGTTGATAAACTGTATTATTAGTAGTAGGTAATATAATCTGTTATGAACAATTATGAAACATAGAATCGCGTATCTATTTTTGCTGTTGAACTAGATCCGACAGTAATTCTATCACCTAAAATGTTGTTTACGGTGAATTTTATTATCAGTAAATTTTATATAGTATATTATCGACCCTCTACGACCTTTAATTTAATAGTGAAAATAATTGATCAATTTCATGCTCAAATGTTTACGTTGGCATCACTCCATATAAACGTCCGTTCTCTTGGCAACGTACTACAACGACAGCCGCGGATTCGGAATTGCAATCGAAACGAAGTGAAGTTTTTCCTATCAATTCAAGTGAACAATTTGAGCAAAATAATTATAATATCTCTCTAAATAACTGTTCGGGTGGTAAATTAAAGTTTTTTGTGCCTCAAGTTAAGTTTCGCGAGTGACTTAATGAAACGCGCGAAAAAGTGAAAATGTTGTGATGAATATTAATTGGTCACTAATCTCAGTATTTAGTGTAATTAATGACCGAAAAAGTAATAGAACTTATAGAATGCAATGTTTAGTGCTTCGAGTTGCAAGATCTTATTACGGCTAGCAGCTTAGTTTTATATTTTTGTGATGGTTTCCCAAGTCTATGGGAGCATATTGGTACACTGCAGAAGGGAAGGGAAGGGTGCTATTCGCTGCCATGCTGACTGCCATAAATGGACTGTGACGTTAATGCACGCACACTGTTAAATTATTTTATAAAACACAAAAAACTAGCGAATTTAAAGCTTCCATAAACTTCTAAAACTTTGTAAGCTTTGAAAACGAAAAAAAACCAAACATTTACGGAAATCTTGATAATAATTGAAGCAATTCAAATAACTATTAAAACATGCTTCTCGTACTCTAATAAGGGGAAATGGAGACAAGCGCCACCTATACAAGTTTATAGTACTCAATCTGAAATAAGCGATAACTTTATAAGGAAAATTCATAGAGATTTGCGTTCTTCTGCAAAAACATGTGTTTTGGGTGCTTCAAAAATTGCGCCGAACAATGTGTTCTTCCAAAATGCAAGTAACAAATGTTAAGCATGAAATACTAATTTTAAAGAAATTTCCTAAAAAAATGCTCTGTAGCTTTGCATCCGATAGAGATAGAAGTGTCAGTTTTTCAGCAAAGTTGTTTGCCTTTATATTTACTACAACTTTGATGAAGACACTACGTCTTCAACCACTAAGTATGCGATGTCGCTCTTCGCCGGAAGCATGTTTTTCATCAGCACCTTCAGCCGCTTCTTCTGGGTGGTTGCCTGCTGCTCAAACGTTTCCGCATAATAATGTCCATTTTGGCCAGGTACGCCCAAGGCGCGGAAAGATGAGGTCACCTTGATCTCGGGTCATTCTTTCAGCTACTGCTGCACTTTTCGGTCGTGTAGCACTGTAGGGCGGCCGAAACCAGGTTTCTGTTTGACACTCACGCCTTCCTCTAGAAGGAAAATGATGTTGCAAATGCCAGATCAGTCGAATCCGGTAGACACAGAGTACCTCATGATGTCCAACCTCTTCGCTCCAGGGTGGAGCTGGCAGTACGAACAAAGCATCGAGCGTAGTTTCTTGAATGGTTTCGGCATAGGTGCTGCAAATCAACTGATTATGCTATCAATTTTTCCTGTGCACAGCTGCCAGCGTTGCTACGATTCACCGCTAAGTGACAGGGAAATCGCATGAAAAATCTCAAAAATCAGTTAATTTTTAATGCATACGTTATTAGATACGGGGCCGAATAGACGCTAAGCCGAATAAATATGAAGCCGAACATTGTTGCAAATCGAGCGAGAAGCAAATGATGCACACTCTTACGTGAGCAAGTGTGAGAAGCTTAGCATCCAACGCTTACTCTACGACGAAAGCGTACGGCAAACAACCAGTGCATACATTATGCTACCTACGCACACTGACGGGCGCACAGACTCATAGCGTCTTTCTACACAGACAGATCACTGGGCAAGCCATGCTCGTGCGTGGGTGCTCCGTAGAACGAGAACGCGCGTGTGAGAAAATTAGGTCACACGATAGCAGACTTCGCAACTCTGTAAAACGATTAACTGATTCAGCTTATTGTTCATAGAAGGCTTCGTACACAAATTACGTAACGCTTAGAGGGGAAGGAGGGAGGTCGAGTTAGCGTTACTTGTTGTTACAAAAGGGGGAGGAGGAGTCTTGAGAATAGTTACGTAACAAATTTATGAATACCAAAAAGGCAGTTGCCAAATGAGGAAAGGACATGTTGGAGGTGGGAAACAGTGAATCGGTTTATACTAATGAAAATTATTTTCAAAATTATGGTTTGTAGCTGATGAAGATAATCCTACTAAATTTTCAGTTATTACGATTGAAGACCATTTCAGGCTGCCCAGTTTGCTTCGGGGTACGATACTGGCCAAACAAGCCGTCGTATGTTCGAATCTCGGCTGGAGCCAGTAGGATCGTTGCACTAGCCCCGTAATTGTCCTGTACTCTAATAGCCGGCGGCCAAGTCTGTCGATAAAGAAGGGTCAAGTTCTCAACAGGACGTTTATACCCATGGCTTTGCCTTTTTTACCATTTCAGCATGGGCCGATGCCTGATTATTGTTTTTAATATGAAGCTTGCTAATTTGCTAATCTTGCTAATTTGGTTGAATTTCTTAAAAATTAAACAAAATATGCGGTTCAAGTCATTTTTATTGAATGTTGAGGTACGGGGGGGGGGGAGGTTTGGTTAACGTTACGTAATTAAATGGGGGAGGGGTTAAGCCCTGCGTTACTTAATGTTACATAGGGGAGGGAGGGGGTCAAAAACCGGAATTTTTGCGTTACGTAATTTGTGTACCAGGCCTAAGTAATGATAAGTGAGTAGTTGGGACCTTCTAACCTTGCAAAAAAATTCATCTGTCTATGGAGCTTTTCTTATCCATTTATGAATTTTTATGGACAGTTTCCTGGAACAAGTAAAACCTAAAACCACTTTGTTCCGCCATACAATCGAATTCAGCTGTAATTATTTTTGTATAGACCTATTTTCCGTCATGTTTCGTGCAATTTTTAGTACCTTCTCAAATTTACAATACCTTGAGAGGGTATCCAAACAATAAAATTTTTCTTTGTCAAAAGCACATTCGTATAATAGCTCTCATGCACAACAAAAGTCGTCTCGTGTGAAACATATTGACAGCTGAAGAAAGAAAAGAAATCCATGAAAGTTTGTTTATACATCTACCAGTCAAAGTGCTTGCAGGCAATAGTTCGCATGCTCTACAGAAGGAAACTAGATGGTCAATAGCAGGGATTTTTACTTTCTTCTATAAATGTTGCAAACCATTGTCAAATGATGAATAGAGTTGAATGAATCAATCAATGAACACGTTTCATAAATTAAGTATTAAATTACGTCTAGGAATAAAATGTTGGCTGCTATTTACACAACTTTATGGGTAGCAATCACCAACACTTGCAGTTTAAAGAATAAAATAACGCGTGATATTACACAATACCGTGGTACCCCGCTAATGTGGTCATTTTTGCTCTGAACCCCGATAATTTGAATGAGTTCACTTTAAAAAGTTTTTTATGGCTATTCGACAAATGGTTATTCGACAAGCAAAATTGTAAAAAAGAAAGAACGTTTGTGTTTCGATACAAATAAATATTGAAAATTAATAGGGTAACCAAATAGTCAGAATGAAAATAAACCCGCGGAATCCAAATGTAATGTTATATCGTGTCTATTTACTATTGTTCAATTTCTGTAGAAATTAATTGCAGTATTGTGAGTAGTGCAATAACATGTAATAACAATTTGATTGTAAAAAAATCCGATTCTATGACGATAACCAACCGCTCAAAAACATGTAAATATAGGTTAATGAAAACCATACCATATGTAAAACAGCAAAACAACAGATTATAATAAGGTCACCGAACAAACAATTTCTTCAATCAGCATCTGAACCTGTTCATTAGAATAACAATAGTGAATCGACCGTGGGTGCGTTCTTAAGATCCGCGTCTTAATCCTCATAAATGAAAACCCGTAGGTGTTACCCGCCGTACACGACACGACAGCCCGCGGCAATTATAATCAACAATACCACAACGCGATCACTTGGCCGGCTGCTCGTTAGAGGAACATTTTTATTCTTTGCGTGACTCAGCGAGATTCGTCCTACAAGTAGGTCTGATGTGGCACACCAAGAGAATAGCAGGATTTCAGTTATGATATTCCGACAGGCTATGCCCAGCTGGAGCAATGTCAACGATCTCACTTGTGCACCCACCAAATTTTGCGTTCCCCAGGTTGCCATCGGTCGTCGTCGTCGTCGTAAAGAGGACATGTTCAACGTAATGGGATAGTTGATTTTCGTTTTCGGAGAAACCACTTTTGTAAACGGAGCGCAGATCGTAAGAAGTAATAAAGTTGACTGAAGTGTAGTGTAGGATTATTTGAATACTGTCGATAGAAACGTTTATTGTACTTCCGAATTGGGTGATTCTTAGCCTTTGGGCACGCAATTGAAGCTGCGCTGTTGTTGACCTTCCTTCTTTTACAGTTTATAATTCGTAATGATCATCATAAACTAACTGTCAACGAGTGAGTGTGTTCATAAACGCAGGAGCAGCTTATTATATTCTTTATGGTGCAGATGTTTTTCTAACATAAACACATGACAATGACAAGTCAATGATGTAACGATTTAATGTCGCAAAACACTCCAACGCCAACACTGATTGCGGCAGCAGTTGAAAGGGTCATCCCTTTGCTGTAATTACCGGTGGCAGTCGATGTTGAAAAGCGTTACAGGTGGCAAGCACGATAACTTGAGGCATTTCATCCCATATCTTCTTCAAACGTTGCTTAAAAGTATTCACAGCCAATCCTTGCTCCCTAGTTTGCCTAACATATAACCAAATGCTCTGAAGTCGAGAATATTCAAATCAGGCGAAGAGGTAGGTCACTCTTTCGAAGAAATAAAATCCGGAAAATGTCCTCACACCAAACCTGTGTAGTATGCGCCTGGTGAGACTGTGCAGAATCTTGTTGGAAGTAGTATGGTGCTTTCTTGTAGTGTTTTTTGACGATGGGAAGCAAATGGTTCTTCGAAACATTATTGATATAATATTTAGTGTTGATTTTCACACCAGGTTGAATGAACAGTAATAGAACCTTCAAATTTTTGGAGAAACATCCCCATACCATCACCTTTGAAACATTCTGGAACCTTTTAACATCCAATTTATCCCCAGAAAAAGTGCTGCATATATCCGATAATTTTGTTGGTTTTGGTGATCCACTTGCATGAAGATTTTTTCGTCCGAAAACAGAATTTCATAATCACTATGCGCTCGAACAGCTGCCGACATCTTTCGACTCTTGGAACCTTCTTCTTTTCTGTAAAACCGTGCACCCGTTTTGTATGGATATGCAATTAATCGAAGATCATCTTTCAAAATATTTCTCATGGTTGACTGCAAACTTCTCAGTTCCTTGGCCATCTTACGTCCAGACTGATCTGGTTTCCGTCGAATTCACTCACTTACTCGTTTGATGGCTTCCGGTGTCCTTACTGTACGTTTACGGCCAGGTTTGGAGAGTATTTTCCAAGAACCAATTTCCTTGTATCATATGATGGTACGAAAGATGAATCTTCTTTGAAAAATTCCAAGCGGCTTTAGCTTCTTTAAGATATCACACGGTTGAAAATTTTTCAAAAACAGACCTAGCGCTAGTTTTCTTTTTGCGTCCATGATTACCACGACTTGCAATCGACTGAAAATTCAAAACCAACTTGGAGAGTGTGTTGATATTTGAATACACTCTAAATCAAAAGGAAGCGGACACATCTGTGCTTGACCCATTTTCAATTAAACACGTCAAAAAACACTGACAGTTATTATTACTCACCCTACATTACGTAATATTTCCTTGAAACCGTCCTTCCTTCGTGATTTTTAATGAAACCGTACAGAGCTTTAAGCAGAGCAGTAAAAACCATTTGGCGACTAACGGGTGACAACTAAAATTTTGGAATTTTTTCGCGACCCTTATGCTCAACACAAACGATGCAAAACAACAAACGAGCTCAGAGGGAAATGAGAGTATGTATGTGTTAGCTCTCTCTCTCCTCTTTTTGTTAATATGTTTTGTTTTGTTTATGCTTGCCCAGTTTTGCTAAAAATGGGGTCGAAACAAGAAGCATTCCGGGAGTGCGTTGTACACCCGAAAAATCTGCCTCAGTGCGCCCAATCGAAGATTTCTTCGGGATTTTGAGTTCCTGGTATACAAAAATAACTGGAGAGCCACGAATTGCAAACAGTTGATTGGTAGAATCAAGAAATGCATTCGCAAAGTTGACATGACGGTCGTACAACTCTCCTGTTTCGACGTCAAATGTACACTTTTTTTTTCAACAATAGATAATGTATCTTTAATTTCGGTGAATAAGATCTTCTTCATGTATCTTTGTCTTTGTTTGACAGCTTGAGAAAAAAATCCAAAATTTTAGTTGCCACCCATTATCTTGGATTTGGTGGGCATTTTGGATTTTACCAGAAATACATTTATCAAATTAGGTGTGCATTGGCATTAACTAAATGAAGCAGCCGATTATCTGCATAATTTTCTACGTAATTTTCAAATAATTAATGTGCTATTTCTAATATTTGCCAGTAAAAAATTGCGGCTGCTTAGATTTGGCCTTGCCATAGATAATACAATAATAGATAATACTTGCCTGCATAATAGGTACAATTAATTATTATCTGTATTATGGTTAATTATTCAAGTAAAATTAATTCTGGTTATTTCAACTGCACATTAAAGTTAATCAATCCTTCGTATAACATTTTTTCTCAGTTTACCAATGGTGGTCTTAAAATGAAAATCAGATGGGGGATTCATCGCAAATCATATGGCGATTCACTGATAAAATCCATAAAGACGACCGAATCCAAAATGGCTGCCAAAAATATTTTATTCCATTTGACGTTCTGTTCTACTTCTGTACAGAACCATATCAGTTGTTAGTCATTGTCATTGTCATAGTTTCATTGCAAATTTAGGAAATATCACATGGTAAAGATCTCAAAGGAGGCTACAAATTCAACTTTTTTTTTAAACTGTCGGGCCTCTTAGCGAACCAGGGGATCATTATTTCTCGAAGTTCTCTTTGTTAACCATTTTCCAATATTTGAAGTCCTTCAGTAAAGGACCCGTTTCAACCAGACTACTCATTGCCTAAATATAAAACAGTAATAGAACTGTTAATAAAGCAAATTTTCTGTGGTTTCTTATATGACCACTATAAAACTAGTTGGCTAGGTCCCATTTCTTATAAACTCGACTGTTTCTACTAGAAGGTGTAGCAATACTCTGGCGTACCAATACAAAATTAATCTCAAGCCCCATCAAAATTGAAACCTTTCCCCTTTTTCTTCATTTGAATGTGTCTACTCTCTTTGTCAGTTTCCCTCTTGTTGTCCTCCAGCCACTTGTAAATCTGTCTTCTCGATAATCCCTATAAATTGACACAAAGCCTTTTTTATTCGTTCAACTGCTATCGTTCCAAATGCAATAGAAACGCATCCCTTTACCCATTTGAACCTTTCTCTCCCCTTGTAAGAGGCCGTCTCCCTCTTTTGTCAACCCCCCTGCGCTGCTAAGAAACATGTGTTTGACAAACGACGTTTAATGAAGAACATTCCAGAAGTTCCGGAGCTATAACGGAACATACACTCACGTTCCTGGTCCCCCAACCTATCGGTTCCTCCCCAGTCAGCTCCCCCTTCTATCACGTGGCTAATTATGAATCAGTTTGCTCTATGAAAATCCCTATAATGGAAACGAAACAAAGGTTTTTCTTACCATATATTCCTCCTCGGTGGACCTCCCTCCTTTTCTCATAGTCACTTGCATAACTGCAATCAGTTTAAACGCAAAAGAAACGCAACCCTTTTTATTCCAAAAACCTCCAAAAATCGGCTCATAAATGTGTGGCTTCAGTGTATTGGCCCTTTGTGAAAAGCGAACCGAAGAAACAAATGGAAACAAATATTCAAGGTGGTACTGCTAGGGATAAGTTCAAGCGTAAAAGGAGTTATGCTGCCTACAAAGGAGAAAACAGCTGCGCTGGTGTAAAGAATGGTTCGAGCAATCGAATGTGGTAGTGATTAAGGTTGAAACAATGGTCTTACAATAAAGATAAAACCACAGACAAACAGACATAACACTCAATTTCACATTCTCCGCACGCTGTAATAGTCATTTTAAATTTAGTTTTAATTGGAAATGTCTCCGTATTCGTCAAAGAGACGCCTTTTAACCAATGGAGAGAAAGACCATTCGAAAAATACTTGCTTGACCGAGGGGTACTATAGTTGTGATTCAATATTTGAGAATATCGATGGTGCTAATGTGCGCGAAAGTTGAGAATGACGATATTTTTTGCATGATTTTCTTCAAAGAAATATATATATTTATCTGTGATGAACCCCAATATTCTATACTCAGTGAATTAGAAAATAAAATAACCTTTAAATTTAACATTACCTTTAATAATATATTCGTAACCTTTTGTTGTACTCATCCTTTATATTGCTACAGCTTGTGATTATTGCCGTAAGTTGACGATAAAATTGAGTTGAACGTTACTTTGGGATTCTAGATGGAAGATGGTGACTTAATATGTTAAACGAAAATCCTTACGGTATGCACTTTTTCGAAATTATGAGAGCATTAAGAATCAACAGTTTCTAGGGTTTCTAGATACATAACTTCGCCGTGCAAACTTATCTTGCATGATGATTTGTGCGCTAGAGGGGCGCGTCAAAATCCTCTCCGACCTTATATGACTTGGGTTGGTAACCACATCCCTCATTCAGTCTTCGATTCATTCAATACCCTGATGCTCTTTCCCCTTTACGATAATGGTGGTATATGGCAATGTAATAAGATATGTGTTATATGAATACACATTATATGAAGAGATATGGACAAAAATAGAACAATCACACCAGCAGTCCTTCGAATGGAATAGAGTTGCATCATTTGAGTTTACATGAGTGCTTCCATTATTAATTTAATTTTTCTTCTGGTATCCATGAGCAATATTTAAACTTTCTTCGGCCCGAGTTTTCACTGTACAGTAGGAGGTGCTTGCTCCATGAGCTAAAACGAAACAAATAATTAAAATAACTTATGTTAAGCTTACCTACTAACAAGGTCGTGTGGCCCAGCCGTCATCCAAACCCGCAGTTTTGAGATCAGGCAGCCGGGAACCACCCATCATCGCACTTCCTAGCTTGGCTACTCAATAGAGCATTACCGGGTAAGGCCACGTGGAGACGCTAGGTAGCGGCTTGGGATGGCTGGAGCTATGTTGGACGCTTCCTCATTTACCGTCCCCATTTCATACCCATTTAAACTGTTAAGCATATTACCAAAAACTACTTTATTAATGCTTAAGCACTTACGGCTCGAGCTGCACGTTTCTCATAATCGTTAAGGTGTACCTGTTATTCTCTTTGAAACCAGTCTGGGTATACCCAACTAGCACCAACTCGTATATCAATGTACGAAATCTATCGTAAATATCTCCTAATAAACTCGAAATCGTAACTAAAGCTGGATAAAGTAGGATCAAGTTGATTTTTTGTCGTATATAATGATAATGACTGACATACATACGATTTTCAGCACAAAATCGTAGAGTAGTACGGAGCGACTCGCGCTTAATCGGATATTATCGTATATAAATACTTATATAGTCGTAGCGCTCAAATTATTGGTAATCACGTATATCGCCTCCAAAATAATACGGATACGCCAATTTTGCGCCTGAAATACGATTTATTTAGCATGTATATCTGTACGTAATGCTGATTTTTACCTTTTTTATACATGTGAATATGCTAGCTGGAAAGTGAATTATTCGAAATATTTCAACAATTTGAACGTGGCAGCTATAAAATGGTAATTAACTTTTACTTTTCGTTTACTTCCAGATTATGTACTCGCACAAACGAAACGTGTGTTCCGAACGGGAGCGGCCCAACCTCGAGCATTGGGCTCCAATCCAAAGTCCAGTCACTCATCGTCGGTGGATTTCAACTGCCCGGAAGAGTTCGGGTACTATCCACATCCCACCGACTGTTCACAGTACTATGTCTGTGTGTTCGGTGGAGCCCTGCTGGAGAGTTGCACCGGTGGACTGATGTACAGCCATGAGCTGCAAACTTGTGATTGGCCACGGAACGTGGGCTGCGATGCTTCCACTCAGCAGGCCCAATCCACTCCATCAAGAACCACCGTCACTCCTCGGGTGCCACAGGTTTTATCCAGAATTCGATTCTCCTCCAGTCCAGCGTCGGCGCCATCTGCTCCTTCCGCTCCTTCGGGTCCCTCAGGACCGAGTGCTCCGTCGGGCCCATCCGGTCCAGGACCGTCGGCACCAGCACGCATCCAGCCGATCCACTCACTGCCGCCTCCACCGCCGCCTGCCAATCCAAATCCGGTGATTACAACTCGCGGTCAACCTAAGAATTCTCCACAAGAAGACATAGCTAAGGTTAGATGATACCCTCATTCTCAAATCGTTGATCTTCATTTTGAAATTATTTCGTCAACAGCTCTACGCTGAAGCTCACGACACACTTCCACCGGTAGAAGAGGAAGAATCCGATCGCCAACAGCGTGTATACCGCGGGCAACCAAGCACCGTTACTCAAGTGCAGCGTGACCGAGACGGAATTCTGCAACAGCCTAGCGTAAATGCCATTCCTACGCAGACCAAAGTAGGTTCCTTTGCGTACAGTGCCCAGCCACAGCCGTTCAGGTAAGTTGAGCTTTTGTTCTACACATCCGGTTCACTAACTATCAGCAAACGGAATCACATAAACATATTATTCATTCACTGCTCCAATCAAATCTTATGTTTCTGCTATACGTATTCAAATTCTTCAAACTCAACTTCCCTATTTCAACTCCGCACACAGTGACGAAGACCAACTGCAAGACCTAGACCGTGAAGAGAGACCCTCTGATAGCAAAACTCATGATCGAAAGAAACGAGACGTGGCTGTGGACAGTGCAAGAACCTCTACAGGTACCGAAGACGTGCAAGACAAACAGAACCTTCCAATCAATACAACCATAAGTCACCAGGATGACTTCGCCGAATCGACAAAGCTTACGGATCCGACCCTGCTCGAAGCGGAAGTAAACAGCGAGGAGAGCGCACGAAGTGCTCGGCAACTAAGGCCACTGGGAAACTGGCAGTACAGATCGCTGGACACTTCGCTCTCCCGCCACAACAGCTTCCCTCCGAGCAGCTTCGATCCGTATGCATACTCTGCGGGTCCTACTTCGGCAACCTACCTCAAATCCAGAGCACGGTATTACCAGCCACAAATTTATAACAAAAAAGTAATAACAAATAATTATAACGACTACCTCGAGGCTTACGTTAAATCTAAACAACATGGCGGTAGCCAGTACCTGAGACCAGTAGAAGTCACAAACTACAAGCCAGTAGAACCACAAAACTACAAACCAGTTACCAAAATAAATCCTCAAGATAGCCTGATACCGTTACTGATCTCGAATCAATCACCCAGACCCCAGCAGTATCAAACCGCATTTACAGCCGCAGCCTTCGTGAACAATCAAAATGGTAAGAAATATTCAACACCCGTCCCGGATACCGACGACGGAACCATCCCGGATAACTTTGCGTATTTTCACTTCGGGAACCACTACTCATCGACTCCAATTTCGGTTAACAACCACGCCAAGAATGGGGTTAAAAGCAATCCAGTTCCTCAGCAATCGCACAAAGTATCACAATCCACCAACCGAAGTCCGTTCATAGCGTTCAGCTCTGTCGGTGGATTCTTCAACAATCAACCGACTGCGAATCCCCTTAAAGAATCCTTCATCGGGGTATCGAAACACGCAAATAACAACCAACCAATTCAAAAAGCCACGCCGAAGATTCTCGCTGGCCCAAGTACGCCAGCTCCAGTCTACGAAAATGCCAACTCCCTCACACCCCTGCACCGATTCCCGGTCACAACACCTAAAACTACAGTCTCCTCGTTGGAATACTATCCACAAAATCTCTTCCTAAGCCATAGCAACCTATTTAATGGCGGTAATTCACCAGCCATAGTTAGCTACGGTGGTTACAACGACAAACCAGTGCCGGTATACGAGTCGTCTACTCTGCGACCGGCAGGATACTTTGTAACCAAATCAACTAACGGCTTCCAGCCGATCACCGTCTCCACAACACCTCGCTACTACCATGCGGGAAGTCAAAACACGCCCGATTACACTCAGTTTTTCGAAAGTGTTAAGAACACTCACATCAAACAAGGTGATTCTAAGCTAGTCGATGGACTGCAGAACATCGGAGCTCAGTATCCGAAAAATAGCACCACAAACTTACGGCCGATTTCTAGCGGACAACAGTACAATAAAATCGTTGCTTATGGCCCATCGACCGTAAAACCAATCCACGAATCAAATGAGTACTACTACGAACAGGAAGACAATGGTCATAAATATGTGAAAAATACTCTCAACAGTAACCGCAAACCAACCTATCCCAAACGTCCCAGTGAAGAGGACGAGGAAGAATATTACGAGGATGATGATGAAGATGACTACGAGTACAGATTTCCGATCAATAAGTCCAAGTATACTCCGATGACGGAAACGATGGCTCCAAGACCGCTAGCAAATCTGACTACTCCTAAGCCCGGTTCGTATGTGTCCGGCCATGTCTTCTACAAAAATCACAAATACGAAACAACTACGTGGCGTCCGAACACGATCACTACCCATGCATCAACCACGAGCGACATTCCACCGATCATCACCTTTCCCGAGGATGTATTCCAAGGGATCAAACCGTTCGGGGACATTCCCCGCTATCAAAACAAATCGACTGTGCGACCGTACATCGTGCGGACTCGTGTCCGACCAACGGCGATTCCAAATGCGAACCTCATAGACGAAACTACCTCCAAGGAACTGCAGCGGACGACCGCTAAATCTCACAGTTCTAAGCATACTGTTAAGACGACCCCGTCAACAACAACAACGACGAAGACGACGACAACCACTACCACCACGACGACCGTACCTCCGCCGATCCGGACGCGACCCACCACGACCGCTTCGACCTATGAAACAACCGCGCGCAAACGGTACACGGTCCGACCGAACCGAGGCCAGCAACGCTGGCGTACTACTACTGAGACCCCCGAACAGCCTACCGTTAGCACCAGACCGAACAAGAACCAACTCCGTAACGATCGTTTGGAACTCGATGAACGGCTACCAAACAGGTACGAGTATAACACCTTTTCACCTTGTATTGTGGGATTTTTGATGTTGTTGTTGTTATAATGTAAGTGTATTTTGCGTGCATCCCACCGGCGCAGCCGGTTTAGGTGACCGTCATTCAGTGTGTATTTTCTTCCTATCTTTTCCTTATGATGTGGGTACGATACTAACTCCTATACTCCATTGAATCAGAACTAGTCTCTGTCTGATGCCGCCCCCGGGTTCTCTTGTAAATATATGCCATATATTGCTGTGTTTTTACTTTTTCTCAAAAAAAAATCGGTTCATTTTTTATGCAAATACTGTACTTGGAATGTGTCACATTTGTCGACGCCGCCACTAATCGGTTCCATTGCGTCTTCCGACAGGGTTGAAACATCTTCACCGGCACCGAGCAGATACAACAACGACCAGCAGCAGAAAACTGTCCTTAGCCAGAGCAGCAAAAACTACTACAACACCAGCAACTACGATCCGTCGGCGTACGATAACTACTTTGCCGTCTACGACGAGGACGTGGAACTGTACCGAGATGTTGGTAAGTTGTTTGACATTTCTGATGAAATTCACAAATTGTTATACGCCAGTGTTATCAAATCATTTAAAGTTGAGTACTGAGATGAGAGACGGTCGTTTCGTCAGGCATTCTGGTCACATGGACACTTGCTGTGTCGCATTTAAAAAAATCGCTAACTATGGGAACCTAAGTTGGCTACATAGTCTACAGAAGGTTCCTGCTTCACCTGCAAACAACTGTTCCCCCGGTTCCACCTCAGCGGCCATTGTAAGATTTCGTAATAACGATACATTTCTTTGCTCATTTGCATTGAAGTGTTGAATAGTAAGATTAAGAACGCTTTCATGAAGGCTTCTATTAGGATCTCACCACAGCTCTGTTTGCTTAATTAAATCGTACACCATTTGGAAATCCACAAATATCCAGAATATGAATTCTACTGGAACATATCTAGGGTCTAACGCTGAGTTTGACATTCGAATAGTTGTAGAGCAAACCAGCATGATATTCACCAAAAAAAGGTAACAGTGCTAATTTCATGACTATGATTTTATTTATTTATTTACTATTTGATGGGGCTTTCAACCGTTGGTTGGTTCGCCCCAAATGACTATGATAAGGCAGACCACCTTTTCTGTAAAATTATGAAAAGTAATGCTTTGATAGTTACTATTGCTACAGTCGAGTTAATGCCCTTTCTTTTAGATAGGGTAGACCTTCCAGGCAGTCATTCAGCATTGTTAGTCTGCCCAGACCATAATATAATCCGGTTGATTGCATCGAGTAAACGTTCACGCTTTTAAACGCTTTTATTGTTTTTACTGTATTTTGTATCCTACTGTAACAATAATTTATATCTTCGTGTTCTGGTTATTTTTTCCGGGCTGTTTGTTTCTTGTGGTTTTGGTCAAATAAAGGTCATGCCACACTAGTTTTGCGACGTTAACTGAGAAAAATGGGGTAAAATGGCTAATTTTGCCGCACTCAAGTGCCCTGCCTACAGAATTAATCACACTATTGATCAATACAACTCTGTGCTCCTAGAAAAGTCTATTATCTATAGGAACTGAGTCTTGAGGACTGTTGGAATGCCGTGAGAACAGCCATTAACAGCGTAGTGGAGAACGTCCTAGGCCGTGTGGCACCGAATCGACGTAACGAATGGTTTGACAAGGAATGCCAGCAGATATTGGCTGAGAAGAACGCAGCGCGCGTACAAATGCTGCGTAGAGCCATCCGTCGGAATGTGGAGCGATACAAACAGAAGCGGAGGCAGCAATCCCGACTCTTCAAGGAGAAAAAGCGCTACTAAGAGGAGAAGGAGTGCGAAGAACTCGAACAGCTGTACCGCTTTCACGACACACGGAAGTTCTATCAGAGACTCAACGGATCTCGCAAAGGCTTCGTGCCGCGGGCCGAAATGTGCAGAAGATGGAGGTATCTTGACTGACGACCGTATGGTGATCGAAAGGTGGAAGCAGCACTACGATGAACACCTGAATGGCGTGCAGGCGGAAGACCATGATAGCGGAGGAAGTGACCACATTGGTGCAGCAAGCGACGAAGATGTGCCACCCCCATCGATAAGGGAAGTTAAAGAAGCCATCCAGCGGCTGAAGAACAACAAAGCAGCGGGAAAGGATGGCATTGGAGCGGAACTTATTAAAATGGGCCCGGACAAGTTGGCCGGCTGTCTGCATCAATTGATTGTCAAGATTTGGGATACGGAATGACTACCGGAGGAGTGGAAAGACGGGGTTATCTGCCCTATCTACAAGAAAGGTGATAAGCTGCCTACCGAGAACTACCGAGCCATCACTATCCTGAATGCCGCCTTCAAAGTTCTGTCCCAAGTGCTCTTTCATCGACTATCGCCAATAGCCAATAGATTTGTAGGAAGTTATCAGGCCGGCTTCATGGCGGGTCGGTCTACAACGGACCAAATCTTCATCCTGCGGCAGATCCTCCAGAAGTGCCGCGTTCATCGATTTCAAAGCCGCAGCGTAAACCGACAAGAGCTATGGAAAATTTTGGACGAAAACGGCTTTCCGAGTAAGCTTACTAGACTTATCATGGCTACGATGAATGGGATCCAGTGCTGTGTGAGAATCTCGGGTGGATTGTCGAACCCATTCGAATCTCGCAGGGGACTTCGACAAGGAGATGGTCTTTCCTGCCTGCTATTCAACATTGCGCTTGAAGGTGTTATAAGACGAGCGGCGATCGAAATGCGGGGCACGATTTTCAATAAATCCAGTCAATTTATCTGCTTTGCTGACGACGTGGATGCTGTCGGCAGAACATTTGAGGCGGTGGAAGATCAGTACACCAGACAGAAACGCGAAGCAGAGAAGATTGGATTGAAAATAAATACGTCTAAAACGAAGTATATGCTGGCGGGCGGGACCGAGCGCGACAGGACCCGCTTGGGTAGTACCGTGGTAATCGACGGAGATGAGTTCGAGGTAGTCGACGAGTTCGTATACCTTGGCTCGCTGGCAACAGAGGACAACAATACCAGCAGTTAGATTAAAAGACGTATTATCAGCGGAAGTCGGGCCTGCTACGGACTCCACAAGCACTTGCGGTCAAACAATTTGAGCCCCCGTACAAAGTGCACACTGTACAAAACGCTAATTAGACCGGTTGTCCTCTACGGGCACGAAACGTGGACACTGGTAGAAGAGGACCTACGAGCACTCGGAGTTTTCGAACGGCGGGTGCTAAAGACCATTTTTGGCGGAGTGCAAGAGAACGGTGTAAGGAGGCGAAGAATGAACCACGCGCTCGCGCGTCTCTACGGCGAACCAAGTATTCAGAAAGTGGTTAAAGCTGGACGGATACGTTGAGCAGGACATGTTGCTAGAATGCCGGACAATCCTGCAAAAATGGTTTTCGGATCAAATCCGGTAGGAACAAGACGAAGAGGGGCACAGCGAGCGAGGTGGCAAGATCAGATGGAACGAGATCTGGCGAGCACTGGGTGTCCGCGGAACTAGAGATCAGTTGCCATGGAACGAAAAAGATGGAGAAATTATACTGTGCAGGCCTTGTCGTAAGACGTTAGGCCAACTATGCAAGCAGGGTAAACATCTGATTCGTCTTTGAGCGACCCTTACGCAAACCAGCCTGGCACTCGCCCAACGTTATCAGTCTACAGAACAGGACTCGAACACCTTAAAGGCAGAATTGACCAAAGTATTGACTCGAGCCGGTATTATTAGACACAGCCATACCACTGGTTTCCAGAAAGCTTATTATTCTGAGTTATAATTGTTTGTGGTAGGCCTTCTCTACTAATGACGGTTCGAAAAAACGGTTCCTTTGTACCGACCTGTGCATTTCTATTTCCGATGACTACGTTAGTATTATGCTTTGTGCGTTCTCACTCTTCTTGATTGACTACAATCTCCATACTTCGCCACCAGTGCAGTGGTTGAAGAATTCCCGAGAAAATGATTATTTGAATCGATCAACATTCCTCATGAACATACACTATTCGTCTGCCTCACCGATAATGCATGCATCAGCATTGGTTTTTAACACGAACATGACCTCATAACGCACACCGGAATTCGTTCAAAAGTGAATTTTGAGTGTGGCCGATTTAGCTGGTAGAGCAGTACAGCCCGGGGTCGCCGAAAAGTGTTCAAAATAATATCACCATGAAAAGAGAATAGTTTAAAGTAGCGTTAGTTACTTTAGAAGCAGCAGAAGGTGTTATTTCGCACTATTGCTTTGCACACGATATTCGTATATTCAGCGATGCTATAAAGCGTGAATGTATATGGCTCATTAGCTATAGGCGAATTGAACCATTCGCGTCTCTGTTTCCTCATGATAAAACTGTTTGCCGTTTACGAATTCTTCAACCAATGTTCAGCACACTTCTTGATTGACTGTGATCTTTATTCTCTGCAGTTCTCTGGCCAAGATGCCCACGCAGGTCGATTCATGTAGACATTCCAAATGCAAAAACACCAATAATCGCTTCATTCATCTTTTTTATTTTTAATTTTTTGTCTGGGTCAATACCGATTATTCCGATAAATTATCTTTTCTGTATTTTTTGCAGTTAGACTGCTGCGAGCCTGGCTTTGCGATGAGTTTACGAATGACTCAGCTAGCGAGTCATAGTATTTCATTAGTTCGCTGTTCATTGCGGATCAATCCGCAGCACCTTTCGAAAATTTCAAAGATTTTAAGGTCCTCAGCGAGTAGTGTGGTCATCTCGAACCCATAGAAGACAAATCAGTAGGTACTATTGTATTGTAATTAGCGTAAAAAGGTGGCACGATTTCCCAGTCGAATGCGTCTTTGAGCCTTACTGGTATTGTAGTCACCTTATGTTAGTCTCTCTGGAGCTTGTAAGCTGTAAAGCTTTTAACCATCACAAAATATTATTTTATTCAGCCAAAGCCATCAGCGAAATTTAGAAGTTGCCTGCGACTTGTACTTCAGCTTGTCACCCCCCCCCCCCCCCCCCCCCTGAATCATGAAGGTCGCCGGATGGTACCTGGGTTCTGGTCCAGACTGCTGGCTTCTCTGAATTCAAATCCAATCCATCATAGATCGCGTGACATTTCCCGTTTGAAGACACCAAACCGACCCAGTTAGCTTCGAAATACGATGCTGGTCTAACAAGCCAGTCGTCGTATGTTCGAATCTCGGCTAGGCGATGCTTGCTGGATAGAGTTAGTAGGAGTGTTGCACTGGCCTCATAATTTTCCTGTACTCTAACCAGGGCCCGACAACGTCACCTTCAATTGCATCCATAGCGTCACTCAACAATGAAGCAGTGAAGGTTCAGTTTCAACAGAAGCAGCACCGCTTGAGTTTCAAACTGGCTTCAGTTAGCGTCAGTGAAACGGGTTTCACTTCATCATGACTATCGGTTTCAACTTTTCATTTGTACTTTTCTATCTAATATTTAGAAGAAGGCCAGCAACTTTGAATGCAAATAAATTGAATTTAAATAACATTTCCTACAATGCAACGCAAATTAAAGATAACCTAGCCAATGTCGGCAAATCGTGCCTGACTTTCTGCCGTCGTCAATTGAAACAGCCACCAACTTCAACTGAAGCTTGCTTGAAACGTTCTGTTCAATAAATGAAGCAAGTCACTTCATGTATGAAGCGAAGGTAAGAGAAAGTCAGTTTCATTCATTTGTTTCGACGATGCCGGGCCCTGACTCTAACAGCCGGCTGCAAAGTCTGTCGATAAAGAAGGATAATTTCTAAAGACGGTATAAACCTAAGGCTTTGCTTTTTGAAGACACCAAGAGCACGCTGATCCTCCGCGAACCTAAGACATCTATCTCGAGACCGACGAGGACTTACAGTCTTTTCAGTATTTTGGAAAATGGAAAACTTCGTGATGCAACGAGTTTAACTCGAACGGAGTGTGACGTAAGCACAATGGCCTACTATAACACTGCTATGTATTTCTCTGCTGGGGTCATTTCGTCAATCTGATTTCTTGGCAAAGAGCTGGCATTTGTCTCCTTCGAACCTCTCCCTCGCATGTATTCAAGATCAAGATTGAACTAAAATTTATAAAGTTCGAAAGAAAGAAATTTAGAAAGAAAGCCCAAACGGCTTCCTTGTGGAACACTGAAGATAAGCTTTTGTTCCATATGGCTAATGATTTTAAAACCAGTCTTATTGTAAATAACCAACTGTCCATTTCTTCCGCAGAATATCAACCGCAGTACAACCAAAACAACCAGCAGTCATCGCAACCACCGCAGAGGCCGACCGTATCGTCCACCTACCGTCCAACCGTGGTCACAACCGTCGCTCCAACTTCTCAGCGCGATCAGTCACTGTATGTTACTTCTCCCCGAACTACCTATCAACAGCGGCCCTCCTATCAAGCCGATTATGATGATGCCCTTGTGTCACAGGTTGTACCCTTGCATAACGTGCTCACAAAAACTCCGCTATAATCTCTTTTCATCCAAACAGCTCGAAGATGATCGTTATAATCAGAAACAAACACACACCCAACTCAGGTATTTCCAATCAGTATTTCTTTTCTCTCAAACTTTATTTCCATTTTTGGATTACGTTAAATTTAAGAAATTGAAACCAAACATAAAATCTAACTGTTTATTTCCGCTATTTCCTTCCTTTCAAAATTGATCAAAAACAATTCAATGTCCCCCAAAATTCGGACCTAATTTGCAATCTGCTAAAAAATTGTCCCGCGGACTGTCCCGAAATGTGTACACAGAAATGATTTGAACTCAATTACTGATCGTCCGATATTGGTATCGTCAACGATACGTACCTTTAACAGTCCAAAATATCAGACAGCTTATGTAACATCACCCGAACCGTTCTCACTTCCATCAACAACCACAACAAGAACCACTACAACAACCACGACCATCACTACAACACCTGCCCCGCTACAGTACTATACCACAAGGTACAGCAACAATGAAAAACGGGGCCAAAACGATCCGTTTGGCCCACTATATCTGGTTGTTTTAGTTATCCATCACACTAAATTCAATTTCAATAGTCAATTCATCATCTGGAAACCCTTTTAACCGATTGGACCATCATCTGGTAGTTGTAGTGGGATCATTTTTGGTACCTGTGTATACCGGATAGAAAAAAAACTGTAGTGCTTCTTGCGCCATTGTTGTTCACCTTTCCATTTTAGTCTTGTTTGTGTTCATGTTCCGCAAGGATGAAAACTTTGTCTTCAGCATGTCTATTCTTGCTTCGAACAATAGTGCTTCTCTTTTTTCTGTTACACTACTGCCTGAAACTATTACCAAAAAAAACATAAACAAATAAACTGTATCCAATAGCTTCTGCTTTCAACATTATCATCCCATCTTGCGCGCTGTCATCCGCAGAGAGCAGAACATCAACTGAATCCGAGACTTTTACACACGAGAAACCAATTAATCCAGAGAACATTGTTGCGTGTTTCGTGTTTTTGCATGTGTATTTAAAATAATAGCTGAACTTGCTAGTTCCCTTAGGCATGCTCAACTAATGATCGTCGGGTTATTCGAAACAACTTCGTTTTTTCCACCTTAATTTTCATACTTTATAACGAAAACTAAAGCAATACGATTCCTATCATCAGTCGATAACCGATACTAATCAGGGTTTCCTAACTAAATAGGTTTCGGCGACCAGAAATCGATAGACTTTTTGGTTCATTATTTTGGATGCTTTGGTACCAAAAAGTTTCTCAAGAATGGTCGTCGCAGCTAGTCGTACCCTCTCACAGAAACCTTTATGTATGATGTCCAGAATAGTTTACAATTACCATTTCTAAAATTCCTACCGATGCTATTTATTCCAACAGATCATCACAATTGGATGAAAAAAGCAAAAAATCGACTCCCAAAACAATTATATTAACACTCGCAGCACGCGCGGGTTCTTCCACCACAACTACGGAAAGTCCCCTCCTAGTATCCTTTTCTCCGTTTTCCTATACCACCGGCCGATCCGGCAGTACCGCCAGTACCGCCAGCTCAAACATCTTCAGACTTACTAAAAACAGCACGAGCACATCCTCCACGACGACTAGCACCACCACAAGCACCGAGCCTAATCCTTCCTCGTTCCTTTCCTCGAGTAGTGAAACGTACGATAATCAACCCAACCGAATCCCTCCTGAAATCAAATTCCATCCCATTCCCGATGACAGCTATTACGATGACGATGAGTACCCACTAAGTAAAACCAGGTATGAATACGACTCTCAAGACAATGACAGCAGCAACGATCAATCGAGTAAGAAGTATATTACTCAAAAGCTGCTCCCAATTAATTCACCATCCTCTAATTACGGTTCATCCGGTCCTCGAGAAAATAGCCCTTTTTCGTACGACCAACCAAAAAAGTACTTTCCTTCCAACTATAACAAATTTCATTCGTCGTCAACGAGTACCACTACGACTACCACGAAAAGGCCAACAACCGCGACACCTACCACCACTTCCACTAGCACTACTACTTCCACTACTACTACGACTACTATTACACCGCGAACAACAAGTATTCCTATAACGCAACGGCAAAAGATACAAAACTATATCGTGTCGGAAGTACAACCGGAAAGCTTCAAGCCGTTCAATAGCGTAACGTCATCGAAAATCGCTTCCCCATCGGAAAACGATAACAATCTTAATTCCGGCGTTCGAACCCGTGGTCAAAATACCTTTCTCAAAGCTCTCGGTACTACGCTTTCCGCTACTCAGCAATCCACTATTGCTACCTCCACCAACGCTACTCCCGCTTCCGCTTATTCTTCTGTTGCACATACACGAGTAAAACCTACCGAGCACCAGCCGGACTCCGAGGACATAATTCGACTGACATTAAATTCCAAGTTTGGCAACTCTCAAACTGTGTCTGGGTCCCCACAACCCACGCGGCACTTTGTCCGACCAGAGCAGCTGGAGGCGAATGATACAATTCGACTGACGTTGAATGCAGCCATTGCATCTTCCTCGACTACGCCTCGTGCTCCGTATTCTCCCTCGTCACCTCGTTATACCGTTTTCGATGAATCGAGTCGCTCCACTACTGCTCAATCCAAGTTCGTACACTCTAGTACTACTACTACTACTACAGATCGTTCGGTAAGCCATCCTACCCGATATGAAATCAAACCCGAGCAATTTCAAAATAACAAGTCCATTCGATTAACCTTGAGTGCGGGCGTAGGTGGCAAGCCAACGCTAGCAAAAGGTTCCGTTGAAACCATTGACATCACTTCCTCTGCTCCTAGGTACATTCAATTTACTCAGTCGGATGCAGTATTCACAACTACGTCCGAACCTAGTACCACCACTCCTAAGGTACTACGGCTTTCCCCAAGTTCTACTTCATTTCCAACACGATCCCGCTACTATCAGGATCGTGGTGAATCTAGCCCGTCTGTCCGACCTACTTCCAGACCGACGAAAGTTAGCTTTCAAGACACTGACCCGACTGCCTCAAGTGAATGGTCTCCATCGTATCAAAATAAAATTTTATCCAGCCCTCAAACGAACACACTTCAGGAAAGCGAAGAACAGGAACCAGACGACCTTTTGATTCCATCTAAAGCTGAGCAAAACTATCACAACCAACTGGAAGTCAAAACGCCTCCTCCAACTCGTTTTCCACCCCGAACCAGCCCACCTCCAACCGCTGCAGAAGACAGCAGAAAAATTGCCGAAGCAGTGCAAAGCTTTACGAGCCGAGGGCAGGTTTTCAAAGAAACACTCAACAAAACTCTCGAACCCTCTAACAATCCCCGCGTTGTGGTGTCCCCCTTCAAGAGCCTTGAAGTTCAGCGACAAACCACCTCGTCGGACAAACCGTTCGCATACTCTACATCTCGAGTAATTGCCAACATTTACAGAACTACAACAGAGGCGCCACAGAGGGAATCACCTTTTCGAAGTTACTTCCTAATAACAGCACCTCCCAAGCTAACGAATACCGGCAAACTCTCTAGCCTGCCAATTTCCAGTACAACCGAAGCGACTACAACTGCAAGTACTACTACTACTACTGAGCCTACAACTACTACTACAAGCACGACTCCCTCTACTACAACTACCACAACATCTACAACTTCCACCACTACCAGTACAACCCCGCTTACCACAAGTATGGCATTCACTTCTTCTTCGTATTCCTCGTCTACGGAGGACACCACCTCTACCACTGTGCCAAAAACCACCGAAGTCTATCGGGGCCGATACCGCCCCGTTTTCAATCTGGTAAAATCACCAGAAGCATCCGATGAATTGACCACCCCACGGTATCGCATTCGCAACCGTATTCCCACGAGACGCACATACACCCGTCTCAGGCCAACCGCTCTTACCGCGTCTAGTAGGTCACACATCACTGGCAAAGATATTAACAACAAACCGTTTACTAACACCGAAAGTACACTACTTTCCGTATCGACGGAGTATTCCGACCGGCGCGTTTCCTCGACAACCAGTTCGTATTTGAACCGCATCAGTAGTACCGAACGATCTCGCTATGGCAGTGAAGACTCGTCGGTAAAATCTTCACATTACAAGTCGCGTTTTAGTGACGATAGCGCTGAAGTATTCAAGAAAGTTACGGTCCCCTCGGAAAACGTTACCTCGCGCGCGAACAATGAACCGGCTAAGGTTGTTGAAATCACCGACAAACCCGTCTACTACACTAGTTACCATCTGACCTCGACTGAAGTAAATTCTTCTGGACCTCCTCTCAACAGCAAGACTGAGACCACGACGAAGAAGTTTCGAGCGACTGTAGAGATGCCAGAAATGAACATTCCCACCGAAAAGGACCTACTCTCCTACCAGCAGGACGACAGTGCCAGTAACGAAGAAGAAGAGGACGAAGATGTACCGGACGAAGAGGATGAAGACCTACCGGAAGAGTACGATTCTTATCTCGAGTCGACCAGTGCTGCTCCGACTCCAACTCCGACGACGTCGACCACTACGACGCCCAGCAGTCGACCAGCTGGCCCATATAAACCGCTATATCGGGCATCTAAGCGATTCACTACTACAACCACTGAACAGACTCCACCACAGACATCTCCACAATTCATCCAAGACACCTCAACCCACAGACAGAATCAGACCAGTACATTGACACTACCAGTAACCAGTACAACACGATCGAACCTCGCCTGGACCAGTTCATCATCAACCATCGATTCAGCTGCCTACTCGGACGAATCCGAAGAATCATACTCACCATCCAGTTCCGCAAACACCACTACTACCGTAACTACCACCACCATCACCACTACAACCACCGCCACCAACACTACCCCTCGCTTACCCACAACATACTCCATAAACAAGCTCCCACCGCGCGCATCCAGGGTCAATAATGCCATAAAAACCACGATTGCGGCCGCACAGCTGCCTCGCCGATATAGCAAACCATCCGCTGGGAAAAGCATACAATGCACAGAAAACTCGTTTTCTGCCAAGTGCAACGAAATCCCGTCGAGGTACTTGAAACAAGCCAAAGTCTACCTTTTTTTACTTTATAATTTTAACCCACCATGCAAAACCGCAATGCAAAACTGAATTAAAAAAAAAAGCAGTTACTCGCAAACTTGTGCCAACTGTCTAGTTTTGTTCTAATTAGTCTTAGTTATTTGTTTCATTAACTGTTTAGCGCAACAAACCAAAAAACAACACCGCCAATCACCTACCAAGCCGCCAAAAAGCTATTCAAAACACCACCACCACCACCATTCACCTCCACTTCCACTTACTATGTATTTCACTTACTTCTCACATCTAAACGTAGTTTTAATGACGGCCAGTTTGCAAAAGCTGTGTGCAGGTTTCTTAGACCAAAGGGCCTGTTCAGTTTCTAACACCTTTACCCTCCTATTGTTTCGTATGGTTAAGTGAATTTTAGCTTCCTTTGTGTAGTTAACAACACAGCAAAAAAAAGACATCAGCAATCCAACGCATACTAGTGAGCGCGGATGAGCACAGTTGTAGTGGTCTGGTGTTTCCTTGTATGAGTCCATAAGAAAACTCCCGTAGACGAGGAGCAGCTTCCAGGGTTGTACTGCTTGTGGAGATTGATGTAGATTGTTTCCGTAACCGTAGAAAAACAAATCATTTTCATTGTTGTTCCATTATTGCTAAGGTGGTAACATTTGGAATCATGTACCGTATTAGGTTAATGTTGTTGTAGACCACCAAAACCATTAGGCACCGGAAATCAAGACGAACTGAACTGTTGTTCGACATTTGGACGCCGACAGATGTTCCTGGGCTCTGCTTCATGCCTCGGCTGCCCATCGAATGCTTGGGAGGTTGCGGTGTATGTCTGGGGCTTAAAATCATCATCGGTAATTGTTTTGCAGGATAAGATAAGGCTCTGATTAACAGCACATCGTGGAAGATTATCATAAACGCAACAGTCTTAAATTTCAAATCGTAACTGAACGTGACCAAATGCACAAATTGTGGGTTGCGTTACTTTTTCCGCAAAGAAACGGTTATTTATAGTTTGCCTATGCCAATAATATTCGATTTGTTGCTGGTAAAACAAAACACCATGCGGCTCCATTGCATTCTTGCAATTTTATTTTTAAAGCTCAAACACTAAAAACACCTATTTCTAAATTTTTAATATGTTATGTAAAATTTGTCAAATTTCAAAAATATATATAAAACACGAAGGATCTTTGGTTCGTATACTACAAAAACACAAAACACATTTTGTACAAAGTATACTCTGTACGGAGGCTGAGAAGATTCAACCGCAATTTTCTGTCGAGTCCTTCTAAGGCACGACTTCCTCGGTTGCCAGTAAGTCAAGCCACACGAACTCGTCGACTACCTCAATCCATTTAGTTACTTACCACAGTAGTGCCAATAATGCGGACCCTGTCGCGCGGTTGTCGAACTTCCCTGCAAGATTCGAATTGGTGCGATAGTGCATCCGAAATTCTCATACAGCTTTGGATCCCATCCATCGTAACCAAGATAAACAGCTAGTCAGCTTCCTCAGAAAGCCGTTTTTATGTTTTCGGTAGCTAATGATGGTTTATACTATCATATGTGGCTTTGAAATCAATGAACAGGTTATACGTGGGGGTTCGGAATTTACAGCACTTCCGGAAGATCTGCCGCAGGGTCAAGCTTTTATCCGTAGTAGAACGACCTTCCATGAATTCGGCCTGATAGCTTTCCACAAATCTAATGGCTACTGGTGATAATCGCTGGAAGATAATCAGTTTACTCCTAAGGTATTCGTTCATTATTCCAAATTTTACCCATCAATTGATGCCAGTTGGCCAGCAACTGGATAATTTCAAGGATTTGGAAGGAAAAGAAACTACCGGAGGAGTGGATGCCAGATGTTGTTTGTCCCATCTACAAAAGGGTGAACGGCTAGATTTCTGTAACTTCCGCGGCATGACGCTGGCTAACGTCGCCTACAAGGTGCTCTACCAGATTTTGTTACATCGTCTATCCCCAATAACAAGAGAATTCATAGGCCAGTACCAGGCGGGCTTTATGGAGAAGGCCCGTGCCACTGCGCATCAAATTATCACTCTCCGACAACTCCTCCAAAAGTGTCGGGTATACAACATGGCCACGCATCATATCATCTTGGATTTCAGGGCAACATACAATGCAGTCGAGCGCAAACTGCTATGGCAGATAGTGCACGAAAACGGTTTTCCGGACAAACTATCGCGGCTGACCAAAGCTACCCTGGAGCAGGTGATGTGCTACGTACGTGTTTCGAGGGCCCTTTGAATCGCGCAAAGGGTGGCGATTGAAGATTTGATCCGGCGAGCGGAACGATCTCAAGCAAAAGTAGCCAACTTCGGGCCTTCGCAGACGACCTCGACATCATCACTAGATATCTCGGGAAGGCAATAAAATAATGTTGCCTCCCACGGACATTGACTATTGGCGGCGATGAACTGGAAGTGGTTAATGAAATCATATATCTCTGCTTACCGCCATCAATAATGCGAATAAGGATATTGAACGATACTTTCAAGCTGAATGTCGATCCAACTTTTTCCACCGCAAGACACTTCGATCAAGAAGCATACACCGCCACACAAAGCGGACGATGCACAATACGCTAATCAGACCGTCTTCTACGGACTTGAGACGGTAACTTTGCTTACGGAAGACATACGTCTACTTGCCGTATTTAAACGAAAGGTGTTGTGGACTATTCTTGGCGGAATACAAAAGAAGATGGTTGTTACGACATTCGCGAAGTTGAAGTCATCATCTAATGCTGGGCCTGACGGCATCCCATCGTGCGTACTGAAAAAATGTTCGGACGGTCTAGAAGATCCTCTGCGAGTGATTTTCAACCTTTCACTGCAAACCAGGACGTTCCCCATAACCTGGAAACGCTCGTGTATAACACCAGTATACAAAAAAGGCGTGTCAAAATGGATATTGCCAACTATCGTGGGATAACATCACTGCCCGCAGGATCGGAAGGCTTTGAGATCATATTGAATAATGCGATTTTTGGCGCGTGCAAACACTATGTTACGAAATACTGTACGCTAAATTTTGTCGTCTCGGCTTCTCGTTCAGACTGTGTCACTGGCTAAAACCTTATGTGATAAACCGGTAGCTATATGTAAAGATAGGATCGGCTGAATCGACAATATTCACTCCGCAGTGCGGTGTAACTCAAGGAAGTAATTTAGGACCTCTTCTATCCACTCTCTTCTTCAATGATGTCTCCCTGATCCTACCAAACGGCTGCGTGCTGATCTACGTGGAAGATTGAAAGATTTACCTCGCAATCCGCAAGTTAGATTATTGTTTCCGTCTACAGGATATGCCCGACAGGTTTACCAGATGGTGCCGACTAAATCGTCTTGTGATATCGAAGCATATCGAAGTGCTGTGTGATTGCTTATCGGCGTCTGAAGAATCCTGTTCTGTTCAACTGCTCCTTCAAAGGGACTATTTTGAATCGAGTAGACCAAATCAAGGATCTAGGCGTTCTATTAGATTACCAACATACTTTTAAAATGCACTACTCATCTATTGTAGTGAAAGCCAACCGTCAACTAGGTTTCATTTCGAAAGTTGCTAGTTGCTATCCAGATAACACATGCTCGCAATTGAAAGTTCACATTGAGTTACATTAAGTATGCATATTAATTTTACATTGAAATTGCGTGATTAGAGTATGTCAAAGCAAAGTGAACAATAAATCTCCAAACAAAATTGAAATCGTACACAAAGCTTATTAAATCGCACCCTAGTTTATAACGGGTGACAGCTAAAATTTTGGAATTTTTTTGAGGCCCCTATACTCCACAACAAACGAGCTCAGAGAGAAATGAGAGTGTGTATGTGTTAGCTCTCTCTCTCCTCTTTTTGTCAATATTTTTTGTTTTATTTATGCTTGCCTTATTTTGCTTAAAATGACGTCGAAACAAAAAGCATTTCGGGAGCATGTTGTACACTTCTACGAACTGCCACAAAAATCTCGGCAAAAAGTATACGGTAAAGCAACGGTGCTACATTCCGTTATCGAAACTTGACCTTCTGTTTTTATACGACAGACTTCGCAGCCAGCTGTTAAAGTACAGGACAATTGCAGGGCCAGTTGCTACGATCCTGTTGACTCTACCAGCCTCTCCCAGCCGAGATTAGAACATACGACGACTGGCTTATTAAACCAGCATCATACATCGAAGCCAACTGGGAGGCTGGGAAGTATATGGTACAACATTTAAAAAGCGACCGCTTCGACTATTTACCATATCCTAAGATACCCAACAACTATTCGCATGCAAGCTGGTGGAAGACCAGTCAAAATTATGGACGCAGAAGGACATCGTTCTCTTTCTCGTTTCTTCAACAACAATCCCTCTGATTTGGTTATCAATTAAGATGCACCAGACGAATGTTTGAAGAAAATTTTGATCCCGTTTCTACAAAAACATCATGCAAATAGACAATACGTGTTTTGGCCGGACAGAGCATCATCGCATTACGGCAAAAAACACAATCGTTCCAGAATACCCACTCGATTCCATTTTTACCTAAAAACCTCGACCCGAAAAATCTGTCTCAGTGCGCCCAATCGAAGATTTCTTCGGGAGCTTGAGTTCCTTGGTGTACAACAATAACTGAAGAACCACGAATTGCAAACAGTTGATTGGTAGAATCAAGAGATACATTCGCAAAGTTGACATGACGGACGTACAACGCTCCTGTTTCGACGTCAAACGAAAGCTTCGCCAAACAGCCGATTACGGACCGTTTTCAAATGTACACTAATTTTTTTTCGACAATGGATAATGTATTTTTAATTTCGGTGCAGATCTTCTTCGTGTATCTTTGTCTTTTTTTGACAGCTTGAGAAAAAAATTCCAAAATTTTAGGTGTCACCCGTTGTTCAATCGTATAAAATGATGATGACTGATTTACATACGATTTTTGTCACAGAATTGTAAGCATTATGTAATTAATCATGTTGAGTCGGATCTCATCGTATCCAAATACTTCTAAATGTGAATTGTTTACGAATAATCTGCAGTACGTATATCGCCTCCGAAATAGTACGCATATGCTGGTTTCGTGCATCCAGTACGATTTTTCAAGATATATATCGGTACATATTTCTTAATATTCACTTTGATATACGTACAAAAATGTTAGCTGGGCTTATTCAATTTTCTTCAGGTATTGACATTTATTTAGATAGATTAGTTGTTTGTGCTAGAATATTCTTTCGTAAGCGTATAGTTTCTTTTTCGAGGATATAGGGTTTTAAGAGAGTTTTAAGGTGTTATATACAGTTAGAATTTGTGATAAATCGATTTTCTGGTTTTATCATGACCGTAATGTACGTATATTTGTGTATATACACAAAAAAATTCATGCCAATCCGGTAAATATTAACGAAGTTATACGCATATTTATAGCGACGTGTCAGAGCGATTGAAGAAGGAACGCGAAACTTTGAAAGCGTGTTTCTCGAAACCGTGTTTTCAAAGTCGGTGAGCAAGATTTCTCGAAAACGGCTGAACCGAATCACTTCAAATTTTGACACAAGTGTTCTAAGGATATATTCTACAGATTAATCGAATGTTTTTCCTCACCGTTTAATATTTCTTATTTTATGGACAATTTAAGAGCAAAATTTAAGCCAAAAATCGATTTTTTATATTTAACAAGCCGCCATTTCATCAAAAATGATTATATTGCTAAATCCTTCGATCAATCTATCGATATTATATTTTATCACCGGTTACTTTTTGGTTTCTCGATTTTCGATGATTCAGTCCAAACATATCGTGCTCACCGCAAGTCGCCTTATTTTAGAAGAGTTCCAGGAGAGCTATTTAAACTATAGCAGCTATTTAAACAACTTTTTTCAAAAACAAAATATGTTAAAATACAGCCACAAGTTACCGCAAGATGTATACAAATTTTCACTTTAATCAGTTAAAGGGTTTCCTCTAGAAAAATTCTAAAAAAAATCCACTTTTTTAAGCCTTCTAACTGTATATAACCCCTTAACACAGCATTGTTAGGATAAATCCATCTTGCAGAATAATGTCTTAAAACTTTGTCTAAATTTTTGATAAGCTTTTAGGAAACTGTAAAACGTCGTTTATAAACGGAAATCAAGTATCCTTTAATATCGTAATCAAATAAGACAAAATTCGCTCGAAGAAAACCATTATAAAACCCGATAGAATGCTCTGATAAAACTACTATAAGAAATTAATAAAACCAATTTACTATTGCATTGTCACTCGGGAATGGTTTGCCAAAAGACTACATGTGATAGAGAAGAAGGAAGTTATTTTACATTTATTATTTTAAAGAGTATAAAACTTACTTATTCCACTGCACAAAGATGTGTAAAATTTATTTAAAAAAACTCGGTACAGTGAGCTTTTTTGTGTTTAGCGAGCAAAAGTTTGTGAAATAATTTGATAAAACTTCTTTAGCTTTATAGTTATGAAGAGGTCTTGATTTTTCCCTAGCTTTCGCAATTTTTTCACGTAAAAAGCATATATATTTTGCAAAAAAAAATAAACCGGTACGTGCTGTAGAGAAATGAAAATCGGATTTGGAATCATCACTTCGAAAAACACAGCATTCGCTTAAAATATCCCATGCGCCGGATTTTTTTTCAACATGCATAAAAATTTAGACCCCTCATTTCGCAGTTCATAGCTTTTAGACGTACACTCTCAAATGATTCTACCCGTAAATAGGTCGGATTTAGCTAAAGCTAGGTTGAAACTACTCAAAATGCCCCTAAAGTGTACAAACTCAAATTTTGGGGAAAAATTCAACGAATTTTGGCTACTTGCTACCGATAATTGAATTATTCTCTGTGACAAATAACGCACTTTCAAATTCTTACTACCAATTTTTTGGTTGACAAACTACTCAAAGTCTGAGTTTGTACACTTTAAGGGCATTTTGAGTAGTTTCAACCTAGCTTTAGCTAAATTCGACTTATTTACGAGTAGGATCATTTAAGAGTGTAGATTACAAATAGAGGGCGGGCATGTATCATAGCGTACTCCAGCCAAAGCACGTTTATGAGATCAATGCATTTGGTTCTAATTTTTGTTTACCCATCCATTTTTTATTAAAGTGCGCTATTCAATATACTGCTCATGGATTCATAATTGACGTAAAACCCAAAATGACCAAAATGTACTTTTACGGTCCTACGCATTCTCTACTATGCAATATTCATGGCCAATGCTCATCGAAACCCCGGCCCTCTTTTGACTAATAATCTCTACAAAATTGACAGATTATTTGATTGAAAAAGTATACAGTTAAGGTTATATTGCCTTAAATATTTTTCCAGATAAACATGCATTTTCTCAACAATAATGGTGTTGGTCGTTACGTCAACTATGCATCCATGAGGAGTATAGGTGCTACAAACCTTTATTTAATTTTTGAAATTTTTGGGTTTATTAAAAAAAACTGCAATCCGAAGCACCAGTTCATGTAGCTCAAAAGAAAGCGCTACTCAACGGAAACATAACGCTACTATCAATCTTCATATACCCTCTATTCCTAGGTTTCAGTGCTAAGAACAATTATTACAAACGACAGAATGGCAACGTGTCTACTAAAACCAAACGCTTTACCAGTGCAAGCGAATACACTAGTACTTCTCAAGCATTCTGTATCTTTTCTTTTTTTGTAAGTGTGCGGCTGGAATCACCAACTATTTTACTGAAAACTCAAACCTACACTGTATCCTACCTACCATGCTCCTCCAATAATCTCACCATCAGTTACTACTACTCACACCAATCCTCACCTCAGAAACACTCAAAGACTTTCCTTCCCGGTTCCGGCTGATCCCTCAAAAATAGATCATTCTTCTGCCCTTTCCAACCTTCCCTCGCGAACAATCCCACCCTCAGAAAGTGCACCGTAGAGTGATTAATGGTTTCTAATTTTCCAAAGCGCTTTATTTAACCGTTGTTATTTGGGGCGACAACCCTCTAATACCGTCTAGTCTAGGCTAAACTATCCGCAACGTGTAGAAGACCATTCGATTCTTGTCGTACTGTTGTTGGCTGAATCGACCTAACTAGGATTAAGCCTTCTAGCTTCGCTTCACAGGTTCATCTACATCACCACTTTTCACCTAGTGTGCTTATATCAGGACGATGCTTACCTCTAACAACTACCACTCGCTGGAAAGCGGCTAGTCGTCGATTCGTTAAGCAATGTTTCTACATAGTCGTAGGTGCAGATCGCTGTCTGGTCTAACAAGTCAACTAATCTCATTCATAAGACATGAGCTTTCTACCAGTACCTTAGAGTTGCTTAAAAGTTTGGGAGCACCTTACCAGTTAAACTAATTCATGTTTCTTACTTTCCAATTCTCTTGCGGCATCATGTGCTTAACCCTTCCCTAGAGGTAATAGCAACCGTAACCGTGGACAACAGCAGCCGCAGTACGTTACCGACATCCAATCGACTGTATCGGCAAACCGAGGAACTCATCCACCGTAGGTTTTCCTAACATTTATCAATTTATCAGTCTACAATTTACTGTACAATTCACAGACGCGCCCGTCCTACGTTGAAGCCTGCCCAAACCATTGTTTCCAAGGCACAGGAATTCATCGACATTTACCGCCACCCGGCAACGCGTCCCGAGCCTCTGTATCCACAGCCGACACCGGATAAGACGGCAGCCAAGTGCCGTAAAGACGTTTGCCAGCTGCCCGATTGCTACTGCGGTGGAAAGGATGTGCCTGGAGATTTGCCCGTCGAGCAAGTGCCGCAGATCGTGTTGCTCACCTTCGATGATTCCGTTAACGACCTGAACAAGCAGCTATACCAGGACCTATTCGAGCGGGGCCGTGTCAATCCGAACGGGTGCCCAATCACCGCCACCTTCTACGTTTCACACGAGTGGACCGATTACAGCCAAGTGCAGAACCTGTACGCCGATGGGCACGAGATGGCATCCCACACGGTTTCGTAAGTTGTTTCGGAGTGGCTTGATAATTTAGTATTACTTACAATTTTCCTCATTTCAATTCAACAGTCACAGCTTCGGAGAGGCCTTTTCGCCGAAGAAGTGGGCCCGTGAAGTAGCTGGCCAGCGGGAGATTCTCTCCGCTTACGGCGGTGTAAAACTGGAGGATGTCCGTGGAATGCGTGCTCCATTCCTGTCCATCGGAGGTAACAAAATGTTCAAGATGCTGTACGATTTCAACTTTACGTACGATTCGTCAATGCCGGTTTACGAGAACCGCCCACCCAGCTGGCCGTACACATTGGATTACAAAATCTTCCACGACTGTATGATTCCACCGTGTCCAACCAAGAGCTATCCAGGTTGGTATCAATTTCTTATGAACTGTAAGCCCACAGCTTTTATGCTTTGCGTTTTTCGTCAGGCGTTTGGGAAGTCCCTATGGTAATGTGGCAGGATCTGAACGGAGGCCGCTGCTCGATGGGTGACGCCTGCTCGAACCCGCCGGACGTTGACGGTGTGTACAAGATGATCATGAAGAACTTCGAACGGCACTACACAACGAACCGGGCACCATTCGGGCTGTACTACCACGCCGCCTGGTTCACGCAGCCGCACCATAAGGAAGGCTTCATACAGTTCCTGGACACGATCAACTCGATGAAGGATGTGTTCATCGTGACCAACTGGCAAGCCCTTCAGTGGGTACGCGATCCGACGCCCATGTCCCGCATGAACTCGTTCCAGCCGTTCCAGTGTAACTATTCCGTAAGTAGCTAGCTTTATTGATTACTTCGAGATCTACCGGTGACAACGGCCGCTACTCCAAGGTACATTTTTACATCCCAAATGGTCAGTCTTCAATTTCAGTTGAATTTCAATATCAGCCAACGGCTGCATAGTTGATTTGTACAATAAGTGACAAACAGATGTGGAGACGTGAATAAGTAGGTAGACTTCAAAACACAATTGACTGTAATTGAATACCTTACAACAGCCATAATGGATTTGATCCTGGAAATTTGAAATTCAGGAAAATGCGACCGTTCTGTATGTAAATTGAATTCCATTTCAGTTCAGAGATCAATCCCGATGTAGCGGTTGTCATTCACAACTCTCACGCCGAGGACCCAGGTCCAAATCCAAACCCCACAGATATCACAAATGACCCAAGCTGGTCAAGTAACTACAATCAAATCGAACACAATAGAAGTCAGTTCAGTCTATTAACAATACCTTAAACTTAAGAAATTGATTATAAATTCAATCAATGCGGGACACTTTCCGGGACTCTTGGTTCTCTCGGACAAGTCATTAAAATCCGGAACATCCCCCACGGTGTTCAAAATACCGTTATTTAAAAATAAAATAGGCCATTCAAACGGAAAATGCCAGTTGGTTTGTATCGCTATCCTACACCTCTGAGCCAATTTTTAAAAAAATCGATCGAAGAATTTTCGAGTTACGCCTTTTTGAAGTTTTAAAGGGCAGATTGCTCATATAAAGTAAATAAAAATCTTCAATGACACTTCCAAAATGAACATAAATCACAGCCAGTATTGATTTTTTATGCAACATATGCCCATTGCCGACCATTTTAGGAGTTATACGCTGTATTGGGACTTACCGGAAATGTTCCGGATTAAGTTATTGTTGTGGAAAATAGCCAGTATCGAACATGAACAAATACCCATCATGCGACACCGCAAATTACGCCAGAACTTAAAAACTAGATTACTGACAGTCAGATCAACTACCTAACACCACGTTGGTTATATCTGGGCAAGTTCCGGGGACTTCCGGGAACACCCAGACGAGTGGCCAATTTCGTTCAAAAACAAAAGCTTATCGTGCGGCACCTTAAATCACACTAGAATTCAATAATTAGATCAATGGAAGTCAAATCTGCTATCTAGGATCAGTTTTGGTCATATCTGGACATATTTGGGGAACTCCGGGAACCCCTGGGAAGTCAATAACACAATGTGATACATTTTTGAAAATAAAGACATGTTTGGAATTGGCCATTGTAGTTCTTGGTACTCAATTTGGCTTAACTGAATCTATTTCAAAAGTTTTAGTGTGATTTAAAGTGTCGTATGATGAGTTTTTGTTCATGTTCGGAATTGGTCATTTCCTAGGGGTTTCCGGAGCCTCCCAAATATGTCCAGATATGACCAAAACTGATCCTAGATAGCAGATTTGACTTCCATTGATCTAATTATTGAATTCTAGTGTGATTTAAGGTGCCGCACGATAAGCTTTTGTTTTTGAACGAAATTGGTCACTCGTCTGGGTGTTCCCAGAACTTGTCCAGATATAACCAACGTGGTGCTAGGTAGTTGATCTGACTGTCAGTAACCTAGTTTTTAAGTTCTGGCGTAATTTGCGGTGTCGCATGATGGGTATTTGTTCATGTTCGATACTGGCTATTTTCCACAGCAATAACTTAATCCGAAACATTTCCGGTAAGTCCCAATACAGCGTGAAACTCCTAAAATGGTCGACAATATGCATATGTTGCATAAAAAATCAATACTCGCTGTGATTTACGTTCATTTTGGAAGTGACATTGAAGGTTTTTATTTACTTTATATGAGCAATCTGCCCTTTAAAACTTCAAAAGGGCGTAACTCAAAAATTCGTCGATCGATTTTTTTTAAAATTGGCTCAGAGGTGTAGGATGGCAATACAAACCAACTGGCATTTTCCGTTTGAATGGCCTATTTTATTTTTTAATAACGGTATTTTGAACACCGTGCCCCGCCAAAATCCAGGGCCACTAGATAGCCTAAATCTATTAACAGGTATTGTTGAGGACACGAACTCATCAAACACCTCAAACGCTCGCCCTCTGCGATAACCCGCGCTGGGATATTGATCTCTTTGGAGTCGATTTAGTCTAGAACAGATATCCTCCACCGCTGTAAATTTTAGTGCTACAGTCTGCTAAACTGTTAAAGTCATCTGTGAAACGTCGTCTAAAAGTCGATCATCTTGTCCCAATCGTCTCAATAACTTGTGACAAGTTATACTCACAACATTTTTGTAAAATCTATCGTATTGTAAAGATTGAAACCGTGGTAGCAGTACTGGGCTAGTACTATTGGCCCATGAACCTTCAAATTAATGGCGATAGTCATAGGAACATTCTTCAATAGAATATGCTCTGTATACGACGATGATTAGCGGTATGACCCGATAGCTGCTACCAGCAATATTCCAGCTTATCTCTCGTATTAAATGTAAGATATACATCCCCTCCATCCACGTTTTCAGTAATTTCCTGATCTTGGGAATGATCCCTTACAGCGTAAATGTAAAATATACATCCCCCCCATCCACGTTTTCAGTAATTTCCTGATCTTGGGAATAATCCCTTACAGTGCTCTTGCAAGTATTTCTCTACCATACTTTTAAAGCTTACCAAGCAATCCTTTCTTACCGGCAGATTTGTTGTTCTTTTCACTACCAATTCATAAAGTTCGGCCTAGTATCCGGTCATCCGCTTTTGGTTCACATAGGTCAGTTTGGTTTCCGCTTCTGCTTGCTGCACTGCACAGCCATTCATGTGCTCATCGAAGTGCCTTTCCTACTGTTCTGGCAACACTCTATCACATTCTAATTCTTAGCAGTCGTTTCGGTAGTTCGGTGTCCCAACTCCTAGTGCCGTCTCCACAGATTTCCTGATAACTGTTGTGTGGGTCCTGCACCAGCCACGCCCAAAGGGAACTAACTTCTCTGCTGTGGATTGGGGCGCTGTACGTATTCTTCGGCAGTATGGGGGTTCCCGTAGCTGCTTGATGCGTCTGATATTCAGACGCTGAGTGCTTGTAGTAGTGGTGCCGTTGATTTTGGTGTGCAGAGTAAACTTCTCCTTCTGCCCTGTGTCCTGTCCTGTCCTGTGCTGCCCAGAGCCGTGGAGGCTCGTGCTGTACCGGGTAGTACCCGCACCCAGTTCGTTGAGCGTATCGACAGTCGCAAGTCATTTTCAACTTGGTCGAGTCATATAGCGCGTTGGGTCCAACGTCTTAGGTCTTAGCCTCCGTTTTTAGTCTGACGTAGATAGCTTCCGTTTCGCAAACTTTTTAGTAATCACGTCGCGGTCGTCTGCGAAGCCGTCGTTTCGACGCCCGCCATTGAAGGTAAGATAGCAATTCGAACGAACTCGAGAGTTCGCCGTACGTAGCACACCATTCGCTCCAGGGTAGTTTTGACCAGTTACGCCAGTTTTTCTGGGAAACCGTTCTCATGCGTTAACTGTCACAACTCCTCGCAGTCGACTGTATCGAATGCTGCCTGAAATCCTCGACAATACGATGCGAGTGCACGTTGTACTCCCGACATTTCTGGAGGATTTGTTGGAGTGTAAAAATTTGATCTGTAGAAGCCCGGGTTCGCATAAAGACGGCCTGGTCCTGCACTACGAATCTCTTGCTACGTCACAAGATCTGGAGGAGCACCTTGCAGGCGGTATTCCGCGGTGATTATAGCAATGGGTGGGTTGGTGAGTTGTTTTCGTAGTGTTTTGCCCGAAGTCAATCTTTTCAGGCTCTATAGTCTTCAGCTGTCCGGTTCCTCGTCGAATCTCTTCGAGATCGAGACCCGGACGCAATTATTATTTGGAGTAACTCCCAGGTTAACTTCCGTTCCGTCTCCTTCTGTTATAACGCCATTGCGCCGCTCATTGAAGAACTGCTTCCACCTGTCGAGTACTTCGTGCTCGGTTGTGATAAAGCTTCCCTCCTCGTCCCTACACATATCGGTGTGTATCCTTTACGAGATTGTTTAAACTACTCATAGTTACTCTCGTTGTTCACGACCGCTGTTCTCCTTTTCCTTCGCGTTTCCTCCTCAGGATCGTGGTCAATTAATTCCGTGCTCGTCGATACTTGGTCAAGATCTCCCTCATGACAATGCTTGGATAGTTTTTCCAAGTTTTTTTCTCTCCATCGTTTGTCTGCATTCTACGTCAAACCAATCATTTCATGCGCTCGGGATTTCTTCACCTAGAATTGCAATTTCGGCCTCATCGACGGCCGAGCATATGACGTCCCTCAGGGTCTTCTTTCTGAAACGTATTGGTTAAAGCCCTTTGAAATGCCAGACACATGTTTTATCTGTTTAATTGTAACATAAATCTTCAAATCATCCAAGACTCCTATGCACGAAAATCCTTACTGAATAAAGCGCCACCATCGATTCCAACGAAAGAGGGAATGCATGGTTGTTTTTCATATTGCAAAATCTAATCTTAATATTCAAAAGTGAACCGGGAAAGTTTTCGGGCTCGACTGAATGTGGAAATTCGGAAAGTATTGGTCTAGTAGAGCACAAGGTTTAGCACCAGACATTGCTGGCGAAATCATTACAACAACCAGAGTGGAAATTGCTGTAAGATCTTTTCAACCCTTCATATCTGCAGGCGTCTATGGGGTATTTCCAGGAATGCTTCAAAAAGCTGAAGCAATCCTAATACCGATCCTTACGATGGTTCTAAGGGTAAGCTTAAGGTTAAACTATATTCCATCGACATGACAATCAGTAAAAGTAAGTTTCATCCCAAAAGCTAAGCTGGAAAGAGAGAAGACGAATCCGAATTCCTTCAGAACCACTCCGGTTCTATAGTTTCTATAGTTTGTCAACGCTATTTTCCTCTCAAATGGTTGAAAACTGGCTTCAACTGGCCCACACTCGTGTGGTGTAATTTTCTCACACGCGCGTACTCGTTCTAACGAACAGACTTCATGAACATCTCTTTCGGACTCTCTTTCTTATTTTTTAAACCCTACGTCAAGTTTTTGCCAGTGTGTAGTTAGCTATCAGCCACGGTCGAAGCTCTCACTCGGCATTGCAATCCGAGCCTCCGAGGTCCTCACTCTTACCCGCGTATGTAAGTCAGGGCGTAAGTTGTAAAATAAAAGACGTATAGATAAATATGTAATCGTATATCCTAGTTCGCACTCGCTCACGGGCTGACGGCAGCTCACGGCCTCGTGAGCGGGCTGTGCAGAGAGAGGCGGCGAGGCTGAGCACTCGCGAGTGTGTAGGTAGCAGAATGTATACACAGCTCCAGCAGCGATGGTTTGTCGTACGCTTGCATCAGTGCAGTAAGCGTTGGATGCTATGCTTCTCACACTCACTCCGCTAAGAGCAGACATAATATGCTTGTCGCTCGATCTGCAACATTGGTTACAGGCGACTGTACCATAGAAAGCTATCAAATAGCAGACGATTTAGCAAAAGCGAACTCCAATTCGGAATTCATCGGTCCAAAATCTTTTTGCGGTATATCAAAATTCACAATGGAATGCGTGGAACTTAGACACTGGGAAGAACAAACAGGCCAAATGGATGACTGTCCAAATTCGTAACCGAATTATATAATGTTTAACAAAAGAAGAATAAATAATTTCAGAAAAATTATTTTATGATATCCACTCAAATGAACATTTTTTCTGTTTCTTTCTCGAATATATCTTCACAGGATCGTCCGAAGCGTTGTAATAACCCTAAGGTATGCAATCTCTGGCACAAGTCCGGTGTGCGGTACATGCGCACGTGCCAGCCCTGCCCGGAGATCTACCCGTGGACCGGAAAGACCGGTATCCGATCGTCCCGGATCGACAACGACATCGAGGTGGCCGACACGAACTAAGTCATACTAAGCCAGACGACAGCCAGCAGATGACAACATGACAACCCTCCACACTTGCGGGGGTTTACGCCGATGGTACTCTATTGTGTTTCTGTATAGGGATTTTTTATTATCACATTCAATCGTTAGCGAGAGAAGAGCGATTCAGTCAAAACAAAAAAAAAACAAATCAGTCATCCGGAAAGGTCGGAAAATGCGATCGAGTTCCCACGCCCGAAAGGAAAACAAATGAGAATATCAAAAGACTAGATGATTCTCTCCTTTTTTCCCCCTTTTTAGGTTGAAAGAAGAGCAATCCAACTAAGATCTTTTTGTGATTGGTTTTTTGGTTTTCCGTTCAGAGAATGAGAAGCCTTGTGGAAAAAGGAAATGTGGGACCCTCGCACAAACGATGACGTCGAAAAAACTGTACACGAAACCTAACTAGGCTTACAACTATGTATTAATAACTACGAGTAATGCAAGCTTCGCACTCACTTTTTCACCAACAACGCATAATTGGTAATTTATTACGACTAAAAGAATCATCGAGAAAGCTTCAAGCCGTCCGTCCTATCCCTCTATCACCGGAAACAAACTGGAATGAAATTCGTTTGATATTATTATAACTTTTAGAATTGCATAAGATTCATCTAGGTTAATTTTTCCTGTAAATACAAACATCAGTTGCATCATTGATCGATTCTGCGAAGAAAGAGAGAGAGCTTTCGGTGAAAACAAAACAATATTGACAAATACTCACTCAGTAGTTTAAAATTTACGAAACGAAGTAGATATCGTTAAGACTTTTCTCGACAAAGCAATTCGACCGAGCGAGCTGAAAAATGGTGAAACGTAGCACTGCCATATAAAAACCAAGAGGTTTTGCCCTTTTCGAACTTACAAGCTGCACCAAACTACCTGCTAATTTCGTTGCAAAAGAATAAAATACTAAACGTAAAAATTCTGGAAGTCCCAGTTAGTTAGGTGTCCAAATCCATCGCAATTGAACGAAAAATAAAAATAAAAACGCCTTTCCTTGTATACAATTTAACATCATTTGTGGGTATAAATTACAATTGTTTCAAAGAATCCTTTTCCTAAATCAACAAAAAGTGATGGATTGCATACCCAGCTAACCGGTGAGAATCACCATTCGAAAAACCATTCGCGGGCTAATTCGAGCAAATGTAGACGAACAAAAAGAAAATAAGAAAAGAAGAGAAACAATCCAAGAATGACACTAAAATCGATAGTGATATATTTATAGCTAGTTAGACAATAAATTATAATTTGCCTCTGCACGTCAGAAGAGGAAGGTAATCTTTTGTAAATAAGTAGACTTAGGGATTCTTTTATTTTACCACACATTTCTTTTGCCACACACACACAAACACAAGAACTATGCTAAATCAAACAAGTTCAACGGAGATTTACAAACAGATATAGTAAGGACAGAAATCGTACATGTACCATGAATGCTTCTAATTTAGTATTATCTTACGTATGTTGCTTTTCGGTAACAATTCATAAACGGTACTAAATGGACAGCGCACACGGTATGTTAATACTAATTTACATTCTTGACCATTTCATTTGCATTTGAAAGCTAGTAATGCACATAGTACGTGTAATATTATTTCCTCAGCTGCAAAACCCATTTCTGTCTGCTTCAAATGCGATACATTTCTCATATTCTTTATGTAATAAAATACCTGTATAATAGTGATATTAAGCGTGGCAGGCAATGCAATACTTAAGGCAATTTTAGTGATGTTGCTGACAGTTCCGATGAGAGAATAATTATCAAGTAGGGGAGAAGTTAAAATAGATATATCTAGATAATGTGCCGCCTGAAAAGAAAACAGCTCGGATTGCAAAACAAATCGAGACAACTATAAGTCCTTAACCTATATCGCGGAAAACGTCGACTTAGAAAGTGAGTGTATCGGAAGTGATTGAATAAACATGACAATTTTTAATAAAAAAAACTAATGTTAAAATGAGTATTTTTATCCTTCCCCACTACAAACTAGTAGAAAACTGTATCACCGAACGGTGCCTCCAAGTTCGTTGTCTTCTCCGGTTCAACTTCTTTACTCTGATCCTCTGCTGGCGGATTAACCTCTACAATAACCTCAACTGTCTTATGCTTCGAGTGTTTGTCCAAGTGTTCCCCGGAATCATGTATGGACTTATTACCATGGTCGTCTAGATACTTGAACAGCCTGGTTACCTCGTGTTCGACCACCGAACTCAAACTGGAGTGTGCCTTGTGGTGTTTTTTATTGCCAGCTGCGTAATGGCGAGCCTCCTCGTCGGTCATCATTTTTCCGTCCATGTAAACAATGGTCGAATGTCTACGATCCGGTCCGTCGTACAACTCCTGCAATGTGCTACTGCTCAGGCCGTGCACGCTGCCCGATAGGGTCCGTTTGTGATGATGAGTAGTAGGTTGGCTACCGACAGAGTCTACACTTGCATTGTCATCTATCTTTTGCGGAGTAACAGCCGGATTGGTAGAAGCGCTATCGATATTTTCTACCAAATTGTATTCTTTTCCTGGAGGTCGTAACCTACGTCTCGGTGAGTTCGGATTAGCGGAAGATGGGCTCGATTCCGGAATAGAGCTGCTTGAGCTACCCCGACGGTCCTTTCTCGCTTTGATGATTGCACGGAATTTATTGGTACAACCACCGACCCATTCGGAAATCAAGACCGCAACACCGATTAAATAGCCGATGCCCATCAGCAGAAACATACCTTCCGTATCGGCCAAAGTTAGTCCTTTCTCTCCGGCCGTCGGAACGCGCAGAACCTGTCCGACGGACGCTTGTCGAAAACGACCGTCCTTAGTTTTCTGCATGTCCCAAGAGACGTCATTTCTTACCTTGGCTAGTATTCCCGCTTCCTGCATGTACAGAAGTGCGTTGTTGAACTTGTCCCGGTAGACGGAGTTGGGCGGGAAAACGAACGACACACCGAACAGGGAAAAGCACTCTTTGCTCACGTGCAGAGCGTACCGACGGTTGATGGCCCTGGAAGATAAAAACGGATTTAAAACGGAGATTAGAACACACATACATTCACAAAGCGTTCATAAAACATGGAAGTCAAACTCTGTTTCAGTTGTACAAAACCTCAATCCACAAAACACGAGAATAAAAACTACTAGCTGTAACCCGCTTTGGTCACCTCGCATCTAATTGAAAACGGATTGGACGCACCCACCCTAATTTTCTATACCTAATTTCGACAAAAAAACTTTCCACTATAACAGAGATAACCAGAATGATGTCAAACGCCTAAATGTATCTCACATTCTCACCGGTTTAGACGGTATATGCATTAGTTTCAGCTTTGTACAAAGCGTGTAGGAAGAAGTTGCGAATTTTACTGCGAAAATCTGGCGGCCTATCAGGGGCCTGGTTCTCGTTACAGACCGATAAGGTGATTATATTCGATTATCAAAACAGTTACGTAATAATTGTCAGTAGACTGGTTGCGCTATGTTCCAAAAAGAAATATGTAATGTAACATCTTGTTAATTTCTTCCGTTTTCTGTGCTTAGTGTATGGATTAGTTGGGGCTAGTGGCAGCCAGCCGCGTGTAGATCATGAAGGAGTTTATTAACTCATGCGAAACACTGGAAATTTTAATCGATAACTCGCCTGGCTATCAAGCTGACAGTCCATTAGACCAAAATGGTCCTCATAAAAAGCATTCTGTTTTTCTGAACAGCTGTAACGGGAGTAGCCGAGTCGAGCTACATCCGGAGGCTGTGCTCTTTACACTGGAGTTGCTCGTAGCCGTACCTGTTCATATCTTAGGGATCGTAAATATGGTCAACACTTTCTCGTTGGTGTCGATTTGAATACGTTGGACAACCGAGCGCGAATCTTGCTTTATCAAGATAGTGGTCCGAGTCGACGTACGTTTTTTCAAGAAGCTCATAGAACTTATCCTTCACGTCACCGGGTTTGTCGTTCGTCGGTGCTTACAATATTAATCAGACTGTAGATAAAGTATTTCCCTTAATTCTCACGCGTAGATGGTCATTAACGGGTCTCCAATGACACACTTCATTTATTTTCCATTTAGTCCTAATCTGACGCTATGTTCTGCTTTATGACAGCCACTGCAGTAGATATGATACTTGAATGTCGTGCTCGCAATATGATCTACTGCATGGAATTCGTGTTCTCCCGTCTTCGGCCATCGCACTTCCTGAATAACTGCCACATCGAACTTCATCTTCTGCAGCTCGCATGCCGATTCAAGTAAAGTCCCGGCATTCCATGTGCCGAGTTTTCAGTAATCGTTGTTTTTTTGTTCGCCTGGGTCCGAACCGGTTATTCCGTTGCATATCGATTATTCACAGCATAATTTTTATAAGCATGCCCCCTTCCTAGGGCTGCGAAGCCTAGTCTCGCCGACAGGTTTACCATCTTGGAAATAGCTGGCTAGACATGAATTCACAAATCAGCCTCACGCTTCATGTCAGTCGCTGTTGTATGCCGCCCGGAACCTGACGACACCCAGCAGAAGCATGAGTGTTTCCTCACCTGACGGAATACGACCTTTGTCTCCACGGGGGTTGGTTACCCGATCTCCACTAAGGTACGCGACTGGTATCATAAGGGCGTAGGGATAGGAGTTCTTGGATAAAAGACTGCGGATCGAAGCGTCTTACGGAGAGGAGCGTGGACACGACTGCTGCCTTCATTGCGACATTAAATCTTCCTACTCGTGTTACTGTTGACGATGACCAAAGCTCCCAAATATATGAGCTCATGAACCACTTCCAGTTAATCGCCGTCAATAGTCACTGTCCGTAGAAGGCGACCGTTGTTTTCTCTGGAGTCTTTCTACCACCGGATAACACCTTTACTCACTCACCGGATAACACCTTCAATAGCGATGTTGAATAATACACAGGACAATCCATTTCCTTGCCACAACCACGCACTGCGGGGTTCGAAAGGACTCGAGTGTGCCTCTGAACGCACGTAGCACAGCACTCGCTCCAGGGGTACGTTTGATCAGCTGCACAGTTGGTGAACGGATGAATAATGCGTAACATCGGTGCCTCATGCACCTGCAAGTTTCGTCAAATACACTATTATAAACGTGCATTACGAAGGTAGACTCGACGACAAAGATGAAGCGTTCTATACGCAACTGGAGGCAACCTACGATAGCTGCTCACCACGGGACAACAAAATCGTCATCGAAGATATGAACGCTCGGATCGGCAAGGAAGCGATGTATAGACCGGTGATCACGCCCTATAACGTGCACACGGACACGAACGAGAACGGCCAGCGATGCATCAACTTTGCAGTATCCCCAGGCTAGGTAATCAGAAGCACTTGCTTTCTCCGTAAAGATATCCACAAAGCCACCTAGAGATCACCTGTCAAACGAACATTACTTACTTACTTACTTATGTGTCCATGTCCATGTCCAAATAAGAGATCTCCACTGCTGACGGTTACCCGTCATGGCTTTTACCTCTCGCCAGGACAGGTTCTCATCTACAGCCAGGATGTCGTTGGCTAAGCTCCGTCGCCATGAGCCGCTGGGTCTGCCTCTTCTACGCTGTCCTTGTGGATTCCAGTCGAGTGCTACTCTACAAACCTCGTTCGCCCCTTTCCTCAAGGTGTGTTCCACTTCCACCTACGTTCCCGAATTTCTGTGGCTATCGGCCGTTGACGACACCGACGATGGAGTTCCTCATTGGATATCCAGTTGTCAGGCCACCAGGCACGAATGATGTATCGCAGACACCGGTTGATAAATACCTGCAGTTTTTGCGTTGTCTCCGCTGAGACGCACCACGTTTCGCAGGCATACAACAGTATGGATTCGACGTTTGAATTAAAGATTCGGGTTTTCGTACGTAGAGTGATCTGGTTTGAGCGCCAAATGTTTCGCAGGCCTGCAAAGGCACCCCTGGCCTTCCTGATCCGTGTGGCTATATCAGTCTTGGTACCACCATCGGGCGTTGTCTGGCTACCAAGATATTGAAAGGTGTGGAATTCTCAGTGTTCACTACCATAGACTTAGTTTTCGCTACATTGACTGTGAGACCTGGTGCCTGGGAGCTCTCGGAGAGGTCATCTAACTTGCTCTGCATATCGTTTCGACGTTGTGCGAGCAGGACAATGTCGTCGGCTAGGTCGATGTCATTTAGCTGCTCCATCGTTAAAGGATTCCAAGGCAATCCTCGATTTGGTCTACTGTCAATTGCTCCAACTAATATCTCATCCATAACGATGAAAAACAGAAGCGGTGATAAAATGCAGCCCTGTCTCACGCCAGCAGTAACCCTTATGGGGTCGGACAAGACGCCGTCGTGTAAAACCTTACACGAGAACACGTTGTACTGAGCCTCGATGAGATGGATGAGATGAGATAAAACCAGAATTGCGTGTGACGAAACGCTCAGCAAATTTGCGACGAGTAGCCCAGGACCGAGTACAATGGAAAGGAATTCTTATTTCAGCAATTGCCACTCCGGATCTATGTTTCCTGCTAATGGAAAGTGAGAAGGTACGCGAGACACTGACAGTGCGCATTGTCCAGCCGTTTAATAGCACCTTAACCCTCTAACGGGCAACATCGTAAAAGCGATGCGATCGAGCAAATGATTACTTTGTCATGAAAGTACACTCAAAAGAAGCTCTAGTGTTGATTTTCATGGGAAAATATTTATCTGGAGGACCACTAGGTATGAAATAGTCCAATTTCGCTCCTTAGTTTTTCATGCCCAGCGCTCTACCCAAATATTTTTTCAGTTCAAATATATCACAAAATTGAAAAAAAGGATGTAAATTACTCATAGGAAAAATTTGAAATCGAACATTCTGTTCTAGATGTCCTTTTTCTTCAAACGTAAAAAATAGAATATTCGCACCATAATTTTTTTTTCGTTTTTTTCGGAATTCTTGTTTTTGAAATATGATAACTTTTGAACTTATGGTCAGAATGTTGTGATATTAGTATCAACATGTCAGGAAATTTGTTCTGAACATATTTCTCATATTGTCAATTCAAGACAAATTTCGTATGTGGCTCTGGAGCTCCAAAAGCGAAGGCCGTCTACAGACGGACTTACCCGTTAGAGGGTTAAGGGACTTACTGTAGACGAGAACCTGTCCTGGCGATAGGTAAAAGCTATGGCGGGTAACCGTCAGCAGTGGAGATTTCTAATTTCATCCCTTTGTTCTGCCGAACCGGCGGACATGGACACATAAGTAAAATCGTTTCTCTTTCAAGAGTTATGAATTTTTAAAACAAGCGATGTTCAAGGAAATCGCAAAATTTTCTTTGGAATGTTCTGAAAGCGATGTAGTGATCTCAATTTTTCCAATATTTTTTTCGTTATTAAGTCCATAAAGTACAAAATTTCATAACATCCTCGAACCTTTCGGCACAATTTATACGATATTTTTGATAATTGCTCAGTAATCAGTAAGCATTCATCTCGCAAATTGCAAAGAGTTTCGAAATAATATTTTCTGAAACAGTAGAGTTCACCTTACCACGGTAAATATAACATAAATATCATATTTAAATCATAGATAATGCACTCATCAAATTTAACCCTCAATTTAACTTACTCAGCAGAAAAGTTCGACTGCACCAGATACTCCAATTCCGCTTTCGAACCGATAAACGCGTAGGATATGAAAAAGGCATCAGTAACATTGCGTATACCTTCACGTATACTGGAAACAAACTCCAGCTTATTCAACAATTTTTCCGTAGTCTTATCACTGGAGTTCAAGAACCAGCGTTCCCAGCCGCCCCGATCCAACGTGCCGATGCGAAAGAATCCATCTCGCAACTGGTCAACGGTGTCAACGGTATCTGGCTGTACCGGCATCGTAACAAATGCAATGATCGATCCAGTATAACAAGAAGTTATGATGATCGTAAATACCCAGTATACGCCTGTAAACGCAGAAGTTCTAATATTAGACGATTTTTACCTTTTTTAGCAAACGTATTCCAGCTTACCAATTAGGAGCCTAGTCGACGTTTTCTTCGTATTACTCCAGGAATTCTCTCCCGTGAAGGTTAAACTGTTAGTGAATGTTCCAAAGACGTACCAAAACATGTTTTCAATTTCACTCCAATTTCCTATGAGATGTTTGAGACTTAATTTATCGGAAAAGGCCAAAGGAAAAATAGCCAGCAAATAGATAAGAGTAAGCGCCAACCAAACCGGCCACTGAAAAGGTCCCAGAATGGCTCGATATCTATGAAATATTAAGCAGAAATTGAAAAATCACCACAACGCACATATCCCGACGTGATGCACCTTGGTAAAGCTGATGACATAAGCGTTGCGAAAGCAGCGCAATCCATCGAATGTGCTACGCTCATCTCGGTCTCTAAATTCCGCTCGATGGTTACGTAGGTACCAGCAGCCCCGATGTCAGCCTGACGACGTACAATTTCATCCGTCACTGCATCCCCCGATCTGGAATATAAAACTAGAAAAAACTAAGTGTCTAAGAAACATGCAAGCACATGCGTTACCCGAGATTAGGCCTCGATGGTTCCTTGATGTCGAAGGTAAAATTTAGATAATTCCCCAAAGATCGCAGTACACGTATCTCCAGACCTTCCCAACGGATGGCAATGTTACCAACGCCATCGGTGGATAGAATTTTGAATACAAACGGCGGTTGATGTGCGGCAGTTACCGTAAAACGATGACCGGAGAATCCTTTTCGAATTTTCTTCGAAAATAGTTCGACGTTGGGCCGAGAAAATTTACCATTCATCCACGTTGTTAGCACCGAAGGTCTATTTGAACCCAATCCATCGATGTACAGTTCGTGAGTGTACAGCACATAAGGGGACTCACTGTTGGCACTTTTAGCCGAGGAATAAGACTCACCGATGACCAACAGATTTAGAATATCTCGAGACTGTTTCGAGGACAGGAAATCCTGCAATTTCCACTGACTGGAACGTGGAATGACAATCACGTAGTTCGTAAGCTGAGGACCGATCACCTTTCTGGTCATCATGGCATCTGACAGGAAAAGAATGTAGCTACGACATTTGGAAGCTGACGCTAGCAGCAGTTCCGGGTTTTCCAAGGTGTAATTTGGCCCTATCTTTCCGCAGGTATAAGTCAGAGGAAATTCACTAAACAGCGACTCCATAATGTAACCCTCTGTTTGTTCCACAAATCCATCGAACAGAATAATTGGAATACAAGCGGACAGATACTTGGTAACCACTCGAATCAGAAGCTTCACCAAAGACTTTGCTTGATTATCGTTAACAGTGACGTGAGCGAAATTTTTAGCCCAAACCTGCTCTCGAGTTTTGGGATTTCCGCGAAAGGTCGGATCACTGAAACGTTTACTTCTCACGAGCTCGGTCGAAGCACTTCCGGTTTGAGTTTCATTATCTGGTTCAAATCCACCGAAAACATACTGTTCACTTGATAGTTCAAAATATTTATGTCTATTTTGGTCCACGGAAGGGACTTTGTAAGCAACTAAAGCATCATGAATCCTATCACCACTGTTAACGGTTTCCTGCCAAGCCAACAGAAGTTCCAACCACAGAAATATAAGGACACTAATCAGAACTGTAGTCTTCATACTCTGCTCCTCACGTATAACTTAGAACCAAGAGCACTGGTTCTCACTCCCGAACAAATGGTGGGAAACGGTATCGACACGTCCTTTTTATAGACCACCGCAAAGGACGTTTCATATTTATGCTGCACCCACTATCAGAAATTCATAGAAAATCTGTCACCTTTGAACCTGCCTTGCTTTCATTTTCGTTGTCGGTCCGGTTATGGCTCGTGCGTTCCACTGCAATGTAGGTTATTTCGAACACATTCGATTCCAGCTGTTCTTTGCAACGGAAAAAATCTAAAACAAGCATGGGTTAGAGGCGAAGGAAGGTATCTGTATTATATTCAATTCTTGTTACTATTTTTGTAACGTATCTGTATTAGGGTCTTTTTCTAATTCCCGTCGTAATAAGGAAAGCCATTCTAATTTTTATCATTTGCTGGATGGATTTAGTGAATACTCCAAAAGTTCTTGTACTGATTTGACTAAAACACACTTACCTTCCGATCCGTGAACTTTACGTTGTTAATGTTTACGAAGCTAACGCGCATGTATTTGTGCAGGACGGCATGACAAGTGTTATTCTACAAAATTTCTGCAGGTCAGGCAAGTTTTTCTGGCTGTAGAATAACGACAATGCCTTGCGTGAGTTATTTTCATTTATGAATGACGGAAATTAAAACGATTAGTCGACATTGTCTTCTTCGTCGCACGAAAAAACGTAGGAAATTTGGCTGGTAGGACTTCTTTAATGATAAAAAGCATTTAAATAGATCTCAGCTCACTTTGATTGATTGCGTATGATAGACAACATACTAAAATATTAGGGAATAACTAGTTTTGCATTGTGTGTCATAAAAATGCTGATATTTTTAATAATTTGTGTTGGATAGGACGGGAATAGGCAATTACGACGATGTAGCAACATACCCTATATTAAATTCTTGTTACTATTTTTGTACCGTATGAAATTCAAACAAAACAATTTGTCGAAAGAGTTATGCTCCAATTGAAATTCATAAGAATGAATGCTAATTATACAATATACGATATATAGTTGGCAATATTTTCTTACAAAATGTTATGCAGGTCACACTCGTAGTGTGACACTACAATAATAATAGGTAGCTTAATAATGCTAACTAACCCAGAAGATTCCTAAGTCAATCAAACGCAACAAATATTTCCGAGGCTCGAAAAATCGAAACGGAGATAACATTATTTATTGTCGATTAAGAATTATTAAACTGAAGATATTGAAACATGAACAAAAAACCCGAATTAATCCACCTAGCGGCGTGACCTAGCCTTTCTACTGCCACAATAATCATTATTTAATTTCTCAGGAACATTTATAATTAACTTGACTATAGTTTTAAATATCCGTTCCGTATTCCTCAAAATCCTTATTTGCCAGAAAAATTCACAACGTATTGCGTAGAATAATTATATTTTCTTTCCTTGAGTGCGTAAATACTTTAAGCGTCATTTATGTTATTTGATGAACACCTTATTTAGTTTTATAATCGGTTGGCCTTAACTTTCTGGTTTCAGAGCCACATACGAAACTTGTTTCGAACTGACAATATGAAATATATGTTCATAGCAGATTTTTTGATATTTTTTTTGAGTGTTTTTAGTGGTTTTTTGGGGTAGATTTTTTTGATATTTTGATATTAATACCATGCGTTCGAAAGTTAGCATCTTTGAAAAACAAGAGTTCAGAAAAATTATTATTATACTTCGCTTTTTTCTTAGCTGGCGCTCCTTCAGATAATTATTTTTGCATGAAAATCAAAACTTAAGCTTCTTTTGAATCTACTTTCATGAAAAGATAGTCATTAACTTGATCACATCGTTTTTACAAAGTTAGAGGGTTAGGAAAACAAGATGAGGTCGAAAAATAGTGCAAAAACTGCGCCATAAACATGCTTGAGAATGAGAAATATGATCAATATGATTTCCAGTGCTTGTCATTTTTGATTTATTAATAAAATATGATACATGACATAAGACATCTGTCCTTTAAAATGTCACTAACGAAAACAAATCTTACAAAATTACTACCGTGCACCGTTTACTTCCTATTTTTCATATAACATTTCTAAGCTCTAGTATCTATGGATTGAAAAGAGCATCTATTAATGCGCAAAATTTGTATGAAATTTGTATAAATTTATTTGGAAAAATCAACTCACTAGTATTTTGATCCTATACACCACTATATGTACTTATATACTTAAATTAACTGCTTTTCTCCGCTTTTTACTTTTCTTGTACAATTGTGAGTAACAGCAAGTGAAGAAAATGACTATTGAAATCTAAAAAAGAAAAGAAAAAACTTTTCGATTGAATCCCACTATTTAATGTTTATTTGCGACAGATACGTAGTTCGCCTACGACGTGCAGGCTTCATCAGTGTCTTATTTCAAAGCGTATACGTATCTGTCGCGAATAAATATTAAATAGTGGAATTTACTGCCCATGGATGCATAGTCGACGTAACGACCAGCACCATGATTGTTGAGAAAACGCATTTTTATCGTGAAATAAAGCCATATAATCTTTGCTATAAACTTTTTCAAACAAATAATATGTCTATTTAGTAGAGTTTATTAATCAAAAGAGGACTGATGGGGTTTCATGATTCATTCCTCATTTATTGTGTTTAAAAAATGCGAACGCCAGTTTATGTGAATAAACAGACTGGTTTTTGAACGATTATTCCCATAACTTGGCGTCAAGCTACAAAAACAAATAGGTTACTATGCTGATTGATTATGCAGGAAATTACGTCAACCATTAGCATTACGTGAAACCAATAGCAGAGTAACTCAATTTTCCTAAATTTCTCGAATATTTTCGAACAAACATATGTTGTTTGAGTATTGGGCATGTGAACAACATAGTTAAGAGTGCGTAGGACCGAAAAAGTACATTTTGATCATTTTGATTTTTACGTCAACTATGCATCCATGGGCAGTTTAGTAGGTTAAAATTTTTTTTTCTTTTATTTCAGAGTTCGTATTCCACTAAGAGGCTTCAAAAACTTCAGACTATTGACATGTTTCTCACTTTTCTTGAATTGCATAGCAAATTGTCATCACATACATACATGCATACATACATACATACATACATACATACATACATACATACATACATACATACATACATACATACATACATACATACATACATACATACATACATACATACATACATACATACATACATACATACATACATACATTGCACACATTGAATACAATCAACATTTGATTGATATGTTTTGATTTCACACGTTTTAACGGTTTAATATACGGTGCTTAAGTGTTAAAGTTTGAATAACTTTTGAATGAACCTTCCGATTTTCAATAACTCGGTTTCGTTTGATAGATCTCAGCAGTAATTTTAAAATAGTAATAAAATGTGTGATGTTTTTCATTGAATTAATTCTTAAATGTTACAAAAATAGGTTTTAAATACTATTTTTTCACATTTCTTTATGTAACTTTCAAACTATAAGTCCAATCGTCATGAAATTTGGAAGTTAAGGGTTTGTAAGGCTCCTCTTTCATATGCAATCAATTTTGTTCAAATCGGTTAAGGGATCTATGAGATAATGAAGTCCCATATTTTTCGTATTTTTATACATAACTTTTGAACTAAAAGTCTGATCAGTATGAAATTCAATAGCAACCAATGGGACACCTAGACCTTTCATTTGACACTAAGAACATTAAAATCGGTCCAGCCATCTCCGAGAAAAGTGAGTGAGATTGAAAGCGTTACATACACACACACACACACACACACACACACACACACACACACACACACACACACACACACACACACACACACACACACACACACACACACACACACACACACACACACACACACACACACACACACACACACACACACACACCACACACACACACACACACACACACACACACCACACACACACCACACACACACACACACACACACACACACACACACACACACACATACATACACACACACAGAAAATGCTCAGTTTTCGAAACTGAGTCGAATGGTAGGGTAGACGTACCAAATATGGTGGAGATATGTCATCTATTAAGACAAATTTACGTATAAATATCTAATTATGACTCAAAACGTATAATACCTAAAAGTTTTCCAGTACTTTGTGATCAGTAGAAAAGGAATCAGGCGTCAGTTTTGATGATTTTTTGACGAAAGCTATCAAAAAGCTGGTTTGTAAATAGCATTGCAATGTACCAATTATAGTAGTAGTGTTTCTGGCATTTCGTTGTATGTGTACCAAATATGGTAGTATACTGGAACACCGAAGAGTAATTAAACAATCAATTAATCAAAATCAATTAATGAATTAAAATAGATCAAAATGAGTAATGAAAACGACGCTTATTTGAATTTTATTGTGGAAAATAATTAGAAACGGTTCATAGGTTACATTGGGGGGGCTCTGTAGCCGCAAGGTTACCGAGTCTGCTTTGACAAGCGAATGGTCATGGGTTCGAATCTTAGTAGAATCAGGCCATTCGATGTCAAAGTGACTTTAGCATGGGTTTATTCTCAGGCCCCTCATCGCCCTTCCTTCATGCTGAGTTCTATATTATCCCGATATGGCCTATTGACAGTGCAAAAATGAGACCCTTGTAGTAAAAATGCACTGGTTTGCTACGCCAGGGATGACTATAATTGGGGACTGTGCGCTGTCATGTGGAACGAGGTGGATAAAATAGAGTAAAGCATTGAAAGAAGGGTACCCAATTACACACAAGCACGCATAAAAAAAAGAAATTCAATAAGCATATCGCTCACTCAATAGCGACTATAGCTAAAATAAATGCAGTGCGGGTTATACAACAAACACCCGGGCGATATCACAATAGATCTAACTTACTGGTCGCAGTGATGAGTCCATACAGGAAAAAAAAAAATAGGTTACATAACGCGTCTATGGAGGTGGAAAAGAAAAGTATCTATTGGTATTGCGGCATGAAAAAATCTCCCAGAAGAGCATTTCCTATGACAATAAAACAGCAGAATTATCAAAATTGTGTTAAATAAGTAATCAATGCACGCCGCCTTCCATTTTTCTAACTTGATAACAGTGCCTCAGCCAAGCAGAATTTGAAGAAGTGGTGTATAGAACAGTTGTAGAGGTAGTTATTATCTGCAATGTAATTGAAGTGTTCGAATCTCGGTTGGGAGAAGCTGTTAGACTCTATCTAGCACTAGCTAGAACTAGGGATATTCACTAGGTTTAGAGTGTGGGATATTTAAAAATTTTTATGTTATTGTTTAAGGATGGGGGTGTGTACGAAAATCTAAAACGGATGCAACTAGCAACTATGAGTTTCGTAATAGTAACAAAAAACAAAATTTTTATTTCTAAATTTAAAGTTATTTTTTAATTATGGTTTCCTTTTATTAATTTCTTCGTTTTCAGCTCTAATTTTTTACGTTCACGCTTCTCAATTCTAGACTTTTTGAGTCTTTCAGATTTGCATCTTCACGTTCCATTACTCGTCGTTTTTTCTGCCGCTTCTTTTCCTCTTTTTCTTATTCTTTCTTACAAATTCCTTCTAAACCAGTAAGCCAGTTATCTACCACCTGGAACCATCCATGAAGATGCTTCTCAGTTACCCGGCCGCTTGCTAATAATACTGTTTCTGGTGTGCGGATAGAACATCCGGGTTTGCGACGCATAAAACCAGAGATCCACTTACGTCCTGGAAATTAAAAACATTTAAAATGTATAAATAATGTTCAAGAACCGTTTGGGATCGGAAAAATCATGATGAGAATTTTAATTAATCATAAATACGACCGCAATACGCGAGCACCGTTTATCTCACATAATTTTCCAACGTGCTCTCTCACGATCCCTGCTGGTCCCAAATAGAATTACCTGATCGATTGTTCCAGTACAGCGTGATCCGCTCCTTGGATGTCAGGTACTCACTCACTTGGGACAGAAGTGCATGTCGGGAAACTGAACCTGCTTACCAACAATTAGTCGACACAATTTGCTGCTCCTTTTGTTTTGACAGGACAGTTAGTGGATTTTTCTGCAATGTCCTCCAGTTCTCCAGTAAACGATAGTGGACATCGGAATCCCGAACTGTTTACAGCTTGCGTAAACCATCATCCCGGAGTTGAAGACCTCGGAAAAAATCTTCTTCGAAGTAATGTTTACGGGAAATTTGCTTTCGGTATTTGCTGTTAAATGTAAATCAAATATTGTAATTATATTTAGATAATAAGCGACTAGTTTTTGTTCATACCTGATATTTTATTAACAGCAAAAGCTAATAAAGCAAACTAGTTTTCAATCACACCCGGTAAAGAACGCACTATGACCAAAAGTGACAACGATGGGAAAAAAAGATTTCGTATGCTACGATAATCGGTCATCGCCTACTACTATGATTGGCGCACCGTTGTGAAATTTTGCCAATCATGGTAATACATAAAAGCAATCATTCTTGACTAAAATCGTATTAATTTTTTATTTCACAACGATAAGAAGGTGGTGACTAATTCCCCCATGCGGTTTTATTTTCGAAAAATATAGTTTTAATATCGAAAATGTCTTAATTACGATTACGTATAGCTTAGCGAATCGCTAAGAAACAAGTCTCACAAAGACACCAAATTTTCAAACTATGTTTTTTCACATAAAAAATAAGTTTACACTAAAAGTAAATCAACAAATTGGTACAGGAGAACTGTTTTTTGCATAAAAATATCTTTTGGAATGCAAAACAGTGTGTTATCCATGTTAAACGATCAACAGGCTCTCTCGTATTACCATGATTGGTGCTATAACTATATTTGGTACTTCTACCCTATATAACATTCGGCCCGCAGGACCTTCTTTCCATTTTCGGTTTTCCAAGTGATTTCTATACCTTTATACTATATATTTATATAGTAGAAAGGCAAAAAGTGAATGTACCAGAAAGTATCGGTCGAATGTATTTCATGTTTCAAATTGTTACGATTTTTGTTAGCGTTTTGTTGATATAATTTAGTTTGAGGTGATTGATTCTTTATGACAGGTGAATGCTGAAGCTCTTAGAGAAATGCTACAGATAACACAGAAATTTTCTGAAAATTTCAAAGCTTTCTTTAAGAAGAACTCTGTTAACGGAGAATTGTTAAAACAAATATATTCAGGTGAAATACACGTAGTTTTTTGTATTCAGCAGCCTTTAAATGAATTGATCATGCACTGTAGAACGGAATTTTCTGTTTTGTTGCCATCCAATATGTCCCGCATTCATCTAGAAATAATTAGGCTACTTGAAAAGTTTAGGTAAGTGCATCCTTTCAAAATTATCGTACAAAATAAATAGTTCACCCATGGCGATATTTTCTTACTTTTATAAAATCTGACAGATCATTACCTACCTATTTCTTTGAAAATAACCCTACTGTGAGGCATGGTTATTTTTGACAGTTCAATAACAGTCTTTATACTGATAAACGGCTGGGCAATGCGTAACATCAGTACTTCGCGTATTTACAGTCTTGAAATAGACTCCACAGCGGTAATAGGCCTCTTACCCAGCAACTTCTGTCCCTACCTCCTCGTGGTATCAGCCGTAATACGAGCAACCTTAGTAGAGCAATAGATCAAAGAATTGGTCGCAGTGGTCCAAGGTCCCCAATAAGGAAAAAACCTTAGTAGAGATCGGGTAACCAACCCCGGTGGAAAGTAAGGTCGTATACCGAGCGACAGGGAAGGATGCACTTATGTTTCCGCTGAGTGTTGGCAAAGGAAACAACCTTGCCAGACAGGGGCGCCTGACTCCAGTTTAGGAGCGGCTCATGACGGTGATCACACTGCACCGTGAAGGGCCGTTTCCGTACCAGGTGTGCGGCTGACATACAACCACGACTGGTCCGGAGCGGGTGGCAGACTTATGAAACGCTGTGTCTCGACAGCTATACCCAAGACAGCAGCCCTGTCCGCGAGACTAGGCATCGAAGTCCTAGTAAGGTGGCATACTTGAAAACTTATGCTAGGAGAAATTCAGGAAATGGCCTGCAACGGAATAATCGGTATGGACCCAGGCAAAACAAAAAGGACAACAATTATTGAAAACTTGAACCGGTACGCGCTGGTATCCTGGCAAGAGGTCAAAGTTGCAGCCATCCAGGAAGTGCGATGGCCGAAGATGGGAGAACGCGTATTCCGCGCAGTAGATCCTATTGCGGGCGCGACATTCAAGTATCAAATCTACTACAGTGGCGGCAATAAAGCAGAACATGAAGTCGGACTCGTATTCATGGAAAACAAATGAATCGTGTCATTAGATGGAAGTCCATTAATGACCTAATAAACATGTAGGTAGTACCTATTTTGCACGATGGAACATTCAAAAACACACCTGGCAACACCCTAATGGAGAGGCCTGCTCTTAGATCGACCACGTTCTGGTTGATGGCCGGCACTTTTCTGATGTCGCAGACGTGCGATTCTTCCAGAGACCAAAAGTCAACTCGGATCACTGTCTCGTAGTAAAAAAGATCCGCGCACGGTTGTCGTATTCAAATCGAAACCAACGGGCACGATACGACTAAGCATTCGGCGGTTACCAGCGCAAAGAGTTGCTACAGACAGAGAGTTGCTCTCGGAAGACTGCTGGGCGGATCGGTGAATAACCTGAAGAGAACCTAATCGAACAGTGGAGGCACATCCACAACGCGATCAGACTATAGCGTGCGTCTAGAAATTGGGCGTGGTACTATTACTGCAGCCACTGCCAGTGAGTGGTTTGACGCAGAGTGTCAACGAGTGATTGATTAGAAGAGTGGCTTGGGGTTGAAAACAACATTTCGATTCATTGTTGAATGATGAACAAGATGGAGCGGTTAACAGAAATAGGATAACGATTGAGGATGTCGGACAAGCTGTGGACCAACTCTGGACGAGGTTAGAAAAGTAGCGAGGAACCTGAAATATAGCTAAGCAGCTAGGAAGGACGTCATCCCCGCCAAACTTTTGAAAGTCGGGAGCGAACGGCTGTGTTATGCAATCCATGAGGTTATACTAAAGGAATGGACTGCGGAGGGATTACCTACGGACATATGCCCTATTTATCTAAAGGGCCATCGACCCGAATGCAGCAATTATCGAGGCATTACTCTCTTTAATTCTGCATACAAAATTCTCTCCCGCATCCCGTTTCTCAAAATGAGGCCGTTGCAGGAAACCTTTGTTGGCTAATAGCAATTCGCTTTTCGAGAGAAACCTTCACCTTGCGACAAATTCTCGATAAATTCTGAGAATTCAAGTTGCAGACTCACCATTTGTTTATAGACTTTAAGGCGGCATACGATTCAGTCAAACGAAATGAGCTGCGGCAGATTATGCTTGAACATGGTTTTCCAACAAAACTGATTAGGCTCATACGTGTCACCTTTGATGGTTCAAAACCAAGTGTCAAGTTAGCGGGTGAGACATCGGACTGTTTTGTGACGCTAGATGGTTTGAAGCATGGTGACGGACTATCGAATTAGCTGTTCAACATTGCATTGGAAGGTGCTATTCGAAGGGCAGGCGTGCAGAGAAGTGGTACCATTATCACGAAATCGCATATGCTCCTGGGGTTTGCGAACGACATCGATACCATCGGTGTGAACCCTAGAGCTGTGGAAGAAGCGTACACGCATCTTAAAAAGGAAGCTGCGAGGATAGAGTTTACCATAAATTCCACCAAAACAAAGTATATGGTGGCTGGTAGAGAGCGTGATAGCCCTTCGGGGGTATCTCAGCGATAACAAGATGATGGTCGGATGCAATGTCAGCGCTGCGTTTGTTGCGTACATCAAGAAGGCTCCTTCTCCATTTCCGGCTGATGCTGCGGTGGTGATAGATGGAGATACTTTTGAAGAGGTCGACGAATGTGGTTACCTTGGTACGTTAGTGACATGTGGCAACGATGTGAGCTTACTTACTTACTTATGTGTCCATGTCCGCCGGTCCGGCAGAACAAAGGGATGAAATCAGAGATCTCCACTGCTGACGGTTACCCGCCATGGCTTTTACCTGTCGCCAGGACAGGTTCTCGTCTACAGCCCGGATGTCGTTGGCTAAGCTCCGTCTCCATGAGCCGCTGGGTCTGCCTCTTCTACGCTGTCCTTGTGGATTCCAGTCGAGTGCTGCTCTGCAAACCTCGTTCGCTCCTTTCCTCAAGGTGTGTCCGATCCACTTCCACCTACGCTCACGAATTTCTGTGGCTATCGGCCGTTGATGACACCGACGATGGAGTTCCTCATTGGATATCCAATTATCAGGCCACCAGGCACGAATAATATATCGCGGGCACCGGTTAATGAATACCTGCAGTTTTTGCGTTGTCTCCACTGAGACGCACCACGTTTCGCAGGCATACAGCAGTACGGATTTAACGTTTGAATTAAAGATTCGGGTTTTCGTACGTAGAGTGATCTGGTTTGAGCGCCAAATGTTTCGCAGACCTGCAAAGGCACCCCTGGCCTTCCTGATCCGTGTGGCTATATCAGTCTTGGTACCACCATCAGGCGTTGTTTGGCTACCAAGATATTGAAAGACGGCTACCTGCTCAACTTGTTGTCCCGCTACTGTAAAGTTGGTGGAATTGTCAGTGTTCACTACCATAGACTTAGTTTTCGCTACATTGACTGTGAGACCTGCTGCTTGGGAGCTCTCGGAGAGGTCGTCTAACTTGCTCTGCATATCGTTTCGGCGTTGTGCGAGCAAGACAATGTCGTCGGCTAGGTCGAGGTCATTTAGCTGCTCCATCGTTAGAGGATTCCAAGGCAATCCTCGATTTGGTCTACTGTCAATTGCTCCAACTAATATCTCATCCATAACGATGAGAAACAGAAGCGGTGATAAAATGCAGCCCTGTCTCACGCCAGCAGTAACCCTTATGGGGTCGGACAAGACGCCGTCGTGCAAAACCTTGCACGAGAACGCCTCGTACTGAGCCTCGATGAGATGGACTAGCTTATCTGGAACTCCTCTACGCCTAAGTGCGCCCCAGATGTTTTCGTAATTGAGTCGGTCGAACGCCTTTTCGAAGTCAACGAACACCAGCAGAAGAGAGTCCTGGAATTCGTTGATCTGCTCCAATATAATGCGGAGCGTTGTGATATGGTCTACACATGATCGGCCAGCACGGAATCCAGCTTGCTGCCGCCGGAGAGTAGCGTCGATCTTCTCCTGAATCCGGTTGAGGATTACCTTACAGAGTACTTTGAGAGTAATACAGAGCAACGTGATGCCACGCCAGTTACCGCATTCCGTTAGGTCTCCTTTCTTAGGGACTTTGACCAATATGCCCTGCATCCAGTCCACCGGAAAAGTTGCGGTTTCCCAAATATTGCTGAAAAGCTGATGCATCATCTGGGCTGACAAAGATGGGTCAGCTTTGAGCATTTCGGCTGAAATATGATCTATCCCTGGCGCTCTATTGGATTTCATACTCTTGATGGCTGCTACAATTTCATCCAGCGATGGCGCCTCCGAGTTCACGCGATTTATTCGACGAACTGTAGGCGTCGTACGCTGCTGGTTTTGTTGGTCTCTGACACTTGAAACTCGGAAGAGTTGTTCAAAATGTTCAGTCCATCGCTTAAGCTGTTCTGTACGGTCAGTCAATAGCTGACCAGCTCTGTCCTTTAGCGGCATCTTTGTATTCATCCTGGCACCACTAAGGCGGCGAGAAATATCGTACAACAAACGGATATCACCATTGGCGGCGGCGGTTTCTCCTTGTTCGGCTAGGGAGTTAGTCCAGGCTCTCTTGTCCCGCCTACAAGCACGTTTAACAGCCCTCTCCAGTTCGGCATATCGTTGACGGGCAGCTGTCTTAGCCGATCTGGTCCGCGCTCGCTCAATGCCGGCTTTCGCCTCTCTCCGCTCGTCGATCTTCCTCCAAGTTTCATCCGAAATCCACTCCCTCCGCCCACTGCGCGCTTTGCCGAGGGTTTCGTCACTGGTCGTGATGAAGGCGTTCTTGATGCCGGTCCATTGCTCTTCGACGGTTCCACCAGATGGCAACTCCGAGGCTCGAGATTCAAGTTGTTCAACAAAGGCCCTTTTCACCTCAGGATTCTCCAATCGGCGGACGTCGTAGCGGCACCCAACTTTCTCCTCCCGTCGTTGGACATGTGCGACGAGCAGACGTATCTCAGCGATAACAAGATGATGGTCGGATGCAATGTCAGCGCTGCGTTTGTTGCGTACATCAAGAAGGCTCCTTCTCCATTTCCGGCTGATGCAGATGTGGTCGATTTGGTTTTCTGTTCGGCCGTCGCGGGAAACCCACGTGACTTTATGTACTGGTCTATGGGGGAAGAGCGATCCACCAATGACCATGTCGTTATTACCACAGAATTCTGTAAACAGCTCCCCGTTTTCGCTCATCTCTCCTAGGCCATGGCGTCCCATGACGCGTTCAAGGTCCGCGTTGTTTGAGCCAATCTTCGCGTTGAAGTCGCCCATGTGAATTTGGATGTCCCCCTTCGGGATTTTCTCAACCACGCTGTTCAGCTGGCTGTAAAAGCTCTCTTTCTCCTGCAGGTCGGCAGCATCTGTTGGCGCATAGCACTGGATTGCCGTAAGGTTCCTAACCCGTGTTCTAAATCTGGCAACGATTATTCGCTCATTTATTGGTTCCCACTTCATCAGGGCCGCATGTGCCCCTGGGCTCAGTAGGAATCCAACTCCTCTTTCTCGAGTAGCATTTTCACCTCGTATGCCAGAGTAGAGCAAGACTTGCCCGGATGATGTCCTGTGTTCGCCAGTACCCGGCCAGCGGACCTCGCTCAGCCCCAGGATTTCAAGCTTCAGGCGGCTAGCTTCCCTTGCAAGTTGAGCCAGCTTGCCCTGCTGGGCAAGGGTCAGTATATTCCATGTTCCGATTCGTGTCCGTGTTTTCATGCTAAAGGTCGTTGCCAATAATCCGGAGAGATTTCTTCTTTCATTTTCATTAACTTTTTGTGTGTTCTGGTACAGTAGGCTGTTAACCTAAGGTCCTTATCCCGCTGATGGGGCTGCCATCTTAATGTGGGCGGGAGCCACTGTGCCCCCTTTCCTGTTAGCATACGACAACCGAAGTTGCGTACCCCAGCCGGCACCTCGTGGAGGTAGGAATAGGAGTTAATGAACAGAGGTTATGGAATGCACATGTTCACCCTTTGCCAGCAACGATGTGAGCCGTGAAGTAAAAAGCCGGATAGCGGCTGCCAACAGAGCCTTCTACAGATTACGTAGCCGGCTGGTCCTAGGTTCTGTGGCCTGCAACGCCGTTTAAAACTCGCGTTTTATAAGACGCTATTTCTTCCGGTGGTACTCTACGATCACGAAGCGTGGACGTTGAAAAACAGCGACCGATGAGCTCTTGGTGTTTTTGAGTATAAGATCCTACGATCAATTCTTGATGGCATGTTTGACGAAGGTGAGTGGCGAATAAATCATGAAATATACCAAGTATACAAAGATGCGGATATTTTGAAGCGACAAAAACACGGCAGGCTACAATGGGCTGGCCACGTAGCAAGGATGGAAGACCAGTGCGAAGGGGCCTTAAGAGCCCCCTCGATAACAAAATACTCAAAACAAAACGAGAATGAAACGCAGATGTTGATATTGCCCCATCAACCAGAACCGCCCGGTGGTCAAAATCAAGAAGCTTAGTATATTTACGTTACAATTAGTTTTGATAGGGGAAAATTCTCTCCTACTCTGGAGTTTTACTTACGACATTTAAGTATGTCGTCCTATTCCATCATTTGTCAAATCACCCTCCGCATGTGAGTGCCGTCGCCCTTCGCATTCACTCAGGTGTTCGTCCGGTCGCACGAATTCGCGAGATAGGAGAACCCTGATAGATAATTTGAGTAAGCCAAGGAATGCCTCCGGCTTAACTCTCACGCTATGCATGCAACTCTTAGACGCCAATTCCCAGCGACTTGGTGGCAATTTCGTAACAACATGTTTAAAATTCGTCAGCCACGAAGGTGCGCTAAATCAGCACTCTGATGGCTTATATTTATCAAAAACTAGCTGACCCGACAAACTGCGTATTGCCACAAATTTAAGTGTGTTGTACATAAATCGTGAATCTCGGATGGCCTTTGTCACAATCTCGAGTTTTGCAAGTTTCTGGGGAGTTGATGGGTGTCAAGACAAAACTGGGTATGTTTTGTCGACTGTGAAATTCACCCAATGTATCGAATAATCTTTGATAAAGACTACAAAATATAGTCGAAACGTCGGAGAAAGTACAAAATCTGTTCTGAAGACTGACAGCCGATAAAAATAAAATAGTAGAAAACAACTTCCCCCTTTGCTTAACCTGATAAAATTAAGCGGATAGCATTCAAACATTCGCCATCATTGCAAACCATTCGCCGAATACCATTTTGCGGAACACCAATTCTCGGTTGACCATAACGCGGACTATAAAGTTTCGCAGAGCACCATTTCGCAAAAAACCTTACGCGGGATGGACCATTTCACAGGAAATCTTTTCGTAGAAAGTACCATTTCGCAGGGGTGACCCAACTGAAGAAAAGTAATAGAGGTCAGTAGATCGAGGAAAATAAATAAACCTAGATAGAGGCGCTTCCGACGGCAGGTCGCCGGCAACACTCCCGGTCTGTGATCGTCTCACCCTGAATCATCTAATGTTACTATTGATAGCTTTTGGTGGTCTTGTTATTGACTAACGTTTTATGATTGTTTGATTAGTTCTCGAGTTATGCAGAAACTTGTGTTTCATTTGTATGGGAGCCCCCGCTCTTAGTGCGAGGAGGGGTCTCTAACCATCATAAGAACCTTCCCTGGCCCCAAAAACCTCTACAGGCAAATTTTCACGCCGATTGGTTTGGCAGTTTTCGATTCTATAAGGAACATCCCGATAGACAAACAAACAGAAATCCATTTTTATAGGTATAGATTACATATTATCATTTATTATTGCGACTAAATAGTGACTACTTTACGATGTATTTACAAAGACATAAGTTATCACTACAGTTCTTAAATATTGATAAATTCTTATCATCTAAATAAACGTGTTCCAGTATTTGCAAACGTGATGTCACCCATTTAAGTTAAGAATCCTCTAGCTGCTGGCGTTAGTTTTAATAGTGGAGCTTTCTCCCAGCCGAGCAACGACTTGTTTCCATCGTTCCACGGTTTTATTTTTTAACGGTGGGAGATTGTTCTGCAGTAGCTTGATAATTGTATTGATTTTATCTTCGATCTGTGATAGACGATCCACTTCGGATGGTGTCTTTTTGAATAAAATCTCTCTAGCAGCCTTAACCGTGGCAGAGTCTAACGTGTGACACGGGGAAGCTTCGAATCGTTCTAGTCGAAGCAATTTGTAGAATCGATTTGACATTGGCCATTTGCGAAATGATTCCATGCAAATGGTGGACTCTTTCGCCTTAGTAGATTTTTGTTGAGTGCGATTCGGTGGATCAACAAGTAATTCACAATCGACCGCTGGCTGTTTTACCTTGATTTGCTTTCTTTCCTTTACAGAACGTTTTGAAATTCCGGTGGCTTGTTCACATTCGACATGCAAACTTGTTTCCCAGGTTTGTGTACGTTTAACAGGGGCGTTTTTCTCCGCAGAAATCGGTATTACATTAATTTTGTTGTTCTTCATTGGTCGGATGATGATTTTTGGCTCATAACAGGCGAAAAACGATGAGGTTCTGCCAAGAAAAGTGCTCCTGAGAAAGAAGAAAATAAATTATAGTTAGCAATCATAGAGAAAAACAATGAATGAATATTTTCACTGATATTATATAGATTGCACCAAAAGATGCTTTTCAAATTTAGCTCCTGAAGGCTCATCTAAAGTCGGTTGGATTACTGTAATTATCGCGGCATTACGCTGATCAACGTCGCCTACAAGATGTCCTCTCAGATCTGGTTAAGTCTTCTGATCTAAATAGCAAGAGATGACGTAGGGCAGTAGCAGATGGACTTTATCGAGGCCCGTACACTATTACGTATTAAATTTTCATACTCCGACAAATCCTCCAGGGAAGTCAGATCAGATTTTCCTGAATTTCAGGGCAGCATACGATACAGTCAAGCGCGAACAACTATGGCAGATAATGTGCGAGAACGATTTTCTGGGACATTCGGGGACTGTCCTGTATGTTATTTAACATTGCTGAATGTTTGTTTCGGTGAATGTTTGTTTCGGTGAGAAGACATCGAAACGAGAGGATCGATCTTCTAATTTTCTAATCATCGCAGACGACCTTGAATCATTACTAGAAACTTTAGAGTGACGGAGGCCATCTATGCCAAACTGAAAACTAGGAGACTAAGAGGATTAGACTACAAATCAATGCGTCAAAAAACTAAATATATGGTAGGAAAATGCTACAGAGCAAACAATGTTCCCCTTCGAAGGATAGTGACGATTGACGGTGATACACTCGAAGGGGTTAATGAGTTCATATATTTCCATTTGGGGTCTCGGGTCACCACCGAAATCATACGAAGAAGGAAATTCAACAACGAATTCAAGGTGAAAGTCGGGTATATTTTTCTTTCCGCAAGACGTTTCGATCAAGCAAGATACGGCGCCGCACAAAAACTAACGACGATCAAATCGGCGGTCGTCCTTTACAAACTTGAGACTTGCGACTGACTCTACTTGCGAATGATATACGTGCACTTGCCGTATTTGAACGAAAGATGTCGCGGACAATTTTTTGGCGGAACGCAAACGTAAAGCGGAGAGTGGCGCAGACGTATGAACCACAAGATGCAGGTACAACTTGGAGAGATTTCCATCGTACACCTTGTAAAGAAGTGGGATGAGTTTTAGTAGCTGCAGCCATCACAAACTCCACTTAAGCGCCAGTCATGTGATTTACTATTAAAACTTACTATGAATTTACTTTACACGCTGCCCTAATGAGATAGGAAACCGATAAACGGGAGAATAATCGTCGTCAGATTTAAAACATAGGTTAAAAACCTTACGGCAATCCAGTCCAATGCGCCAACAGATAGTGCCGACCTGACAAAAAAGGTTCTATCAGTCAACTGAACAGAATGATTGAGAAAGTCCCGAAGGAAGACATTCAAATCCATTTAATGGACGGAAACGGGGAGCAGTTTGAAGAGTTCTGTTGTAATAACAACATGGTGACTGGTGCATCATTGTTCTTCAATTATATTAAATCACATCCCGGAAAAAATAACCATAGCACGAAGATAAAAATTATGGTAAGAGTAGGATACAAAATACAGTAAAAACAATAAAACTTATCATCAGAAACGATAACCAAGCCATGAAGCTTATTGTAGCCCACGATAACTTTCATGGTTTTGAGAGATTCAACCATAAAAAACGGGTTGTTAAGTATCTTAACAATAAAAAAAATCAGAGGGCTTGTGCACAAGACACGACCGCATAGGTGACGTAGGACCACGTAAGTCTCTTTGTAGCGATAGTAGGATGTATCCATGTATATAATAATACGATTCTTCAAGTATACAACCTACATACGTAACGTTTATCAAAGTAGTAACATTGTATAGGTTCAATCCACAACCGATTTTGGAGTGATATCCATGAATTGATTGAATCTATTTTATTAAAACGAAACCAAGTCAGTAACTAAACCAAACAGTAAATAAATTTTTATGATCTGTTTCTACGTTGAATAGTGCTTTTCCTCAATTAATCGGTAGACGGTACACGAGTTTTCGAAAAGTTGAAAGTTTTGCGCAACTTTTCTGCGGCTTACAAAAGAACACTGATAATAAAGCATTAACAAGCAGAAGAAGTTTTAGAAGTCGCAGAAAATGTCGTCCGTGACCAGAAAACTTATTACCGTCATTGGTAGGTCGTCCGCAATGGTGAAAAATTCAACTTTCCCCTCGTTGACTGTAATTATGGTATTAACTGGGCAAGAAAATATAATAAACTCTTCAATCGTTGTGTGGCGCTTAAAAGGACCGATTGTTTGGTTATCATAACTCCTGCTTGCAATAAACTTGCACTAACGCACTTAACGTAATTCTCTGTTCGGTAAATTTGAGTACCGATAACCGCTAACCAGGCACGGCTTATTGCAACGGACCAACCGGAAAGCCTCAGCAGCTATGCGATCAACAAAACCATTCGTATATGGTCTTGAATCACAATGAAATACCACTCCAAGTGGCCAGCTGCAAGTGACGTGGGATCCCGAGTAACAATTTGGATTTTATTGCACTCTTATGATGGCATTTAAGACCAAAATTGGTCTTTTAGACGACCAAAAGAATACAATAAAACTTACATTGTTGCTTGGGATGCTTCTGGTCGTTTTGTTGTCGCGAGCAGCATATTTCCTGCCAATTCCAGAACTTCAGCAGCCAGATATTTCTTCACGGCAGCTAAATCAGTGCTCCAGCTCCAACACGCTCAGTAGCCGGCCGGGAACTGCAAACGTGCACGACTTGACTTTCGTTTGCCCTGGCAAACGATGTTGGCAGTAGCTCAGCTAGCCTTTGAATAATGCTGTTCGCCGGCTTACCACGTATTATGTACCAGAGCAAGCGACAAGAATCGGCCACACCTATTTTTCATTGTCCTTCATTTTATCATCTACGTTAAATAAAATAAAGCATTTCAATTTCAGTTTGCACAAAAGAGCAAAGTTACCAGTGAGCCGTTCGCCTTTTGCTGCCAAAGAAAAATTACGCTACGTATTATTACTGTAGTATTGGTGATGGATAAATTTGTGTTTGTCAAGTAAACCGAGTGAAAACCCCTTAGTTCCAAGTTTCCTAGGTTTCATCAATTACCGAAAACCGTTCTTTGAAGAACGAACAAATTCTTATATGAAGATGCAAAAGATGCTACTAAAACTTTCATTTTATAAACCCATGGTTTTATGCATTTTGACGCTTGACCGAATGCATTGAGCTGGTATATTTGTTGGCTGCTTCTTACCTTCCGAGACGGCCAACTCAACCAGCAGCAACAAGCAAACAGAAGCGCGAGAGGTGATCGGTTAAAATTATTTGATAAGAAGCGAACAATTAGAATCAGTCTAGATTAAATAGAATTAAAATCAGTGAGCGAAAATTCCTCAAATCTTCATGAACATTATGTTTTGTCCTTTAAAGAACATTTTATCGACGTGATATGTTGGAAATTGAAGCCTTCTTTTCCATCTTCTTGGGCAGCAACAAAACAGCTTGGATGTTCGGAAAAACACTTCTCTAAGCAGTGATGACACCGGACAGCAAGTTTTTCAACTCGTCGTTGTTGCGGATGACCAGCTGCAAGTGACGATAATTCTGATCGTTTCGTTGTCGCGAACAGCATATTTCCTGCCAATTCCGGAACTTCAGCAGCCAGATATTTCTTCACGGCAGCGAAACGAGTGTCCCAGCTCCAACACACGCTCAGCATCTGCTCAACAATTTTCGATCGGAATCTATAGCGCGTAAATTAAATACAATCATAAGGAAGCTTAACGCGTAGCTTATATCGTATATATTTTTGTCATCCGTGCTAGGGAAGCACTGACGAGGGAAGGCAAAAATATGAAAATAATTCAATTTTTCAATGACGCGCATTGAAAATCAATAGTTTTCTGTATTTCCAATATTTTCCAAATCGATTTTCCGATCAATTGGTGTAAATATCTTGGAAATCTATTGAAAATTGACTGAATTATAACGCGAAGCGTGTAAACGCGTTTCTACTTTGATGACGTAATTTCCAACAACCAATCACGAAGCAAGAATTCTGGTAAAACATAGGTTCATTATTTTCAATTTTTCATTAGTTCAGCGTCAAGAATCCATACTTTTCTTCATTTGGGTCAATTCTTAGAAGATTTTTCGATCGATTGGTGTAAGAATATTGAAAATCGATCGGAAAACCGCTGAGCTATTAGCGCTCAAAACCACTCATTTTTCGTGACGCTCGCATTTTTCGATTTTTTGAAATGACACCCTATCTAAAAACTTGCCGTAAGACGTAGTCCTACGTCAAAAATCAATTTTTCGCGAACAAAAATTTTCATCTACAGTGAAAGTTATCTTCCTTTTATGGTAATTTTTTGGTAAATTTGAAAAAGCTAATTTTGGGATGAAATATAGCCAATTCTATAGCATAAAATTAAAAACAATAATATAAAAAAAATTGAATTTGAGACACTTTTACAATAAATTTACCATAAGTTTCAATGTCTACAATAAAAACTATTGTAAACGCATTGTTTATATTACAAAATTTAATGTAAATTTTGTTACGGGATCGCACTTGACGTGTCCAACGACGGAAGGAGAAAATTGGATGTCCCTACGACGTCCGCCGACTGGAGAGTGGAGATCCCTGACTTTCGGAACTGCTACTTGGTGGAACTGTCAAAGAACAATCGATTGGCGACAACAACACCTTTATCACGGATAGTGACAAACCCTCGGCAAAGAGCCTAGTGACCGGGGACTAGGGACTAGGGAGCGGGATCGGATGAAACGAACGACGAGTGAAGAGCCTAGACTAACTCCTTAGCCGGAGAACGACAAGATGCTGCCACCGATATTAAATTTTGTCTGGTGCCTGACATTTCACGCCATTTAAGTGCTTAGTAGGTACTTAGGATGAATGTTAAGATCCCGCTAAAGGATAGAGCTGGTCAGTTACAGACTAACGGCGCAGAGTAGCCCAAACGATGAACAAGAACAAGAACGAAGAACATTTTGAACTACTCTTTCCAATTTCAAATGTCAGAGACCAACGAAACCAGCAGTACGGTGCATCCATAGTTCGTCACATAAATTCAGAAAACTCTATAGAACCATAATTGAATGAAATTCGAATAGCAATTAGAAGAATGAAATCTAAGAGAGCGCCTGGGATAGACTGAATTTCAGCCGAGATGCGCAAAGTAGACCCACCTTTGCTAGCATCAACTATTCAGAAATATACGGAAAACCGCAACTTATCCGGTAAACTGGATGCGATGCCATAGAATATGGATCAATAAGTGTGGTTTTGAGTGAAGGCTATTCGGTAAGTTGGAGAATACAGCGTAGCCAAGATATTCGAGCCAACAAAACTATCTCCAGCAGAGAACAAGAAAGAATTCGTCTAAATAGTGCAGCCCGAATTTGATTGGCAATTACGATACACTAGTTGTGGTTCCATACTTCAAATAACTGAAAGGTATTCTACTTACCAGTCCGTTTGTTGCTCGTAGGTTGAAAGAATTCGAACCTTCCTCGAAAGCGCAACTACTTCGGCTTCTTGGCGTATCGCCTGTAAATGCAAAATAATGTTCGATCAAATAATCTCATCCTAGTATTGCTCAACAAACCTCAATATCACTGACAGCTAGACCATTGATGAGATTCGCAATTACCAGCGTTACCAGAAACAGGAACACTAAGAAAACCAGGTAGCTGGCTCCATAGATATTGAAATCAATTGAGGAAGCATCAAACTCTCCGGTTAACATAACGATGGACTTCAGCAGCGAACTCTTTAGGTCGGCGAAGTTGTTGAACTTGCTGCTTTCGTCGGCAGCAGGGGTAGACTCGGGAACGACAACATAAGATTCAGCGAACATTATTAGAAAGCTGAACGCGAAAGTTAGCAGGATGACCACGAACACTAGAAAGTTTTTCAAAAAATTTCGACTAACCGTCTCCATCATCACAATGTTGATCGTTAACCAAGAAATTGGCAGTAGTTCAATGTGTAAAATTATGTTGAGACCAGCAGTTAAGATCGCTGAGAAACAAAAAAACTTTGTAGGGCTGAAACTCAACGTGAGAAACAATGTCCAATGTAGTAAATTGATCCAGTGTCGAAAGGATATTCGAAAGGGGGACTTAAATTGACTACAAATAAAAATGATATTCTTTGAATGGAGACCGCAAACTGGGCACAACATAAGCAAAATCAGCAAAAAATTAACTGTACGTTTTTGGTACCAGTTGTAGATAACAACGGACAGGAATATGGTTGTTAAAAAACATACCACAAGTTCTACGTAAATTTCCCACCGAAACTGCAACCATTTGACCGTGAGAAATGTGCTGATTGTTGGATGTTTTAGCAAGGGTCGCAGCTCGCGCCTTCCAGCGATGTAGGAAAATGGTTTCATATCGTCACTGCATTTTTCATCCAACGGCCCCGAAGGTATCGATTTAGTTTGCGCCTTTATTTCTGGCGGTATAAATGGTCGCAAATTAATGAGAATGTTTTGGTTAATCTCCTTGATTGTACAATACGGTCTGGTCACTAGTGTGTCTAGATAGTTGTCCAAAATAAGCGGATTCATAGAATGAAGCGGAGATTGTGAAAATCGATTCAGTTGTCCTAGGTACGGGGAGCGGCGAGTCATTAATGCCAAAGCTTCCTTATCCATATTTCGTTCGACAGCCAAATGCAACGCTGTCTGTCCCAGGTGGTCACTCGCTTCAATATTTATTTTTGTGCTTCGTAATAATAGGTGAAAACAGTCATCCAATGCAGTGAATCTTCTCTTATATAGGCTTCTCACGCAGGCATGCAATGGGTAGTCTTTATTGAGAAAAGAAATATCCTTTACGTGCTTTAAAAGCAATGCCAGAACGTCCGAATAACCTTTAGAACAAACAATTTTCAGAATACGCGTGTGTTTTTTCCCGAATTCAACTGTGTCGAATGGTTTTTTCTCTGATACGATATGAGCGAAAATTGTTTTGGCGCAGATTTGTCTTCCTTTGACTGTTGCTTGTCCTAGCAGTTCGTAAACATCGCCATGTTCTTTGTTGAAATAAACAAACTTTTCCAAAAACTCCGTATCCCTGCCAGTTCGAAGTAATGCTTCCAGCATCGCTTTTGACACTTGCAGATGACCCCCTTCGTTCGGGTTTATGTTTATTGATAGTGCGTCGACATCTTTTCGAACTTGCCCACCGTAAGAATCCAAGTCGACCGTAAATCTTTCTAAACAAAACAAAACTAGCTGACGTTTTTCATTGACATCGAGTTTTTCTAAATTACACAGCACCGAAATCGGATGAGAATGATAATCTCCGACATTAATATCAGCTTTCTTATCGGCTAAAATTTTGATTAGTTCCTTAATCACATCATAATTAGTGCTAGTCAAGCATTTTATCAGCATCATTAAAGGCGTATCGGCTCTTATCGGAATATTCACTTCAATATTCGGTTCTTCCAATAAGGCATTAACGTTGTGGAATGCGCTTGACTGAATAGCAACTTGGATGGGTAAATAACTATGCATTTGTCGTATACCATTATTAACGATTGGCAATAGCTGGAGAAAGATCCGAATGAACGGACCACTGTTTTCTATTTTACAGAGCTCACCAAAATACTGACATAGTTTAGTGTTTTTCCGAACCATATCAGTGGAAGTTTCGTGATTCACCTTACATGGCACAAAATTTTTCCTCTCGGTCCACTTCAGATGGTTGTACTGTGACACTAAGTCTTCCTTACCATTGCTCAGAGCAGCTTCGAAATTTACTTCATCGTTATTCTCGTGATAATTATTCAGTTTTAAAATGAGGCTGTTCTAAAATGTAAAATAAAATAAAATCAGCTCCGATTGAGATAACAAAATGGCTTAAATCACTTACTTCAATGTTGGACTTTTTCCTGCGCCATTCCTCCATGAAGCCACCGGTTTGACTTTTTGCTAATGCCATTACTTTGACGGAATCGTAAGTAGACAGCTGCGGGACAGAATATTTCGTATAACGCTGGGTGAAAGTGAAGTACTGGCAATCGTTCAGAAGCATAAATATACTTATATAGTCGCCTAATCTTATCGTACCGCAATAGTACATGCATGTAGAAAAAAATCCTTTCCGAGAAATTGATGCGAGTACAAGCGACGGAGCATGAAAGTTACTTCCTACGAATTAATTCTCTGAAAAATTTGTCATCGAAGTTGTTTATCACCAAAGATGAGAATTAGAATAGTAGAAAAGTGCAACTGTGAAGCGCATGGGAAATGGAGTGCAAGCATAAAATAGTGACTACACTTTGCTGCTTAATGGCATTTTTACACCGGAATTGATAGACTGAAAAGCTGACTCATCGAAACACGACCAGGGAGCACATTCTCGGTTAACGCACCACCAAATTTCTACCGGAGTTAGCCGATCTACCCTTTTTGGTTAGAGACGTACCTCAGTAGACGTAGGGGAATTATGTATAACGTGCCCCCCGTGGCCAATGTGCCCCCCCTTCGTTTTTCGCTAAACAAGCGAAATTAAAATGCAAAACCACCCAGAAACCATAGTATTTGATGGAACTAGCCTACTATGCAAGTATGACAGTTGTCACATGCTGTAAAAACAAAACAAAAATAAATTTGTTTTTGAGCAGCTTCCGATGTAACTTTTGGCGTCATTTCCATAAGCTATTTTCTTGTCAAAATCTGTAAATAACCGGTTGTTGCGATTCGATTGCGTAAAGTGAACTTCAAAATGACATCCCTGCTAAAAATAACGGTATGAAACGCTTGACTTGCTTTAACATTTAATATTTTTTCAAATAAGTAAAAGCAGGCCAAAATGCCCCACTTGCGGTGGTGCAATTTGCCCCCTTGCAAATGTGGCTTTAAAACTATGTAAACAAATCTAAGTTGAAGTCGATTGCCATTATTTAATTCAATTAGTATTGTAGAGTAACCGTGGTGGGAATAATTTATTACCAACGTCCAAATTCTAGGTAATTCAACTATCCGGTACAAAACGCCACAGCTGCGTATAATGTGCCCCATGCAGAAAAGAAAAAGTGCACCAGAAGGCCGAAACTAGGTTTATTTTACATAAAATAACGATATTTTGCAAAACAAAGGAAATAGTTTTACTTTCTACAAAATAGAGTTGGTCTGTCACTGGTAGAAATACTCAAATTACCGCATTGGGCATATTATACCGCAGGTGGGGCATTTTACCCCGCGCAGACGAGAAACACAACATTTAGGTGCTTTTATTAAATAATTCCTAGCATGTTTATTCCACAATACTAAATGAAATAAACAATTGCAATTGGTTGTCAGCTTAAGTACCAACATATACACGTAGTTGTAACGTTAATTTGGGGAAGTATAACGGAGATATATCCATTTATTCTTAGGGGGGGCACATTATACACTTTTCCCCTACCTCAGTTAGTGCCTTCTGTATCATCTTTATCAGTTTCTAAAAATTTGTAGTCTCAATCATACATCTTTTGGTAATTGGCGGAGATATCGCATTTTGCAGATATTAATGTAATAGTAATCATTTATCTCTTTATCTGTGGTCTTGATTCAAAGCAAACATGCACTGTCGTAGGGTCTGTTAACACACATACACATGTATAAAGCTAGAGCAGGGCCTCGTCACTCCATCAACTTACTCTGATTAACTCAGTTGAACCTGTACTACCAAGCTGGATGTTTGTACATCTACCAGAGAAGCTAAAAATAAACGTTGTTGTTTAGACACTTAAAACATGGTGTCAGAAGGAAAGTGCTATCGTGTGTCAACGTAAAACGGAATCGAATAGCATATTCGATCAGATATCGCTACAACACACCGCGTAGGAGAAAATTCTGGCTGACTGAAAATTAAAATGGCATCTGCATTCGACCTTCGATTGCCCCAGCCGCTTGATGGAGCTAACCTGGCAAAAGAATGGCCTACATGGAAGCAGGCCTTTGCAATATATTTACGTGCGAATAACAAAATCAAGGAGAGCGAAAAGAATAAAATAGCAACGTTTCTCTGGCTGATTGGACCGCGGGGAGTGGAGATTTTTAATACACTATATCCTAACAGTGGAACCATCGAGAACATGTTCGGACAGGACGACGATGAACGATTGGAAAACGAAGGCGGTGACGAAGAAAGGTATGTTGATGCTCATGAGAACACTACGCGCACACTTGTAGAAGTGATTGCTGCATTCGATGAATATTGTTTACCGCGTAGAAACGTTACGATGGAAGCGTTCAAATTTAATTTGATAATGCAGAAGGAAAGACAATCTTTTACGGACTTCGAGACAGAGTTGCGCACCCAGTCAGTTTTGTGAATTCAACTGTTCTGCTTGCCAAGTTCCGTATGCCGATCGTATGCTTCGTGACAAAATTATAATTGGGGTGCACGATAAAAAACTACAACTAAAACTTCTGGACGGAAAAGATGAGTCACTGGCAAAAGTAGTGGAGACGTGTAAAATTTTTGAAGCTGCTACGGAAAATCGGTCGCTGCTGGACAGAAAGGACGTCGTGATGGAAGTAAAAACAGTCGACATAAAGGAGGAGGAGATAAAACCGAATGAGAGACTTCAAGAAGTGGCTGCCATCACTCGCAATAATAGGTGCTACAATTGCGGTCAGCAGTACGTGCGTAATCATCGTCACAGTTGCCCAGCTGTGCGTGTGGAATGTTTTGCGTGCGGCGACGTGGGCCATTTCAAGAAATGCTGCCGTAAGAGAACATCAAAGGATGCTGAAAACGTCAAGGGACCTAGGGCGCAATCCAGATTCGCATCAGAAAAAGCAGTGTACTCTATTAATTGGAGTGACGCAGGTAAGGATTTATGTTTAGAAAAGGACGGCAGTGCATGTAGTAACGATTTTTGTCTTAATTCTCAAACTGATTCCTTTAGCATAAGCGCCAATGTCCATGAATCATTATCTAACAGAAGAGTAGACAGGTGGACGAAAGTATATCTCGTCAATGGTTGTCCTGTCAGGTTCAAATTAGATACCGGGTCCGACGTTAACTGTATCCCTATCAATGTTGTCCGAAAACTTAATATTCAGATTCATGATTCCGAGAATACTCCTGTCCTTGATTACAGTGCAAATACAATTCAAATTTTTGGAAAAGTAAAACTTTTTTGTATTGATACATGTGACAAAAGCAAACGGGTGGCAGAGTTTCTGGTTGTTGATGGTAATTATGAACCATTGCTTGGATTGTCATCGTGTGTGTCTTTTGGGCTTATTAAGCGACTGAATACCATTTCGGAGTTTCCAGCAAGTCGGGAGGAATTTGTCAAGTTATTTTATGATGTTTTCGAAGGATTGGGTAAAATCCCAGGTAAATGCAGCATCGTTCTCAAAGATAATTCAGTTCCAATAATCCACTATAAAAAGCGAATTCCACTTGCTCTCCATGATCGTCTGCGGACAGAATTGCAATATATGCAGACGCAAGGGATAATTACACCAGTTCATTATCCTACGGACTGGGTAAGTAATATGCAGATTGTGGAGAAACCAAATGGGAAGCTGCGTATTTGTCTTGATCCTAAACCACTAAACAGATGCATAAAGCGTGAACACTTTCTCATTCCTACACAAGAAGATCTATTCAGTCGATTGTCTGGCAAACGAGTGTTTTCTGTTCTCGATTTAAGTAACGGTTTTTGGCAGATGGAACTGGATACGAAAAGTTCCGAATTGACCACCTTCATGACACCGTTTGGTCGATTTCGGTGGAATCGTGTCCCGTTCGGATTGAATAACGCTCCTGAAATGTTCCAACGAAAAATGGTTCAGATATTTGGTGATATAGAGGGAGTTGAAGTTTACTTCGACGACTTGGCTATAGCGGGTGTTGATAAATCGGACCATGATAGAATCCTTTCTATAGTTGTTGATCGCGCTCGCCAGAATAACGTGAAATTTAATTCCGATAAATTGCAATTTCGATCACCACAAGTGAAATTCATGGGAAGTATAATCGGTGAGGGCAGGGTACAGCCTTTGGACAAAGATATTAGAGCGATTACGCAAATGCCGAAGCCAAAATGCGTCGCAGAAGTATCGCGGCTGCTTGGCTTGTTGAAATATCTTGCAAAGTATATCCCCAATCTATCTCAACGTACGGCAAATCTTCGTAAGCTGACCCACCATGGTACTGAATGGGCGTGGACTTCTCAACACGATATAGAATTAGAAGACCTTCTCTCGTCAATAACGAAAGCTCCAGTTCTTGCGATATTTGATCCAGCAAAGCCATGTACAGTGCAAACCGACAGTTCTAAGGATGGGCTTGGATGTGTTCTACTTCAAGATCATGGGCCAGTGGCATTTGCTTCAAGAACCCTTTCCCGTAGTGAGCAAAAATGGGCTCAAATCGAAAAAGAGCTACTCGCTGTGGTGTTTGCATGTTCACGCTTCCATTATTTTCTATATGGCCGTGAATTTAAAGTCCAGTCTGATCACAAGCCTCTTGAGACCCTAATCGGAAGGGACATTGATGAAGTATCTGCTCGACTGCAACGAATGTTTCTTAAACTACTGAAATATCCTGGTTTGTCAATTGTTTATACTGCGGGAAAGAATATGCTTGTTGCAGACTGCCTGTCAAGAGCTCCTTTACCTGAGATGGGAGAATCGGATGCTCAAATGGAAGGTGTAGTTCATTCTCTCGTAAAGCGTGCCTGTATGTCAGAGGATAACTTGAATCTTTATGTGGACGCTTTGAGCCATGATGAACGGTACAGGCGCATTGTGCAGTATGTTGAACAAGGTTGGCCATCGTATCATAAGCTAGATGATCTCAGTCAAATGTTTTATAAATATCGAAATGAACTTCATTACGAGAATGGTTTACTATTTAAAGATCACCGATTGGTCATACCGACAAAGTTACAAAATTTGATTTGTAAGTGGCTTCACGGTCCGCACCTGGGAATAGAGAAAACTCTAGCCAGAGCAAGGATGCAGTTCTTCTGGCCGGGAATTACCAGTGACATCTTGGAGATGGTTAAAAAGTGTACAACTTGTGAGAAATTTCAACGCAATAATCCAAAAGAACCACTTAAACAGGACGAATCTCCAGAATATCCATTCCAAAAGGTGTCAACGGATATCTACGAGTATGGTGGTAGAGATTGGCTGGTGTTGATCGACGCCTACTCAGGATTTATATGTTCTGATCGTCTTCATGATAAAACTATGCGGAGTGTGTGCTTGTTGTTCGATAGGTTTTTCAATGCTTATGGATACCCTACTGAAATTCGAAGCGACAACATTCCTTTTGATTCATTGCAGTGTGAAAGATATGAAAACGAGAACAATATAAGATTTATATTCTCTAGCCCACGGTATCCGCAAAGTAACGGGTTAGCTGAGAAAGCTGTGGCAATAGCGAAAAATATATTAAAACGGTGTTACGATCTAGGTGAAGTAGATCAGTTTTAGTATCGTCTCCTTGAATACAATACTACTCCAGTAGCTAGTATGCAGTTATCGCCTAGTCAACTATTTTTCGGAAGACAGCTCAAAACGCGCTTACCTGTAGAAGAATCTCTTTTAATTCGTCAAAATGTAGCAGAAAACGTCATTCATGAAAGATTTGAACTAAAACGCGCCGTTCAAAAGAAGAACTATGATAAAACTGCAAGACCTTTACCGCCGCTTCATGTTGGAGATAGAATAATATTTAAAAAACGTTCCAAAGACTGGCAATATGGAACGGTCACGCGTGACGTTAACGGACGTTCATATATAGTTCGAGATGGATTTGGAAATCATTTCAGAAGAAATCGAAGGTTTATGAAGCTCACTACAAATGAAGGTACCGATGAACGAGATATATCAATCGAAGATCACCTCACAGGATATTCTCAGAAGCAGGAACAACCTGAAACTAATTCTTTCAATATGTACCACAATCAGATTCCTCGACAAGAAGTAATAGATGGATCGTCAGTCGTTCCTAATCAGTCTCCAACTCCGATTCATTATGATGGAACTAAAGATACCCCGTCAAGAGCAATGGCTCCTGCTCTGGTCACTAACCCTGAGTCTCCCATTGACACTGCCCCAGCTCATGACCTCAACGTTACCGCCAGTTTGCCTCAATCACCACCAAATTCACATGATCTTTTCTTGAACGAATCACAAAATCGCATCAGTCGTAGTGGCCGTTCTATAAAATGTCCACAACGTTATGGACAATGGCTTTATTAATTTAAAAAGGAAGCGTGTAATAGTAATCATTTATCTCTTTATCTGTGGTCTTGATTCAAAGCAAACATGCACTGTCGTAGGGTCTGTTAACACACATACACATGTATAAAGCTAGAGCAGGGCCTCGTCACTCCATCAACTTACTCTGATTAACTCAGTTGAACCTGTACTACCAAGCTGGATGTTTGTACATCTACCAGAGAAGCTAAAAATAAACGTTGTTGTTTAGACACTTAAAACAATTAAAATGACTAGGAGCACCAAATCAAACTCAAAATCGCAGATCGACCACATTTTGATCGACTGTCGGCCCTTCTCCGACATCATTAACGTCAGATCCCATCGAAGCGCTAACGTTCGCTCGGACCACTACCTAGTGACGGTAAAAATGTGCCCAAAACTCTCCAACAACATTCCTTACCCACGCCAGCCTCGGTTAAATCTCGCGAGGCTGAGCAGCCAATTGTTACCGTAAACTGAGCGCATTCACTCGAAGCTCCGTTCCCGTAAGAGAAGAGCAGGAGTATGTGGAGCTGGAGCGACCAAATCGTTCTACGAAAGTTCTACCAGATTGTACAAGTTTCGCCAAAGCAAAATAAGCAATCGTGTGACGGAGTAACAAACGGAGAAGAGGTGGCAGTTCTGACGACAGGCGAAGTTAAGTAGGCCATCGCGCAGCTAGAGAACAAACACTAAACCAACTGGAAAAGATGGCAACGGAGCGAGCTAACTAGAATGGGACTATAAAAGCTGACTACTTGTCTGCACCGGCCAGTTGTTAGAATTTGGGAGACAGAACAGCTATTGGAGAAGTGGAAAGATCAGCCCGATCTACAAGGGCGCCAAGTTGGGCTGTGACAACTATGGAGCAGTTCCCTACAAAATGCTGCCCCAAATCACTTTCCGCCGTCTATTTTCAAAAGCGAACAGATTTGTAGGAATTTATCAAACCGGCTTCGTTGAAAGACGGTCAACAACGGATCCAAAATTACACTGTGGCAGCGGTAGATCCTCTGAAAAGGCCGTAAATACAGCGTTCCCACCATGACCATTTGTTTGTTGACTTCAAAGCTGCATATGAAGAACGCTGATCAGACTGATTAAATCTTCGATGGACGGTACACAATTCTGTGTTTGGATTTCAGGTGGATTGCCAAATTCATTCGAAGCACACAAAGGGCTTCGTCAATTGTGATGGTCTCTCATACTTGCTGTTCAACATAGTGCTTCACGGTGTTAAAAATCGAGCGGATTTCAACACGCGGGGCAAAAGCAAACCTTTGGGTTTATACCGTCTTTATACATTACCCTTCTTTATCGACAGACTTCGCAGCCGGCTATAAGAGTACAGGAAAATTGCGGGGCCAGAGCAACGATCCTACTAACTCTATTTAGCAAGCACCGCCTAGCCGAGATTCGAACATACAACGACTGACTTGTTAGACCAGCATCGTACCTCGACGCTAACACGCGGGCATGATCTTCAACAAATCTAGTCACATCGTCTGCTATTGAAATGACATGGATATTATCTACAGACCATTTATAGCAGTGGCGGAACAGTACGCCAGACTAAAGCGCAAAGCAATTGGGGAAGATATGGGATATGGATCACCTGCAACAACTACACTAATAGGTCAGCCACGGTGTCAACAACACAACACGTAAGACGTAACAACGATGGAAACAGCACGATACACGACTACGAAGCCAACAATATACCACAATTTTGTTCGGAAATAAGTGAAATAAACAACTTCTGCGAACTTTCCTGAACTGATCATGTTAAGCCATTTTACGGTACTTGCTGGCCGGCGGAACCGAAACCGTGACGTCGACTGGGCAGTAGTATAACATTCAATGACACCAGGCGTAAGATTCGGAGGCATTTAATCAGCGGAAGTCATGCTAACTATGGGCTTTACAAACAACTGCGGTCGAGCAGACTAAGCTCCCGTACAAATTGTACCCTGTACAGGACGCCCCAGTTGTTTATTTATTTATTGTCGTCAATCAATATTGTAAGCCATTTCGGAATTACTTTTTATTATCTTTTGTACTAGCATGAAACAAGGAAGTGCGTGTGCCCGGAGTTTTCCAAGGACGAGTGCTAAGAACGATCTTCAACGGCATACAGGAGAACGCACAGCTCTATTGGGAACCCGGTATTTAAAAGGTGGCTTAAGCTGGACGGATACGATGGGTAGGGCATGTTGCAAGAATACCGAACAACTACACTGCAAAAATAATGTTTGCTTCAAATCCAGTAGGAACAAGACGACCAGGGAGGCGACGAGCAAGATGGTTAGACCAGGAGAAGTGAGTTCTGGCGGAGAGTACAAGGTGTCTAAGAAATTGGAGACTGATAGCCCACAACCGAGTCATTTTTATTTTCCTTCAAATGTCCATGAAACTTATTTGTTATTGTTATTTGTTATTGTTATTTATTTTGTATACATTCATCGGAAAAACAGTCTACATGAACACTTATAAACTAGGATATAACATAATAGTTTGTTACACGGTCACGAAAAACGCTAGCACTAACATTGAAGTCAAACAAATGGTAACACTGGTTAAATAAAAAACACATCGATCGTATGGGCTCATTTTGTGCATAATCCGTTCTGTACTGCTGAAGTCTCGTGAAATCCCAGCGTCGGAGAGGTCGTGGTACTACATTTATGTTTATTCTGGAGAGAATCCAAGGCGTGTCGATATCCCCCAACAACAGTTTGCCGACAAAGACCGTCCTCTGAGCGTTTCTACGCTTTTGGAGGGTATCCATTCCCAGAAGTCTACATCTTGCTTCGTACGGCGGTAGCTCATTTGGATTTCGCCAAGGAAGAAGTCTTAAAGCATATCTGATGAATCACGCTTGAACTTTTTCAATTCTGTGGATCCAAATGCGACGGAATGGACTCCAAACGATAGCTACTGTTTCCAACACTGATCGAACTAAGCTGAAGTACAAGGCACGCAGGCAGTATGGGTCGCGGAATTCAGCTGAGATACGGAAGATGAACCCGAGGTTCCGTCGAGATTTGCCAACGATATGACTATAATGCTCTCGGAAGCTTAGTTCTGAGTCTATCAGAACCCCGAGATCACGAACAACATTTGATCTTTGTATTTCATCGTTTCCTATTCTATAACTGCATAGAATTGGGTTCTTTTTCCTCGTCAACGTGATTACCGAACATATCGTCGCGCTGATAGTCATAAAATTGCGTTGGCACCAGTCGTAAAACTTGTCAACCCTTTCCTGCAACAATTGACAGTCTGTGAGAGCACCGATTGTCCAGAAGATTTTAAGATCGTCAGCATATAAAAGTTTGCAATCTCTCGGTAACACTTGGCAGACGTCATTAAAGAATATGATAAACAACAATGGTCCTAAATTACTGCCTTGTGGGACACCTGAGGGATTATGAAATTCATCTGATTCCGTTGATCCCAATTTGACGTACAGTCGGCGATTAGTCAGATACGACTCGAACCAGTGAACTAGGTTTGATGACACACTCAGACGATTGAGTTTGGCAAGCAGAATACGGTGGTTGACTTTATCAAAGGCTGCTTTAAGGTCGGTGTATATCGCGTCGACTTGAAGTCCTTGATCCATGGAGGCGAGGCACAGTGATGAGAACTGAACTAGGTTGGTAACGGTAGATCTACCAGGAAAGAATCCGTGTTGTTCCGGGGAAATGTAAGACTTTGCAGCTTTAAAAAGTTCTTTGTTTACCAATATTTCAAAAAGTTTAGATGCGGCACATAAAGAGGTTACTCCACGGTAGTTAGAAATATTGCATTTATCACCCGTTTTCAGCACCGGGAACATCACTGATTTCTTCCAGCATTCTGGGAAAACTGCTTGTGTAAGGGACAGATTAAAAATTATTCTTAAAGGCGCGCAGAGAACATCAGGTCCGGGCGAGGTTGAAGGCTTCATTTTTCTAAAACCAGCAATAATATCTGCATCATCAAATACACAGCTTCTCATTGGCATCGTTCCAGTGAAGACATCTCTTAACGCGTCTTCAATTTGTTGTTGGCTAGGCATTACGTCGTCGAACACACTGCTGAAGCGTTTGGCAAACAGGTTGCAGATTTCTTGGGTAGAACTCGAAGAGTCAGTGTCCAAAAACATGGTTGACGGCAGTCCCCGTTCTTTCCGTTTCTCATTGACAAACGACCAAAAACGTTTGGGGTGGTTTTTTAATGCATTTTCTGTACGCAGAACATACCGACCGTAGAGCGTTCGAAGATAAGATTTATACCTGGAGCTTGCGATTTTGAACCTTTGTTTGGTGAACGAGTTGCGATTATTGGAATATTTCCTTAGGGCTCTGGCACGGTTTTGCTTCAAATATCGAAGACGACTATTAGACCAAGGTGGTGACACTCGTGGTCGACGGTTCGGAACAAATCTCGAGAAGAGTTGTGTGAGGGTATCATTAAAAAATCGCAAAGCATCATCAACATTTACCGCACAGTGCACTGGTGACCAGTCAACACATGAAAGAGCCATTTTCAAACTATCAATGTCAGCACGTGCGAAGTCCAATGTTTGGTCGTCAAGCGGGTCGATAAAGCGTGTGGGAGCCGAGCAGTGTAGACGCGCTAAAAGCGGTGGATGCAGAGGATCAACCGAAATAAGCGCTTCAGGAGGTTCTTCAAGCTTACACAATGTTACCGCATCTTCGTCTACAAAGCACAAGTCAAGTATTCGATTCATGCAATTCCTCTTTAGGTTAAGCTGTTTCATGTTGAGCACTGACATATTGTCGATAAGGGTATGACTAACAGATGTTGAATCTGTGGGCTCTAGATCGGCAAAACCGGAAGAAGTAGCACGCCAGCGGAGGTCCGGAAGATTGAAGTCGCCGAAAATTAGATGTATGTCATGCACATTAAGTGATAAAGATACAGAGGAGATTCTCGACGACGGAATGGTTCCTCGACATATCGGGAGGAATGTAAGCTACACCTAAGCATACGATCCGCTCGATGCAGTGAATGTTAACCCATAGATGCTCAAGTTCATGGTCAATCTGAACCGGGCACGGTGACGAATGGAATGAGTTCTTGATCGCAATGAGAACACCGCCTCCTCGTGTTCTACCAGTCGCTTCCGGGTTGCGGTCTTTCCTGTATACGTTGTAGCTGTGACCGAATAGTTGCATCGAAGTAATTTCGTCGTTAAGCCAGGTTTCTGTTAAGATGATGACGTCATACTCGTTGTCTATTACCGCGACGGCGAAATCGACGATCTTCGTTCTTAATCCTCTCATATTTTGATAGTAAATACTGAGGGATTCTGCGCATGTCGAAGGAGCTTCGATGTTCACACTCGAGTGTGGTGAAGCGGAACCAGTTGTAATATTTGGCAGGTTGTAGCTATCTGTTTGTGCCGTTGGAAGTTGAACAGAGCCATGTTGACGTTGAAGAGTAGAGCGCGTAGCAACCTGAGTGCAGTGTAAAGGGTCACACAGAGACAAACTGTTACTACAATTATACTTACCTGTGCAAGCATGATGGAAGACCTCCATTCCACCAACAACCACAGGACCGAGACGACTATGATGAGCGCTGGCTGCAAAAGGCGCGACTGGGTTGAGGTTCATGGAGGCTTCCAAAATGCTTTCTACGGTGCGTCTCGATTTGATGTCGTCTGAGTTAAAAGTTGCATTTGATTCCTGTTCCACTGCTAGTTGCTATGCACCATAATCAATAGTGGCTTTCTTCTTATTTTTCAGACTCTGATACACGGGACATTTTTCACTCCATACTGCGTGGTCAGCGCAAGCAGAATCTTCATTTTTATGCTTATGGCAATTTGCGCATTTGAGAGACGTTGACACGCACTGTTTTACCGAGTGGGCACCAGCACACCGTGGACAAGTTTCAGTGCTTTCTTTGCATTCCGATGCTTTATGGTTAAAACCGCAACATTTGAAGCACCTCAAAACATCCAGACCATCGAGCGCTCGACAGCTCGCCCAGTTGCACAGTAGTTTCCCCTTCTCCATTATTTTATGGTATGTCACTGCGTCCACCTCAAAAATTGCATTATACTTGCAATCCGTTTCTTTAGTTGCAGCATAGCACTTACGCAATTTAAAATGGCTCATATCACATAAAAAGTGGTTGTCTTGCAATAATGTTTCTCTTAACTTTTGTTCTTCCATTTTCTCACTCATGCCCAGCAATTTCACTGTAGGTTTTGGTGGTTCAGATTTTTGCACATCATATAAGTCGCCCATGCTCTTAACTACTCTGCCTTTCAGCTCATTTACAGATCGTTCGTTGAGTAATTCAATAACTACAGCCCCGTCTTGTCGCGTTTTCACATCTTGAATATCCAGAGATTTACGATCCACTTTTTCCTTCAAAACCTTATTTATACTCGACACATCGTCTTGGTTTCTAGCTTTTATCACGAGTTTAGGATTTGGTTTGTTATTTCTAACTGCCTTTGTTGTCCCACACTGATCTTGTCTTTTATTCATCTTCACAACTTCCGCGAATGAACCCACCAAGCTTGACTTAGGCGTTTCCTCCACAGCCTCAAGATTTTTGCCGTTGCTTCCAACTCCGGCAGCTTCCGAGGGTTCAACTAATTTGCGTTTCTTCGCGGACCGTAGAACTCGACCAGGTGTCACATTCTCACTAATATCACTCTTTGATTTCGCAGAGACAATTTTGGTACACATTCTCTTACAATTTTTCTGACTTTTGTTTCGAAATTCTCCACAAAATCGAGCACGCACTGTAGTTTATTCATCTTTGATACCACATCATTCATAGTTTTTTTTAAATATTGCTCTATCGTCATAGCCGTGCAGTGCAAAGCAGACATCGCAAACGTACACAGCATTTTTGTTTTTCTGCAATACTTCAATTTCTTCCTTAGGAATATCCAGACAACTTGTATGCACTTGCTGTCTGCATTTACCAAAACACTCAAGGCATTCATTCGAATTCATCACGGGATTGCAGCAAATATGACAAATAGACGCAGGTGGCGTATGTGACACAGCGCAAGGCATTTCGGTATCCGCTGTGGCACTGTGACCACTAGTCATTATTTGACCGCTTTCTTCTTCAGCCGCATCATTAGCGTTATCAGCAGTAGCACCGAACATCCCGGCGCTCGGCATTCTGCCGTACGCTGGATAACAAAGAGCCGCAGAGGGCTTTGTTTTCGTTTGCTAACTTTGTGCTTCCCGCAGTATATGGTATCGATTTTGAAAATTATTTTATTGAAACACGCGACGATATCACAACGGATTGCAGCAATTGTTACGTGCAATTATAGAGTTTTAATTCGTACGTCAACTCATACAGTTTTTAACTTCGCTTGTCGCAATGAACCACAGAAAAGAGATGATTTCGAAAGCACAAGCAAAAGAATGTGTTGCATGTACTCACAACATCTACAACGTATATAAAGCATGTGTTTTTCTCGAAAATCATCGAACATGTTATTCCTTTTATTTTGCATTTACGAGGCTTACGGATTCACTAGCCGCACTTTCAGATGTTGACAGATTCAGCGATCGGTCGACAGTTACTGTATTAGACCAACCTCATAATTTTTGTCTTGACCTTGAAATTAAGTCAGGCATATAATTAATTTTTTTATAACAGTAGGTTTTACAGTTAACGGATTAAACGGTAGGAGAAAGCAATAAAACAGAGTTGATAGGATCTAACAGATTGAGACCAGGCGTGAAGGGAAAAGAGCAGAATATCAGGATAAGGGAGGGTCATTGAAGCAACGCTTAAGAAATTATGTACCGCAATCTTTTATCCAAGCTGGGAGATTCATGGATCGAACCAAGCTGTAATCGGACCATTGCAACCGGATTCGAACCCACTTCTCCCAGGCCATACGGCTCGCCGGTAGTGATAACCACAGAGTTGAACCACAGAGGGACTAGCCAAAGGAGACTCTACAACCCCCTTATGCAGCGTGCGACGTACTACTACACTCCATCAACAGTGGCGGGCTGAGTTATTTTTAGACACAAATTGTGCCTCTTCCTGCGTCTACTGTAGTCAAATCACTGAATGAGAAGTTTAATCTATCTCGTTTTACTGGTAAGACGATGAAACTGTGCAGGTCTCTGCGACTTACAAGGAACTGGCGCTCAAAATCTTTCATTATTCTGTGACCAAATTAAAATTTTGGCGTGCTAAATCCATACAAAGCAATTGCGTCATAACTTTGAATTTGCAGGAATGTATTAATACTGCGAAATTTCAAAAAACCGTGCTTTCGCTCGTCTAAAGATTTATGTCAATTGGTTGGCGTCCTCAGACTGGCTCAAATTATTCGCATTTTTCATTCAGATCAGTAAGTGTCCTGCTGGTTGTCTTCAATTTCTGCAGCAGGTCAAAAATACGATTTACGTTGGCAAATACGACCAATAGAACTGCTCGTAAACTGATAATGATTATTAATTTCTCTTCAATTCGAGTATTGAGCCTCTTTGGTATTTGCATTATTGCATGTAAAACCAATGAAATTTCTTTGAAAATAATTATCAACAATTTGCCAAGTCATCTACATCATAAAGCTGTAATTAGCGATTTATTGAATGAAGTATACGGGTCATTGGAATTAGCAGTTGCAGTTGGAAAATTTCAGCAATATGTGATAGTTGATATTCGTAGCGTTCGGCCTACTCAATTGTTGAGTAAATGCTGTCCTTACTCGCTATCGATCGTTCGGACTTAACTAACGGATAATCCATACTAGAACAAGAAGCCTTTCTTTTGCGTTCATTTCATATCAAAACCAAGCAAGCCTCTTATTTTTCATTCTTACTACAATAGTGTATTGCCGATTTGATTCTTGAAACAAAACGTTTACATTCGTCTCTCCGAATCGTTCTTCACTTCTAAGAGTATGTATTCCTTGCAGAAAAAAATACAATAAGTTGAAAATATTCCAGCTTAGCAATTAATTGTATCATACAACTATCGTAATTTTTTTTCATTCCTTTGCTAAACACTCATGTAATGGTGTCACTTTTACACAACTCGTCACCGTGTAGAGGCGCGCGTCTTTGACTTTTTGCTTTCGTTCACTGCGCAACAATGTAAGTTAAAAAACTTGGGGCCCCTATATAAGTGTGCTGTCGACTGTTTACCTATGATACTCTGTTAAGAGCTGCGTGTTTTGCTGTGTACCACCTTCTTCTTCTGGCTCGCATGACCCCTGCCTACTACATGTGACATACGACGATAAATAATATTTCTTTAAATAAAATTATTACTTCTGCTCTGTTTCTTATAAGCTACTGTAAAAACTGTCACGATTGGTTAGTGAATTAACCAAACCAAAACGGTGTAAAGTTTTTCTGGATTCATTTTTTATAGTATATATGTATATAGATATATTTATTACTATACCACTATTTTTACGGTCGGCCAAACGTCCAAAAGTGTGGTGCGGCTTTCGGCTGATGCGCGGATTGTGTATTTACATATTAAAGGTGATTACTTTTTGTCTGCTTTCCTGTTTCCTCTGAGGTAATTTTTTATAATTGTTTCTTTTTATATTATTTTTTCTTCTTTTCCGTCGTTTCATTGAACCGAAAGATGCAATTTGTTTCGTATATTTACAATATGTAAAAAAACACCGAAATGAACAAATTGAAACAGTGTCACAACAGCAAACACACCGAGAACAGAAAGAAAAGGTGTTCAAACTGAAATTTGTTCCGTCTTCGACACCTACTGACTGAGACTGAGACTGACTGCCTGACTGATGCACGTTTCTACAAAATGGCAACCTAATACAAGACTACTGACTTTCGAGTGGGAAAACAGTTTCTAATGTGAGGATGCGTTGATGATTGTAATTTTTGCTGCGTGTTTTTGTTCGGATTGATTTGATGAAATGGTCACTTCTAGAGTGTTTTGATTGAGGTTTGAGGATGGCTTTTTTCGTGAGGTTTTGTATATCGAGTACCAGAGCGTATTATGTGTGAAATATCCTGCAATGTTTCCCTTAACGATACGTTGAAAGACATGTTTTTTTTTCTTCATATTCCTCAATTAATTTTTAGCTTCGGTTCAATCTTGATTCTCATTTTTATATAGGATTTAATTTTTTTTTTTCGTAGAGTTCTTATCAGCAAATGTCGATTAAGATTTAGATCCAATTGGTTTTCGTCATAATTATGAATAAGAATAAATTGGGTAATAAACAACTTTTTACAAGAGGTGCTACTTGTTTCATTCCTGTACAGTGTCAAACCGTGTTCGATATTTTCCAGCTCATTCTCTCTCGAACGTTCCTTTCTATTTTGCTTTTTTTCTTTATTTACTCATTCCGAGTACGAATTAATTCCCTTTATTCCAGCATGCTTACGGCACGGAATGCGAAAATTAATTCAGTATTAATTGGCAGTGATATACTGGTCATTCCTTATTTACGAGAGTAGATATCTTCAAACATGCTTTTTACAATTTACTTCGAGAGGGAAAGCTTTCTCCGTCCGTTTGCGTTATCGTTTTCTTGCGATTTTTTTATCAAGCGTAATTTTGAAACTGATAAAAATTTTGAAGGGGAAATTTTGAATTTAATCGGCCAAAAATTGCCCTTAATTACCAAGAAAAAACATGACTTTCCTGAATCTCCAAGCTGCTTCATTTAGTGCTCTACCGCTCTATTCCATTTAATGAACAAAATGACACTTTCGGTGAGAAATTTCAGTGAAGTGCAGTGGAGTGGGAGGGAACTGTTTTGCCTAAACGTATCTTGCTACAAGCTGCCCATTACTGCTATACCTTCTCTCGGGGGACTAAAATTAACTATACACATACTAAATGACACACTTAAAGACTAACCTTGTCCAGTCTACGCTCCGGCTAGCAGAGCACACTTTTGCTATGAAACACAATTGTCCTACCTGGTTCTGAACGGGGCTTCCGAATTGGTACTTGGATGGGGATCTCTCCCATCTTCATAAATCCAATCCTATCCGCTCCTAAGTGCTAATATAGCTTATAATTCACACACGGACCACAAATGTAACCTGTTACGATGCGGTACTAGTTTTCCTTCTACTACTTAACTATTCTTATAGTGCCCTACATTTCGCCCATTCACTGATGTACAAAAAACACATACACACACACACACTTTTCAATACAATTTGCGCTCGGCGTTAACATAAATCTTAGTCCAAACTAAAGCACCTTATGGATTATCATCGAATCCCGGCATCCGCGCGCCACTCGTGAGCCCTCCTGATGTCCTATCCAGTTGGTTTTCCGAAAGAACCGGACGCAGCAATGCAAATGTTATAGCGAAATAAATTATTCTAACTAAACTGGTTTAAATGGTTAAAATGTTACTAAACACTATTACTGCCACACCCACACCACTGCAGTGGTGGAGTGGTGTAGTGCGGCTACCAGCATGGAACCGGTATTTAGCTTACATAACATAGTAGGGAATTTGGAATTGGTGAGTCAATCATTTGTCGACTAATTCTTGTCCTACATTTTGTACGTTGAGTGTCCGTTAAGTCAATTTTTTACGTTTATAACCCGGTGGAAAAGCAAAAGCGGTGAACACTGTGGTTAATTGCACTGATATGCATGACATTGTCCATTCGAGATTCAGATTTGAAAAATAGCTATTTGCTGATGATAAGTTTGGTCGGTTTCAATCGGGATTTCATTACTTTTTTCCAGTCGAATGTAAAGTGTAAACTTCCTCATTGTCCGTTTCGAACTATAAATCATGGCGACTATTAAATGTTATGAGCGGAAGATAACAAATAAGTAGTAAGTGGAAATCATTCAAATGTTTGATAACCGGGTGGAATGACGTCTCTTGGTGATAGTTGGTTACCCATCGCTGTACCAAAGGTCTGTTTGTAAAAGCAACCATCGAATCCAGAATTCTACTAGCTAGGAGAAACAAATCTAAGCAAATGTCTTTGGCGTGTGGTTTAATTTGTTCCCAACAACATATCACGTTATGGCACACTAGATCTTTTGGAATGTGTGACATTTAGTGAAATCAACGAGTATCCAGGCAGTAGTGTAACATTGTTGGTAAAATCGCAAAATTCGAAGGAATCCATGATATTGTACGAACTGTCGATTTAATTTTGGATTATTTTTCCCACAAACTTTGAAAGTTCGTAAGACGGGACGCAGTCATATTAGGGGCGATTGATCTGGATTTGTGTACTTTCAGAAGTCCGTAGATGCTTGGGTATGATGCGTTTTGTGATTCAAAAGTGGAGACTGTTTTTCGGTCTATAAGTTTTAGATTGTGTAGTCGCCCGATAAGAGAGTTGGTGCTACACTGAAAGCCTAAAGTAGGGTCTTGTGTCAATAACTTGTATGTTTTGGAGTCCTAAGTGGAGTGTTTTGGACTGGTTGATTAACAAAAAAAAGCAAAGCTTCGAGCATAAACGTCTTTTTAGGCTTGATCCTTCTTTATCGACAGATTTCGCAACTGGCTGTTAGAGTACAGGACAATTACGGGGTTAGTGCAATCGTCCTACTGACTCTATCTAGCAAGCATCGTCTAGCCAAGATTCAAACTTACGACGACGACGACTAACCGAGCATCGTACCTCGAAGCTAACCGGGCGATATGTTTATGAATTTATTAATGATGAATATTTAGAAATCAATTGTTTTCACTATATCGTTTAATTCGTTGAAAGATTTCTGACCAACTGATATAAACACCCTTCGCATTGGTTGAGAAATGAGCGAGTTATTGGCGCTCAAAACCTACCATTTTTTCGTGACGCTTGCATTTTTAAATTTTTTTGAAATGACACCCTACCTTCGTTACCTTCCTGAAAGACACGGTGGTACGATATGTTCTTTACATCGAATTTCCAATTAAAGTATACGGTGTGGGTAGTTGAATTCGCCAATCCCCGATATTCGCGGTTCCTCGATTGGGTCCTTAATTTGCTTTGATATTGATTCGTCGTACTTTACCGGCACTTCCTTTAGTTCTTGTATCATTAAAGTCAGTGTCGTGAGTAGTTGTTTATGTTGTCGTGGAGTTTTTAATTCGCATCATCGCTGTGGAAACCTGAGGCTTAGGCTATGAACCATTTGACGACATTTTTTACCTTTTGGTTAAAATTCAGGTTGTGTCAGTAGTTATTTTGTTAAGCAAAATACGTCCATCTGTCCGTCAAAATTCCCCACGAAATGTAAGCTAAATTCGACTGAAGCCGCTTGACTGACATCAATCAACGTATGTACGTACAACCTATGCTCAAACACCTTCTTCTAAACTCCGTTTTATCGCAACTACCTAGCGCGCGCGCCCGCCTGTCATAATTACAACAGAACTCCATCCTAAACACATATTTTGTTTTATAATGCTGAACATTTTTCGTCTTTATTTCTATTTGGTAGTTGTTATTATGTACGCGTTTAATTTTTTCTCTTATAAAATGTAGCTGAAAATTTTTGCTCTGTTTGTTTGCTGAGATAGAAAAATATATGGGATATTTTCTTCGACTGGTGGGGTTTCCCCCAACCGCTTTCCCGGTTCCGAGTGTGTCTACTGCGAAATAGTGCGTAATGTATGATTCAATGAATTTGTCACTTCAAAAATGTTAACTTACTTTTTTTTATGTTTCTGATTCGCTAATTTCTTTAAACGTTTTTCGTAAGTTTTCCTGAGTTTTTCATTTTGTTTTGCTCGTTACGGATGCTACTATGTTTTTGTTTTGAGTGTAAAAACTATTGATTTTCTGTTTTTTTTCTTTTGTTGCTTGCATTGTTCGATTCTACGGTCGGGTTTGCTGTTTGGTTTGTTTTTCTTGTTCTTACTTAAGCAAACAAAAAGTGGATCATTTCGTTTCGGGTCGACAACGACGAACAGACCAACAACGCGGAATTATACGACAAGATATCGACGAGATTCGGGAAGTGAGAACTCATGAAATCTTTGCACTTCCCTAACTCTGCTATCGAAATAAATTAAACTACTTATAGTTAAAGAAACGTGATCGCTTCGTCTGCATGTTCTATATGAATTAAATATTTATCCTTTCGCGACGGTTCGTCGCGAAACAATGTACAGCTAGTAAAGCAGTGATTAGTTGCATAAATAATTACGTGTATTTTATTCGAGATCAGCAGATCGAAGCCCCCGTTTTATTCCTAGTTTTACCCTTTCGACACTTTGAATATGTACAATAAAGAAATATTCACAAAAAAGTTCGACTTTCTATCTCTTCAATGTTTGGGATGGATCAGTTAAGTCTTTTCCGTTGAGACACTACTCTGTCTCAAAATAAAATGTCAAAAAATTGAACTAAACTGAACGAAATAGGATTTTAAATAAACTCTTGAACCGTATAAACGAACAAACCTTGATCTTAGTCGTCATCTTTCACCATCAGCTGCTGCTGCTGCTGCTGATACTCTCCCTCGAGGTTTCACGACAACTGTATCGGAGTTGCGATCGTTCCACCGCTGGCGCCGTTACTACTGCTATTGCTACCCGAGGGTAGAATGCTCGGTACAGCACCGATCGACGAGCTGGACGAAGACGAACTGATGGTAATGGTTGACGAGGATGCTGCGAGTGATGATGGTTGTTGTTGCTGACCAGCAGGTACCAGCGGCAGTGAAATGGGCTGCTGAGGCGATTGCGAAGGTGCCGGTACTGACGGTGGTTGAATGGATAACGGAGGCGGCTGGTGCAGTACGAAAGCATCGTACACCTGCATCAGTTCAGCCAGTTTGTACTCCTCGAGACAGACGAAACCTTGCAGCGTCGGTGCCTGCTTCCGTGCGCAACCCATACAGTGCACAACGTGACGCTTTTCCTGCTCCCGAATGAACAAAATGTTGAAGACTTCCACCTGAAAAAAAGATATAAATCATGCACCGATAAGTGGTGATAACTTTTCTAATTGAGAGTGATTGAAATGTCTGGGATTCATGCAGCCAAATTCTGCCGGAAACGACAGAACCCGGAACGCCTCGAAAACCATTTTATCTAGCATCGTTTCGTTAATCGTAGGGTGTCAACAAAACCACCAATAAAACACGGTGATTGCTGCGAATAATGCAATAATCAATTACAATCGAAAGTAAAAGTTACTCACTTCACATTGCCCGCAATAGTGGGATGCCTCATTCTTTCCTCGTCCGTGGAATCGAACTTCAATGCCTTTCGATTTCACATACTCCAGTACTTGCATACAGTGCTTCATGGTTTGCATGAGACAGGTTCTGCAAAATAGAAAAAAAAACTCTCTAGTAAGTACCACAATGTCACCGACGGGTCTCAGAACGTCAAAGGAAAAAATCAGTGATTCCGAAATCTACACGAGTTATTCGGTAGAACGAAAGTTAGTAATATTTAAGGATTTTATTCATCATTCAAATTAAAACAACTGAACTTGCGTAACTATAATTCAAGCTTACCTGACTAATTCGAAGAGTTTTGTGTCAGAAACTTTAATATTGCGGGCAAGGTTCCAGCTGAGATGTACCATCGGTACGATGCTCTTGTAGTTTTCCAGTTTGTTCCACTCGTACCGTTCGACCGCCAGCTGATACTGTCGCGCCGTGAGGGGCCCCACATTCCAAGCTATGTTGTTGCACCATCCTATCGCTTGCACCCAGTGCACACATCTGTGAAATAAAAGAAAATCGCCTAGTAAGGAGTGTCATGTTAACTGACCGTTTAGTAACTTACCCAGCATTAACCCACACCAGGTCACCGGGCCGTTGCGTGAACCGATACACCGGAATATTCTCCGCGTACAAATCTTCCAACGCAGGCCACCACGATCCGTGCAGATAGTTGATATTGTTCTTTTCGCAAAGTGCCTGAATGCCGCCCCAGTAGGAGTCGGGCGTCGCAAACCACTCGCAATCTCCCGGTCCAATGTTGATGTTAATCGAGCAGAAATTATTATTCTCCTGGTGCCCCGGCGTCCGACTGCCCGGCACTTTCATGTACAACTGCACCGTATTCATGCCCAAGATCATATGACCGACGTGGGACAGCATATTGGCGGCCGACACAACCCGGGCAAATGGTGGCAACTTTTGCAGCTCCGTCAGTTGCGTTTTCCACTTCCGCTCGTCCGACAGATCAACGTTTGTGCCAAATCGCAGCATCTTGTTGCCATTTTTGCACCGCTTTCGCCTGCCATTGTTGGAACCAGCCCCACTGCTGTTGTTTATCGAATCTTTCGAGTCCGAATCAGAGTTGGTAAGCGGAACACCAGCCAGTTTGTCACGTTCCTCCTGTGAACAATAGCAGGTAAATGTAAAAAATTAATTTTGCGACTAAATCTTGAAGCGGAGTGAAACGAATTGTCAATTAAATTATCAGTGCTTGAATAAAGTGCTTCTTCATGCCGAATTGTTCAGCAGAACGAAAGTTTTAAGCAATACATCATTTGATTTCAAAAGATAGACCACCGAAATTAGCAATCTTTGACTTACCTTGATCTTATCGGAAAAGCTCGACGCCTGATACTGCGCGTACTTGGCGATGGTCGTGTGCGATCGATGCGAAATGCACGCCCACACCTTAGACTTCATCGACTGGTCCCAGTTCTCGTCGGCCGATTGGTGCACCTGCGTTCGCACCTCTATACTGTGATCGGGATTAGCTTCGACCAGCGTTTTGGTGGAAAACAGTCCCAAATCGAGCTTGAGGGCGGCTCCTAACTGTCGCACCACCGCAATGGGGTGCTTCAGGCAAAATTCCTGCAACTGTGGACTGTACGCGTGTTTTTTGTTCTCGAGAAAAACCGACGGTGTGGGAGGTTGCAACTGTTCGCGGGTTAATCGCTGTGGTGGGCATTCTGGCGGCGCGGGAGGGGGCGAATCTATCATCATCGTCGAACAGATAGCCGGAACGTCTTTGAGATCGGATTTTTTGACCGCCTGCAGAAGCTCCTTTGCCGTCATTTCGATGCTGAAACCCGGCTTTAGGGTTGGCTCGGAAAGTTTTTCGATCTTTATTACCGGCTCTAGCTTGATGTCATGTTTTGCCAATAGGTGCCGCTTTGCTGCGGCGGCCGAACTTGCTGCAGGAGTTGCCCCACCACCAGCGGCTTCCGCCTTGATTGTAGGTGACTTTTCGCTATCCGGTCGACCGGTGCTTGGATCAACAAGTGCAACACTGTTTTGACCGTGCTGATCAATTTGCTTGATGTCCTTAATGTCCAAATCATCGGAACCGAACTGTTTCAGAAGTGTCTCAGCAAAGGTGGCAGTATCATCCTTCGACGATAGAAGGGCTTGCAATTCTTGATCTACAATAAATAAAAGAGTATGAGAAAGTAATTTCAAAACAGTAACAATTGATGAGGTTTATTGTTGGACTCAAATCGAAATTTCTTGAATGTTTCAAGAAAAATAATCTATTTGAATCAATCAACTTCCATTGAATTTCACATTATTTTCCCAACATTTATTGGAGTGTAATGCTCATGGCCGAACGGTTTCGAACATTTCACAACGAGAATATTGGTAGGGTCGATCAACTGATTCGGGCTTTACTTACCAAGATCCGCCTGATTGGCACCCCCCAACTGAGTGAAGGCAGCGGTATTCGACTGGTTCTGGAAACTGCCAACACCAGCGTATGCTCCAGTGCTTGTTTTGAAAGTTTGTCCAGCTACAGCAAAGCTACCATTTCCACCTAACAACTGTCCGTGTTGCGGGGACTGGGTCTGCGGTCCATAGGAACCGCCCGTCACTGGCTGACCCTGGAACGTGGCTGCTCCACCCTGCTGCTGCTGTTGTTGCTGCTGTTGCTGCTGCTGAATTTGCTGATTCCGTTGCTGTTGTTGCTGCATACGAAGCTGCTGTTGATGTTGCTGCATCAGTCGGTACTGATGGGCATACTGTTGCAGCAAATTTTGCTGCTGAGCGGTTAAACTGGCTTGATTCTGTTGCATATATTGCAGCATCGACAGTTGCTGCTGGTTAAGATAGAAATTCGGCACCTGGCCGGGGCGTACCACTTGACCATCCTCCTGCTTGAAACGTTTGCTGGCCGCCGCCGGGTTGTTACCTTGAAATTGGGCCTGATTACCCTGAAACAAAATACCGTTGATTAGTTTACCGACTAACAAGGAAGTTATAGTTATACATGTATCATTTCATTGTAATTTCAAATGTAGTAGCAGCTACTATCTAGCTCCACCGTATGGCAAAATGGTGGTGTTAGCGAATTCTGCTCTTTTGCCGGATTTCCGGCATTTTACTCTGGCATCACGCTTAGGAATCGTCCCATCAAACTGAATTAATCGATAGGACGCAACTTTTTTTCATACGGATGCGAAGTATAGGTAGGTAAGGTACTATAGGTATGTAGTGCCACAGTAATAAAATTGAGAACATGAGTTCAATGACCGCGCACACTTCTGGGCCGTCGAGAATGTGCGCTTCTTCTCTGCCTCTCGTGTGGTAGACGTTCTCGCTCGCAGTCACCGGCACCGCACCGTCGTCGTCATCGTCGTCAGTCACCTCGCTCACACAGAGGGCTTTGACCTTCAAACGCTGTGAGAACACGCGGTAGGAACATAACCTCATTTTCGTTTCGCAGACATTGCGGTGTGCAGCTGCAGAAACAGATTCAATCTGGACAGCAAATTTGTCTCAAAATTGAACTGTTTAAATTGAATTGAATTGTTTAACTTGTTCTCAAAAATACTAAGGTGGGCAAGCTTAAAATTCATAAATCAGAAGCACATGGTTCATTTTACTTACATAATTTTAGGTGCTTAGTTCAATTCCCGAACACGTTGTTTGTAGTATCTATATATTGGAAACACTATTTACACATTAATACTTGTAATTAAAGCAAATTGTAGATCTAGTTTCTTTTTACAAAATCACTAAAATACTAATAGCACCAATAATGTGTCGAATTTCTGCGCGTCCACTTCTGACGGCAATCGGAATAAAAATGAGGAGGGCCGCACATAAGCAGGCGAAGCAAAAACCGGCTCTGTCCCTCTGTGTCTGCCTGCCTGCCTGGCTGACTGTATGTGGAGATTGGTGAATGTGGTGAGCGAACGGACCTGAGAGTCTGAGAGAGTGCGAAAGGTGTCGGCTAACTGTTCGAAATCATGAGAATTGCACTTGTCAGCAACGTTGCCAACTAACTTTGGAAGAATGTAAGCAGTTTACTGTGTATACGAAAGTAAGGGAAATGGAAAAACCTCGTCTTTTATCCTGTTTTTTCAGCATTAAACAGACTAGTCGTGGAGACTTTCGAGATGTCTAGTAAGTGTCATACTTCAGCAATACCATGAAAAAAAACAACAAAACTTGAAAGATGTCTGCTTTTGTTCAAATTTTATATACATATTCTTTTTCAAAAAATCCGTACTATTTTAGATCTGTATTTTTGGAACGACAACCACACATATGTGCGGTTTCATTTGTTTTCATTGCTAAAAACAGTTACAGGATCTCCCCGTCCCAACAGGTTACTAATTATTTCCCTTTATGCCAACCTAAATGAATTTGATGTCTTGAGCGTAAAATCTATTCGTAAAATGTGCAACCATTTCTCACGTTCGACAGTTACGGGTCGATATTCTATTAGAATTTAATCAAAATTGATGTCTTGTACGAAAACGTGGGTGACAGTGAGCCAATCCAATTTTTTGATAAAGTTACGAACTTAGGTATAACTATAACATCTCAGCTTAAATGAGAAGCTCATATGAATGCCCAAAGTTGTAAAATAGATGGAAAGCTAAAACAATTAAACTTGGCTACAAAACATTTTCATACATCAACCAAGTTGAAGCTTTTTACATCACTATTGCTACCACATTTTGCTAATGGTGGTTCACTTTTTGCAACACTACAGTTACAATCTTAAATAAATTTCGTATAGCGTTAAACGCATGTGTGAGGTACGTGTACAACCTTTCCAGGTTTTCTCACGTTTCCCACCTAGTATTGGGTGATACCGTATCGATACTCGCGATATCGATATTGGAAGGCAGATGCTTTTATCGGCAGGATTAGGAAGGCAGATACTACGCTAAGTCGATACTTTTATCCCGATATTGGTTTGATAAGGCGGAATGCGCAGCTGAAAGATATGGGTTGAAAATAAACCAAACAAATGCTCAAGAAAGCAATTTTAAAATCGACAAATCTTTTTAGTGTACAATACAAATCCTCTTTTTATGCCGAGATGTTTGAGGTTACGAAAAATAGTGCCGCATATAGCACCGTTAAATAATTTATTTATTATCAAGGACCGTAACTCAAACTCTGGAACGTGCACACCGAACAAGACGCAATACGAAAATGAAACTACGTCAAGTAAGACTTAAGTCATGATGCCACACACACATTGTCTTAGTTTGATTGTATTACTTATATATGCCGCTGCAAGAATAAAATGATTTTTGTTCGAATATATATATGTGTCACACTGTAGAAACCTCAGGTTGGCGGAGACAATCAACGTCAGGTTAAAAACGAAGGCTAGGAGGATCGCAATATAAATCAATGCGTCGAAAACCAAATATATGGTAAGTAGAGGCTCCAGAGAAAACAACGTTTGCGTCCTATGGAAGTAGGAGTGGTTGATGAGCTCGTATATTTGGGATTTCTGGTCACCGCAGACAATAATACAAGTAAGGAGAGTCAACGAGGCATTCAAGCTAGAGGTAGAGTCTAGTTTTTCCTCTGCCAGACGCTTCGATCAGGGAGCATACGCTGCGGCACAAAGCTGACCACAAAGCAAACGCTAATCAGACCGGTAGTCCTCTACGGGCTTGAGACAGTAACTTTGCTTACGGAAGACATACGTAAGCTTGCCGTATTTAAAAGAAAGACTGTTTAGGGCGGAGTACAAACGGATAGCGAAGAGTGGCGTAGGCGTATGAACCGCGAGTTGCAACACCACTTGGAGAGATTCTCATCGTACACTTGGCGAAAGTTGGGAGACTATGGTGGGCCGGCCAAAATTGCAAGGATGCCGGACGACTGTGCAGTGAAATCCGTTCTCCTCAAGAATCCCTCCGACACCAGGAATAGAGGGGCCCAATATGCTAGATGGCTCGACCAGGTTGAAGCCGACTTACGTGTGTCGAGACGCATTACGAATTGGCGACGAGTAGCTCAGGACCGAGTTCAATGGAGAGGAATTCCTGATACGGCAAGAGCCATCCCGGCTCTCGGCTTTTGAGACATATCATGATATATTTGTCCAATGCGGTCGAGATTAAATTATCCAAATACTTTCGTGACACTGGGCACATTTTTATCAGTTTCTTAAAATTTGTTACTTCATAAACAGTTAGGCCATCAAACCACAATAACACATCCTTTGGTGATTGGAAGTAAGTTTAGGTGAGAGTTAAGGAACTTGTTGAAAACAAAATATTTCTCATTATATGCACAACTATTGGTTAAACAGAGAAAAAATGGATCAATTAGTCCAGGTTATCATTATCAACACTGATAATCTCCCATCAGTTTCTTCGGAAACAGTTGAAAGCACAATTCATTAGGATAGATTGATTTGAAGTATAATTGTGTCATGTAACATGTGGAATGCCCATTATAAATTATTTCGTCTGTCAAAAGTCGTTGAAGAGAAGGGATAATTACCGTTTTACTTTCAGGACATCAAACTGGTCTAGATTCAATGTTCAAATGATAAAATTGATTGAAAGGAAAAGACGGTTTTACACCCTTACAAAAAAATTGACTTACAGGACATCAACTTGGTCTAGATCTAATCAAAATAATCAGTTCCCGATCGGTTGGGATAGAAAAACACTGTCACTTTTATCTGGAATCGACGTAAACAAAATCGTAGGTGTATAAAATAGTCAAACCAGGTCTGGAAAGCAATAGTGTGCTCACGTGTGATTGGCTGAATCGTGCAATTTCGACAGTGGTTGATATTTATGCTTATTTCGATAGTGACATGACAAGTTTTTTTTTATTCTGCATATTAATTAACGCATAGAACAATTTTTGATAGATCGATGCAAATTACTCTAAAATCCAATGGGAAATGGTAGAGTTATAAACGTGCAAAACGTAACCACCTTTCGTGACGTGTTACTACTTCTGATGTGCACCCCAACCTAGAAAACATAAACGTAGTTCTACGTTTACATAGTTACTTTAGCATTTGGCGAAGTTTAATATAGTTGTTTCGCATTTAGCGAAGTGCGAAATATAAATCACCAGTTGGCGGACGTTGACCGCATCTGGCAAGTTTGTGCAACTCTGTGCTGTTTTCAACAGCTGATTGACGCAATATGAATGAAAATGATACGAAATAACAAATGAAACGCCCATCGTGTGATTCATCGCTACAGGAATTACTGCAGTAAATTACCCACATGTTTTCAAACAAAAATTTCAATTTTTATGTAATTCTGAAGTTGATCGAAGAGTACGTGGTAGTACACTCTTACCGCTACTGTTTACTTTCAGGACATCAAGTAGATCTACGTTCAATCGAAATAAATAATCTCCTACCTGTTGGGACGAAGATACTCGGTTATTTTCTTCTAAAAAATCAATATAAGCAGCCACATAAAATTGCCAGTATGGGCCAAAATTGGTTGATATATAAAAAATAATGCTCTTTCACAGCTCGGTTGACAAGTAAAGTATTTTTTTAGAGTGGTTTTAACCCAAAGGGTCATTCACAACAACAAGTAAAGTAGTTGATACTGGACATTTTTGTCATCCAACGGTATAGTGATTGACGATGTTTTTATACTGGAATATATCAAAATGCAGACAGTAAATTTTCAATCTGGATCAACCGGTTTCAACCAGATAAATATAACCAGAAAGGATAAACTTTCATTACACATGATTAATGTAGAATTCCAGCATTATTTATGATCTGATCCGCAGAATAGAGCACTCATTTACAGCAGTCTAAACAGACGCTTTTTGTTAAAAAGTTTTGTTTGAAAGGATGCGCAGTTGAAATGAGGGGGTGGGTGGCAAGACAAAGCCAGTGGAGCGGAGCAGCTCACGGGTTCAATAACCACATGGGGGTTGCCGAAATAAAGTGCGACTGCTGCTGCTACGCTCTCATCTCGCGGTTCGTTCCAGTTTCTGCTCACCGACACCGAGGGCTTTGACCTTCACAGAATGGCCAGTCTGCCGGTTATAAAATTTGGTTGTGGCGTGATTTACTTACATTGCGATTCCAAAAGTTTACGATGCTATCGTCGTTTATGTACACTATTTACAATAATGGGAACACATTAATTACTAGATTAGGATATTGTAAACGAAACACCCATCACTGTTACTGCTTATTGCAAAGGAATACTAAACTACACAGTGGTACATTCTGCTACACCCGTTCAGTTTGACGATTGAAAGGAAATGAATAAGCAGACACAAGACAGCTGCGGGCACTGGCAGATTTCGAACGCACGTTTCGTGCTCCAAAATATTTATGAGAGGGAGACAAATTGGAGCTGTCGAGAGCCAGTAGACCCCAAATCTGAGAGCGTGAATTTTTTTGTTGCCAAATATTACATATTCTAAACTAACAAAAACACAACATTTTATTTAAATTAATTTTGATAGCCTCATTCAGATAAATTTTAATAGCAGGTTAACTTAATAAAGTTTTTTTTTTTTGTAAAAACTATCGCAGAAATTTAGTAAAAAATGAATCTTCTAGATTGGCTTATTAAATTAACTGCGAAACTGGATATACAAGCTTGATTCCTTTGGGCAACACTGGGTAAACCGCAGGTTAACAAATGAGTTTATATTGTTCCATGCAGTAATTATACGAGTCCAACGCAAATTCATATTTGTTAATCCCGTACCTACTAATAAATTGAAAATAAGCCTTGTGAAACAAGGAGGGATACAGAGATAAGGCAATGACGAAAAACTGGTAGTTCAAATTGCTAAATTACAACCGTGTGTGGGAAACAAGAAACAAACCACGCTGATAATTTTCGCGTGAGAGTCTAAATAGGTGGAATTTCCACAATATGCTTATGCGACAATGTTGACAAATAATCAGCCTCAGCTTTAAAAAATTACGTGGTTTTTACACTGGTTTTTACACTTTTAGTGTAAGCATTAGGTGGATTTTAAGTATGCAATACATATTTTAAGTTCAACACTCGTACAAAGGAGTGGATGATAGAATTGAAAAGTCACCTTGTTTTTTTTGTCTGCAAGGTTAGCATTACAACGATATACGAAACAATTCAAATTTTTTGAAACGCTGTCTGTAGAATGTTGTTAAGATATGATATAAATACTAGCGACAAGAAGTGAGTCAGCTATGGGCCAACGAAGCCGGCTTAAGTCAGCTTCGGTGTTCTATAAAATGAAGTATTTTCGGGTTGCCGGTCGTCCATAAAACATTGGATTACTGACCTGTACGAATCCTTTCTGATACTGCCGCTGCTGAGCCTGAGCTGCGGCCGTTTGCTGCTGTTGACGAGAGCTCATTTCGTTTGAGATTGGCAAATTCCACGCTTCCTCTATCGACGGTAGTTGCCGCCGTTTGGAGGTGATACTAGGCATAGGTGCGTGTGCCAGATGCTGCTGCAGAAACTTAATCCTCTGAGCCAGGTTCTGGGGCTTAACGGATCCGGCAGTGGAAATCGTAGAATCGCCGACGTTGGTTCCAGTGCGTGCTGTTGTTGTGATTGACGCTGCTGCTGCTGCTCCTGTGCTGGATGAACTCGTGGAAGCTATGTTTGTATTGGAGGTGTTTCCTGACGTTACGGCAGTTCCTGTTACATTCGTTACACTGGCACTGCTGGCAGTGGTTAAGGCTGACACTACGGTCGATTGCTGTCCGTCCGAATTCTTTGTGGCGTTTAAATAGCAGGCATAAGCGTCCCGTGGTTGATTACAGCTTTCGTATAAAATACCTAGATTAGTCCAAGCAGCCGAATGGGATTTATCTAGTTGCACAGCACATATGTAGGCTTGCAACGCATCCATAGGCTGGTTCTGCTGCTGGTAGAGTACTCTAAAAGAAAATAAATAATTATGGTCCTGTTGATTTTGGTCAAACGATCGGTGTTCTTTCTTACCCGATGGAGCACCATGTGTCTGCGTTTCCTTCGCTCTTTTCGACCGAGTTACGATAGGCGATGAAAGCGTCGTGCACCTTGTTAATTCCCGCAAAGCACCGTCCCAGCAGGTACAGTGTCTGGCCCGACTTGGGTTCCGCTTCGATCGATTTTTGCAAACAATGAATAGCAAAACGCTCGCGTTGTGCTTTATCGCCGAGTGTCTCTACGCTGTGATAGAGCCATCCGAGCTGGCGGCAAATATCAGCCTTCAGCGCTGATGTCAGCTGTTTATCCGCAAGGAGCTGCTCGTAGGCTTCTTTTGCAGCTTTGAACTTGTTCTGGACCTCATACAGATGTGCGATGTGAAAGCGAACTGTGGAGAGAAACAAAAAGGTGTTTTTAATTTCACTAGAATAATTTTACAGTACATACTAATAAGAAATTAGCATACTAAGCGAGGCCCTCATAATTAACACTACGAACAAAGCTCGAACAGTGAAACGCGAACAAACCAAAAAGTAAAGAAGAAGGATTCAAACTTAATGAATCCATTGACACCAGAAGACGAGTTCAATGAAAATGCATCTTTCAGTGCCGATCGCCTTGACCGTGGTGTGTGTCTGTTCATGGCAAGTTCGGCAATCCGGTTGCAATCCCAGACGCATCGCATGAATAAATCTGAATTGACGACCAGCAATAATCGCAGTTTATTTCTCTTTTGTAAAAAAAAGAAGTTTTAGCCAAAATGTCTGGTTAACAGGTTTGTTTTAAGCGTTGTGCTTTTTTATTACATTTTTTTCTCGTTTCCTTTGTCAATTACTTCGACTTCGAACTTACTCGCGAGTAGCAGTAATTCCTCTTGCAATCGAATTATCATTATTGCCCCTTGATTTTATACGTTACAGCTTTAATTTTTGATGTCTTATGATGATTCGCCATTCTATCCCCATTTGGTTCCAATTTTACAAATACATATTTTCATAAACCTCAACGCACCAGTTACAAACTGTTATACTTTTATCAGCAACTTGCACAGAGTTCTAGCCGTATCCTTTTCGCCTCCGATAGACACAAAATCCTTGATCCTACCTGCATTACATTCAGAGCCACACTGGCAGGATAATGAACGGGATGGTGAAAACATATTTCTTCGCCGACCACACGGCAAAGAGCATATGACAGCGACTACGAGTACGAACATTATAAAAAAGCAGATGATAGATTTTTATAATAGTAAGAAGAAATATTCCTCTCCCTCTCGTCGGCTGTGAAGCAACAACCACAATCATCATAAACCTGACGATTTCTGTCCTTACTTACGCACCAACCAACCAACCATCCAAAGGTTCGAAACGTACGTACACACGGTAATACACTCTAATCTTCGGTTTTCTGTGTGTAGCCTAGGGCTGAGGGCAATTTTCGACATCAATCAAATTTGTACCAGCACTGGCATAAATAGCTTTTGCTTTGCAGAGTTCGTCTGACCAGGTAGGACTCGCTTGATTGACGGTCGATTTCCCCGGATTGCAGCAATAATAATCCCTAGGCAGTCCCGAAAAAGAAACTTTGTGACCTTTCCTTTACTTTTTGGGTAATTTCCTTAGCCCGGCAAAGTAGGTACCGATCGTTAAGTTAAGCGCACTCGTCTTTCAGGATACAATTACACTCGTAGCAGGTAGAGAACGATTGAATGATTTACGCTACTGCCACGCTATACTATGCTAAGTTCAAGCAACAGCAACAAGAAATCGATAATCTTTAACTATCTTAATATTAACTTGTGATAAAATTTCCCACCTGTTAGGGTCTACAACATCTGATAGAGGTAATCTAGTTCGTCTTTTCACCTGTCATAGACGATGGCCAGAAACAGTTCGAGAGTTCAAAGCATAATTTATCACTTGTGGTGGTTGGCCCTTCGCTTAAATTCGTTGCTATCAGACCACACCGTTTTTTTCTGAAACATGCCATAGACCATCCTTATTGCTATCGAACATTCGAAGGCAAAAACAGAAACGTTTAATTTTCTTCGACGACGACTCAGGAAGAAAACGCAACAGCTGTTCCCTCATTCGTCGTTTCGTTTCGTCTTAAGTGCCTACTGCTGCTGCTGCTGCTGCCTCTGACTGACTGACTGACTGACTGTAAGTTGAGCTTAATTTGCTGCTGCACCTTCCGACCGATTGTGGATTGTGGCCGCTCTGGCTGAACCACCACAAGAGTGTGCCGCTTAATATGCCATCTTGTTCCGCTGTGATGCTGCCGCGACTTGAATTGCATTGCGTTGCGGCGAGGAGTGCAAGCTAATTTACGTACAACAACAGATGACTTGGCAGTGCAACCGAAAGGGACAGTCGGAAAACAGCTTTCGGTGCTTTCGGTAAGTAAAGTGGCACATTTCAACAGCTGGCTGGTGTTTTTTGAACTGTTTTGAAATGTTGTTTATGACTATTATAACATGTTTCGTAATAACCGTTAACGAGCGAATAACGGAAGATTTCTCAGGTGTTTGCTGTCAACATACTTCATAAGTTTTACAAGAGGTGGAGTACTCAATATCGTGTGGATCTGACATAATTTTGCTACTTATTTCTGCGAAACATGATATTGAAATCAGCATTAGTGAACATTATCAACGAAACTATGGCTTGTAATTTTAACATTACACGCAAAGACCATCCTAAGAAAGCACAACGTGCACAGTAGAGCGCACTATGCCCTAGGCTGAATTGAAACATAATTATCCAGCGTAATTACAATGTTCTTCGCATCCAGCTCAAAATTAACAGTCCCATCGCAATTACTAAAACAACATCACTAATTGTGATAGCTACTCCCTAAGGGTATATTTTTACCTTCAATTTCATTTGACCCTCATTTTGAAATTATTAAAATATATATTAAATTAAAATTTAAAGCTCCCGAAGTTTGAAAAAAATATGTCCTCTAAAGTCTATTTTCACTTTCAGCAAAGTTGGTTGCAAAACCGCAAACTAAAATGATGTTCAGAAAACCTGATTTGGGAGTATTTTTTCATGAACATTTTATTATGTCCTCATCCTCAAACGAGGTTGATACAAGTCAAACATGTCGATACTGTTTGATAACCGTTTTCTAGATAGTGCCGAACTTTCTTTTTCCTGTATGGACTCTCATCACTTCATTGCAATAAGGACATTTCGATTATTGTGAAGCGTAATTGTTTTTACAAGTCACTGCAAGAGAGGAAAATTCCCGAACTGGGAAATCCTCATTTTCGTTTTCTGTTCACAAGGAAGGTGACAAGAGGGACGTTCAGAATCACAGAGGCATGCCCTCCTTATGTTGTTGCTATTTAAAACTTTTTGTGACCATTATTATTGAGGCGCTTTTCTGCTCATTTCAAATGCTCAACATGGACTATCCTAAGCGATCTGTTGCGACCAATTTGACCGAAATTGCAAAACTCCACGTTCGCACCGTTGACAACGGTGCACAAGTTGATGCTGTCTGCACTGATCTCATTGCAGCATTTGATCGAGTGAATCACGGAATTTTGTTGAACTAACTAGACAAACTTGGAGTCGATAGTTCCTTGATCGCCTGCTTCACCTTCTATTTGACAAACCGATCGCTTTGCGTTAAGATAGGAGCTTCTCGTGCTGAAGTGTTTACGAATGTTTCGGGCGTTCATCATTCTTGGACCCGTTCTGATTTCGCTATTTACCAACGAATTTGCTGCTAAGGTTTGCTTCACTGCGGATGTTGATTCGCATGGAGTTATACGTCAATGCGGGTTTGAAATGGAGAAGGGAAGAAGCGTCCAACATAGCTTCAGCCATCCTAAGCCGTTACGCCGCTACCTAGCGCCTCCACGTGGTCATACCTGGAAATACTCTAATTTGAATAATTGAGTAACCAAGCTATGAGGTGCGGAGTCATGTAGTGTTCCTGATCTTACAACTGTAGTTTTAAGTAACCGTTGAACCACACGACTTTATTTTCAAGTGTTATATTATTTAAACTAATATTTTTGGTAGAATAAGTTATTTTCAGAGAGTGCAATAAGGCGCTATATCCTTGGCCAATTACAGCCTGATTTCGGGTCTAAATGCCATTAGCTCACCCTCGAGGGTCCGGAGTATCACTTAATCTTTATTAGCAAAGATACTCCTAACGACTGTAAACAAATTATTATCTATATGGGAGGCGTCTGGTACGGGAGGCCACGCTTTCTCCCTTTCCTTTTATTTCAACGAGTTGAATGGAATTAGGTATTATTTCTGGTTTCACTTGATACCTTAGAACTCTCTCTGCGTTACATGCTGCGCAGTTAGTCTGGCCGTTGACGAGAAAAATTATTGATTCAAGTAATCGTCATTTTCCAGGATACTTTCAAGAATTGGCTGCGTTAGTATGAGATTAAATTAGATTAGCTTAGAGCAAGTTATGATTCAATGCAACTTTTTACACTTCGCAGCTTATTGTCGACAATACGGATAAACTGAGTCAATCCGTGCCGTTGCCAATACATTCAATCTTGCGTACTACCTTTTTGATTTGAATGTTACATTACATGTTTTTATAAGAAGTATCGTGATTCCGACTATTGGACCAACTCCCGACAGAACTCTACAAAGATTACCAAGAACCGCTAACAACGGCATTTCAATGGATAGCTTCTAGGATTTGGGAGGAGGAGAAACTACCGGACGAGTGGATGGAAAGTGTAGTCTGTCCCAACTACAAAAAGGGCGACCGGCTAGATTGCTGTAATTATTGCGGCATCACGTTGGTCAACGCCGCCTACAAGGTGCTCTCCCAGATTTTCTTGCGTCGTCTATCCTCGATAGCAAGAGAATTCGTAGGCAGTATCAGGCGGGCTTTATGGGGATCTGCTACTACGGATTAAATTTTTGCTCTCCGACCAATCCTCCAGAAATGTCGAGAGTACAACGTGCCGCATCATATTTTCGTTGATTTCAGAGCAGCATACGATACAGTTGAACGCAGCTATGGCAGATAATGCACGAGTGCGGTTTTCCGGACAAATTGACGCGGCTGATTAAAGCTATTCTGGAGCGAATGATATGCTACGTGCGCGTTACGGGGACATTCTCGAGTTCCTTCGTGCACAGAGGGTTGCGCCTCTGTCCTGTATGTTATTCAATAGGTATTGAAGCTATTGAAGGTGTGATCCGGCGAACGGGCCTTGAAAACGAGAGGAATGATCTTCAGCAAGAGTAGCCAACTCCTAGCCTTCGCAGCCGACCTCAACATCATTACTAGAGACCTTGGGACAGAGAAGGCAATCTACGCCAAACTAAAAGCGGAGGCTCGGAGTATAGGGTTAGAAATCAATGCACTGAAAACCAAATATATGGTAGGAAGAGGTTGTAGAGAAAGCAACGTTTGCCTGCCACGGACAGTGACTAGTGACGGCTATGAACTGAAAGTGGGCGATGAGTTTGTATACTTGGGATCTTTGGTCACCGCCGACAATAATACGAGTAAAGAGATCTAACGACGCATTCAAGCTGGAAATTGAGCCTACTTTTCCCTCCGCAAGTCGCTTCGATCAAGGAGCATACGCCGCCGCACAAAGCTGGCGATGTACAAAACACTAATCAGACTGATAGTCCTCTACGGACTTGAGACAGTAACTTTGCTTACGGAAGACATACGTGCACTTGCCGTATTTGAATGAAAGGTGTTGCGGATTATTTTTGGCGGAGTACAAACGGAAAGTGGCGAGTGGCGGAGGTGTATGAATCACGAGCTACAGGCACTGCTTGGGGAGATTCCCATCGTGCACCTGGTGAAATTTGGGAGACTACGGTGGGCCGGCCACGTCACAAGGATGCCGGACAACTGTACGGTGAAATTCGTTCTCTTCAAGAACCCCACCGGTACCAGGAATAGAGGGGCTCAACGTGCTAGATGTCGCGACCAGGTTGAAGCCGACTTGCGTGTGTGCGTGTGCGAATTGGAGATGAGTTGCCTAGGGCCGAGCAAGTATCGTGATTCCGTGCGTTCGTTTCTTCCATTAAGATATAATATTTCAGATGAAGATTTATACAATAAATGAATAAATAAATAAATCCAAAAGTTGAAAATAAAATGTAAGTGGCAATCAAGATTGGCAAACAAACAGACAATATTTCAAATGTTCTAGATATTTGGTAATGTGTCAGATTTTCGCTAGATTGCTATTTTTCCGCAAAAAAGAAAACCTATTACCAACCCTGATAGCAACAAAAAAATTTTCAAATAGTGTACAATAGTATGGTCTGTGTTTGGACAGTTGAAAAAATCGTGAAGGAAATAAATTCGGGTGATTTTTTAAAGCAAGGACAATCTATTTGCTCTTTGACAAACGCGCGTTTCTCTGCAATTGTAATTGCACTGACAATAATCAAACTACCTCCCAAACCCTCCCAGTTGGCCTCGAGGTACGATGCTGGCCTAATAAGCCAGTCGTATGTTCGAATCCCAGCTGGGAGAGGCTGTTAGAGTCAATAGGATCGTAGCAACTGGCCCTGCAATTGTCCTGCACTCTAACAGCTGGCTGCGAAGTCTGTCGTATAAAAACAGAAGGTAAAGTTTCGATAACGGAATGTAGCACCTAGCCTTTGCTTTGCTTTATAATCAAACTGATGTCTGTGCTAGTAAAACATCTCTTTTTATAAGCAAATAGCCGAAAATGGCAAAATGTATCATTGAGTAAGTTGTACCGGCTTCATCCTAACAATTAATGCAATGACTGAGCTCATACTTACGTAATTAGGTACTTCACAATTAACCAATGTTCCGAATGTTCCGCAAGTTAGTAATATAGAACGGTTTTTCAAAGACGTCATTTTGCTGTTAGACATCGGTTTCAGACTAGGCCGATGATCAGACATCGTTTCTGGCTGTTAATAAACTTGATAATTCTCGCTGCATGCAAGCGGTACTTGATATGTTTGTTGATTGAAGTAAACGATAACTGCTAATATTAAGTGAGACATAATACGCGAAGATGAGTTACTTAATTTCGGTAAGCCAGCGATTTAGTTTGTGCAGAAGATGAGAAGTTCGCCCGATATAATATAATAGCTAATTTTCATGTAGACTTCAGTCAAATGAATAGTGAAATAAACAAATGATTTTACAAAAATTATGGCGAGAAGTCTCTGAGCGTCCAGGCAACACGAGACGAATTGAATTTGAATACCATGGAGATGTAAGGAGCTAGGACGCAATAGCGCCAAATCATGAAAGCCTAATAATGGGATATACACTCTAAGAGTTCTAAAATGCAGCACTCTTGGCAAAACGGAGTACGAACCTACAAACTACTTGCATGCACCACTTGGAACGACACAGTTCTTAGCGGCTCATGTATGCACTGCACCTGAGAAACAAAACATCCAAACGTTTTGGTGATTTGGTCTTTGGCTCAGCATCGATGGCGAATTTTGTGTACGCAACTGCGTCGTTAAAAAACTCTAGCTCAGGCTCTAATACCTCAAAACCCAGAGCGTGTTAAACATGAACGGTCTGCTAATAAGCTAAGTATGCTACAATAGATCAAAATAATGGTCGCGGTCCCCAACACGGGAAAAAAATGCTCCAAATCACTCTACTTTCATTTCCCAATTATTCACTTTCACGTTTTGTCCTACCCTAGGGATACTATTCACACTTTTAGTTTCCTTACTCTCTTCTACGATTTATTTCGCCTATTATAAAGACTCTAGTTATAAAAAAGTGAAATAAAGGTAAGGTGTTGATAGTGTCTCCAGGGTGAGACATGACGTAACGCGGAAAGAGCGGGAAATCAGGTAAGAGAGGGTCAGGTCACTGCAGCAACGCTTACTTTACCCAAATGGTAAAGAGGAAGCATATTAAAGAGGGAGCTTTACATTCAATCGAAACGTATAAACCATCTGAAAGACAACCGAACCTGAATGAAATCAGTTTTTAGTTTCTAACTTCATGCCCGACATGCGCTACAAACTTCTTCAATTCGTTTTCAAATAATCAGATTATCAAAATGTGCGTGGACTTCGTACTTAAGTTAATGGTTACCTACTAATGCGACCGAATCGTGCTACAATTTGGTCGTATTAACAGAAATCTAGCTCAGCGAGAAAATTCAATTACAACGGTTGTTCGAAAGTGCTTTTGTGGTCTTCATATGTGAACCTTATTGTGCAAACTGATGTTTCTAACGGCACCAGAGTCAAAATATTTCATTTCGTTCCATTTTTCAAAGCCCCACAAAATTGAGTTGAACTTAGAGATTGTGTCACTAATTACATAGACGAAATGATGCGAAATCCGTCCGATTATAGAGTCCTCCCAGATAACACAAGATCGTAATAGAAAGTTCACATTAAATCGTTTTCATGTCAATTTAACATTTGAATTGCATAATGATTAGAGTATGTTAAAACAAAGTGAACAATAAGTTGTTTTACAGTCGTGTGTGTACTCATATACAACTCATGACTGTGAATTATAAAGCAGTATAGATGATTGCAATATTTAGTTATATCTCAATCATATATTCAGGAGTATTAAGTTGCGTGTTATAAAAACCGCTGTATAAAATGCAAGATAGAATTAAAAATAATCGTCAAAATTTTCGCACGTATATTGCCTCCACTTTGGTACATATATGCTCTTATCTGGCCTGAAATATAACTTTTTCGTTCAGATATGATGTCGTATTTCTCAGTTGCAATCGAGATATACAAACCAAATGGTTTACTGGGCTATATAACAGATCCACAAAAATCAACCAAAATTTTTTTAAAACTCGGAACTAAAACGTACCCGAATACAGTCAAAAAACAGTTTATTTTACTCATTGATCAAGTTAACAGTTAACCGATCATCCAAAGTCATCCGATCATTAGGATTAAAACTTTGTTTGTTCGGGTTATTTTTTCTAAAACATTTTAAACACTGCGATATCATAAAAATTCTCCCAAAAAGCAGTTAGCCACAACCCGCATACTCACTTTCAAGCTTGCCGAACGTACACGGCGACGAGTCCGAATAGGCGAGCTGCAGGTGCTTCAGCGAACGTTCGTAGTCTCCATTCACTTTGAGCATAAGCCCAAGACGCAGGTGAACCTCATTGGCACGCGTAAAGTCCGGACAGACGTACAGCAATTGTTGGAATGATTTTATCGACCTGGAAAGAAAGAAACAGAGAAAGAACAGAGAAACCGGTTGAAACAACGCGCGTACTACAACGTACTATCATCGGGGCACTGCAAAAGATCGTGTAAATTGGGTTTACAACAAATGAGTCAGACAGGAGTAGAAAGTACCGGCCAATGCGAGCGGCGTTTGACCCACGAATTCAGCTGACAGGCTGCACCCGGCTACAGGCTTCTTTCTTTAGCTTTCGAATCCAACTACTTCCTACCTTCCTTAGGACCGGACCGGTACGACAAAGCAGCGAATTGCAGGCGGATCCGATGAGCACGAGGTTTACGTCAGCTGCATGTCTTCGTCAGCAAGCGTAGGGAGTTTCGGGTTTGGGGTCAGGGTGCTCATTGAAACAAAAATTGAAAAATAAAATCCCAACTAATTATGTACACATGTACACTGGCGAACCTCGTTTCTCTTGTGTAAACAAAGAGGTGGATAAACCCAAACTGAATCACTTATCACTTATTGGGGCGTAATGACAATTACTGGGAAAGACTGCTACTGCAGGATTTAGCGACAAGAAGAAGGTGCGAAATTGTCACACGTTCAGCAAACAAATTACAGCAAGTCGTAATGGATTTCATTGCAAATGGCTCTACATGTATCGGAGTAAAGAATCTTCAAAATTATTTTAATTTCAATGCTCCTTCAGGGTGGAATATCAATTGAGAGGGATGTTCACAATTGGCATGCTTCATTTTTTTATTTTCATGCTAAACCCCCCTGCAGAGAAGAAACCTTTCTGCTGTGCTCTTTGCCGTAATCCCTAAAACCTACTGGTGGTTCGTACCACACCGAGCAGACCATCTGTCGGGTCGAATCGTGCAATTGTAGACAGACGCGGCATTGCACCCTTCCTCGCCAGCCGACAGCCGCCGCTGCACTTGAAGATATTTCAAGATAAACGTCACTTGTGCGCCTCCGCCGCCAGTTCAACGCCGTTCGGGAAAGAGCATGCGGACGATTAGTCCCTTTTTAAATCCCTCCCGTACCCGGGAACAATGCACAGGATCAAAGTGGAAATGCAAAACAATTTCCACCTGCTGCTTGCTTGCATGCTCTACGTCGTTTGTCTCGGAGTTCCTGTTCCTATCGCTTTCAATACGGTTGTTCGACACTCGTGCAATGAATTGTTCGTGGATGATAAATTAGAGCAATAACCGGTGAAACCGGTGTGTGGGGTGTTGTGCTCCCGTAAATTTTTTAGACCCAAATCGTAACAGATGCTACTAGCTTTGAAACTGGTTCCTTCGAGAGTTTAATTACGTTGCCCGATTATGAATCAGTAGCCTTCCAAACTTCATTAAGCAGCAACAAGCCCTTTTTAAACAATTTTAGATAGAGGAAAACAATGAAATATCTATGTGTAGACTTTTTGTAGCATGTGACAAATAGCTGTAAGGAGAAGGACGGCTGTACAAAACCAGTGTGCTTCACCCCAAACTTCAAGGTCGATCTATTTTAAATATATTTTATCTAGTCGTTTGGACTATACATATTTTTCTATCCCCTAATTAGTGGTATTATACGGTTCGTTTAAAAAATAAAACAGCACATTGTTATGAATCACGGTTGATTATTACATGAACTGAAAAGTAAATTTAATCAAGAAATTCAATACTTTATTAATATAAGTCTTGCCTATCACCACAGTGTGTCCGATGCCGACTTTCCGCAAATGTGTCTGCTTGCTTGACTGATGATAAGTCTTAGTTGGTTATCATTAAAGCAAGTCGAAGACCGAAATGTGCTACTATAAGAAAGATAGTAGAGTATCAGCCCAATCGTATACGTTATGTCGATTGTCACATTGCAGCACTGGTCTATTTTGGTACTATAGAAGTCGATCTTGACCTGATTCCGTCGAGTAACTCGACTGAGTCGACCGCTCAGCAAAGAAAAAATAGTCGACTTGCAAAATGTGGGTATTTCGCTCGACTCGACAGTGACTGAGTTGAGCCGACTTACTCTCCTTACCTTAATTTCGAATTGAACCGAAAATTGGACTTGAAATTGGACTTAAATTTGGAGTTATTTTGACCGAAAGTTTTATTTACAATTAGACATGAAATCGAACTTTAACCAGAATTTGAAATTCAATGAAATTAGTCTTAGATCTTGGATAGTCTTAGAGAGATTAGATCTAAAATTGAAAATAATTAGACCGGAATTAGGCATAAAATCGGACATGCAATTGTATGTATGTATGTATGGGGGTAACCACCATCACTTCAAGGGTTTCCCATCCCTAGCAACTTTCATGTCAATGCTGTTCGTGAAGGACCAAAAGGGGTTGGGTGGATCTATAAGCAATGTCGCTTATATGATTCCACGGGAATATAAGACACTCCTTCCAGCATAGACTTCCGATTTCTAGATACATAACTTAGCCGTGCAAACTTATCTTCCCAAGTAGCACACTGTAGGTCAATTTAGTTGAGGCAACCGGATTACGACTGAAATTAGTCATAATTCGGTTACCACAACTAATTTGTAACAACCGTGCTAGTAGGGTTGCGTGATGATTTGTGTGCAAGAAGGGCGCGTCAAAATCCTCTCCGACCTTATGACTTGAGCTGGTTACCACATCCCTTCGATTCATTCGATACCCTGATGCTCCTTCCCCTTTACGATAATGATGGTATATGGGATAATAAAATATGTGTTATATGAATATACATTATATGAAGATATATGGACAAAAATAGAAGAATGTCACCAGCAGTCCTTCGAATGGAATAGAGCTGCATCATTTGAGTTTACATGAGTGCTTCCTTTATTAATTTAATTTTTTCTTCTGGTATTCATGAGCATTATTTGAACTCATCGCACCTCCTAGCTTGACTACTCAATAGAGCATTACCGGGTAAGGCCACGTGGAGGCGCTAGGTAGGGGCATGGAATGGCTGGAGCTATGTTGGACGCTTCCTCATTTGCCTTCCCCGTTTCATACCCGGCATAAAATCGGACATGCAATTGGACTGAAATTGAACTTGAAATTGGATAATAAATTGGACTAGAATTTGGACATAGATAGATTTTTAGATTTAGATAGATTTTTAATTGCAATTGGTCGGTGTTAAGTCAAACCGGACCAAGTCGCAAAATTTAAACAAATGGGTTAATACAGCAAACGATCAAGAACTTCCTAAACTACATTTTACTCTAATCAGATTACATAAATGTTACAAATAGCTAGAGATATGAAATGATTTCGAACAGCTGAAAGCTTTGAACAACACAGTGTAGCAAACTTTGATTAGATTTTTGTCACTTAGTTCGGTCTGACTTAACACCGACCAATTATGATTGACATATTTCGTCTTCCTCTCTCACATGTTTTACAGCTTTCCTGTTCCTTTATGTCTCTTTTACAGTCACGTTTTTTCATTGTTTGTTGCGGCTTTTATTCTTTTCGGTTTTCGATTTTCGCTCTAACTTTTGTTCCATTTTCTTTTATTTTCAGTTCTGTTTTTTCTCTTATTTTTAACTCATTTTTTAAATTTTCTTTTCCGTTTTCCGTGTTTCCTCTTTCTTTTTCCCGTTTTTCGTCTTCGGCAGTTCCGCATTTCCCTCTTTTAGATGCCCCACATTTCTTTATTTTTTTGTTTTTAGTTCACTTTTCTCGCTTTGCTTTTTGGTTTTCCTCGTTATTCTTATTCATTGTTTTTCATTCCTTTGGCCTTTCTTGTCTTGTTTCTTCGCTTTTTCTTCCTCGTTTTCCCACCTTTTCTATCACTTTTTTGGCTTTTTCTGTTCCGTCTTCCTTTTATTCAATTCGTTTCTTTCCTTTTGTCTGTTGTTTTCTTTTTTTACCCGCTGTATTCTCTTACTCTTCTTTCCATCCCTTTTCAGTCCTGATCTTTCTCGTGTTTTTCTCTTTTCTGTTTCATTTTTCTTCCTTTTTCGTCTGTTTTGCTTTATTTTAAGGTCCGCTTTTCCTCTAGTCCAATCTGAATTTTTGTTTTCTGTCGCATTAACTCTTTTTCTATTTTTTTCCTCTTTTCATCTTTCCTCTTCCTCTTATTATGTCCCACTTTTCCTGCATTTCTGTCATGTTTTGTTTATCGTTTTCACCCATTTGTATTCCATTTTCATTTTGCTTCTTCATTTTCCTTTTTTCTGTTCTAGTTCCTCAATTTTCCTTCTCCCGTGTTTTCTCCTTTTCCTTTCCTCCTTTTTATCCCATTTTTTTACTTTCTTGTTACGTTTTTTTGTCAAATTTGTGCTAATATTGTTTATCGTTTTTCCTTCTTTTCTCTTCCGTTCTCCTTCTCTTACTACCCAGTCTCCTCTTCTTTGCTTCATTTTCGGTTCTTTCTTCCATTTTCTTTTTTTCGACTTTTTACTCTTTTCGCGTTTCATTCTTCCTCCCACTCTCTTAATTTTTTTCCACGCCAGTTTTTCTACTCTCTCTTTTTCTATCCCATTTGTCCTCTTTGTCCAGTTTTTGTTTCCGCTTTTTCTGTAGAAGCAGCAAGATACGAACTACCCTCAGACCCATTGGTAATCCATCTGTAAATAACCATAGAAAACTTACTTACATTTTCACAAGAAATAGTTTGCTCGTAGTGTACTGTTTGGTTCATGAGATACGAAGTTTTGAATTAGGAAACCCTAGTTTTCTTGCCATATCTCACAAAAAAGTGATCATAAATGTTTTATCACTAAAAGATAAAAAATTGACGTGCCTTGGATTCATTTGGAGAAAGGATGAGTCGCTCAAAGTAACGTGCGCGATTATGAAACTAGGGTATTTTGCTGCTTCGTCGTAATTGCCTATTCCCGTCCTATCCAACACACATAACAACATATCCATAATTTGTTGTATTTTTATGACACACAATGCAAAACTAGTTATTCCCTAATATTTTAGTATGTTGTCTATCATACGCGATCAATCAAAGTGAGCTGAGATCTATTTAAATGCTTTTTATCATTGAAGAAGTCCTACCAGGCAAATTTCCTACGTTTTTTCGTGCGACGAAGAAGAAAATGTCGACTAATCGTTTTAATTTCCGTCATTCATAAATGAAAATAACTCACGCAAGGCATTGTCGTTATTCTACAGCCAGGAAAACTTGCCTGACCTACAGAAATTTTGCAGAATAACATTTGTCATGCCGTCCTACACAAATACATGCGCGTTAGCTTCGTAAACATTGTTGTGATTTTTAATTCGGACGATGAAAATTTTTGATGGTACGACGAATTTAAGAAATAAAGTCAGTTGCGTTATTTCAATAATAAAAATATGCTTTAATAATCGCTTTTCAGTGATTTCACGGATCGGAAGGTAAGTGTGTTTTAGTCAAATCAGCACAAGCACTTTTGAGTATTCATTAAATCCATCCAACAATTGATGAAAATTGGAATGGCTTTACTTACCACGACGGGAATTAGAAATAATCCCTATATTCGCGAAATTGTCTCGAATTTTATGTACTCTCAACGTATTCTTAAACATATCAGAGAAAGTTCAAGCACGTATACTCAAACTACTATTTCAAACCGCTAGCCCAATTTAATTATTGTAGGATTGCTACGGCCTCAGGAAAATATTGTTGAACTTTTGCAATAAACGAGGCACGAAAGCAAGTGATGCTAATAACCGTACAAAAAACTCAGAACTTGAACGTTTCACCACTAATAACGGAAAATAACTTTAATAATTTAAATTAGGAAAACCGGTTACCGCGAAAGAGCACTATATTTTTGGCGAGTTTCATAAAATTACTATGTAAAAACAACAAATCAAACGTGGCTAATTTATACCATTAAACGCAACAGTTTGGATCACTATACCTGAAAGTAATAGTCAGGTAGAGGTCATGACGCTTATAGTCCCTAAGATGATAAGCATTTCCTTTTGCCAACGCAAGGATGTAGAAATAAAGCGCCCTACATTTCCCTTCTGTATTAAAAACAGTATTAGTATAATCTATACTTTGGTTTGATCTAAAACGGAAAATCCAATTAGGATAAGGTCAAAATCTTGCACAACTTTTGAGTAATCGAAAAAAGTTAGAAGAGTCGTGTTACAGACACGACCGCATGAATGACGTAAGACTACATTACACAGATTTTTGAAATAAAACATTAAATAGGAAAACTTTCTTCGCGGTTTTGACCCATGTACAGCCAATACAGCGCAAAAAAAACAAAATTCCAATGAAATAATTCTGTGTTTTCCCCAATCAATCAAAACTTTTATGAAGAATTGACAGCGTGCAAAACAACTGCAGAGTGGCTGGAATTATTTTTTTCTGTGCAACTAATTTATCTTAATTTTGATTAAGAATATTTTTTAACAAGGTCGTTTTGAAATCTGTCTAGACAAAATTTCTTGGGTAAATCACAATTTGTACAAAATTTCACTGGAGTTGGAAAATCTTGTTAAAGTCTAGTATGTTACATAACTTCTCATTTTTCATTTCTTAATTTTGTTTTTCTTGCCTTCACTTTAAACAGCAGGCAGAAAAAAAATGCATGTATGTACATTCCGTTAACTTGCACACACGTCGCTTGCACTTTCAAGGTTGCTGTCGTGCTGATTACGTCCAGCCAGCCTTTGAATAAATTATCATTTTTCATAGACTTCAACTGGCGAACTGGCACTGCTAGTTTGCTAGCAAACGTCATAGTTTAAAGAGAGATTACAACCAGTTTCCATCCAGCGCGACTGATTGTGCAATTACAGTCATGGAAAACGATCTGAAAAGTGTACCTCCAGGGACTACCGGTATCTGACATGGAGTGCAAGTGGATTGCAGTTTGAGGGTTGCGGCAGGCAGGCAGCCGTGATCGTTGAATGGATGACCCTGACATACTGGTGTGCAAATCCGATGACTTCATAGACGATGATGTACATCTGCCTGTGTATACCTGTGAGTAATAAAGCTTATTGTAGCTCTGTCTGTTCGAAAATGCAATTGTCATTTGTTGAACAAATAAAAATCGTTTCATTTTGCAAGGAAAATCACGCTTGCCAGTCGATACTTTGCATAGTAAGACCGCTCTTGTTCGGTCTACAACAACAATCAAATGGTATGGAGGCTAAAGTGAATGACCACCTAGTCAAAACTGCCTGTATAGGTAGGAAGTTGGCAGTGAAAACTCAACGACAAAGTGTCCCAGCAAGCTTTTCCATCCTCCTTCTGGTGGGAGGTGGGTGGCAGAATACTGATGGCAGGCAATTCGTTTCGCACTCTCGCTTTCGCCGTATCCTAGAGTTTTCTCTGTATCAGTGAAATTCAGCGAACTCAGATCAAAACCAGCCGCAGCTACAGGATATAATCCAGGAAAATCGATACTGTCCTGAATACTCTATGGGCTCTATGGAAAGTATGTATCGCATGTTGGTGCGGCGAAACCTGCTGGTACTGGAGGCGTAGAAAAATGTTACCAATACAAAACCGGCTAGAGATCATACCGAAGTAACCGAATTCCATACATGTTTGCGTGCGCCTATGGTATGCCATTTATTTCGTTGGGGGCGCTGAACTATTCCGGAAGAGAGTATCAAGCTCCAGCTCACCCCTGTTGACACTACGGTTTCAGAAAGCCTGGACTATGTGGCATCGTTTCGTTTTTTTCTGCAGAAAGGTTCGGATGGTAGGGCAGCTCTTGCTGCCTGACGTTGATTACCTCACCTTCAACCCACATGAACACGCCAATTATGTTTTCTCCATTCAACATTTGGGGAATCTCGCACATACCTTTTACTTCTCTATTACTTTTATGTAGCGATAAGCTCCACTAGTATTAGTGTGCTCAGGGCTTTCAATCGGGGATCGCATCTAGAGCACCATATGAATTTAAATCGGAGGCTTGGCAGGGCTTCTCGCCGAAGGCTTCCGCTGTGACTGCGGTTTGCCGATTCAGAGACCTGCCCTACGGAAGATTAAGCTAAAATTGAATTGTGAAATAATTTCCTCTTCATCGGTGGCTGGTTGCACTATTTGTAACAAGCGACTGATTGCAGTTAGTTTCCATGATGAAACATTTAGTAAAACGATTGAGTTTGGGAACGTTTCCCTGGTGTCGTTTAATTTTATGCACCTCCAGCTCTGCTTAAACAAATTTATAGTTTTTCTTTTCCATCGGCTAAAATTGATCATTTTGAGAAACGGAAAATAACACAACCAGAAAAAAGTTTTTCGAAATCGAAAGTCATTGCCATAACAAGTGGCAGGTATCCCCGTATTGCATCCTACAGCCCGATTGCCTGCGTGTCTGCCGTCATGCACATGGCCTCGTGAAAAGCACAAGGGAACGTAGCTGGCAAGGGTTTTATCCCGTCTGTGACGGGTACATCCCGTATTAGTGAGAGTGTTCCTGCGTTTTTTTTCTTTATTCATTTTCCAATGCTATTTACGCTAGCTTGTTGCGCAGCTCTACGCGTTCACATTTGCATTGACCACATGGTTCGAGTTCCGATACACGGCGAGAGAAAGTGATGGATTTTAATTGGTTCTCGTTGAAAAACGAAACAAACCTTGAGCGCTGCTTCGACCTGACGTAATGGGGTTATTGCGAAACAATGAAAGCGGCTTGATTTATTTTATTGGGGTTGCAATGTATGAAGCAATATACGTTTACCATTGTTATATTAGAACTTTATTTCAGTCGAAACCGCTCAACTGATTTGTTTGATCATAGTAACAAAATTGTCATAAGAATTTGACTTGCAGTTTCAAAATAAACGTATTATTGTAGGAATTATTACTTCAATGGTTCAAGGGTTACGCAAAACATGCGAATCGTGGGGCCTAAGGAAAAAGTTGGATTCGAATCCGGTTAAAATTGGAACCCATTATCACCTACTTCAACCCACGGATCGCTTAGTTTGGTAAAAGATAGCAAACTACGACTCTAGTAAGTGTTGCTTTGGTTCCAATGACCCTTACTCAATTAATTTTCCACTCTATCCCTGTCACGTCTTGTCCCACTCTATGGACACTATAAAACATCTTTGATTTCATTACTTTCTTCTACCCTTCTCTCCTATTTTTGGAAAGACTACCGTCATAAAAAAATGTTTCTTTCGAAAACATAGTTTTCTGATAAATTGTAGGCGATATTAGATTTACCTAAGAAGTCATGTTGGCTTTATTAAATTCTTATTACGGTTTTGCTGACCAAAATTGGTCATAAAACTAAAACGTTTAAGTTGACAGGTGCCCCGTCGTGGTAAATTCGACTGCGTAGGACATGTAGGAAATCATCATTGGATGCTATCCCGGATGGTAACGTCACCGAACACAACTGACCTGGAGAATGCCAGGAAGTCTGTTCAAGCGTGGGCCGTAATTCTCAATTCACGATGCGGCAAAGGAGGTGGATGTTGCCATCCAATTTGTCCGAGAACAAGTAAACGCGCTGGCCTCACGGTACGTCTTCAAGGTCCACAAGGTGCCGAACCGGAACGACAAATCAAACATAATGGGAAAATTTCGCACCAAGAAACTGTACCAAGAGTAGTTGACGAAACCGAAATACGTCGTGATGGACCACGGGATTTACGGTACGATAAAGTAGTTACCGGGACAGGAGTTATACGTCACCGCCGCATTATAGTAGGAGGTAGGGAAGACGAAGGTGGACCAGTTCGGTATGAAGTTCTTGGTTTAGCCGGGCAAGATTCAAAAGACATCGAAACGGAAATCCAATCATAATGCTGTAGTTTATTTCCTGATAGTTTGAAGCACTGGCGTGTCCAGACCTAAACATAAGGTGGGGCACCGATCTAACAAAATCAAGTATAAAAAAATCAAGTAAACATAGAATAGCGTAATTATTTTACTTACTGCAACAATACCGGCCGAATAGGTTAAAAGTTTCGATCTTTCAAGTCCGGTTACTTAAACTGTTTAACTTAAATTTTATAGAAAAGGCGGAAAACATGTGCCATCATAGGCCCACCAGCAAACTTGAAATTGCATTTGACATTAGATTAGAACATAAATCTTTATTTGAATTCGAACTTTAACTTGAAGGAACTTAGGTTTTATCTGAAATTGAACTGAAAATTAGACATAAGTTACAGATTGAATTGGAGTTGACATTGGAACTAAATTAGAATTGAAATAGGACTTACAATGGAACGTGAAATTCGACCTGAAATTGTACTTAAATTGAACTAAATATTGCAAGTGATATTAGATTTGAAATCGGTGTTGAATCTCGTAATTAATCAGACTTAAAATTTGACGTTGGACTTGAAAACGAAGATGAAATTGGATTTAAAATCGGACATGAAATTAAATTTTATGTCCAAAATTTGAATTACGTCCTCTCTTTTGACGGCCAATATTTGAATGACGTCCTCTCTATTTATGTCCAAACGTTAAATTAATGTCCTCTCTTTTTACGTCCGAAGTTTGAATTAATGTCTTCTCCTTTAACGTCCGACATTTGAATTACGTGCTCTCTTTTTACGTCTGAAATTTGAGTTCAAGTCCTCTCCTTTTCTGTCCAAAATTTGAATTACCGTCCTCTCTTTTTACGTCCGAAATTTGTATTAACGTCCTCTCTATTGGCGTCCGAACTTTGAATTAATGTCCTCTCTTTTTCCGTCCGAAGTTTAAATTAATGTTTTCTGTTTACGTCCAAAGTTTGGATAACGTGCTCTCTATTTACGTCCAAAATTTGAATTACGTCCTCTCTTTTGACGGCCAAAATTTGAATGACGTCCTCTCTATTTACGTTCGAACTTTGAATTAATGTTCTCTTTTTTTACGTCTGAAATTCGAATTACGTGCTATCTTTTTACATCCTCTCTATTTACGTCCGAAGTTTAAATTCATGTCCTCTCCTTTAACGTCCGACATTTAAATTACGTGCTCTCTTTTTACGTCTGAAATTTGAGTTTAAGTCCTCTCCTTTTCTGTTCAAAATTTGAATTACCGTCCTCTCTTTTTACGTCCGAAATTTGTATTAACGTCCTCTCTATTTACGTTCGAACTTTGAATTAATATCCTCTTTTTTACGTCTGAAATTTGAATTATGTGCTCTCTTTATACGTATCAGCATCTTTGGCTCGAGCAGCACGTTCCTCACAATCATGTTATACGTCTTTATACGTCCTCCCCGTTTGAATTAAAGTTCTCTCTTTCAACGTCCGACTGAATTACGTGCACTCTTTTTAAGTCCAAATTTGAATTAATGACCTCTCAATTTACGATCGAAATTTGAATTAATGTCCTCTCTAGTTACGTCCGAAATTTGAATTACGTGCTCTCTTTTTAGGTCAAAAATATGAATTAACGTGCTCGTCCACGTCAATTACCGTCCACGTCAAATAACATGAGGTAATTTCAGGAAATTCGATACGACTTTTCTATTTTGACGTCCAAAATTCGTTAATATTTTACGATCAACATTCCAATTAACGTCCGCTCTTTTACGTATAAAATTTGTATTACCGTCCTCTCTTTTTATGTCCAAAATTTAAATTAACATCCTCTCTTTTTCCGTTGAAATTTGAATTAACGCCCTCTTTCTTCTTACGAACGATTATTTCATCCCCTCAATTGTGGACATAAAGCGAAAGTTCAGTGTATTACATCTTCTTTTGTGACGAAAAGACAACTAAAAACTACGATACGACGACAAAAAACATGGAAAAACGACAAGACGACAAAATTAAGACGATACAAATGACAAAAACCGCCGAAAAAACGATAAAAATGCTAAAAATTGACGTCAAAAATGACGAACAGACGACAAAAAACACGATGAAAAGATAGCGAAAGACCATGAATAAAAAATCATAACTTATTTTTAGCGACTTGGCTATCTCAACAATGATTAAAAGAAATTTTATTCCATTCACATGTGTAATTCTGCTATTGTAAAAGTTAGTCAAATTCTATGGAGTAAACCTTCTTTTACTCAGACTATGAAAAGATGCCAAACACGACAGAGAGTTGACAAAAAGACGGTGGAAAAGCGTCAAAAGACAATAAGATGACAAAAAGACGAAAGAGAGATAACGGAAAAGTTATAGCAAGCATTCAAAGAGAAGACGAAAAAACCGAAAAAAACCGAAAAACGACAAAATGTGACAAAAACCTTCAAATGATGACTAAAAAGATGTCAACAGCAACCAACCAAATTCATCAGATCAGGGTCAGATGTTCAAAAGAACAAAAAACGACTAACATACATTAAAAAGACAACAACAAATAACGACAACATTAAAAGACGATAGAGACGAAAAAGACGAGAAACTAAAGTCAATGAACTGATTCGAATAAAAAAAGTATTAATTTCCTCCAAAAAATTAATCAAGAGCAATACTTATAAACTTATAAACTTATAATAAGTTTGTAAAGAAATAATGGTAATGAAATTCTAGTATATTGGAAGACAGTACACATTGCCCGCCTAGTTAGCTCCAGGGTACGGCGCTAGCCTAACAAGCTAGTCGTCGTATGTTTGAATCTCAACTGCGCGGTGCCGCTACAGAGTTAATAGGATCTTTGCGCTAGCCTTGTAATTTTCCAGTACACTAATAACCGGCTGCGCAGTCTGTCGATAAAGAAGGGTCAAGTTGTGAAGGACGTTTATACCCGTGGCTTCGCTTTTTTTATACATCGTAATTAATTTACATTTTTAGCAACACTAACAAACAAACCCTTAAACGAAGCACAAATGTTGGTTAAACTTTCATTAAAATTAAAATTTGATTGATTGATGCTTCCTCTTAATTTTAAAACGAAATTTAATTTCTTTCTTAAGTGATAAAAACACAGATGATATATTACGGCTTCAGCAAAGTCTGGTAACCCTTGGTTTTTAAGACCGTTTCCAGTGCGGAAACCAGACCCAGTACCTAGTAAAATAGAAAACACCAAAATCCGATTTATCGACAACATGACAATTTGGTGTTACGAGGTTAAATTGCAAAAAAAACTTAGATAAACTTAGGTATTAAACCACCTAATATAAGGGTGCGGCAGTAGTTTATTCAGTAAAACATTCGGGTACCAACAGAAAGAGCGTAGATGCGAGCCCCACCTGCCAATGAACAACCCAATATAGCTTTAGCATATATACCGGCATATATGGCATATATACATTTTCCAGTTCAACCAATTTATCATTCTTCGCACCAGACACTTTCTCACTATCCAAAAATTAGATAAACCAATCTTGTACGATAGAAAACTACGTGAGAAAAATCGTTGTCAAAGACATTTTTTGGGTTTTAGAAGCCCGATATTTGAAGATTTGTTTCGATTTAATAACAAATCTGTTTGCGACGTCGTTAGAATTTTGTATATACAGTTTTCAGGGTAGAAAACCCCACATACTTCGTCGTACTGACACAGTTCTGCATTTACCAACAATGAAACTTCTTGCCCGGGCAAGTTCATAAGAATGGTACTGGCTCGAGGTGTATAATGAAACCCTATTATAAAAGGGCAAATTATACCTAGTCTCTGCACTTTCTGATTCTGAAGAGCAAGATTGGTTGACAAGCAATAAAAAATTTGGAGTAGAAAAAGGGTGGAGAATACCGGCACCAAAGCGCGGATAGTAAGCAGTTCACTCGATCACTAGCGATACTGTAAAAATAACGAAGAGTGGAATACAGAAAAACACCTAGACGATATCACAATAGATCAAAATATTGGACGCAGTGATAATGTCTATACAAAAAAAACTTTTCCATGCAATTTTTACAGCTTTTTTTTTAAATTTGAAAGCCATTTTTGTCTCATTAACTCCACCTTAATAAATGTCAAAAAATCAAATTCCTTGTCGCTTTGAGAGTAAAAAATTTCAGTGATCCGGCCATTTGAATCAGTTTAACCAGGAATTAACTAGTTGAAAGTAAATAATAAAAAGCCAATTAAAGACCGGGTCTAGAATATGCAAGAGGTTTTTACGAATTTCCTCAGTAAATTAACCTTGATATATGATTGCCTTTCACACTCTTTTTCATATTACATCCGAGCTCATTATTGGTTTCGTCGGCATTACACGTTTATTTCCGAAGTCGCGCCTAGAACATCTGTTGCCGCACGTACGTTCTCATAGACAGCTATGTAATATCCGAAGCCTTCGAGATTAATCAATTAAACACACACACACACCTCACACATCAGATGTTCGATCGCAATGCCGACTAATTAAAATTAATGTCAGATTCAATCGTCGACTCGTGCTGTTTGCTTGCTGCTACAGAAAATGAATTCTACTAATGGAGTGGAGGAAATCAAGTTCACAGCTTTACTCGTCGGCCGGCAGCATTTCGGCCGATTTCCTTCAACCAACGTGCGTGCGTGGGATGGGCTCTTCAATGCACTGTACCTACACGTCGTCTTACCTAGCGCTAAAAGGTATTCCATAGACACGTGGGAAGCGTTGGCTCACTCGGTTGCGTAAACTTACCTGGAAAGAATAAGAAAAGAAACGACAACAGTGGGATTAGTTAAGTTCGACAGGTGAACGGAATAAGTGATTTGAAATCGGCGAATTTAACATCAATTGCAATCAAATCTTTCAGTATTTTTATGTACTTTAAGAATGAGAACCAAATAGGAGCATGCGAATGAATTATGTTTTGACAGTCGGCGGTTGTTAACTGAGGGAACAAGTTCTTTACAACATCCGGTCGAATTTCAATAGAAACCTAAACTGAAAACGAGGAAGTTTTTTCTTCGATTTCTCTTCGGCTCGTTTCTTCGTCGGTTTTCGATTCCACATTTTCGATTTGAGTGTTGTGTAAGGTTCGAGGCTGAAATCTCTTTTTAAACGTGATATGGCATTTGAAATAGAAATCAAAGAATAACATGAGTAATAGACCAATTGTTCCCGTTCAAACTTTGCACTTCCGGCTTTGCGCAGCGGCTTGAAGTGTACAGGAAATGGACGCGAAAAGGGATTAGCCCGGGAAGATGACAGGACTTTTTATACTGCATGCGTAAAGCGTGAGATAAACAGCAAATAAAGCACCGTCACCGTGCCAGAAGGCAATCCCACTAGTTTAGTGAGAGGGTGACGATTGTGGGAAAAAAAATCACACGTGTTAACGCACGCACACGGAAGGGATTGCTACCGACGATCATCAATGATGACGACGGCAACAACGCGGCAACTGTTTCTAGATCTGGATGGAAGAGTGGCGATGACGACGGTGACGACAATGCGGTGGCACTGAGGGAGGGTCATTCAACTCAAAACTGACGGGAATAAGGCTAGATGAGGGTAACGGAGCGTGTAGACACACAGTCGAAAACTAAAGCCACTGGTAAATAGGCGAAGGGATTACAACAGTCGGCCAGCTGTTTCTAATTGAAATTCTAATTGCGCAGCAAATAAAATTGTAGCAACTAATGGTCGAAAAAAATTCACCTAAATCTAGTATAGGATGAACAAATTTCTTACATAATATTGTATATCCGTAGATAAAATTAGGTACTAATGAATTTTCCGCAGCTTTGTAGAATTTTAGAGAGCATACAACAGTCATCTATAATTTCTCCAGCATTGAATAGTTCAAACTGACATGTTCAACCTGTCGTGTAATACTGGCACAACTTCTTCAAAACACATTTTAAAAGCTAACTATAACAAAGGTATTCCTATTATCTTTCGCTCATGTGTGTTCAATTCTGCTAGGCACTAATTGTAACAATTTGTTTAGAAATCAATAGAAATAAATATACTTTAATTCCATTCCATTTAAAATACAAACTGATTTTTTCACCGATGAATGTGTACAAAGGCTCAATTGCAAAATTTTTGTGCAAAAACCCGATCAAAGTCGACACCTTTGTGGCATTTCTGTCAATATTCCATGCATCGAACGACCGAACGGGTGGCGCTGATGGCGAATTGTTTTATGAATATGCCACTCCAGTCTGCAACAGCGTCTGGAAAACTGTGCCTTCAGGCGTGCAATTTCCCACGAATACGACAAGCAGAGCAGCACGGCACAAAAAAAATACAAGAACATAAGAGTGCTCTAGCTAGAACGAACCAGGACGAGGGACTACTCCTAACCGCTAGCTGCCACCAACCATAGCTTCCGCTATGCACACGTGTGTATGTCGTATAATGCTTCCCCACACAAATGAACTGGTCGGTCGGTCGCTATGCTACTAAAAATCTGCACGACGATACGCACCACACTCGGATCGCTTTCGGATGCAATGACCATAAATAAACATCAACGGGACAGGACACACACGTACGCGTGCACAGAAAGTGAATCCCGTCGATTGTAAACACACAGGATCTCGCTTTACGCCGTGGCCATCACTCACTTGTTGGTTTTTAGTAGTGGTAGCAGACAGCAGCAGCAGCAACAGCAATGAAGAAGGCCTGTCCGGCACCATCCTGTCTGTCATTCATTATGCAATCAATAAAATATGCGGGTCTTCCCGGAGGGCAGCCACGCTTGTGCTGCACGGGTAGCAGAACGCCATCGGCTAGCGCCGCACCACGCCACACGAAGTCGAGGGTGGTAAGTTCTATTTAATTATACGATGGTGTTGGTTTCCCACCGAACCATAGATTTGCAGCACGCACGAGCATGCATTTTAAACCAGGAAAAACAACTCACTGCGATAGTTTAAAAATTCACCCCTTTCTTCACCGGCTGGCTACACGCTACAGAACGGAAATTCAATTATGACCACCAAAGACCATCATTTAATTAGGTGCGCGCAAATTTGTACCATTTATAAGGAATTGCCGCTTCGTTAACACCTCGGTCAGGCCTTGTACCTTGACCTATTCGCTAACTTGCATAAACGGGTGCGATCCAGATAAATTGCTTGTAAAAGTATATAGCACGGAATTAATGTCTTAAGCACTCTGTAAGTGCATAATCGGAAAGGCGCATAAAAGTGCCAGACATGCGAATGTGGCGAAGCAAACGCAAGGACATTGACTTTACGTGGCATGCGAAAGATTGTTGATTATATCGCCAGCAAATTGCCGTTTCATGCCGTAGTTCAATTAGAAAGTGAACTACAAAAAAAAACTACAAAAACAAAACGGTGCCGTACGAACACCAGCAGGAGAAGGCACGGTTATTGTGATAAGAAGTCCCCACACAACACAATTGTCCCCAGCCGGAAATGTTCCGTTTACATTGCAATTCCTTTCACTATCCGGTTGCATGTGGGAATTTAAGGTTTTAAGGTCTTTTCGTAACAATTAGTTTTTTTATGTAATGCACCCAATACAACAATCACAATAATGGATTCGAAAAAAAAATTCTTTGCTAAAGTGGCATAACTATCACTCCTTATTGTGACACAAACACTTGGATCTTAAACTTTCACCTTCGACGAAATAGGGTCTGGAAAAATTGTCATCAAAAACAGTTTGGTCCAATCAGACTCAGTCTTTTGCACAAAATTTTTTTTTAAACAGCTATACCTACTAAGTTACCATTAAAATATTTATTATATCCACTAATTTAGCGGAAAATCAGTTTGAATTGAACAAAAAAGAAAGGTTGATTCTTCTACTATAATTAAGTCAAAAAATGGATAAAAGATAATTAATTACGGTACTTTGGTGCTATATAATGATATAGCAAACAATACGCTGTACCTAATTAAATTTGGATAGTGTTTTCCATCTTTAAATTAAACCCGAACTTTAAAAAACATGTAACAAACCTTTCAAACGACTCCAAACTTTTTTTAGCCTAGTTTTGTAATTTCTGGTCATTTCTGCAACATTGCCTCTTCAAGTGGCCTTCGACCATAGCAAATTTACTGAAATTTATAGATTATTCATTGAAAGCAAAGGATAAAGGAAACCAGAAGCTCTTTATGCTCTTTAGCCAGCCATTCAATCAAACTGGAATTAGGCCAAGATGAACCTGAAATGAATTGAATTATAGGTAACTAGACGCTAAAAAATAATTGAATGTAAGTAATGGAAACAACTCGAATCCAATTCAAGTCACTACTGTTGTCCCTCAAGGCTCTCGTTTAGGACTACTTTTTTTGTTATGTACGTAAGCGACATTCGACATTGTCAAGTAATTTGAAGCGCAAATTTATTCCAACGATTGCCAACGATTTATGCTCCGGAGTGGTTCGTGCTGTATCAAGAATTTCTCTCCATTATACTCTATCCTGCGCAATTTCGTTAAGCTTCTCGACACACAGAAGCCGGTTTCAACCTGATCGAGCACATCTAGCACGTTGGGCCCCTTTATTTCTGGTGCGGGTGGGATTCTTGAAGAGAACATATCCGGAGTGATTCGCGAATACGGCGCAACTAGCAAAATGTAAACAAATCGTTTTATTGCACCATCAGCCTTAAAAAAATGATAATATCCACGGCAAGAATCCTTTCTTCTCTTTTAATCGATAGAATTATTTAAAACAAGTTTTTAGTGATGGGCGATAGAAGTGTTTCATCAAAATAAAAGATAATTTGCAGTTTAGCTCCTTTCATTGTTATGAAGTAACAGGCTTATTTGCAAATCGTTTTGTAAACAGGCGATAGTAAAGAGCGAAACTGCGCTATTTTCAAAACACATAGGCGCATATAAACAGGCGAAACTTAATAAAAAAAATCAAAGCAAGGCGAAACATGGCTGGGCGAATCTTATTGTCAAAATGCTTTTAGGCTTATTTCAAGGGGTTCAACTAGAAGACTTAGATTTTGAGCTTAAATGCACAGATTGATAAGATCTATAAGATTGCTTAATTCTACACCAATTTATGTCTTTAGATTCGATTTTTGTCACTTTTATTTAAATTACGACTTGAAAATGTACTTGCAAATTATCACAGTGATATTCCTCATTGTTTACATTTTGTTAGTTGCGCCCTAATCATGAATCACTCCGGATATATGACTGCACAGTAGTATGGCATCCTTGCAACGTGGTCGGTGCATCGTAGCCTCTCGATTTACAATAGGAATACGATAGAAATCTCTCCCACCAGTACCTGTGGCACGTGGTTCATACTAGAGACACATTCCAGCGTTACGGGACACAATTAGCAACCATTTTTACTGTGCAAATTGGCTCTTGTTTCACCAAATTTTTGGAAAAGAGCTTGTAAATTTGGTGACTAAAGGGGATTTTATTTTTCCAGTTGTATGCCACGGATTTGGTTCAGTAGGAACTGATTTGCGGGGTAGGAATAGTGTCCCGTAACGCTGGAATGTGTCTAGAGATGGTCGGGTATAAAAATTTGAATACCCGAAACCGACCCGTACCTGATTAAGAAAAAAATTAAAAACCTGTACCCGACCCGAACCCGCAAGCCGACCATCTTTAGTGTTAAATGTGGCCAATAGCTTCCAACTTCCAGTTTATTGCCGCCAATAGTCACAGTCCGTGGGAGGCGAACGCTTTTTCTCCGGCGCTTCTTCCTACCATATGTTTGGTTGTTGACACATTGATTTGTAACCCACTGCACCTGTTGCCTGCGTTTTAGTGTGATGCAGATTAGGTCCGTCATCCCGACGTTTCTAGTAAAAATGCCAAGACCGTCTACGAAAGCTAGGAATTGGCTACTTTCGCTGAAGATCGTTTCTCTTGCTTCGATGCCTACTCTTCGGATTACACCTTCAATAGCAATGTTAAATAACATACAGGACAGTCCAATCTCTTGCAGCAGCCCTCTGGGCGATTCGAAATAACTCGAGAGTCCCTCCAAAACACTTACACTTTACCCTATTTCTATTATATTCGGTCTTTGGATGGTCTTATATGCTCTACTTACAAAATCGACTCAAACGCAGCAATTGCCGAAGCGTTACTCTCCCCAATTTTGCATACAAAAGTCTCCTCTGCATCCTGTTTCTCAGACTGAGGTCGTTGCAGGAAACTTTTGTTGGCGAATACGAGAGGGCGGTTTCGAGAGGGACCAAATGTTCACCTTGCAACAAATCCTCGTTAAATCACGGGAATATAACTTGCAGACTCACCATTTGTTTACAGACTTCAAGGCGGCGTACGATTAAGTTAAATGAAATGAGCTGCAGCGGATTATGCTTGAACATGGTTTTCCAACAAAACTGATCGGGCTGGTCCGAACCCGATAGAGAGCGACGACTTCGAGGTAGGCCCCATACCCGTTGGATGAGCGCTGTTGACGTGGATGCTAGAATAGCGGGTGTTAGGGGCTATTGAACAACGGCAGCCCAAGTCCGAGAAACGTGGAGACGTCCCCTGAATTCGGCACGGATTCGATAAGCGGATTGTCGCCGAAAAAGTAAGTAAGTATTCGGTCTTTGATCTAGACGCAAGCCACTAAATAATGTATTATAAACTAAAATTTTGCAATTACTATCTTTTAGTAACAGAAACTAAAACCTACGTATTTAGTGAAAGAAGACAGGGAAATCCTTGAACTAGATATGGAATTAATTTCTGACAATTAATTACTCTTAAATCTCCCATTTTGTACATCTTTCAGCAGATTAGTAGAAGACGTAGTCGCGACGTAGTCATTTGGTCATTTTCTAAAATGATGCATTAGGATTAGAAAGGAAATCCTTGTGGAACGCCATGGTTTCTATATTCACATCAAATTTATTCATTGACTTAGGCACTTTGTTTCCCAATTCCATCAACAAAAAAGTTTGTCTGAGTCTATAAAAAGTTTGCTTTTTCAAAAGGCGTCATTGATATCAATGCATTGCAATGTAAGGCATGAGAAAAACTGCGTGGTGAGAGTCTTTAATTTTTACAGCTTTTAACAGACAAACGACTATGGCTGTGTACATTTTAATACAATATTTCTCGGGTACTTTTTCATTTCGACGTATCTGCAAACGAGAGAATCTCTTCGTGTCTCCACTCTTCCGCTGTTTACGGCAATACTAATGCCTTTTGACACATCAGCTTTGCATGAATCGGTTGCCGGAGCCACCAGCTAGTCAAATGTATTGAAAATTTTCTTTTCAATGCATTAGTATCGCCGTAAGAAGCGGAAGAGAGGAGACACGAAGAGAATCTCTCATTTGCAGATACGTCGAAATGAAAAAGTACCCGAGATTTGACACCAGCATAGCAAAGCATAGTTTGACCTCCCGTGTGTTGCCCGTGGTTGATCTAGGTCAGCTGAAATTGCACAAAGAATCATCAGCATGATGGTTGGGACTAGCATATCATTCTCAGTGTGCATTTTCTGGTGATCCAATTCTTTGTGATGATCAATAGCAAAACTGGTCACGTCCAATGCAGGTCAATTCGCAAGGGAAATGAATGTTAGTCCGACACTTGCTGCTACTAGAGACCGAGGAATCCGCTGCATCATCCACAAGTGTCATTCATAGGAAGGAGCTGTTGTTAGTGGAAAAACAATTGTTCTTGATCCACCGAGGTAGGCGATCAATATCATTCGAGCTCGTGTACAATTTGCAGATGTGTTTGTTTACGTGGTCATTGTAAAACAGGTAGTGGAAATCCGAGATATCGATATAAGAAAAAACAACGAGAAATTAGTTTACCGATATGATTATGAAGAATATGTGCTATCAACTCATTCAATCCATTCGAAATCGCGCGCGAAATGCAAAAATGCAACGAGCGAGGCACGAATGCAAACGATGCTAAAAATTGCCACTCAAAACTCAGTATGCAAGCACCGGTTACATGAGACTAGTCTGGATATTCGAAAATTTTCTTGTAAATTTCGTAATTACGAAAATTAAGATAAAAAACACCTTTTCAAAAAATCACTACGCACATGTGAGATTTACGGATCTCATGACAAAATTGAATTTTGTATACCTGAAAATAAAAATCAGGCACAATGAAATGAGCCAATACAGTAGACTCTCGGAAAAGTTAACTCTCTGAAAAGTTAATTGTTCAGAAAAGTTAAGAGAATATCAGCTCTCATGCAACGCTCTAAAAAGTTAATTTTTGGCTTAACTTTTCTGAGAGTTTGAATTTATTGGTTGTCCAAGTGTTCGTCCACACACGTGAGTTTACCTTCTATCTTTATTTCTCATTTTTGAGTTTATTGTCGCCGTTCCAGTTTCATACAGAGTCGCATCATAACTGGGATTAAATTAAACTTTTGTACCGGACAGTCGCAACAATAGTTCAATACGAGGACATATTTACTTCAGGATTATTGATAACATACTGGAAAAGCGCAAACTCAGATGAATTTTAAATGCAAAAAAAGGACTAAAAAATAAGTGCGAACATTATCAAAACGTAGTCGCAGAAAAAACAAAAGTAAACTAGTGTAAAAGATTATTTTAAACTTACTGAAAGGAACTAAGTATTATTTCATAAAGATCTTGCTACATATTTCTTTCCATTACAACTTCCAAATACATAAAAATGTGTATCCTATATCCCGGAATGCATATTTCTCCTTTGTATTTATCATTTTCAATGATTTTTAGGACTATTCGGAAAAGTTAATAGTTCGGAAAAGTTAATCGACCCATTCCCCAATCGATTAACTTTTCCGAGAGTCCACTGTATAGTCCCTAAGTTGATAAGCATTTCCTCTAACTAACGCTAATATACAGGCGTTGTACTGCAAGAAGTTCAAGATATCATGATTATTATTCATGGTGTATTTTCATAACACATAAGCACGAAACCAGAAATCATGAGTGCATTTGCTTGCTTGATCGTAGCAGTCTTAGCATTGTTTATTAATTTACTAAACCTCCAATGCAATGTACTGAAAAAATGACGAAAACAATGAGCTTGTATTGATTTCTTAGCTTAGCTAGCATAGCTTTGGTAAATTGTCCGCAGTAGTACTCCTTGATTGGCCGAACCAGTAAGATTGCACAAAGAACCAATTAAATGGTACTTGGAAACAATGCGCCTCCATTAATTGCCAAGAGAAAGAGAACGCATGGTAGTTTTGAACCTTAAATACAGGATTTTAATCAAAACCCTATAAAAATTAGCATCAAAGTTTTAAACCATCGTAGATTCAGTGCATTTCAATCCAAGGTTCCAACAAAAATGGCTTTAATTGTATCGTCGGACACTAAGCCTTCAACGTTCTGAAAAAAGGATGAAAACAATGCGCCTCCATCGATTTCCAAGAGAAATAGAACGCACGGTAATTTTAATTCCTAAAAACCGCATTTCAAAAAACCTCTTTAAAAATTAGCACCAAACAGCTATCAAAATGTTATTGCTCAAAAATTCAAACCTAAAGTAAAACCATCGTAAATTCACTTGTGCACTTCAATCGAAATCATCTCCAACAAAAGTAGCTTTAATTGTATCGCCGGACAACAGTACTCTTTCCGGCAGATTCCTTGCGCTGAACGACGATGATTTAATTTTATTACTTCCTCCTTCCTTCCTAGCTGCCCTTTGCGCACGAAGAATACAACACAGCACTGATGCTCGTACTTTTTTGACCACCACCCAAACCACCCCACCACAGGAGGAGAAGGAAGAAGGGGAGATGGCAGCGTATCCCGAAAACATAACTTCATCCTAACCAGTCGTCGATAGAATGACCACCACCGGTCGTAAATCTTAATGCTGACCAAGCTTTTAACTTTTTTTTCGAAAACAAGTCAGCATCATTTAGTGTGTGAGTTGCCTTTTTCTTTGTTAGTGCAGCTTGCATGGTGGAGCTTCCGCTTGTTTGGCACCACATTCGGATTCGGCGAATCAGTAGTCAGCATGACACGGATGAATCCCGGTCACCCTAACGTCTACATCTATGTGCCAACCAACCACCGAAACAGAACCCGTCGTCCATCGTTCGGTCCATTTGTGTTGCTCACCATTACCTTCATCGTCGGCCGCAAGTAACGTTTGGCGGAGCAAGTGGGGAGTGTGTTAAATAACAACATTAGGGTCATACACGTGAAGAAGGGTAGGTATGTGCAAATGGCAGTACCACAGTCACACAAACCACGAGACCAAACTTTGACTACGTGCGGCCATCCGTCGTCTCAATGGCTACATTGCTACTATACACATCGATAAGGGCTTGGTTCCTGATTTCTGTGTTGGTACATCAACACACATTCACCAATACACTCTATCGCAAGACATTCGCTGCCTAATGGTGTTAGTTAGTTATAACAACGGAGTACGTTCACAGAATGATACCAGCTCATGCATACGTCAGTCGACCATAGAGAAGAGGGTGAGAAGAGAAGAGGCGGGTTTGTGTTCTCGCTCTTCGCTATGGTATGCTAGCCAGCACGTGACTGTGTATTAGTCCGTCCTTCCCAACCACCCATTCTGAGTCCAACAGAGAGCGCCCGACACGCGCTGTCACAATACATACACACAACACGGGGTAAGTAGGGCGGGCGGAATGAGAGTGCGAAAAATTTATGACTGAAAGTTTTCGATAAAAATAGTTTTCTACTGCCCCGGCCTTCGCCTGCTCTCAATTGCAGTGTTATTTTAAGTATGTCTTCACGCCCCGTGTGAGGTGTATAGATATGGATCCGTTGGTTCATCGGAGAAAGCACAAGAACAAGAATTCATTCTACTGCTAGAGAATCCTTCGCAAACCGTGGCAGGGTATGAGGTTCACATTCTTTGAACAAGATACCGGAAATCCTTGCTTTTGTTAGATGAGTGCTGTCGAGTTGCTGCCCTACTTTCCAGCGAGCAATTCTGCACGGAATGCAAGGAGGAGAGTGAAGATCATCACTCAGACCTGATGAAAGCTAGCATGATACACACTTTCTCGACTGTCCGACCCGGCACGGATCTTGCAGTGTCTCTTTAAAAATGTCCCCTCCCGCAACCACGGGTGCGCCTCGGCGGACGACGGGACGGGGGAGCTGTAGCCGCATTAGAAGACACTCTCAACGTCATATAAAGAAGGCAATAAAAACACAACAACTCTTCGTGGGGTTTAGTTGGTAGAGTTTATCTGGCCGGGGACGACGATGGCGACGACGACGACGTTCGGCAGCGCGGCAATGTTATTATTTTGCATGTAAATAACGGTGCCCTAGTTTTTGCTGATTGGCTTCTGTTTTTTTCGCTGCACAAAAGTGCTTCCCGCGTTGGCAGCAACGACTGCTGGAGAGCTGGCTTTGGCACAGCAGAGGAAAAATTTGTTTATTATCATTCACGGCGGTAACTTGGCGGGAATATTTTTAGCATGTGTTGTGGAAGAATGAAATGAATGGAATAGAAATGCTATTTTTTATATTGACAAAATTACTTATATAATACTGTTGAAATGCTGTTAGTATTCAAGTGGTTCGATTTAACAATAAGAAAATTATTTATATTTTTCGTCGAATCAAGACCCAATATACACTTGATTGTACAATAATAACCCGAATCAATTTATCTCACATAAATCCATCATACTATATATTAAAGAGTGATTATATTCATAAAATCATGTAATATTTAAATATAAAGATTTTATATTTTTCAAACGGCGAATCAAGAATTAAGAACAAACAACAAATTATTGAAGGCCAAATTAAATCAAATTATTAAAGCGACTGAAGCTTAAAATGAAAAGGCAATAACACGTATGACTAGCGATATCAAAAGTTATGATTTTGAGAATGTACAATCACCTAAAAGGAAAATTCATCAAATTTGGGCGACGAAATAGACGAAAAAGTTTCTAGAAGAAGGATGTAAAAAAAACTTTCACCCGAATCATTGAATTTTGTTATCGATCGAGATACGTGACTTGTTAAAAATTGCGTTTCGTAAACACAGACCATTTTACGTTTATCTTTACCTTACTTTATTTTACTTTTTTGGCGAAAATCCGCTAATCGAATTGCGCTCATTCAATGGGTACGAGGTCTGCCTCGAGGACATCGGCCTCTGTTTTCGCTGATCCCTCATCCTGCTGCCTTGCAACTTGGCCAGTCCACTGTAGCCTGCCGTGTTTTAGTCGCTTCACAATACCCGCATCTTTGTATGCTTGGTATATTTCGTGATTAATGCGTAATTAATCCTGCGCCACACTTCTTCTAATTGCATACTCCTTCTTCCAACAATTTATCGCAGGATCTTGCGCTCAAAAACACCAAGGGTTTTTTGTTGGTCTCTTGGCGCTTGGTGCTGAGGCTTGGGTATGAAATGGGGAAGGCAAATGAGGAGCGTTCAATATAGCCATCCAAAGCCCCTACCTAGCGCCTCCACGTAGCCATACCTGGTAATGCTCTATTGAGTAGCCAAGCTAGGAGGTGCGATGCTGGATGGTTCCCGGCTGCCTCAAAACCGCGGTTTTGGGTAGACGGCGGAGCCACACGGCCTTGCTAATAGGTAAGCCAAATGTAAGTTATTTTAATTATTTTTTTCGTTTTAGCTTATGAAGCATCTCCTACTATATAGTAAAAACTTTGGCCAAACCGAGTTTTAATACTGCACATGGATACCAAAATGAAAAAATTAAATTAATTATTCGAAGCACTTATGGTACCTCAAAGGACACAACTCTATTCCATACGAAGGACTGCTGATGAGATTGTTCTATTTTTGCCCATATATACTACATTTCATCTTAATATCATATTATTAATAGTATTATCTTTGAAATCATAAATGTGGAAGAAGGATTGCCAACCTGAATCATTAAGATCTGAAGCAAATATGGCACTTCCAAATTCACAACAAACAAATCATCACGTTGGTTAAAGTTGGTACAGCGAAATTGATTATTACATGGAAGGATCCTAATGCTGGAAGGCGACTCTTATAACCCCGGGATGCGCACAAGTGCCTCTGCTTGTGGTCCACCCAATCCCTTTTGGCATTTCTGTAACAGCATTAGTGTGAAATTCATTTGATAATCAAATTTGGATCTACTGTAATTCTACCTACATGCAATAGCAAGTCCTTGAAGTGATGGTGGTTTTCCCCTGTTACTACTACTACTCTTGGCGCTTGGTTCTGAGGCTTGATTTTGAACCATTAAGGGTAGCACATATCAGGCTAATCAGTTTTGTTGGAAAACCATGCTCAAGCAGAATCCACTACAGCTCATTTCGTTTAACTGAACCGTACCCCGCCTAGCAGTCTATCAACAAATGATGAGTCGGCAAGTTGAATCCCCGGAATGTATCGAGGATTTGTCGCAGCAAAGGTTTCCTGCAGCGATCTCAGTTTATGAAACAGGATGCGGGAGAGAAATTCGCATGCAGAATTGAGGAGAGTACTGCTCAATAATTACGGTATTCTAGTTGATGACCCTTTTTGTAAATAGGGCATAACCTTCCAATCAGATTGCAGCTAGATCCTCCTCAGGTCATATTTTTTATTATAACCTGATGGATTCACAATACAACCGTTTCAAAAGTGCGGTGGAGATGCCAGTTGGTGTATCCACAAGCTTTTCCATCATCCTCAATCGTTATCCAGTTTCTGTTGACAACTCCATCTCGTTTATCATTCAACAGTACATACATCGAAATGTTGTTTCCAACGCCTGGTCATCTCCGATCTTTCCGTAATCAGGTTGTCTTCCTTATCGTGTCGCATAACAGAAGTTGGCACGTCGTTTTAAAGAAGCTTCTCGGATCGTGTCTCTTGAAGCGATACTCCGCCTCCGAAGAACGCGATCCCACTGCTGGTGTTCCTTACGACAATGAACTTCGGCACCTCTAGCATCTCGGTATCTTTTCTATTGTTACGTGTCACAGCTGCAGGCAACATGTTTTTAGGCCGATTAGGCCTAATGCGCGATTTTAACAAGACGGCGCTACATGCCACACAGCACGAACAGTAGACCAATTGAAAGGCGAGTTTGGTTGGCAATTGATCTCTGGATTGGACAAAAGATAGGAGTCACAACGACAACTTGTTAAGCATAGCTACCTATTACCCCCCCCCCCTTCCGTTCAATCCTCCCCTTTCATTCCGAAAAAATCCTTCTTCATTACTTTCCCTTACCGTCCCTTCATCAATTGTAGAATCATCGTTTCAAAAAAATTCTCTCTGTTACCACGAGCGTAGTCGCACCCATCATTTGTATAAAATCATCATTAAATAACAAATGAAAGACTGAAGTTTTTGGAGCGTCTTAGTATAGAATACGAAACCTTGAAATTAAATAAAAAGAAAACTTATCCAATTTAATTCTACTATGTATTCTTGACAGATACGTATTTCGCCTACGACTTGCAGGCTTCCTCAGTGTCTGTTTTCGAACTAAATTAGCCAAAGCAATTTTACGGTTTTTATAGGTTTGAAAGACACCAATGCAGGCCATTGCGAAAATTTTATTTAAACTTTTGTTCAGCAACTTTTCCTCTGACGTCATTTTGATCAAATGAGTAGTTTTTGAGACATGAATTTTAAAAACAATAATACCCTCATTTCTAAATACGCCCTTTTGAAAAGTTACTCTTGACTCTTGACAAAAACAAAAATGTTTTATGGAAAATGAATCCTTACGTGGCATCCTACACATTAGCAAAATTTCATTCCAATCAAAAATAGTCGAGACAAAAATGACTCTTTTTCCAGCGTTTTGAGCAAGAAATGCTCTATGCCAAATGGAACCTTTTTTTTTTGTATGGGCTTTTATCACTTTGACCACAACATTATTGATCTATTGTAATGTTGCCCGGGTGTATGCTGTATTCTGCACTGCATTTCTATGCTTTATCGTTATTGAGTAAACGATTAGCTTATATTTTTTTATGCGTGCTTATGTGTATGAGGGTTTTACCCTTGCTTCGATGCATGTCCTACTATACCAAACCTGTTTCGCCTCGTTATAGTTAGAACTGGTGAGTCCTCATGAGGTTCAAAACCATTATCTCAATAGGTCCTCATACCAGTATACTAACCATAAGAAGCGTCTTCGGAATAATGTAGAACTCAGCATGAAGGAAGGGTGATGATGGTCCTGAGCAGGGCTGAAAACAGTTGACAGAAAATAATGAGTTTGAAAAAAGGAAAATATCAGTTCATTATATTCCCTCTATTGTAACACCAACATCAAATCATAGCACTCGGAGATATTTGATACCTACATATCCAAAGGCTGATTTTGAATTTGCGCGCGTTTTACTTTCCCTACGCAGTCTAGTGAGCTACTTTCAGTTATCAAAAAAATCAGCATTCAACAAATGAAATGATTTTTTCCGGAACGCCTCTAGACACACAGGCAGTTAACATACCTTGCGCCTATGTTCGCAAGAATTTAGTTTTAAGATTTCTTACTTAACACTTTAATTTTAATGACAATAATTGTACAACTAAACAAAAAATCTTGCTGCATATACCTAAAAAAATGAAATTCCAATAGCGTCTGAACTAACCATTCATGATTGAACACACAATGTAAATTATATTATAAGCACTTTTATGAACACTCTTGATACGCATAGGCGCTCCCGGAAAAAAAATCATTTAGTTGAAATGAAAATGATTTTTTTTAAAGTTCAGACTCAGTGATATCATGTGTGAGTTGACTGCCACAATCGCTAAAGGAAAACAAAGTTCACATACTGGACGGCGGCGTTCACGATAGCGCCCTTAGTTCATTTATCAGGTAGCACGAATCATAGGTTGCTGATTTCGTAGCTAACTCATTTTGGCGCATTTCTACAGTATGATTTTGAATTTTTGCAGCTCTGGTCCTGAGAATAAATCCATGCTAAAGTCGCTTTGACATCGAATGGCCTGATTCTACTAAGACTCGAACCCACGCCCATTCGCTTGTCAAAGCAGACTCGTTAACCTTGCGGCGAGCCCCCTTAAAACCCCAAATGGGAGCTTATAATTATGCCAATTTATGCCAAACGACGCACAGTGGGCAGAATCGACCGAAAAAATGGAACTTTTCGTTGCCGCTGTTTTTAAGGGGTAAAAAGTGACTTTTCTTATGTAAATCACGATCACGAGAAATAGATTGGTGATGGTCTCATCGCGCGGAAATGACGAGAAGTAGCCCATTCTGCCCCATTTTTCCTAATAGTTTAGAAAGAATCATGTACAAACTCTCTAATTTGAAACTCTATGGTAAAGAAAGAAGAAGAATGTTAGTAAAAAGGTATTGAACAATTTTATTTTAATGCAACATAATCTAGAAATCTGTTTTACCCCCATTTTACTCAAGATTTTTGTACTACAGGTAAAATGTCAATTCGATACTTTTAAGAGATTTTCAAGAATGCATGCGTGTTGAGCAAGTTGTAAAAGTCAAAAGATCGAACGACGATCAAGTTTTTCATTAAAATGTCGTATAAGGGAATGCTTTGCCTTATTTTACCCTACAACTATTACTGAAATCTGAGAATGTATTGAGAGGAAATGGAGCAACTGTGAAAGTGCTCCGATTTCGTTCAAACTCGGTGTGTTTGTTCCTAGTTGAAAAATTTTACATCCATATTTTTATTGGACGCTTAGGGTGGTCACAAAAATCGATTTTAGTTCATTCAGAACTTCATAACTTTTGAACCACTGAACCGATTTTAATGATTTTGGTTGCAAATAAAAGCTATTTTAATCAACTTTTCAGAAAATATATTTGACTGTATTGACTGAACATTGAAATTTTGAAGAATGGCAAACATGATGATTTTTGTGATCATCCTCAGAACCCTCAGAACTAAGAAAGCGGCACCCTAAGCGTCTCCTAATCAGGTGATAAATGTCATACGAAATGCATCACCTGATTGGGATAAATGCCGACAGTAGTTGAGGTGGCTCATCAAACTTTGATAACTCACTGATACGACATGGCATAAATTAAAAGAGGACACACCACAATAGATCAAAATAATGGTCGCGGTGGTAAGTCCCCAACACGAAAAAAAGCGTCAAATAAAAAAGGTGGGTCCAAAATGTTTCGACAAACACACCAAATTTGAATGAAATCGGATCACTTTCACAGTTGCTCGTTTTTCTATCAATGCTTTCTCGTATTTCAGTACAAGTTTTAGGGTAAAACAAGGCAAAACATTCCCTTACTCGACATTTTTGTGAAAAGCTTGATCGTTGCTCGATCTTCCAACTTTTTCAACCTCCCCAACAAACATGCCTTCTTGAAAATCTCTGGTAAAAGTATCGAATTGGCATTTTGGCCTGTAGTACAAAAACCTTGAGTAAAATGGGGCAAAACAGACTTCTAGATTATGTTGTATTAAAACAAAATTGTTCATATACCTTTTTTCTTTTCCATACAATCTCAAATTAGAGAGAGTTTGTACATGATTCTTTCAAAACTATTAGAAAAAATGGGGCAAAAAATGGGGCAAAATGGCTTCCCGTCATTTCCGCGCGTTGAGACCATCACCATCTCGTGATTTTTTACATAAGACTTTTTACCCCTTAAAAACAGTGGCAACAAAAAGTTCCGTTTTTCGGTCGATTTCGCCCAAAATGACTATAAGCTAAATAGGTGGCACCAGCCATAGTAGCTTCTGCATTTTTAGGAACTTTAGGACTTCTTCAAAGCCAATACTAATAAAATCAAACAATACCTTATCCCAGTAAATGTTATAATTCCGCTGAGATTATGCATACGAGGGTTCTGGAGATTACCAAAGTTTCATTCGTTGCCCATTTCAATTTCCTCATAACTCGAGAACTAATCAAGCAAATTGCGCCAAATTTGGCATGTGGGGTTTTTTTGAAGGCAGGAATGTTTTTAATGGTGAATAGGGACCCTTCCTTCTTTAAGAAGGGGGGCTCTCATACAAATAAAATACAAATTTCCTCATAACTCGAGAACTAATCAAGCAAATGGAACCAAATTTGACATGCGAGGGGTTTTTGGAGGCAGAAATTTTTTCTATGGTATATTGAGACCCCTCCCTCCTTTAGGAGAGGGGGCTTCTATACAAATGAAACACAAATTTCCTCATAACTCGAAAACTAATCAAGTAAATGGAACTAAATTTGGCATGTATGGGATTTTGGAGGCATGCATTTGTTTTATGAAGGTTTGAGACCCTTACCCCTGTGTAAGGGGGGGGACTTTCATACAAATAATACAGAAATTTTTACGTGACTTAAAAACTAATCGAACTCGAGAAATTTTAAACTCTTCCATAAAATATTAGTCAATAAGAAGACCACCAAAAACTACCAATAGTAACAATATTCAGGGATGATTCAGGGCGAGACGGCCGCAAGCCGCGAATGTGGCCGGTCGGTGACCTGCCGTGGAAAGCGCCGGCCGCTGCGGGGACAGGAGAAGAGGCAGTCCTCCCGCAGAAATCACCTCTGTCTAGGTTTATTTGTTTTCCTAGGTCTACTGATCTCTATTACTTTCCTTCAGTCGAAATTGTACTTTCAGCGAAAAGATTTTCCATGAAATGGTACATTCCACGTAAAGGTTTTTTTGCGAAATGATAGTCCGCGAAACACTATATTGCGCGTTATGGTTAACCGAGAATTGGTTTTCCGCAAAATAGTATTCGGCTAAATGTTATACAATCACGGCGAATATTTAAATGTTACCCGGCTAAGCAATGGGGAGAGTGGTTTTAACTTTACTGTAAGGAAAAATTGAAAATTTGTATATTAAACTAACCATGCTTTCATGGTTATATAACTGCCAACATGAATCATCTAAGGTTGAACCTCTCAGAAACTTGCAAAACGCGAGATTGTGACAAAGGTCATCCGAGATTCACGATTTATGTACAGCAGCAGCAAGTTTGTCAAGTTAGCTAGTGTAATCAAAAAGGTGCCAACAAAACCAATTGATCATCTCTCAATCGCCACGTGCGATATTACAGAAAGTAACCGTTAAAAAATTCCGCAAAACTACTCCAATTTCGCGCCTTTCCTAAGCATTTGGCAACCGATTCTAACGAATTTCAACTGTTGCCTACCAACTGCCGCGAGCAGCTACTTCATGTTGAATGTCTAAGCGGACCCCTTCCTACATTTTTTTACGATTTTTTTGGTGACTCTCACATCGTCCCGTCAACATGTAGCACACACTCGTGTATAAAAAAATCAATCCTGTATACATCAGCAGTCGGAATCCTTTTAAAATTTAAACCCGAAATCAGGAACCCTCCTCACAGTCAGGGCATAAATTATTTACCACCGTATGTCTAGCTCTCATCATCATCCATGCAACAGGAGTAACGTCGTTGCGTATTGCAACAACGGTAGAAGAACATTCTTCCCGGAAAGTTGCCCCCACCCTATTGCATTGGCATCGGTTCTTTTGCCAAAGGGTTATTTCTACGAAAGGCCATTCTCTACACCTGGCGAGTGAGTACGGCAGCAAATCGTTATTCTTCTTGGTAAACATATCGCGGTCGTCGTATTGACGGCGGAGCCGCAGACAAAACGAACGAAAGCGCAGCCGGAATTTATATCACCGAGAAAATACTTGGCAACCTAAACTGCTGTTCACCACCACCACCACCTACCGCCGCCACCGCCAGAGCACCGTGATGGATAATTTATAACGAAACTCAATAAATAACAATTCTGCGGTTTTCCAACGACGACGACGACGGCGGCGGCGGCAAATGCAATAGTTTTTGCTCCTGCAATTGTCGCTGGGTGCACTTTAACGGTAGCTGCATTGTGTTGGTTGATTTTGCGGTTGAGTTCTGTGCGCTTTCCGTACCTAATTATGAGCTGCGTTTGTGGATACAATCCTTTGAAAGTACTACGTTTCGATCAATCTGATATAACTAACGTTATGTAAATCAATGTGATTACGAGTTGCAATTAACTTTCACCTGCATGTTCAATAGCCTAATCAAGCTGAGAAGCTTACCTGCAAAAAAAGAAGAAAAAAGCCATGATTAGACAAACATCAAAATTCAAAAACCGGTATAAATAAAACAGTAATCCGTTGCTGTTGAGCCCCTATAAAATAAGGAAAAAGTATCACCAGCTATTCTCGAACCTAATAGAACGGCGAGTGTCACGTAGCACAACGTACGGTCTGCTAACCCTCCCTCGATTTCCATGAGCAAGCTTTCCCGCACCTTCCTCTGCGCAAACCGTTTCAAGCAAACGAGAATGAAAACACACCCGAACGTAGATCACAGTTTCTCAACCCAGATCCCATCGCATCGGCGGCGTGGCGCATGTGTATGTAGAATAACAATAACCGGGAAGATAAACCAGCACCGGACCAAGCCAGCAAGCAAGCAAGTTAGGACAGAGTAATGGTTTGAAAATAGGCACAACATAGCACGGGCCCGAGGAAAGCAAGGTACTCCGCCGGGTCGGGCAGCTGATGGAGACGCGCGAGAATCATAGATCCACACTTCCAGGCAACCGAACGACGACGTTGAAGAGCACAGTTGAGAGGCCAATGCCCGAGCCAACTCCCCCCGAAACTCACGTACACCAGTGTGCGCCCCGCATGGATGGCCACTTACAGCGCAGCACCTCGTAAGGTCTGGACCCTGGTAGCGGTGCGGCAGGGACTACCGCGGCTGGGGCGACGGACAGCGGCAGGGCGGTGGCGGCCAGACCATCAGAGCGGCCGAATCGAGCAAGACATCCGAAAGAAGCGAGAGAGACGAGAGAAGAATAACGATAATAAAAAATAACGTAAACTAAAGGCCCGCTACGAAATAGGAAAAAAAATGTTTACTTATGTGGATGCTTCCGGAGGGTAACCAGCAGGTTTGTCAGCAGGTCAACGAGGATCGGGGCGCGGGGTGAACACTTTCCGTCCAGTTGTCGGAAGAATGAATGAAACCTATTGAGAGTTCCGCGCTGAGCTGCACCGTTGAAGAAACGTGCAGTCCGATTAATAATTATTAAAACTTCTACTAAAGTGGTTCATTGGTTGGGGCTGTTGTTGGGAGAATCTGGAAAAAACTCCCAACTAATTAGGGAATTTTTTTAACTTTATGTAACTAACTGCTTATGTAAGCTAAGATGGACAGTAGAATAGTCCAACAAACAGATTTTTGTAGAAATGCGTAAAGAATTCGCACTCCGATCTGATATCAAGAATACTATCCAGTCTCGTAAAATGCAAATTGAATTTATGCAAATGAATTGAACCTCACAGTTTTGCTTATAGATTGCTAAATTTTCGTAGGTGCCTTCTGGAATCACAAGTTCTAATGTTTCTACTTTGAGTAATAAATTGTAATATACCAACTTGTTCCTAATATCAGTTCTTTCGGGCATTTTATGTATTTGCATACTAATGATCCTCGAATCTTACTCGTCACTGCTTGAGGTAAAATGATTGGAACTTCCAATTTGGAAGTATCACTGATCCTGTTAAAACTGGAACATTTGCTGAGGGTTATTGTTGCTTTTCACGCTCATCTTCATCTGGTGGCTTGACCGAATGAAACAAAAATTGATGGAGTAGAATTTACTTTACAGAAAGCTCCCGACTCATTAGTCACTTGCCCATCAATACAAACTACGGCACGGAAAAAGTTAGAAAGCAGTTAGCAATTCTTCATGTGCAGTTTATTTTTATAATGCTTTCTATGCTACGCTTATTGTGATTTTTTGTCTCTCCGTTAATTAAAAAAACTGCTATCCTCTAATGATGCTACTGAGTAGCAGCACTAAACTGGTTTTATTCTGATACAGCAACGATTGCCTAATTGAAATCACATTCAAATAAGATATTTCGTTAGCATAAATTGTTTTATGTGTGTGTCATAAAAACTTAGATTCTGCATTCGATCTGAAAGTGATCGAAAAGTGATCATTTATGCATGGAACCATAACATAAGCAAGACTAATTTCGAAAAAAAATCCAACGGTAATACTACGCTTCGCGACCGATAAAATCTACCAGCCTATGTGTATTAAATTGTGTTTGTTTAAACAGTACGGTTTATGTGAAAATCATCGAAGTCCGCAATGAAAGCCTTGATCTACAAACATTCAACATACACAGCTCGTTACAGCTGTGTACGGCAATCTTGCGCTGCCACTAGGGACAATAAACAATACATTTGCAGCACCGTTTGAACCCAGCTGCCCTCCGCAATAGAATCGTCATTAAGTAAAATTTTCTAGTAAAGCCATAATACTTAGAAAATTAACCAGCAAAGCAGCAAAGGCCCATTGATGATGGTCTGAATTTGATGGCTTGAGTTGGCAGTTGAGATTGAAACCCCTTTTATCGATCCTTTCGTCATCTATTATAAAAGTGCTGCGCACCTTTTACTGTACGTTTCATAAACTTGCACAGGAAGGTGGTGCGCTGCACTTTTATAGATGACGAAACATGCATCAAATTGATCGTTAAATTTCAATAAAAATCGTATTTCGTCGTCGCTTCGGCCGCTTAATCAACGTCAAACAAATTCTGCTGCAGGGCACGGGTAGGAATGTTAACCGCTAAGATTTTATGTCTCGTCGGAAAAATATTCTTCACACGGTAATTTCATTACAACCATCATACTTTTTACCCAAACCTAACCACACAAAGAAATGCGGGAGTTGCTCTCTTCTAGTTGAATCTTTACCTTCCTGGGTAGCTTTCGCTTGCTGGTTTTGAATTTAAGGCCAATTAGATGCACTGCAATTTATGCAATAAATCTGCATAAAAAAATTATTCCAAAAATCGCGTAAAAACGATGTAGCTCACTAAATTGCTGATCGAAACTAAAATCGCATTAATTAAAAAATCGCTTAAATACCGCGTTTGTTTGTGATTTTTATCGATAGCGCAACATTGGGTAGTAAAGAACAAGAAAGATTCCGAAGTATCAGTAAACTTTTATTAGTAATAATACTCCCAATGATAATTCGGTGGCAAAAAAAATCCCATAACTTTATGGGTTTTTAAACAGATTCGTAAATTATTTATATTAATATTTTTGAATTGATGATCGAGCTATAGAACTTAGTTTCCTTTAACCAATTTTCGAAATGTGCTGCTTTACTCTTGACCAGTCCCTACCAGCCACTTTTCCAACACAGACAAAGCAAAGCCCTGGGCTTAAACGTCTTTCTAAGGCTTGACCCTTCTTTATCGACAGATTTCACAGCCGGCTGTTAAAGTACAGGACAGTTACGAGGCTAGTGCAAAAATCCTACTGACTCTATCTAGCAGCACCGCCTAGCCGAGATTATCCCCAACACAGACATCAATGCGATATCCCAAGTAATCTAGTGAAACATTTGAGTAAATTGCAACTTACTGTTGTTATCCATTTAGCTTTGGATATCCGAATGCGAACCAACAGGATTCCGAAATGAAAAATCACTCTTTATCTGTAGATAATACTATGACAGAATTATAGTAGTACATGCTACTTAAAAATACCGTTCATCATAAGATTTAAAGGCCTAACAGTGTGTTATACCGGTCCACGTGTGAAAATAGCGATATTCGCGCAAACCGTGGGAATTTGCTCTCAAACTTTGCTTATATGGTCACTTACTTACTCACTTATGTGTCCATGTCCGCCGGCCCGGCAGAACAAAGGGATGAAATCACCTAAGTAACAATTCCAAGTTTTATTACGTTCGTATAGTGGTTTTCATGGCTAATTCCATAAAACCGTTAATAAAACTATGAGCTCCACCAGAACTTTCTGATGACCGCTATAAAACTGCTTTCTGACCAAGTGACCCACTCCTCAGAATGTTTTCATAACCGCTATAAGAATCAGGTTATAAGCTCAAGTAGTCGTATCACGCTCTGCTGAAAGCAGCAATAAAACCGTTTAAGCTTTCGCTGCTTGACAGCCATCGCCATACTTGCGAAAAGCTTTTCGCAATCAGAATAAAATATTTTCGAGAATTTTCGCGATCAGAATAAAATATCCCATAGAATATTTATTAAATTTTAAGCAATTTCGTTGGTTTGCAGCATGTGCGCATTTAATTTCATCGTGCATATTGATATGATAGGTCGATAAAACCAGCGCGCCACTGAAATTTAGCAATTTTCGAAAACTGGTTGTTTTAATAAATTGAAAATATTCAGTCAACTCAATTTCTAGCAAAATCATTTTAGTTGCTTCCTTTGACAGTAAAAACCGATTGATAATAACTTTCTTTCTGCAAAACATTTTGCTTTGATGAATTTTTGTTTGCGAGCTAAAAAAATACTAGAATATGGCAATATGGCTTCGCATACAAAAATGATTTTTGTTTTGAACTTCGGTATTCTTCATAATAGCAGCAAAAAAACTGTTTGGTCAGGATGTTACCGTTTTAATAGCTCTATAAAACTAACAGATTTATTGCCGTTCGACAAGTAGCCGCGAAAAGATCAATCTTGAGTGGTGCGCCATTTTGTTTTGCTACGCCACACTTATGGTAAGTTTATAAGAAACGTGGTGCAGCCAACAAATTTTAACGTGGTAATATAAGCAACCACAATAAATTTGCTTTATTAAAAGTTTTATTATGACTTTCTAGCTAGCTATAAGTGTGTTTGGACTCGTATCCTCTTGGTATTGCGCAATACCACAATAAACCCAGATTAATACCGCAATAAAACCTTTATAAAATTCAAGTAAAACCAAGTGGCTTTAGAATTGTTACTTGGACAGAGCTTATATGGTCAGCCCCATAACTATTTCTCCAAAATCTTAACTATTTCTCCAATTTGACTTATTGCTTTTGTACCACGCAATCGATTCCATGACCACTAAATTTAATGCATGTACTCCACATGTTTTTGATGTCGCAGGGAATCAAAATATCGTTGCTCATACGAAGGAATAACCGACAAAACCGAAGAGCGATAAACCAATTATTCTCTGCCTATAAAACAAACATACATAGCAACCAGAATGTATCACGCTAACAAAATAAAAGGACAAATGGATGTCCCTTCACACTAATGAGAAAGACAACTTTCGGTGAGAATATATTCTGATACACACTCACTCTCACAAACGCTTATTGTTGATGATGCAGGTATACAATACAATATGCCTTTGTCGCAAGTCGTCTGTTTAAAGACAATTCTTTATCAGCAACTTGAACGAAAGGGACAAACAGCAAAAACCTTAAGAAAAAGACTAGCTTGCTTTGACCTAAAGTCTGGCGTACAAAAGTTACCAACGTTACCTTGGCAACACTGCCAAACAAACACTGCCGCCGCCGACACAGTGTGACATGATTAGGATTGCTTTTGTTGCGTACAATACGTATTGCATATAGCAGTGTGTCTTTTCCGCAGGCTCTCTCTCTCTCTGTCTCCTTTCTGTCTCCGATCTTGCCTATCCGTCTCCGATCTTGCCTATCTGTCTCCGATCTTGCCTATCTGTCTCCGATCTTGCTTATCTGTCTCCACTATGTCTCCACTCGTCTTCGCTATGTCTTCGCTCTGTTCATCTATCTTCGCTCCGTCCTTCTGTTTCCGCTCCGTCTCTGTCTCCGTCGACGGCACCGCAGTAACCATATACACGTTTGCCATACGGACGGAATACCTTAATGGACGGGAGCCATAATGGACGTTAACTATAATGAACAACTATAATAACTCGATTTTTAGACATAATGGCCCAGAAACTACACGTCGACCACTTGGACTACTGAAAGGACTAGTCTGACCATATGCTCTGATCTTCCCACTATCAGTTAACTTGCAAGAGACACAATCTGCAATCCGTATTTACGTATCTGCGGATTGTTTACGTGAGCGAATGGTTAGTTTAGCTATGTTATAGTTATAGTGTAATTATAGTATAGTGAAATTTGGTAATTATTCTTAAGGTGAACATTGTGTAGTATAATTTTAGTAGAATAAAACGGAAAACCTTCCTAACTTAACTCGTATTAGAGATTCTGCCAAGACGCTCAACGTAACAACTTTTTATTAGTGCGGCGGTAGTTTAATTGCAAAAATACTTGAGTACCAACCGATAGAGCATGGGTTTGAGTTCCACCTGCCATTGAACGACCTAATATGTTTTTGGTAAAATTTCTCAGATTCATCCAGTTTATCATCCTTTGCACCAGAAACTTCTTCATTTGACAATAATATACGCTTTTTAGAATAGCAAGGCGGAGACCTCAAATCAACTGTAACATAAATGCGTGCGTTTTCTGCATTTAATTTGTGCAGCAGAAAACAAAACAAAACATTTTTATATGAAATGTAACCAATGAAGTAAAAATGTAATTTGGAAAAATCATCCAAATTTTCTCTGGTAGTAGATAACTTTAAAGACGAAAACAAATTTTATATACCTATTTTTTGTTACCAATGCATAGTTTTTTAGTGATAAAAATTTTACGATACTGTTTTTCTTGTTTCCAGTTATGACCAAAAAACTCGATTTTCATACTTTGAAAATTCATATCTCATTCATATCACTGTAGAGAAAATATTTTTATCAAAATGTAAGCAATTTTTTTTTTCAGAAATCCAAGAAAAATCTTATCAGAAAATTTTATTCATAAAATGCTCTGCAGTATTGGGATACTTCGATATAAGACAATTTATAATTTCAAAAAGTTGTCTTATATCGAAACTTTTATTATTGTTTGGGCTATTATTTTTAAACAATTTTTAGGGTTATTTTGAAATAATGAACATCTTTATGGCGCCCCGATTTTGGAATGGAAAATTAGCTCTGGTATCGTTGTCAGCTATGTCAAAGGGATTTGCCTTATATCGAATTGTGTTCTATCGAGGTTGTTTTATAACGTTTGTACTGGAAAACTTTAGAGAAAAAACTATGTTGCACGATAGTTTGGAAAATCCTCAGCATATAGATGGAAAAAATCGATAGAAACTAAATCAAAATTTTCTAAATGTATCAGTAATTTTTAATAAAATTTTACTTAATCCCTAGTGTGAATTTACTGTAATTTTTTTCCAGTGCGGACGTCATTTCAATACGCAAAAAACTATTGTTGACTAAGACGATGATGGTAATAAACGGTGATTTTTAGGGGGAAGTTTTGTATGGCCGGACAGGCCTACGCCCGGACACTTGCGATTTTTAAAAAATTTGGAATGATAAAATTGTTTGGAAAGAATAGGACAATAGCACCATTAAAGTACCATTCTTTCCAAATATTTCTATCATTTTTGACGTAGGACTACGTCTATCGACAAGGTTTGGAATAGGGAGTCATTCCAAAAAATCTTTCTCGAAAAGTGGTTAGGTTTTGAACGCTTAGCGGTTTCTTGATCGATTTTCAATATTCTTACACCAATCGATCGGAAAATCTTCTAAGAATTGACCCAAATGAAGAAAAGTATGGATTCTTGATGTTGAACTATTAAAAAATTGAAAATAATGAAGCATTGTCCAACTGTAAATCCACGCTTCGTGATATCGTGATTGGTTGCAAAAGACGCCATCATAGTATTAACGTATTTTTAGAAAAAAAAGTGACGAAATCTCCCCGTCAACAGGTTGAAGATTCTTTGTGATGATTGAACCTAGACCAATTAGATATCTGTGCTTGGGAAGTACGCCAGAGAGAGTAATAAAGTTCGCTCGTCCCAACAAACTTCCTTACGAACGCGATTGAACCTAGTCCAATTTGATATCTGTGCTTGGGAAATACGCCGGACTGCGAAACCACCCCTCTTCATCAACCGATGTTAGCGTTTAAACATTAAACCTTGTCCAATTTGATGTCCTGAATGTAAACAATTTTGTTGAAATGTAAAACCACCCCTTTCCTTCAACCGATATCGCCCTTAAACATTAAATCTAGTCCAATTTGATGTCCTGAAAGTGACACTTCATAGAAAAGTGAGCGGTCACCCTTTTCTTTTGCCAGATTGCATCTATATGCTGCAAGAGTTTGTTCAAAACTGTTGTCTTTTGCATTTGACGTGACGCAGCAATGCTCAAAGCGAGGAAAATCAGCGACTCTCTTATCCGAGAATAGTTTTGAACGTTTCATTTGCTGCTTTGCGTCAGTTAGTTGCCTGCAATTCTTTGCATAGTTTCAATAAAGAAGCATTACATTTAGATTAATTGCGTTAAAAAACACAAGACAAGGACAAGACAAGGCAGGAGAGATCCGAAGTGATGTCAATGTTTATTTGACCGTCAACTCAGTATAAGGTAGTGAGGTACAAAACATTTTCCAAACAACTTTAACTTGCTTATATAGTAGCTTTCAATCATGAAAATAAATAAAAACATGTAAAAAATCAGAAAGGTTGTATTCCAGACACAACCGCGTAGGTGACGTAGAACTACGTTAGGCGGGTGTTTGCGAAGAAACCTTGACTTGTCTTTCACACCATATTGACATATGTGTGGCGTAAAATAGCGTTAAGTAAATAATTGTATCGTATTTTTGGTATGTATTTTGTGTAGTTTGTGATGCCAAAAACAAATATTTTTACCAGTGTCAGAATCGGATGACAGCCTGAATCCGTTAATTAGGTCACGACTCACGACTGCACTTCAGCTGATTCGCTAATTGGGCCGACAATTGTTTGATATTTTCAAACTCAAAAGTTCAATAGAATTTTGACATTCAAGTTGGAGCATGGCCCAACTAACGAACACCCAATGTTCACATATATATGTATTTTGATGATATCAAAAAATTGTTATGTTAAAATGGCTTGACTTTGCTACAGGTTGAGAAATCCAAATTTTTACAAGTCGATAATTTTTCAGATCGTTTCATTTATTCATTTTAATGATTGAAGGCTACTAAGTAAGCTAAAGTTGTTTGCAAAATGTCTTGTACCTTACTGCCTTATACTGAGTTGACGGTCAAATAAACATTAGCACCACTACGGATCCCTTCTGCCTTGCCTTCTCCATCATTTTCGAAAGAAATTAATGCTAGACTATTGAATAGTAAAGAATTGCAGGCAACTAACTGACGCAAAGCCGCAATTGAAACATTCAAAACTATTCTCGGATAAAAGAGTCGCTGATTGTCCTCACTTTAAGAATTGCTGCGTTACTTCACATGCACAAATATCCCTTCAGCCGTGTTTCCTTGTAAGACAACAGTTCCGAAAAAAATCTTGCAGTACCTATTCGCGACTGCGAAAGTTCGCACTTACACGAAAACCCATTGTCAAAACTTACGTGAAAACAACACTTTATTCTCACGCAAAAACCAAACAAATATTAACAACTTCGTAGTCGCGAATGTGGATACAATCTGGCAAAAGGAAATGATTTCTGCACACTTTTCTGTGACGTTTCATCTTCAGGACATCAATTTGGACTAAATTCAATGTTTAAAAATGAACTAGGTTGGAAGGAAGGGCTGGTTCTATGCTTTAGCAAAATTGTTTACTTTCAGGACATCAAACTGGACTAGGTTTGTCGCGATCCTAAGAAATCTTGTTGGTACGAGAGGGCTTTATCACTCTTTCTGGCATACTTCCCAAGCACAGATATCAAATTAGTATAAGTCTAAACGTCGTAAAGAATCTTCGACCTATTGGGACGAGGGGGTTTTGTTGGTTTTTTTCTAAACATAAAGTAAACGAAATCACAGTAAACAGTGGTGTATTTAACTGTCGTCCCTGCCTGTGGAGCAAGGCGATCACAAAGAAAATGTAATTTCACCTTAAAACTGTTCGGTAATTTTTACTAATTAATGATTGAAAAAGAATGTTACAATAGAAATCACATAATTGCTACATCTTTTATGAGTCGATCGGTATCTAAACCACGAAAATCCATTCATAATTGGCAGAGATATTAGCGTTCAAAATCTTTCATTCTTTAGTGACATTCTTTAGCGGTTGAATCCAAATTTTGGATTGACACCCTGCGGTAAGACGTAGTTCTACGTCAAAAGATTATCGACCTGCAAAAAATTATCGACTTTCAAAAATTAGAATTTTTCAACCTGCAGCATAGTCAATACATGCTACTATCACTACAAAGAGACTTACGTAGTCCTGCGTCACCTGTGCGGTCGTGTCTTGTACACTTCCCCCTATATAAAGACAAATAACATTAAAACATTCAAAATTCAAGTAAATTTGGTATGATTTTTATGAAAGCATTCAAAAAGTGTTACAAAAAAAATCAAATTCAAACATTATATCATTGACATTCATAGCATAAAAAGAAGCGCCAAGATTCCATGTCTATTTATAATACGATAGTCCATGTGATGTGTTGTGCTACAATCAAAAAATCTCTGGAAAGATAACTGGTCAATTCGTCACACTGCATAGCAAAGATAAGTTCAAACAGCAACTGATTCGAGCTGACATTTACCTGGAATCGTCGCAGGTACCGGTTCCTAGAAACTGTTACTTTATCAACCGGAATCTAGCAACTCTATTCACCGTAACTTGTCAACACAAGTTTTAGGCAGGCAGCCAGTGCCAAGTGACACATGCGCAAATTTGCTCGGAATTCCTGTAATTCCGTCGCAGCCGTTACCAGGGAATGCCCTGGTAACGCGACAACAAACGACCGCCACTGATTGATATTTTCACCGAATGTTGGTACGCACCTTGCATATCAAATTGCGTACCAAACATCGATGTGCATTCTCGATGCATGGCAATTCAGAAGAGGACACCAGGTAGTTAGTCGACAGTAGCAACCCCGACAGAGTAGCCACTTAGAATTCAGTACAAGTCGGCGACCAAAACATAAAACTTTGCACTCTCCTCGATGCACGAGGCGCTTCGTGCTGCCGCTGCTGTGCTGTGTGGCCCCCAGTCAAAACTGTCCTCCCGGACAAAAGGGTGACCGACGAAACGGATCATCGAAGCCATCCACACGTCGGACTATTGGGTAATAAATAAACTCCGCTCTGGCCATCTCCAGCTGAAATAGCGAAAAACGATGATTGTCCCGGTGCCGACCGGTCAAGTACTATACTAACAGCAGTCTGTCCCCATCCATTAATTTCATAAGGAAATGGTGTGGGACGGTTATTACGCTCAACCTGACCATCATCGCACGCAACTGTTGGGAAGTGATTATTTACGGCGTGAATAAAACCAATCAGGACAAATATTTAACCAGGAAACCGGATTCAACTTTTATTTCATGTATGAACCATCAGAACCAACCGCTAACTGGAATGATAGCAAGCTTGACAAATTGATTTAAGAGAGTATAAAAAAAAATGCACAAAAATTGTTGAAATCGACAAACAACAAACCAGTTGTGTCTTCCCTAGCCCGAAAAGCAACGGACGATTCCGGGAAGAATGGATGACGAATTAGATCCAACGGTTTTGTCTATTTTTTTGTCTATTCTACAACTGGTTTCTCTTTAACTAGGTATGAGTAGTCATTTGATTTTGTTATTCTCACGTTACACACCTTAGCAGCGCGCATTCCAGTCTTTCGGAAATGTGTGCCATTAAAGATGACAACGGCGCGCAGGATGGCGGAGAAAAAAAACAGCTCCGTTTCGTCAACCCCAAAGTGCCACAGACGGTCGCGACAGTGCCGCGAATCTGCGTCACGACTTTGCCAAAAAAAATGTTGTTTACAGCCGAACGTCGCGAAATTCGCTACGTGTTCGTCTGAGATGGTAGTTGTTTTGCCCCGTATCTTTTAACCGGCCATCCCTGTTGTTGGTATTATGGGGGCACTCCACCTAGTGAGTTGATACCATCTTTCTTCGCCGATGCATGCACCACACTTGGATCCCCGTGCCGTCGGTCGGTCCTCTGCCGTTCTGAGCTACATCAGAAAAGGCACATCTACTTGAAAACTTGATTCTCTTCGTCGCTCCACAACCGGTCCGTCAGACGGTCCGGATGGCTCGCGACGACTAGCTTTGCTCACGTTTCAATATGGTAGTGTTCGAGAGTTGAGTGAACTCTTCAACATTCGACAATAAACACGAAAACAACTTTCGTGACCCACTGCGTACGACGGGCCGCGGCAGCTTGCGCCACGTTCCGGCATTTCTCCGCAGACACTTGTGGTATCCACCTTGTGGAAAGTGTTTTTATGCGTAATGAATTGGTCTACTTCGGGCTTGCGTTCACGATGCATTCAGTTCAGTAACATCAGCAGCAGCAGCCAGCAGTAGTTGTGTGGTAGTGGTAGTGACCAGTGCCAGTGGCCGCACCAAAAGCTGATGCGTAATTTTTTGGTTATTTATACTGTGCAAAAGCGGGCGATGCAGTTCCCAAACCGGATCACTAACTAGTTGTTGTTTTTGTGCATATCTCTTTTGGTTACAACTTTGTAACCGGGTTCAAGGTTGCAGCTGCCAGCAGCGGCAGCGGTACCGGGAGAAGTTGGGTAGCTCTGCCGTCCCCCTGCTGCCAGAAGATAAATCAGCTGATCGGGCAATGTGACATTGCTCTGGACGTTCATGAACCGATGTACCAGTTGATGTTGTCCTTCAACGTGGTATTAAAGTTAAGGCTCCGTCAAGTAAAGGATTTGCGTTTTAAAATATATAAATACATGTTGTCAGTATTGGTTAAATCTATATAACATTGAGTTGACCACTAGAAAAAAACGACCAGCGTTAGTTAAGTTCTATCAACAGGGAATTCAACCATCGCTTCGCTCGTAATGCGGAAAATTTTGCAATGCCTTAAATAGTTACACTCAAATTTAACCTGTCGAGGACGGCATGCAACTCTATACATGCACACAACACTTCTTTCGCCGTGACATTCCTCTCGATCTTTTTACGATGACAAACGAAGATCGTCGCGTCGGTGGGATTGACGGACGTTGTCTCGTACTAACCTTGGCGAGTCGTTAACTTGATTTATTTTCGTTCGTTTCTACTTATCCTTCGATCACGAAATAAACGCAACTGGATTGAAACTTTATTATTTCTCGAAAAAGCGAAAAAGACAAGTGAGTGAGGGTTGTTGATTGCCATGGTTAAACAAACATATTGACCTCACATACATTGATCTGTAGGTGCGAACAACAACTTGTACAGGAACTGACCACGAGCAATATATGAAGTGCCCCGCAATCCTAGCAACTTTTTTGCATAACCGATTCTCGAACATCTGATGTCACACAGTTAGAAACAAGTAAAATAAACAACCACCTCCGTCCTACTGAAACGGAACAACGTACGCTCCATAGATTTACAGTCGTAGGCAGTAACCCCTTCGTCAGGTCGTAAAAGATCGTCGCCCCATCATCGTTCGTAGTTCCCCACGGCACCAGTAAGTATTGTCACTAGAGAGTTATGCATACACGATGGAGCGAACGGCGATATTGCAACATAAATCTCCACCATCCCAGAACCTGCTTCGAATCTCTTTCTTTTCAGCAGTTCCGTACAGCCACAGCTCCCGACCGACCACAGCACAGCTTCCTCTCGCGTGCATCGCAAAGGAACTTCCACATCATTAGAAGGAAGAAAAGAACATCTTTTTGTTTACGGTCGCTTCAAGATGCAAGCATTGTAACGTGATTCCTATTGCTGCTGCTGCTGCTGTTGCTGATGATGATGATGCTGCAACTGCTGCCAAGAAGAAGTACTTCCAGTGGCAACAACTGCAACCGGCTTGGAAGTTTGAATCAAAATACATGGCAAAACGAGAAGAGTTGAATCAGATTTTTATCGTCTAAATTTGTGGCCCCTAATTCATAAAATTAAGATCACTTATTAAATAACAAACAAGCTTAAGCGACCTTATGTTTTCCCAAAACACACCGGGTTGTTTCGTGACTGACGTATAATTTGCTTTCAAAAATTATCTTTGCGTCATAACTTAAGGTTTGACCCCATTCTACCTTGCTTTTCTTCGGAAACATTTTCAATCTGCAGCCGCCGCACACTTGCTGCTCTTCAGCAGATTCACCAACCCGCAGCAATAAAATTGGCTGCCGCTGATGATGCTGATTGTCAAGAGGGGAAGTACGGATGATGATCTTCCTTGAAATGGGTACACATCGCATCCCGACAGCCAACCAACCAACCAGCCAGCCAGCCAGTCGTACAGGTTCAGGTGAATGCGGGAGGAAGACATGGCAGTAATGTTTTGCGCAGGAGAAAATGCATTCGTACTATGTGTAGGTATAGGTATGCCCCTACCTGCATATAAGAACGAACCCACCGCTGGATGGCGAACGATTCGCACAAAGAACCGGATCTCGTTTGGTGTTTTGCTTTGACCCCCTCCCTGCCCTTCCCGACGTCGGTTCGGTTTTAGATGCACTCGAATCGAGGTTATGGCAATCGTTTTAGAAGGCGAACAACAAACCAGGTGAGATAAAGCAAACAATAAGCGCTGTATACAATTTTGAGAAAGGAACAAGAATTTCTAGTAGTTAACAGTCACTGGATTTTAAATGTTTCTTTTTTTTCAATTCTCATACTTAGAGTAATAAAACAAACATAAAAACAGCGATATAATATCGCTTTCTACTCTGATGGAACAAGAACAAAGAAATTAAATAGCTTTTTAATGCACATCAGTACAATTCTAAAATTAGCCTTTAGAAAAGTTTACGATCTAACTGTGGGTTGGAATGTTACATTTAACAAATACAGGGTAAGTGAACCGAATTTAACATCTGAGCACTTGAAATGTGCTGTTGTAAAAACTTTTTCCTTTCTTTTATTGACGTTGCAGTTTAGTTATGTTCAACTTTCTTGTGGAAGGAGTGAATGCTGTCGTGAAGAAATTTTAATCTACTGAACTGCAGGAACAATATAGTCATTTGCAACAATACTCTTCGCTGTGTAAAAATGTGAAGAATTAACCAATTGGGAGAGCGAAATAAAAAAAAATCAATGTTAGACTTCCCTTTGGTAAACTGCGCGGTGGTATAATTGAAAACAAACTCGAGCGGCAATCGAAAGTTGTGGGTTCAAGTCTCACCCAGTCTGTCTATTATCATGACGATTGTCAAGCACTAATACACACTACATACATTCTGTTAATAGGTTAGGTACCGCCTCTGTGTCACAAAATAAAGGTCCCTGTAACGAGGCACATTTTTGGCTTGTCAGGTACAAGCAAAATTGCCATATTCACTGTGAAAAAACCTACGGGATAAGCCAATAGTAACACTGAACCTTTCTTATGATAATCATGCAGGATTCAATGTTACGGAACGTGTGCCCTACTAACTGATAAACGGTTTTTTATTTACTTTATTTTGCTTGACATTGAAGGTAACAGAATGTAGTTTCAACAGGACGAAGCGACATGCCACACTATTAGTGAAACAATCAATTTACTGAGAACGAATTTCGTCAATAACATAAGCTTAACTAACGAAACGAAACTAACGAAACGAAACTGATTGACTGTCAAGATCGTAAATTCGGATAGGTTTCATTTATTATTATTCTTTTATTATTATTACTAGCTGACCCGACAAACTTCGTATTGCCACAAATCAAACTGTGTTGTACATAAATCGTGAATCTCGGATGACCTTTGTCACAATCTAGAGTTTTGCAAGTTGCTGGGGAGTTCATGGGTATTTTAATATACAAATTTTCCTCAGAGTAAAGTAGAAAACAACACCCCCATTGTTTAACCAGATAAAATAAAGCGGATAGCATTTAAATATTCTGCATCATTACAAACCATTTCGCCGAATACTATTTTGCGGAACACCAATTCTCGGTTGACCATAACGCGGAATATAGAGTTTCGCAGAATACCATTTCGCGAAAAACCTTACGCGGGATGTACCATTTCACGGAAAATCTTTTCGTAGAAAGTACCATTTCGCAGGGGTGACCCAACTGAAGGAAAGTAATAGAGGTCAGTAGATCTAGGAAAATAAATAAATAAACCTAGATAGAGGTGATATCTACGGAGGGCTGCTCCAAAAACACCCACATGCCAAATATGGTTCCATTTGAATGATTAGTTCTCGAGTTATGAGGAAATTTTTATTTCATTTGTATAGGAGCCTCCCCTCCTAAAATGGGGAGGAGTCCTAGTTCAACATAGAAAAAATTCTTGCCCACAAAATTTTCACATGCCAAACTTGGTTCCATTTGATTGATTAGTTCTCGAGTTATGAAGAAATTGTATTTTATTTGTATGGGAGCCCCCCTCCTAAAACGGGAAGGGGTCATAATTCCCCTCCTAAACAGGGGAGGGGTCTCAATTCACCATAGAAAAAATACCTGTCTCCAAAAACACCAACATGCCAAATTTTGTTCCATTTGCTTGACTAGTTCTCGAGTTATGAGGAAAATGGTATTTTATTTGTATGAGAGCCTCCCTCCTTAAAAGGTAAGGGATCTTTGTTTGTTCGATTTAATCGACGTTTTTCGGCGAAATAAGTATGAAGATTTTTAATTACCAGTTAGTCCGGACGTTTCGAGCTACTACTGGTCTTCGCTCATCATCTGCGGACACTAAACACTATATTAGGCACATTTACAACATAAAACATATTACAAATTCTTAACTTACACTTTTTCGTCCATTAGGTTCTACTTGGTTTATCTTTCTCTTTACTATGTCTTACTTTCTATTTCTCTTTCTCGCAAGTTTTTTGATTACAGGGTCATATGCAGCTTTGAACGTTGCGGAATCTACTTGTCTATTCACAACATTGTTCTCACCTTTAATTTTAATGTAAAATGTTTCCGCTATTAGTCTAGTGTTATGTTTAGTTATCATAGAGAAAATACACACGCCCTGGCAGGTGTTGTGGGTTCAAATCCGGTTATAATCTCTGATTACAGCTTGGTTCGACCCATGCACCTTCCAGCATTGGACAAAAGATAGGAGTCACAACGACAACTTGTTAACCATAGCTACCTATTACCCCCCCTTCCTTTCCACCCTTCCCCTTCATTCCCGAAAAAATCCTTCTTCATTACTTTCCCTTACCGTCCCTTCATCAATTGTAGAATCATCGTTCCATTTGCTTGATTAGTTCTCGAGTTATGAGGAAATTTGTATTTTATTTGTATGGAAGCCCCCCCTCCTAAAGCGAGGAGGGGTCATTATTTCCCTCCTAAACAGGGGAGGGGTCTCAATTCACCATAGAAAAAATTCCTGTCTCCAAAAACACTAACATGCCAAATTTTGTTCCATTTGCTTGATTAGTTCTCGAGTTATGAGGAAAATGGTATTTCATTTCTATGGGAGCCCCCCCCCCTTACCTAAAAAGGTAAGGGATCCTAATTTATCATAGAAAAAATTCTTGCCTCCAAAAACACCCACATGCTAAATATGGTTCCATTTGATTGATTAGTTCTCGAGTTATGAGGAAATTTTTATTTCATTTGTATAGGAGCCTCCCCTCCTAAAATGGGGAGAAGTCCTAATTCAACATAGAAAAAAATTTTGCCCCCGAAACTTTCACATGCCAAACTTGGTTCCATTTGAATAATTAGTTCTAGAGTTATGAGAAAATTTGTATTTTATTTGTATGGGAGCCCCCCCCCTTAAAGTGAGGAGGGGTCCTAATCCACCATAGAAAAAATTCTTGTCTCCAAAAACCTTCACATGCCGAATTTGGTTACATTTGCTTGATTAGTTTTCAAGTTATGAGGAAATTTGTATTTTATTTGTATGGGACCCCCCTCCTAAAGCGAGGAGGGGTCATTATTCCCCTCCTAAACAGGGGAGGGGTCTCAATTCACCATAGAATAAATTCTTGTCTCCAAAAACCTCCACATGCCAAATTTTGTTCCATTTGCTTGATTAGTTCTCGAGTTATGAGGAAAATTGTATTTCATTTGTATGGGAGCCCCTTCTCTTAGTGGGGAGAAAGGTCTCTAACCATCATAGGAACCTTCCCTAGCCCCAAAGCACCCTACATGAAAATTTTCACGCCGATCGGTTCAGTAGTTTTCGATGCTATAAGGAACATACGGACAGACAGACAGAAATCTATTTTTATAGGTATAGATTTTCGACTGTAAGTGGTTTTGCTATGCTATCAGTTTTGCTCAGCGCTAGCGGCGCAGAGAATAGTCGGTAATTTCCATGTATGAGTTTTCGTGTTCCGTGGCAAGTTTCGTTGTGCAGGGTTTTCTAGCTTTAGCAAGCGAAAAAGAATAGAAATTTGTATATTAAAGTACGAAGATGGGCAGTATTCCTATGCTCTGAAATTTGCATGTAAGCGTTCTTGATTGTTACTAACAATACAGAAACACTTACCGTACTCAAGAACGCTTACAAATTTTGTTAGTTATCACTCAAGTATTTTTTTAAACGGTTTATTTTTGCAATTTGAAAACAAAAACTACAAGGTATACAGCCCTAAGGGTTGTACGAATGGGTGACGTAGGACTATATGTTTATAAGAATCTATGAGTGCCATTGTTTAAAAGAGAAGAGCGAAATATTCAAATTCAAATCTTCATTGAATGCAATGGTGGATTTGAAAATACGTGGACGGGGGTTCATAAGTACAACGTCTGCAGCCATCGAGACACAGAAGATTTCTTTTAAAATTACTTGTGTGTATCATAAAAGTTGAAATAGTAATGAATGACCAGCCCACAGATTATTGTATTAAACATGAATATGCGTAGCTTGACATGTTTCAATAATCTTACTTTTACTCGCTTGTGCCCTTTAAAAGGGCCATTGGTTACAAATACCATTAAAGCCAAAGCACGTTAATCGCAAATATGACGTGCCATTCGAATGTCCTTCTCTTTTGACATGAATAGCAAGAGGCATGAAAGTTAACGGCTTCGATTCACTGTCTTTTGCTCCGAGAAGGTGTTACTAGTTTACTTTCACACTTACCGCTTGTTGCATATCAGAAAATATGACACGTACGCAAAAATTTCTGTTGTATTTGAATGAGAGTCCTTATCCTCCTACCACAGGGATGAGGGGTCTCAAACCATCATAAACTAAATTCATATCTCCATAAACCCTTACATGCCAAATTTGTTTCCATTTGCTTGATTAGCTCTCGAGTTATGAGGAAATTTGTATTTCATTTGTATGAGAGCCCCCATCTTAGAAGAGGAAGGGGTCTCAGTACACCATAGAAAAAAATCCTACCCTCTAAAACCGCCACATGCCAAATTTGGTTGCATTTGCTTGATTAGTTCTAGAGTTATGAAGAAATTTGTATTTCATTTGTATGGAAGCCCCCCCTCTTAGAAGGGGAAGAGGTCTCAGTACACAATAGAAAAAATTCTTGCCTGAAAAAACCCACACATTCCAAATTTGGTTCCTTTTGATTGATTAGTTCTCGAATTATGAGGTAATTTGTATATTATTTGTATGGGAACCCCCTCCTAAAGAGGGGAGGGGTCTCAATTCACCATAGAAAAAATTCTTGCCTTCTGAAACCCCCACTCGCCAAATTTGGTTCCATTTGCTTGCTTAGTTGTAGATTTAAGAAGACATTTGCATTTCATTTGTATGGGAGCCCCCCCTCTTAGAAGGGGAAGGGGTCTCAGTACACCATAGGAAAAAATCCTACCTTCTAAAACCCCTGCACGCCTGATTTGGTTCCATTTGCTTGATTAGTTCTCCAGTTTAGAGAAAATTTGCGTTTCATTTGTATAGGCCCTCCCAAAAAACCGTCTCTGAACTGTTCTGGAACTCACTGGCAAACGCGGCTCATATCTTATCTTTGATGCTGTTTTTAACGGATCAATATTGGACAACCGTTTGATTAGACCGTCACCTTTGCAAGGGATTTGCGAGGATGTCCAGTTGCTAGACGAGATTTTGGGTCATGGAGAGCATTGAAAACGAAAGTTTTCAATCTACCAAGAAAGACTGCGATCTCTCGTTGGGTTTTACCCTGCGTGGCCATTTGACGGATAACTGCCCGCTAGGTTCCATCGTCATAACCTGTTGCACTTTTCAAGGATTTAGGAAGAGAAATGTCACTGCTATTTTTAAAAACAGATGAGCAATAAGAAACAACTCGGAACGCCATATTTGAGCCCTTTCAGATGAGGGTACCATCTATTTGCTGTCAGTTGGGCGCGTGACAACGCTCACAAGGTACAGTTAGTACTATACTAATAGCTAAGGTGATAATTGATTAAACATGCATCAAACTAGTATATGAATCACTCCTCATCAGTTTCCTAAAACATCGTAAATTACTGGAAAGCCATGAATCAACATTAACGCTGATTGAACCACACTATTGGCACAACCAGGAAATATTGCTCAAAAGCGGAATTACGCGAACACACTCATCATATGTAAATCGGCAGGAAACTCCCCATGCACTTATTCCAGCTGAAGACGGTAAAAAAAATTTCTATCACTACTAACTGCCGATCCGCTGTACCGATTGACAGGAAAAATAAATAAACCACAGCAAAAACGGCTTAGCACAAAATAAACACGATTTACTGTATAGTACACGTATGTAGAGTGACGACCATTATACAGCCTCAAAAAATATGAATAATGAATGAGAGGAATGACGCCGGCGGTTGACTACAAAATGCAGGCAGAGGTACCTCTACCGCTCTACCTCTTCGTACAACGTAATTTACGAGAACCGTCGCCCACGTCCAAGTAGCGTCATCCGGTTCACAAATATGTGGCACAGATGTTGTCTAAGCATATGATCGTCTCATCCTCTCCATATTACATTCCGTTCTGACTCATTAGCACGCCGCGAGTGAACAACGCTGTTACGTTTACGTACTGCCCCATACTGCTACATACAGCCTTTGGGAGTACTCCGGTAATTTAAAGCGCTTAATCAATGTATTCCTAAGAAATGTTGTAGCTATTCCAGGAAGCGCTCATGAATGGGTGTGTTCGGTGGTATTAATTGTAGCGTAAAATGCTCTATTCCCACATTCGGAGCCGATACCAGTGACGTATTCGGGAATCGTCAGAACCGAGTTAGTCTATGAAATCATCGTTAGCTGTTCGAAAAAAAAAATCAGAACGATTATCACGTTCCAGCGTTACGTAAATTCCCACATACGTCGATGATTCGTTCGTAGTAAAGTTCAGCTATATAGCTATGTGAAGCGCGATCGAGTAAAAGAGCACCGTAAATGACCGGATGCGTGGCTAGTGGGAACTAATACCAACAGCAAGTGATATGGCTGCTCACTGGAAGCACACAAGTGTGGGTATAGATGATCAAATAAGAACGCCTTCGTAGGGCAAGCAAGGGACACGTGATGTTACCTCAAGCCGTAGGTGCTGTTGCTAGCTACTACTTGGCGGATCACCAGAGCACAGCATCGGCCAGCTAAAAATACGATAACTTCACACGCTCACGCTTCCTCCGGGATGATTATGTTTCTTTCCTGCTCTCGAATTGCTGCTGCAAATTTCTACTCGACCGTATCTCTATGTTTCGATACGTACCTCGCCTCGCACCCATCCCTGTGAATGCAGCCAGAGCATATGCGCTCACAAGCGAACGAAAAACACTCTCGGAGATTCATTGAACTCCACGACAAAGCGCGATGACCCACAGGTGGGCTGGGTTACCGCTTTGGAATTGATAAAAATCGAGTGAATGAAAATGTATCGCAAAAAATACGCAGCAAAGTTCAATAGAATTATTGGAAAATAAATTTTTTTGTCGTCAAAAATATTCCATAAATATCAACATCAAAGCGAAAGTTCAGATCCGTTCTAGTACCTACCTATCGGTACTATACTGACGACAAAGAACGAAAGCAGAGGAAACAAACCACTATAGAAGAACCGGTTGCATTGCCGTCATCGTCGTCGTTTACGTCTTGGCAACCGTTTGATGGAACCGCACTTCCGCTAATTCATCCGCTACGTATGCGGGTAACATATTGCTAACCAAATTAACATGCAAGCGGCCGCTGGCTCGATGTCGATGTCGAAACGCCGAACAGACGCTGCAACTACAGTTAGCTTGAACGCTTTATATTTAGCAGGCCTTACCGCCCTATTCACTACGGTGGTGACCACCGTCACGGTGAACAGCTTTCGATGTTGATGATCATTGTTTTGAAATGCAGTGGCAGAATAATATGTAAACCACGCAAAGGCCAGCTCCTAAGCCCGTCTTCGTCCATTGCGATATGTGATTACGTACAGCATGCATGCATGCTGGTGGCTGTAGGTACGGCTGGTCTAATCGGGGCAAAACTCCTTACCAATCTCAACAAGCTAGAAAGAGTTGAGCAGTTTTAATTAAGGGTTTCCTTCGAATGCATTCAGACGAGATTCTCTTTACTCAGGAGGGATGTCAGAACTAATCTCAATCCACCCAATAGTGACTGTTTGTTTTTGTTATGCAGTCGCATATTTTGAACTATCTTTCTGCAATAAACAACACTCCTTTATAGGAAATATTCCATCAACTTCATTCAATAGCAAACAACTAAACTATCAGGAAATAGGTTCGAATCGGTTTTGTTGTTGCAGAGAAGATCAAATAAAATGATTAGTTTATCAGCAAACATCTTTTTTTCTGTGAAATTACAGTTTTTCTCTACTAAGGCAGATAAAAAATCAAACCATATATGCAACTGATCCACCACGTACCCACATAACAGTTATTTCGAATTTTTCAATATTGATTGTAACAACACGGCGTACACCATAATGGTTCATGCAGCGAGCAATTTGCATATCTGCATTTAGGTACACAACAGTACAACCCTCCATTCCATCATCAATAACGCCGCGGCGGATTGCTTTGCAGCAGAGAGCACGTGCCAAATTTATGCATTTGTACGCCGCAATCTGCTGCGCTTCGGTTCTAAATGTCGGCTATGTTGAATGCACGTAACTGCTTGGTGGAAAACTGAAGGGTCTCTTACTGCTGGGCGGCGCGTATGATTCAACCCGGCCGGCTGGCTGGACTTAGAGAGCGTTTCGTCCGGACCGGATATGAGGGTATCGCAATACGCAGTCGAACTGAACTTCTCCGCCTCAAATCTGCAAATGAAATCGAACTAATCCGGTTTGTTGGAGATTAAAAAATCGTATTACTAGATTTGTTAGACCATGAGGGGTCGATCAATTGCCTGAAACAGAGTGTGTTTAAATGTGTCTTGTTCCTTTCGAACCAACATGCAAGAAATCTATATACCGCCATTCGGGGTAAGATTGTGCCACGGGGGTGAGATTGTGCCACGGGGGTGAGATTGTGCCAAAAACCAAAAATGTTTATTTGTGAAAATTTATTGTATCTATAGAAACTGGTGACCTAAATTCAAAATGATGATGAACATAACATTTTATTCATAACAGATAATATTAGCAAACCATTTAGCCTAAAAAGGGTTTCAAAGTTTGCGATCAAAAATACTCGGAAATAACGCTTGTAAACAATGTCCCGCATAAACCAACCCAAACAAGAAATCACATCAACTTGCTATTTTGAAGATATATAAACTAATCATTTACAATGTATTGACAGATTATTATGCGTTGGATAAGTTTTGATTGCGAAAATTATATTTTTCGAAATTTCGTACTTTTCGAGCTTCACGGTGGTGAGATTGTGCCAAGCCATAATGATCGATCCAATTTATGGATTTCACATACACAACAAAAATACGTCAGTATACACCAGTACACTCACATTCCTTACTATTGAGCACAATATTCTGACAGATTAGATTGCATCATCCATTTTGGAGCAAACAGCATCATAGGTGTGCTAAATAATTTAATCTAATTTTTACTTTTTCTCTGGAAATTTCAGATACTTTGAATAAACACTCTAATATAAGACGAATATATTATACCGTGTATAAACTGCCAGTTTTAAGGAGGGGGAGGGGGTGGGATAGGCCACATGTTCTGCGGCCGCGGGTTCTCGAACGAAGTAATGGTTACTTTTGTTAAATGTTCAAATAGGTATGCCCCCTTAGGATACACCTCTTCATATACCTCCCCTTATTAACCCTAGAAACGCTACTGGCTATATAAAGGCTGCCCATTGACTACGAACTCACTTTTAGTTATTTCAGACCTCTCCGGGTTATTTTCGTTCATACTTTTTGAATGATGCGTTGTTTTTGGACGACACCCGGCCCCTAATAGTCCACTTAGTTCATGGACGGCCCCATGTGAACTACTTTATACTGATATGTATGTGTATTGTTTATAAACATGCTAATGTTCACTGTTTAGGTATTTACCTTAACTTTATGTTTTTGGCACAATGTCACTCCCTAGAAGGGGTGAGATTGTGCCAAAGTTCATGCACTTCCAATAAAATTAGGTATCATTGTAACTAAACCATCTCTATGGTAATTGTTAATTGAACAATTTAGTATATATTGAAAGGTTTGAAATCAACTTAGTTCCGAAATTGTGTGTATACTTAGCTAAAGAACAAAAATATATGCTTTTTTGGCACAATCTCACCCCGGATGACGGTATACAGAAGTGAGCGTGAGTTGATATAAGAGAATCAGCACTGGGGGGTTGACAAAGCGGGGAGGGTTCGTAATAGGGGGGAGGCCATAACTCCGAAATGCCTAGACGGTTATTCATCAAACTTGGGATAATTGTTCCTTGGCATAAGAGAATCAGCATTGAGGGGTTAACAAAAACGAGGGAGGGAGGTTCCCTGATAGGGGGAAGGTTCCTAATAGGGGGGAGGCCATAACTCCGAAACGCCTTGACTGTTCTTTATCAAACTTGGCACACATGTTCCTTAACATCAGGGAATTTACACGGGTTGACAAATGGGGGAGGGGAACTAATAGGGGGCACCATATCTCCGAAATCAAGGGGGGGGGGCTTCGTAACAGGGGGAGGTCATAACTCCGAAATACATGGCCGGTTATTCATCAAACTTGGCACACATGTTGGGACTAATTGGGGGGAGACAATTCCGAAGCGCCTTGACCGTTCTTTAACAAACTTTCATACGTGTTCCTTGATAGAAGGGAATCAGAACTGAAGGGGTTGACAAAAGAGGAGGGGAGCAACAGGGGGAAGACTCCAAAATGTTTGGACGGTTCTTCCTTAAGTGACGGTGGGACAAAAAAGGGAGCTGATGACAAGTGGTTGCTGACAGGAGGTTGCTGACAGGAAGGGGGGAGTAACGCCCACATGACAATAACAATTTATCCGTACAACAGAAAAAATCAAAATACGAAACACTAAACGGCAATGCTCGCAGTTGTAGATTTGTCTAGTGTAATTATGCGCCGAATCAAAGTGACCCGTATAAAAAGTGTTCGACCATTAGTGCTAAGTCAAGTGTTACTGGCCGACTCTATTTGAGTCACAGGTGCAATCATTCAAACAGTGTGGAGTTGATCTGAGAACACCATGTTTTTCCCATGATCAGCTTTATGTGACATGTTCCAGAGTGGGCTCGGCCACTAATTTATGCATACTTGCTCCTGGTGATGAAACTGAAAACATTGTTGACAAACAAGTTTTGTCTTGAAGTGAGATGAAAGGAATGCCAGGTTTTTTTGTATCCATGGAAGAAACACTGTTGCACCTTCTACTTTTTTTGAGAAGTACAATAACAAAACTATTCATTACCTATGGGTGGGGTGGCCAAATAGGATAAATGTCTTTGTTTCTCTTTCATTATAGGGTTTTATAGGAATTTCCGTACAGAAAACAGATGTGTAGTTGGCCGGGTAGACAAAAGAGGGGGAGCTGACAAATGGGGAGGAACGCTCAAAAGAGGAACAAACGTTATATTTTTGCATTATAAGCATTTCGGTTACAATACAGGGTGCTCCACCTTTTATGTCAGTATGAAAACATTGAATAACTTTAAGAAAAAACAACCGATTTCTATTAGTAATGCATTTTTATTTAGGTTGGTTCCTTAAAATTTTCTTGGTTTAGTTTTTGAAAACAATATCAATTCAGTGACCACCTTTATTAGAAATTACAAATTGACTCCTTTTTTCCGCGTTTTTCTTTACCTTTTTAAGCATCTCGGGTGTTATAGCGTCGATTTCCGTACGAATATTTGCCTTGAGCTCGTCAATAGTTTATGGATGGTTAGCGTAAACGTTGCTTTTCAGATAACCCCACAAAAAGAAGTCCGGGGGGGGGGGTTAAATCAGGTGATCTGGGTGGCCAGTCAATATCGGATCTTTTTGACACCAGACGTCTCGGGAATTTTTGTTGCAGAAATTGAATTGTTGAATTCGCAGTGTGGCATGGTGCACCGTCCTGTTGAAACCAGTAACCTTCTAGACCTTTTTCGCGCATTCGTGGGCAGACATAATGAGCCAACATCCACCGATATCGATTTCCATCGACAGTTTCATTTTCTTTGAAAAAATATGGACCAATGATGGTTTTGGCGCAAATCCCGGCCCACACAGTTATTTTCCGGTCATGCAAGGGCATTTCGTGAATCTCGTGAGGATTCTCCGTTTCCCAAATGCGGCAATTTTGCTTATTAACACCGCCAGAGAGGTTGAAATTGGCCGCGATATTTTTTCCGATATGCACGTTGAGTTAACACAATGGAACGACTATTTTCGATGTAAAGTGTCACTATTTCAGCGCGTTCTTTCGGTGTGAAGCGATACATGGCAAAAATTGTACTGGAATGGCGTTTCCAAAACATATCTAATGAAAGAAATCGGTTGGTAAATGTGAAAGTTATACAGCGTTTACATACCGACATAAAAGGTGGAGCACCCTGTAACTGATGTACAAGTGGCTGTGAGATAAGACCGAGTAAGACAGGGCACTCAGCTAGTGCTAAATAAATTTTAAGAACTATATCATCATTCGAAACAACGCGAATGGAAGTGGGCCCAGATTGCTACTTTGATGGACACTAGAAAAGTTCAAGAACCGTTCAAATGTTTTACTTCAGCTATTCTCATATTTTGTCAATTTAGCATTATTTTCTGATGCACTGAACCTATAGACAGCCGTTGGATCATAACTCGATATTTAATTTTATTGGATGTTGCTTTGAAACATGTAGCCAAACTCGCCAACGTTTCGACTATTATTGTTGGGAAACCCTTTGAAAAGGAACAAATAACTTGTAAATAATGGTTCAGTGTCCCGTACACTAACAGCTGGTTGTCAAGTCTGTCATAAAGCTTGGATTATTAAAGGAACTAGATACGCCAGTCTTTGATTTCCTCATACATGAGTAAACAGTATGCCATCGCCTGCTCATTTTACGCAAGTGTTAGTGAGAGATGATATAGTCAAACGTGTGTCTATAAAAACGCTCTACAAACACTAAAACAGGTTAGTAAACACTAACACACTAAGACAGGAGTCAGGTCATACAATAGAAGCCTAGACTTTACTTTACTTTACACGGCAAAAGTATCGAAGTTTTAAAATCATTTTTCACAGAGGCTTTGAAACATATCATATATTTTAAGCTTCTAATTTCGTCTGCCCTGCGAAACCAATACTTATAAAAGCAACGAAATTCCCTACCTTTCCGCATTCCGCATTCCGGACGCTTACCAATAGTAAAATTATTAGAAAATGGTGTGATACATACCTGAAAAGAGATAAAAAAGTATGAAAATGGTTATAAGTCAAATCATTATGTTTAATATTCTAACTATGCTAATAAAACTAAAAATTAATAATTAATCTCCACATCACCGAATACTGATAAAGTGTGTTAAAAATTATGTAAAAACATAAGAAGCAGACAAGACAGAATACGTTTGGATGAAACGGAACAGAATTGGACAGCATCACAGCGACAAGCCTTCGACGAGTGTTTAATCGGATTATAAAATCAACGTTATTGTGACTGTCTTCAGGCTGCAATGCACGCTGATCTACGTTTCTGTGTGACTTACTTCCCCATGCCGTTGTACTTGGACGATAGACGACCTACTGCCCTTCGTCTCGGAGCTTTTAACTCATAACAGATAAGGTTTTCAGTTCTTTAAAATGTGTGCCTGTTAATAGCATTATGGATTGAAGTGTTAGCCTTGTGTTAGCGACACGGACACGGAGCTTATAGGCACGTTCACATCTGAGGAGAACTCGGGTGTCGCCTCGCCTACTTCCCCGTTTTCGGGTTTATTAAAGCAAGTATCGCGTAAAGCGAAACCACATCCGTATTTCTCGCTAGAGCACATAACCAAACTCAAAGTCTATTCCGAGGAATCGTTCCATGGTTCCATGAGTTGTGTTTTTTCGGAACCAAACAAAACCATTAAATATATACAAATTTTCAAAGATCTGGATAAGCAATATTCGGTTGTAACCGACATCCTGAAGGTTCGCTCTAATTATTTGCGTGTGACTGATATCGATCTCAAACAAACGCGCTTGCTTGCAGTGAGCTGCTAACGCGGAACTGACAGTTTGACATTGCTCGCATCGTAGAGATCGATTACGTGGTCACCGAAACGGGTTTGACTGTCCAAAAACTTAAGTATTTTGGGTTTGGTCGTTTCAAAAACTCAAATTTGAAACCTATAAAGATATTGGATTGCAAGCGATAGTATTTTGTATCGTTCGACGGAAGAAGCAGAAAGTATACATTATCAATCCCATTTTGGGTGACACTCGCTGAATGCCTAACAACGTTGGCGTGAATTCCTTTGTCGTAGATACTGAAAAGTGTGTTGAGTGTGGGGAGACTATACATAAGCTCTCAACATGCCCCGCGTACAAATTTCGCAGCTACAGATTTAAGTTAGTTGGCTTGCCGTCCTAGGACAAAATCTGATAAACAATGTTTCTCCAATTTACTCGGTCGTGAGATACCGCTCTCCAATTCCTCGGACACAGTATACTTCCCGCCAGATCCACCTGTTCTAACCATCTTGCTCGCTGAGCCCTTAGTCGTCTTGTTCCTGCAAGGTAGTTGTCCGGCATCCATATCCTCCACCTCCATACTCCTGTACGCGGCCGAGGATCGTTCTTAGCACTTGTCTTTCGAAAACTCTGAGCACTCGCAAGTTCTCCTCCTGCATTGTCCATGTTTCATGCCCGTACAACCAGTCTAATGAGAGTCTTGTACAGGATATACTTTGTACGGGGGCTTAGTCTGCTCGCCCGCCATTGCTTGTGCCACAGATACAAGCAATCTTTGAAACGTGCTTTCGTAGAGATATTGAAAAAGGCCACTTACCCGGACCCTATCCCAACCCTGAAACCCTCTGAGGTTTTGTACCTATACAACATTCAGTCGATATTTATGTAAGATCATACGAAAAAGCGGCTGAAAAACCACACATGGTTTGACCCGTTTCGAAATAAAATTAAAATAGGCAAATGTTTACAACCGTGTGGATCAAGGATATAGTGATGTCGAAAATAAAGATAAATCTAGATCACTAGGGCGTGCGGGAGGTTTAGGAATACGTGTCATGGTAATTCCAATTCGCAATATCAGAGAAATTCATAAATTCAGATTCTGGTTAGAAAAAAGGATAGGTTAAGGTTTTTTTGTGTTGCTAGAAGTGCTTAAAACTCCTTTAAGGAACTCAAATTAACAAGCCCTGGAGAATCAGTGCTCCAGGAGCCGCAAGGTAGCTGTATAGGATCATTACTACTAACTTTTGCATACCATACCATGCGAAATGTGCCAAATAACTTATATCGAAATTCGTTCAACTATAAAATCATTAGTTGATCGAGACCATAATGAGCCCCCGGCTTATCATTTTAACAATCGTAGCACGTAATAGATTTGAAAATTGCGAACGACGAAAAAATAAAATACCATAACATTGACTTAGTTGTATCCAGAAATCCAGAAATTTTGATTTGATTCGATTCGAAACCAACCGTACATCTACTCTGGTTACCAATCTAACTTTCCGCTCGTGCTGGAAAATCACTCGAAAGAAACGTTTCCGAGGGAAATTCGCTTCGCTTCGGAGAATTGTCAAAGATTACCTTGTCTTGTCTGTGTATATTTGCATTCCACGGTTGCAAAAGCAAGTGCATTCAAAGAAAACGGTACGACTATAACATAAAATACTGCACCACCACCACCTCCATCCCTCCACGATCAACCACCCCATTACGACTAGGGGGCCATCACGTCACCGCCAGTCAGTTTGCCAGCGCGCACCATGCAGCTAAGTGCATTCCATGGTAAGTCTCGCAACGGTTAGACCATTTGCATATATAGGACAAACACAGCTTCATTCGTGGAACCGATAGAAGAATAAGGTGTTCGCCTTCGGTTCGAAAAATGATGGCGCAATGGGGGAAAGCCAAGGCACCTTCTGCTGCTCATATGAAAGGTGTACATCAACGTTTCGCCACAACGGTTACGAGGCACGACGCAGGCAACGGTACGGTCAGTGGCTTGGCTGGTGGAGTCTGGCCTGGCCGTCGGTACGCCAATACACATGAAATCTTTCTTTTCTTCCTTCATCAGTTGCATGTACACAGCGCACAATGCAACACTCATATACTTTTCCCTTGAATCGTTCATTTCTCACATATCACACCACCATAAGCGAGTGTTGGATGCAGTTGTGCTATACAAAAACAAACGCTTCGAGGGCGCAAAATATAGGTCAAATATTTATTACAAACTTGGCTGTTTGTTTTTGTTAGACACCGCTCGACTCGACTCCCCGGTTGACCACCATTCACACTGCGACTGCCACAGGACCTACCGTCGCGTCCGCGTCCGTGGGGTGTTCTATCGATGCCCCGCCAACAGTGTCGTCGCTGCTCGATTCACGTAGATCGTGACTGTACAATTTCCCGGTACATTCAAACCGCAGTCCATATAATGCAGTGCGCTCATTTCCTCCGTCCCGTCCCAGCCGCTGCCAGCCACAGCAGTGCACTTTTTCGAGGAGACTATTATAGTTGTTAGTTGCATTAGATTGCCATGTTGACGAGAAACACGACTGTTTAAAGTAGTGTACTAAAATCCAACATGCGGCCGAACAGCAAATAAGAACAGAGTTGGATTTCTGTTGAATTAAACATAATTTATTCAAAACGATAATCTGATAGTAAAGCCAATATTAGCAACTCTGTTACACACTGCACAGAATAGTACATTGATTGATGAACCTTAATAGATAGCCTGATAGTGACTAGTTCCACCCTGACCACAGAGTGGTGCCGTTCAATGCTGCAACTGCACATTGCAAGCGAATACGGCCATGGCAGACAGCTAGTTTTTTGTTACGAGACAGTAATAGTAGTAGTAGTAGGTAGTTGTAGTAGAAAAAGCTACGACGATTCAGACGTTGGATCTAAAGTTGTCGGTTCCAGACGATGGCGCAGAAGGTTGCATAGTGATAAATAGATAGACGTTGTCAGGGTTTGTGCCTTTTTTGTTCATTCCCAAGCCGCCATCGTTGCTGTTGTTGTTGTTCTAGAGCGTGATTTGGGTCGAGGTAATTGCGAACTGGATCAAACCCGGCAGCATTATACGGAAGCAATGTTTGTTTCCAATTAGCACCAGCAAAGGACGCCGCCAACAAAGAAAACATTGATACAAAGGACTTTTACTTTGGTTCAAATGTTAAGGATGGCAATAGAAGCGTAGAAACTTAACAGCTTTAACTAACGGCATTCTCGCAATGTAGGTTACTACGTGGTACGTGCCCAACAAAAAATACTAATCGACCAGCTGCACGTTTTTTGCTTTATCAGTTTTCAGGTCACAGGCACGGTCGATTGATAATAATGTACTACAAGTGAGTACACAGCACACATGAGACATGACATATGCCTACACATCGACCCATTGCATTATTGGAGTAACTGGTAACCAGCGTTGCCAACCTTCCAGATTTGTCTGGATTTTCCAGACTTTTTGATGCCTAATCAGACAAAAAAAGACGTTTTTCAAACGTTGTCTTCCATTAGGCCAAATGGCAGCCAGATTTTTCCAGACATCTTTATTCTCGTTTTCCAGATTTTCGTAAAAACCGGTTGGTAACGCTGCTGGTAACGTAAAAGCAATAAAAAGCAGTGAGCAGTGCGACTCACATTCATTGCTAACTACAGATAAGCTGGTTGCTTATCAGCTAGTTGAGACCTGTTTACATCCGCGATTAGACAAGGGACCAGTAGGGCGAAAGGCTCTCGTTTCATGGGAACCAGAAGCTTAAAATTCCAGCTAACACTACTATTACGAAGGTCAGCTAGTCAATGTTTCCAGGAAAAGAAAAGAAAATCAATTTCGTCCATCTCAATCGCCTTCAACCCCAGTAAAAGAAAAGTATATGAAAAAAGCAAAGTATAACAAACTTGTTTACAGAGTGGCGATGTACGTTGAGATTAGACGATCTAGCACTTATTCACAACTGTGACGAATCGAAGACTTAACTTTTACACAGAACGGTCTGTGTACTTAATGAATTGCTACTAAACTAATTTGCAGACAGCGTTGCCAACCTTCCAGATTTGTCTGGATTTTCCAGACTTTTTTATGCCTAATCAGACAAAAAAAGACGTTTTTCAAACGTTGTCTTCCATTAGACCAAATGGCAGCCAGATTTTTCCAGACATTTTTATTCTCGTTTTTCAGATTTTCGTAAAAACCGGTTGGTAACGCTGTTTGCAGATGTCTTAGTGTCTGTTTTACCATAAACTTGTTTTACCATGTATAACAAGCCTTGCAATGCATAACTAGTTGATTTTCTCGCGAGACGTCATTTCCAGGACTAGGCAACACGTATTACAAACAAAATTTTGAAGTTTCCAAAACAACAAGGTGGAAACATCATAGCACATGCCGTATCTCCTATAAAACTAGAAAAATCTTACATGGATTTCATATCGAGTTATAGCGTCTTCTTAACGACCCGAGTAACAACCTTGCCATTCCTCCTAGCCTCCATTTTTAAGCTGGCGTAGATTGCCTTCGCCGTCTCCAAGATTTCTGGTATTGATGTCATAGTCATCTGCAAAAACTAGGAGCTGAGTACTTTTGTCGAAGATCGTTGTGATACCCATTTACCGGATCACACCTTCACTAACAATGTAAATAACATACATTCGCTTGCCCCAACCCTTTGCGTGATTGGAAAACGCTCGCACCAGGGTGGCTTTGATCAGCCGCGTCGGTGTGTACGGAAAACCGTTTTCGTGCATTATCTGCTGTAATTGTTCGCGCTCGACTATATCGTATGCTGCCTTGAAATCCACGAAAATATGTGAGGGCACGCTATACTACTACATTTCTGCCATTATCGGACTGTAAAATTTTGATCCGCATTAACATGGAACTCATAAAGCCCGCCTTACAGTGCCCATTGAAATCTCTTGCTTGCAAAATTTGGTGGCGTTGGACAGTGTAATGCCGTGGTAATTACAGCAATCTAGCCGAGCTCCCTTTTTGTAGATGAGAAAAACCACACTTTCCATCCACTCCATATGTGATATGTAACCCAGATGTTTTTTGCCGTTCCCGCACTTTATTCTATTTAAGTATCGCTGTAGCGTGAGCGAACAGTTTCATCATCCGTGTTTAAGTGTCGGTATTTTTCAATCTTTTTTTTTCCTTTTATGCTACTACTACTTTGCAACCAATCTTGCTCTCTAGGGCCAGGAAATGCGGAAAATAATTACAATCTGCTCTTGGTCAAGAGATTTCATTATGCACCTTGAACCAGTACCATTTTTATAACTGACCCGGACTAGAAACTTCGTCGTCGGTAAAGAAGAGTTCAGCACAAACTGGCAGCTGGTAAACGCCGCGGCCGCCTACAAGGTACCCTTCCAGATCCTGTTCCGCCGGGCGTCACCGATAGCGCAGGCTTTTGTAAAGAATTACCAAGCGGGCTTCATGGGAGCACGCGCAACTACGGACCAGATATTTACCATCTGCCAGATCTTGCAGAAAACTCAGGAGTACAACGTGATTTCAAAGCAGCATACGATAAAGTTGATCGAGACCAGCTAAGGCAGATAAGGCACGAACAAGGTTTTCCGGATAAACTGGCGCGACTGATCACAGCTGCATTGGATGGAATGATGAGTGTCGTGCACATCTCAGGGACACTTTCGTGTTTCTTAGAGGCGCACTGAGGGTTGCAGCGTTGCCAACCGATTTTTACGAAAATCTAAAATACGAGAATAAAAACGTCTAGAAAAATTCTGGCAGGCCATTTGATCTAATGGAAGACAATGTTTGAAAAACGTCTTTTTTTGACTGACTAGGCATAAAAAAGACTGGAAATCCAGACAAATCTGGAAGGTTGGCAACGCTTGTTGAAACAAAGTGACGGCTTATCCTGCATTGAGTTCAACATCGCTTTTGACACCGCTCTTGAACGGGTATCGAAACGAGAAGCACGGTTTTTACCAAGGGTAGCCTGTTCTTAGGTTTTGATATCATAGCTAGTTCTTTAAGGACTTGAAGCCATGACGCTGCCCACGGAAGACATACGCGGCCTTGCCCTGTTCTAGCAAAAGGTAATGCGAGTGATATTTGGTGGAGTACAAACTGAAAGCGAAGAGTGGCGGAGCCGTATGAATCACGAGCTTGGAGCTGCTTGGAGAAATTCCCATCGTACATCTGATGAAAGTCGGTGGGCTACGGTGGCCCGGACAAGTCGTAAGGATGCCGGACGACAGTGCGACAAAAACAGTTCTCTTCAACAGCTCCCACCGGCACCTGGAATAGGCTCGACCAGATCGAAAGTAATTCGCGACTTCTGAGACGACTGGGAAATTGGTGACGAGTGAGCCAAGATCGATTAGAACGGTGATGACTTGAAACAGCACGAACCAATCCGGTTCTAGGCTGCTGACGACGACGACTTTGCATCACTAATCTCGATGCTAGAATCAGGTAGCGGAACATGTTATAATTTGCCCAAGGACAAGAAGCTTCATTACGCACTTCGAGTCAGTACCACTCTTAAGGTTGCCCTTGACCTTCAGTATGAAGGAAGAATGTGGAGAGGCCTAAGAATAAACCCATGCTAAAGTTACTTAACAGCGAATACAGAGAAATGACGTCATCATTTCTCCTTATTTAGCACACGCTTTGACTTTCTCACACATCTCACCGCAAAACAAATGGAGAATCAATAGTACACACTTAATTTTCAGTATGTTGCAAACAAAATTGAGAAAAATATGGTTAGAGAATTGGTGGTTATAATGTAGAAAAAAAAGAGCAGGGCAGCTAGTTCACACAAGTTTCAGCATATCTAATTCAAATTCGCAATTCACATTCAAATTAAAGATAATCCCGTTAGTATGCATGTTGAACCATTCAAATTGGCGGGGGTTCGCCAATTTCTTGGAAAATACATTGGAAACAGCATTTTTTGTGACTAATCTGTTAGTACTGTTCTCCAATTTGAAAATATCTGCATCACGGCACTCGCACGAATATTCTGTCTAGCACGTTTCCATACAAGACTTCAATCTATTCCGATAAAAATGGATTTCTGTCTGTCTGTCTGTTTGTCCGTATGTTCCTTGTAGAATCAAAAACTACTGAACCGATCATCGTGAAAATTTGCATATAGGGGTTTTCGGGGCCAGGGAAGGTTCTCATGATGGTTAGAGACCCCTCCCCCACTAAGAGGGATGGCTCCCATACAAATGAAACACAAATTTCTGCACAACTCGAGAACTAATCAAGCAAATGGAACCAAATTTGGCATGTGAAGGTTTCTGGAGGCAAGAATTGTTTCTATGGTGAATTAGGATCCCTCCCCACTTTAGGAGGGGAGGATCCTATACAAATGAAATACAAATTTCCTCATAACTCGAGAACTAATTAATCATATGAAACCAAATTTGGCATGTGGTTGCTTTTGGAGGCATGAATTTTTTCCATCATGAATTAGGACCCCTAACCTTTTAAGGAGGGGAGGGCGCTCCCATACAAATGAAATACAAGTTTCCTCATAACTCCAGAACTAATCAAGCAAATGGAACCAAATTTAGCATGTGGGTGTTTTTGTAGGCAAATTTTTTTTTTCTATGGTGAATTGAGACCCTTTCTCTCTTTAGCAGGGGAATTATGACCCCTCTCCCCTTTAAGAGGGGGAAGGGGCTTCAATACAAATGAAATACAAATTTACTCATAACTAGACAACTCATCAAGCAATTGGAACCAATTGGTATGTGGGGGGTTTGGAGGCAGGAATTTTTTTATGATGGTTTGAGACCCCTCACCCCTGTGGTAGGGAGATAAGGACTCAATAAAATAGAAATTTTTGCGTAACTCAAAAACTAATCGAACTCGAGAAATTTTAGACTCTTTTATAAAACATTAATTAATGACAAGACCACCAAAAACTACCAATAGTAACATTAGATAATTCAGCGCGAGACGGCCACAGGCCGCGAGGGTTGCCGGCAACCTGCTGTCGGAAGCGCCGGCCATTGCGGGGGACAGCCCCCCGCACTATGGTTGAAAAAGCAAAAATTCCAGACAAAAATCAATATCTCGAAAACCATTGGCTCTACATATTTCATGTATTCAGAAGATTTTGTTTAGAAAAAATGACCTATCTTTTGGTAAAATTAGTCATTAGGGTGGTTCACTTTTACTCGTAATAAATTTTCTAACTTTTTATTCTTGCGATATAAAGCAATACTTTCTACTACAAAGTTGTAAATAATTTATTTTGCAGAAACTTTGCTGAAGGAACAAAAATTGTATCTCATCTCTGTATCGTTATACAACGAATTTTCTAGATTAAGTCAGGGTGAATCTTGAAAAAGCAGTTTTTTTGCTCTAACTTTTTTATTTGAAACCCTACTTAAAAACTGTGTTCCGATGACTTTTAGAGCGTAAAATGATGCATTTTTTAAACAATAGATGGAGGGGACGGTAAAAGAAAGTAATGAAACAAACGTGTTTATAGTGTCTCCAGAGCGAAAAAACAGGTAAGGGATGGCACTTGAACCAACGCGTACGGGTCCATGGAACAGAACAAGCTAGAATGGGAGCCAATTATAACAGATTTTGAACCCAGCTTTTCCCCATGCCCTGATCGTAGATATTGGTGAACCTTTGGACCACTGCGGACTGAATATGGAACAATACTCACTTTTCAAATGCGTTTTCTACAGAACAGGAGAAGTGTGGAAAAATGTCAATACATGCATTTTGTAGACCCAGATACGTACTTTTAAACCATTCATTTCGTTTTCGAAAATATGTGCCAACGGAGGTGTGAGACGCCGTGGAAAACTATAATATTATGAATCGAAAACCTCTATATCTTGCTTCAGACAACAGATAGCAACTATCGAAAAGTTTTAAAAAATGCATCATTTTACGCTCTAAAAGTCATCGGAACACAGTTTTTAAATTGGGTTTCAAATAAAAAAGTTAGAGCAAAAAAACTGCTTTTTCAAGATTCACTCTGACTTAATCTATAAAATTCGTTGTATAGCGATACAGATGAGATACAATTTTTGTTCCTTCAGCAAAGTTTCTGCAAAATAAATTATTTACAACTTTGTAGTAGAAAGTATTGCTTTATATCGCAAGACTAAAGAGTTAAAAAATTTATAACGAGTACAAGTGGACCACCCTAATGACTAATTTTACCAAAAGATGGGTCATTTTTTCTAAACAAAATCTTCTGAATACATGAAATATGTAGAGCCAATGGTTTTCGAGATATTGATTTTTGTCTGGAATTTTTGCTTTTTCGACCATAGTGCCCCGTAGAGATCACCCCTATCTAGGTTTATTTATTTTCCTAGATCTATTGACCTCTATTACTTTCCTTCAGTTCGGTCACCCGTGCGAAATCGTACTTTCTACGAAAAGATTTTCCGTGAAATGGTACATCCCGCGTAAGGTTCGTCGCGAAATGGTATTCTGCGAAACTCTATATTCCGCGTTATGGTCAACCGAGAATTGGTGTTCCGCAAAGTGGTATTCGGCGAAATGGTTTGTAGTGATGGCGAATATTTTAATGCTATCCGTTTTCCGTTTTTATCAGGCTAAGCAGTGGGGAGAGTTGTTTTCTACTTTGCTGTGAGGAAAATTTGTATATTAAAGCACCCATGAACTCCCCAGAAACTTGCAAAACTCGAGATTGTGACAAAGGTCATCCGAGATTCACGATTTATGTACAACACAGTTTAATTTGTGGCAATATGAAGTCTGTCGGGTCAGCTAGTTTCGAATAAATTCTTATATCTTTCTTCTTTAATGGTTTACTTTCACGACATCAATTTCATTTAGATTCAACATTCAAACGATGACATTGATCGAAGAAAAGAGACAGTATTACACTTTTACAAAACGGTTTACTTTCAGGACATCAACTACGTCGAGGTTTTATCGACATAAAGGATTCCTAACCCCTTGGGACGGAAAGGTTCGGTCACTTTTTTGAAGAATCAAAGTAAACGAAATCGCAGGTGTATAAGATATGTCATACCGGGCCTGGGAAGCAAAAGCACGGTTGCACGTGCTTGGCTGATCCTTTCGGTCTTGACAATACCTAAGAATACACAGAAAAATTCTGATCGATTGGTGCAAATATCTATAAAAACCATTGAAAAATGGCTGAGTTACAGGTGTGCAAAACGCAACCACTACTAGCACTACAAACGTAACTACAAGTTTATTTTTCGTACTTCTGAAATCCACTCTAATATAGAAAATAAAAAGGTAGTTCTACGTTAAAAAATTATCTTTGACTTTAAGCCAATACAGCAAAATAGTTATAAATTGAAAATAATCCGACCCAAAATAGAGGAGCACACGGGAACGGGAGACGCCCAATATGTACCACTTTTCAATACGTTTTACTATTTTGCTAAAAATAATTCATAAACGGATTCAAGAACGAATAATTTTAAATTGTAACATTTGCAACACTTATTACACTCATCGAATGAAGGTTTGAAAGCGCCATCCTCTGTGATAGTTTGAACTACAGTAACAAGCGATCCAGGTAATGAACAGCCAGTTCTAAGATCATCTCACTACATCTGGCAAATTTGTTCTTGCGTCAGCAGTTAGAGGTTGGCAAAGAACTGCTAACGGGTAACTGGTGCGACTAAATAAATTAAACGTCCAAACAATTATGAGATAAAAGCACTAGCAGCTGGTATCAAATGTGATTTATTACACACTGTGTTGCATTGAACTATTAAGATTAATGCGGCAATATGCAAATTTTTTATTATGTCACATGAGTTTTCGCACGAGACTCCAATTTTGATGATGTTCTAATAGAATATCGATCATACTGTTAAAAGTAAATGATGGTTGCACATTTTTACAAACACCTTTTACGTTCAGGACATCAAATTCGTTTAGGTTGACAGAAGGGAAATAATTCGTGACCTGTTGGGACGGGAAGACCCTGTCACAGTGTTCAGAAATGGAAACGAATAAAATCGCAGATTTATACAGATGTCCTCCCACACTTGGGATGCAAAAATATGCTTACACGTGATTGGATTATTCATCAATTATGATACAACTTGACTAAAATCTTGACATGCTTAACGTTTATGCATTTAAGCATTGTTTTCATAATATTGTTGAATTCGTAGAACGATTGTTGATCGACTGATATAAATAGCTTTCGAATTGGTTGAGAAAATAAATAACAATTCTTCAAGACCTGTCATTCGCAAAATTAAATAAAATTCACAACACAAACAAGTCTATTTTAAAAATGATATTTGTCAGCAGAATTTTGGAAACACCAGTAGTGTGTGACGCAAGATTAACCGATTCACATGAAGTAAGAAATAGGCGAATGGACACACAACTGGAATCAAAATAATGAAAAAAAAACCGCCTAAGGGGAATATTTCACACTCGCACACATTCCGAGCGAAACACTCTAATCAAGTCGCACGTCATCAACAATCGAGGCTGGGCTGGGTGCTGCTGCGAGCGTATAAGTTCATTTATATTACACTTCCTATTCCAAACGAAAAACCATCGACGTCACACGCTCCGCTCCGGTTAGGGTAGGCCATAAGCAGTGCGCCTCGGCACACGTACATACTAGTATAAAGTTTTTATTATCATCATGACACATTTCTGTCGACGACGCTGTCATCGTCCGGGGCGCGTGGAAGAGCAAGGATGCAAAGCGCCGAGAAGAGGACCAACGAGGCCCGCGCTTCTGTCACCGAAGGGGTTAAATTTCTCACAAATTGCGATCAACTGGAACGGGAGCTAAGCTTAGACAAGCCACGCGATCTACGTTTTACTTCTTTTTTTCTGTGCGATCCAAAAATGGATCACCACATAGGTGGGCCTGTCTCACGCAACGATAGTCTATATCTAGCATCATCGCTGCTTGCTTGCTTGCTTGCTTGCTTAGAGGAGCAGAGAGGGTCGCCTCGAGATGGATGTAGAACAACACGAAAAGGTTTATTCGACAAAAAAGTATCAAATTAGAAACCAGAATCCGCGAACAAGAAATAAAGAACGAAACACATTTTAAAACTGTGGCTGCAGCCAAACACCACACAGACACCGACAGCAACAGCAGCAGCAGGAGCAGCAAGAAGCAGGTCGAGCAAAAAAAGAACTGTAAAACTGCAACCAGCAGAAGAGTGCTGTGCGTTGCAGTTTTGTTGTTTGCCACAGTCGGGCCAGACAGGGTTTAATTCGTTCGGCTGCTGACGAATTCGTGTCAACTGTAAACAATAATAACTTTCACGGGTTTTTTCGAATTGTGTAGACTTTGTTTACATAAGCTAACAGGTCGTTACAACCAGATAAATGGCTGAAGCATTGTGTGTGGAATAGTAACTGTGGCTGGCAGCAGCACAAATTAATTCGACTGGGCGGCACTAACAGCACCGCGATAAAACAAATGAGCAGTTTTAATAATGAAAGTTCAAAACAGACCAATCTGATATACTTGAATATACAGATTAGGGGAGTATTCCCTATGTTAAAAAACAAAACCCATGTAACTAGAAGACACATCTTGTCAGAACATTAAAAAAAACTTCCTATTGGCTGCTTAAACAAATAAACCAAATAGAAAGCAAAAACAAAAATAAAGCCAGTAATGACTGAGTGTGAACCAGTTTTAGCAGTCATAGAGATTGTATTCTGCCAATTTTGAAGCGTTGAAGTAGTTGAACGTTGAAGCGTTACACAAGATCCGCGAATCATATAGGTTTAGATCCAGTAATAATCAGCTCGGTTCAAACCCGTTCCTAACTCGGCGATCTCCTAGCTTAGCAAAATACAACTAACTACGAACACAATAAGCGTACCTTGTTCCACTACTTTCTTCGATCAATTCCTTCGTCTAACAAAAAAACGCATCAAAGGAGTATTATAGCAATAAGAATATAACATTTCTAATTATAATGTTGGCTCAATTAGCTAACAGTATCACCCATTATGTAAATCTCATGAAAAATTAAGAACTCCAATCAGCAGATAAAAGCAAAACAACCATAGACTCAGGTGTCAAAAACATTGAGACATACCTTAACAGATTCGTTGAAATGAAGCTCGGAAGTTTGGCTAAATCCCTTCTCGGTTAAAAACTAGTGTTCGATTCGTAACATTAAATGGCAGCTTTGAATTAGTTCTCACTATTGGTTTCACTAAAAAAAAATCGGCTTCTAGAGATACGGTTGCTTATTGGCAGTAAGTATCAACACTTTTTTTTTCTATCCACACACAAGGAAACAAATCATCTCTGTGAAACTTCCTCCTCGATGCGCGATTCTCAACAACTTCCGGTACAACCCTGGGCTCGGGTCACTCTCCTTTTCTCTTTCAAGCACATGCACTTTTATTCCATTCTCCGATGATTCTCGGTTTCGCTGTATGACGGTGAGTCTGATGCTTCTAGCGATGGCAGGCTAGCTGGCAAGCTGTACCAATGCGATGGATGGCCGCCGTGTAGAACAAACACGACTTCACTTTTAGAAGACACACAAGAACTGTATTCTCACACACACACATACACTCTCACGTTGGTTAGAAATGGCAGTGTAGTTGAACAACATTCGCAATCAATAATACTCGAAAATTTCTATTCTATTTTACTTGGAGCATTTACTTGGCTATCAGAAATATTTTCCTCGTCGAAGCTGCTATTTCGCCGTCCAAATTTGGGTTTAACTTATTTACTCAATGAACACACTTTGCTGGTTACCTGTTATGAGAATTGTCGCTAGGCAGTGTACAAGAGCCAAAAATCTCCTATTCAGCACATTAACAAATATGTAACAACCTAAAGAACACTAAGATTTCATCGCTTTTCTCCTTTTTCCTCTTCATCACACGACATTCACTGCAAGCTATGCTCTATGCTTCTCTCGATTTCTCATGATTTTCACTAATGCTTCACCATCGTCCCCCTTCGAATTTCAACTTCCCGGCGCACCACTGCTTCCCACTCGCGAGAGCTACAGCCGAAAAACTATCGGGCTATTCTGAACCACACACTAGCTGCTGTTGGCTTAGATTTAGATAAACAACTGCAAGGAAAAGCTGATATCTTTTCGCCGTTTTTCCCTTTTTCTCGTTTGGCTCGCTATTGTACAGAGAAAAAATATCTTCGTCAAACGCACCACATGAACAATCCAATCTTAGAATCGCTGCTGCTGCTGCTGCTACTGCTACTGCTGCTAGTGAGAGTCTCTTATCCGAATCTCTCGCACAAATGGGGACAGAGAACGCACGCCGTCCGTCCATCCACGTTGGCCGACCGTCGAAAACTGAACCCCGAGAACGGTATTTGATAGCGCTGAACCAGCAATCGGGTCTTTACTGTACACAGCATAAAGCATACAACCGTACACAGACACTCACCTAGAAAGAAAAAATGTATGCGCACGCGATCGCACACGCACACACCGACAGCCTATCCCTTGCGCGACAACAATGTAGCATACCCAAAACAATACAACCACACAACCAAATCGGTCAACATATTTGCTGAGTGCAGTTAAAGTGACGACTAGTGACGATTATGGCTTATTACGGCATCAATGCACACAACTCACACACCTACGGGCCCTGCACCCATACAGTGCCCAGTAATGATGAACCGTGTGGGTTAGGGAACCCACCACAACCCACCTCCGTAGTGACCACCCACCAACGTCACAACCCCGACCATCGAACCAACCAACAAACCAGCAACAGCAGCAGCCAGCTACTCTACTCCTCATGCGACACCCACCCAACAACGAACAACGGCACGTATCAGGCAGCATAGCAATAATAATAGCACACAACGTAGGAGCGAAAGCAAACCAAAGCAAAGTCTCGTGTTTCCAGCGGATCTCGTCCCGGCTTTCACAACATAGCATAGGTAGGTATACACACCAGCAGAGCAGTGTGGCGGAGGGTTCGACAATAGCACGGGATGGTTGTTTTTATGTACATATTTCATCTTGCTGCTGGGCTGCTTGCTATGTATGCTTCTATGCTCCTGTGTGTATCTAGGAAGGTGAAGCGCTCGCTAGCTTAAGCTGTTCCGAAATCATCGTCGTCGTCGTCGTCGTCGTCGAGTTCGACTAGGGAGTGTGTTAAAGCTCCCGCCGCCCGACAAGTGGTGCCAGTTGGTGGTTTAACACTGCCGCCATCTACTACGGTGCTCGCTGCACGGTCGGTCGAGGAAATCAGCAGCAAGCGATCATCGTTTGCTTGCTCCTACATTTGCATTGGAAACATGTGCCGATTCGCCAATGGCATAATAAAAGGATTTACCGTTTAATCTTTTGCGCAGACAGTAAAGCTAGAGGCGGTTTGGTCTACTTATGTAAATTCAAGTGTGTAAAATTGTTTTCGTTGGAAATTTGTGCTTCGTTTACGAAATTCGTGGGTACAAGTTGAAAAAAACTGAATAGTAAAACAGAAGTATAATTACAACCCATAAAATTTCTTTGATCTTTTCTACAATTTGGATGCATTTTATAGAGCGATTTACAGTTAAAATCGAATATAAATAGTAGGGTCTGTGTCTTTGGACACAAACAGGTAGGCTTGGTGTAGGATTACAAATGTAGGTCCAGTTCCTCCCCCTAAATGTTGATACTATTTGCGCATTACCAGTTCGAATTGTATGCTACAGTTTGATATATTAACAAACTACGAACTAGTAGAAGAATAGAAACTCTTTAAATAATTTAAAACACGGAACACAAATGGCTCTTCGTGACTCGAGACGTTGTTAGAACTTGTGGCTGATCAATTGCACACTTTCCCAAACCGGTTTACTTTCAGGACATCATATTAGTCTAGGTTTAAGCAACAAAAATAGCTCCGTCCTGTTGGAAAGGGGAAATTCCGACATTTTGTTGCGTAAATGGAAATAACCAACATTACAGTAGCTAGGATGTGATGTGTCTAATTGCTGTCTTGGCTGAGAAGTAAGGCAATAATACTGAAAATGCATGTGGAAATTTGGTCCTAAAACTTTCGTTGATTCTCACTGGGTATGAAATGGGGAAAGGCAAATGATGAGCGTCCAACATAGCTCTGGCCATCCCAAGCCACTACCTAGCGCCTCCACATGGCCATACCCGGTAATGCTCTATTGAGTAGCCGAGCTAGGAGATGCGATGCCGGGTGGTTCCCGGCTGTCTGATCTCAAAACCTTTGGGCAGACGGCGGAGCCACACGGCCTTGCCAATAGGTAAGTCTAACATACGTTATTTTTTATTTTTTTTTTTTGTCGTTTTAGCTTATGAAGCACCTCCTGCTATATAGTGAAAACTTTGGCCAAAACGAGTTTTAATACTGCACATGGATACCAGAAGAAAAAATAAATTAATTATTGGAAGCACTTATGGAAACACAAAGGACTGGTGAGATTGTTCTATTTTTGCCCATATATACAACATTTCATCTTAATATCATATTATTAATAGTATTATTATTGATATCATATATGTGGAAGGCTCGAAGATGGAGTGGATTGCCAACCTGAATCCTTAAGGTCTGAAGCAAATATGGCACTTCTCAATTTAAAACAAACAAATCATCACGTGGGTTAAAGTTGGTACAGCGAAATTGATTATTACTTAGAAGGATCCTAATGCTGGAAGGCTACTCTTATATCCTCGGAATGCGCACAAGTGCCTCTGCTTGTGGGTTCGTCTTACTTTTTACCATACAATTGCTACATCTTTTATGAATCGGTTGGTAAACAAACCATTGAACATCGTTCAGAACTGACAGAGTTATTCCCCAAGCAACAATGTTAGTTTTACTGTACTATTATTGCGGTTTTCAAGACCAATTTTGGTCTTTAATGCAATTATAAGAATGTAATAAAACCAAATTGTTACTTGGGTAGCGTCTGTAGGAGAAACAGTACGCATAGCGCACAACAAAAGTTTATATAAACGTGACGTTTATTTCAAAATCATTCATTAGCCTTCGAGAAGCGGACGAATAAACGTTTTATAAAGAATTTCCCGAAGTATCTTCTGCACGTCCAAAATCTTTTTTTATTTCGTGACAGTCGTGAGATCTAAATTCAGGAAATATCCAGTAATATTTTTATGTGATACAATTATGCAGCTGCTAAGCAGTCAAAACTGATTGAAAAGCGCTTGTTTACCTCTAACAGCATACAGCCGGGTGCCTCGTGTTGTATGGAGAATTTATCTCTACTATACTTGGTCCTGGGCTACTCGTTGCCAATTTTTTTAGGTGTCTCGTCTCATACAAGCCGGCTTCAAACTGGTCGAGCCATCTGAGCCACTCTATTCCTGGTGCCGGTGGGGTTCTTGAAAAGATCAGCTTTCGCTGCACAGTCATCCGACATCCTTGCGACGTGGCCGGCTTACCATAGTCTCTCGACTTTCGTCAGATGCACAACGGGAATCTCGGCAAGCAGTGCCCCTGCAGCTCGTGGTTCATACGCCTACCCAACTTTCACTTTCGTTTTGCAGTCCAACAAAAATAGTCCGCAATACCTTTCGTTCAAATACGGCACTTGAACGTGTGCCTTCCGTGAGCAAAGTTTTAGTCTCAAGTCCGTAGAGAACTACTGGTCTGACTAGTGTTTTTTACATCGAAGCGTCTTGCGCAGGGAAAAGTAAGCCCGACTTCCAGCTCGAATACGTCGTTGCAACTTGTTATTCGTATTATTGTCGACAGTGACCAGAGATCCCAAATATATGAACTCATCAACCACTTCGAATTCATCGCCAGCAATAGTCAATTTCCTTGGGAGACGAAAGTTGTTTACTCTTGAGCTTCTCCCTGCCATATATTTGGGTTTTTGACTTTGAGTTCTGATTGATTTGTATTCCAACCCTTCTAGAATATGTTTTTTTTTTGTCTGGTGAGATGACCTCCTCCGTTCCAAGGTTTCTACTAGTAATAGTGTTGAGATCGTCTACGAAGGCTACTTTTGCCGAGGATCATTCCTATCGTTTCGATACCTGCTCGCCGGATCACATCTTTAATAGCCCTTACCAGGACCAAATGGTATTCCAACAGCTGTATCCTGTCGCTGTATCGATGCTTTTTTTTTTTTTCATGTGTGGACTCATTACTGCGACCAGTATAGTTGATCTATTGTAATATCGCCCGGGTGTTTGCTGTATGACCTGCACTGCATTTCTTTTTGCTATAATCGCTATTGAGTGAGCGATATGCTTATTAAATTTTATGCGTGCTTGCGTGTATTGGGGTTTACCCTTCCTTCAAAGCTTAATCTACTTTACCCACTTATTCCTCGCTGCCAGCACTATCCCATATTATAGCCGTCCCTGGCGAGGACTCATTCGTACCTCTGACCAGTACACTTAACTATAGGAGGGACATTTGCACTGTCAAGAGGCTTCAGAGGGTAAATATAGAATTCAGCACGAAGGAAGGGTAAAATGGAGGGGCCTGAGAATAAACCCATGCTAAAGTCACTTGACATCGAATGGCTTGATTCTACTAAGATTCGAACCCACGACCACTCGCTTGTCAAAGCAGACTCGGTAACCTTGCGGCTACGGAGCCCCCCTATCGATGCTTTAGCCAAACTACTGTTTGGTTTATGATTTACAAGCTGACCCGACTAACTTCGTATTGCCACAAATTAAACCGTGTTGTACATAAATCGTAAATCGCAAATTAAACCGTGTTGTACATAAATCGTGAATCTCGGATGACCTTTGTCACAATCTCGAGTTTTGCAAGTTTCTGAGGAGTTCATGGGGGGTTTAAAATACAAAATTTCCTCACAGTAAAGTAGAAAACAACTCCCCCCATTGCTTAGCCTGATAAAATAAAGCGGATAGCATTTAAATATTCGCCATCATTACAAACCATTTCGCCGAATACCATTTTGCGGAACACCAATTCTCGGTTGACCATAACGCGGAATATAGAGTTTCGCAGAATACCATTTCGCGAAAAACCTTACGCGGGATGTACCATTTCACGGGAAATCTTTCCGTAGAAAGTACCATGTCGCAGGGGTAACCCAACTGAAAGAAAGTAATGGAGGTCAGCATATCTACGAAAATAAATAAACCTAGATAGAGATGATCTCTACGGGGGCTGCACCGAATTATCTAATGTTTTTTTCCTGTTTGGACTCATCACTGCGACCAGTATAGTTGATCTATTGTGATATCGCCCGGGTGTTTGCTGTATGACCTGCATTTATTCTGTATGCATTTCTTTTTGCTATAATCGCAATTGAATGAGCGATATGCTTATAAAATGTTATGCGTGCTTGTGTGTATTGGGTTTTACCCTTCCTTCAAAGCTTGATCTACTTTACCCACTTATTCTTCACTGCCAGTACTATCCCATATTATAGCCGTCCGGGGACTCATTCGTTCCTCTGACCAGTACACTTAACTATAGGAGGGACTTTTGCCCTGTGAAGAGTGGGTAAATTTAGAATTCAGCATGAAGGAAAAGTAAATGAGGTGGGGGGGGCCTGAGAATAAACCCATGCTAAAGTCACTTGACATCGAATGGCTTGATTCTACTAAGATTCGAACCCACGATCACTCGCTTGTCAAAGCAGACTCGGTAACCTTGCGACTACGGAGCCCCCCTGTTATCTAATGTTACTATTGATAGTTTTTGGTGGTCTTGTTATTGACTAATGTTTTATTAAAGAGTCTAAAATTTCTCGAGTTCGATTAGTTTTTGAGTTACGCAAAAATGTCTGCTTTATTTGTCCTTATCCCCCTACCACAGGGGTGAGGGGTCTCAAACCATCATAAAAAAATTCCTACAAAACCCCTCACATGTCAAATTGATTAATTAGTTCTCGAGTTATGAGGAAATTTATATTTCATTTGTATAGGAGCCCCCCCTCCCATCGTAAAGGGGAAAGGGGTCATAATACCCCTTCTAAAGCGGGGAGGGGTCCCAATTCACCATAGAAAAAATTCTTGCTTCCAAAAACCTTCACATGCCAAATTTGGTTCCATTTGCTTGATTAGTTCTCGACTTATGAGAAAATTTGTATTTCATTTGTATGGAAGCCCCCTCCTCTTAAAGAGGAGAGGGGTCATAATTCCCCTTCTAAAGAGGGGAGGGGTCTCAATTAACCATAGAAAAAATTCTAGTCTCCAAAAACACCCACATGTCAAATTTTGTTCCATTTGCTTAATTAGTTCTCGAGTTATGCAGAAATTTGTGTTTCATTTGTTTGGGAGCCCCCCTTCTTAGTGGGAGGAGGGGTCTTTAACCATCATAAGAACCTTCCCTGGCCCCAAAAACCCCTATATGCAACTTCTCACGCCGATCGGTTCAGTAATTTTCAATTCTATAAGGAGCATACGGGCAGACAGACAGAAATCAATTTTTATAGGTATAGATTTGTATGGGATCACCCCCTCTTAGTGGGGAGAGGGGTCCCGTAGGCCCTATACCCGTAGGCTGCGATCTTATCTGGTCGTGTGGTACTTCGTGTACGAATGGATTCACACACATCGAAACCATTCGTTAAGCCATCCGGTGTACCACAGGGTAGCAACGCGGCCCGCTACTATTTATTCTCTATATCAACGACATAGTGCTTATTCCCGTTGTTTGAATCGTGCGATTATAATTGAGGATTTTCTTGATATTTTTCGGTGAATAAATAACTCGTTTATGCTTTATGCGTTACGCATTTCAGCCTACTGTGTTTATTTCAGCCATCTTCGGACGCGTATCGGAAGTAGAATTACAAATTTTATAAAAATAGTCACTACAAGCAAAATATTTCGAGGTTGAGTAGTATTCTATATGAAAAACATTGTACTAATTTAAAAAGTTACAGTCATAATTTTCAATTACAAAAAGAACGTCCTAACACTGTGAACGTTGTAATTCTACTTCCGATAGACGTCCGAAGATGGCTGAAATAAACACAGTAGGCTGAAACGCGTGACACATAAAGCATAAACGAGTTATTTATTCACCGAAAAATATCAAGACATAGTGCTTATGTTTGGCTTAGATTGCAAGTTAGCATATGCGGATGATTTGATAATGTTTTATGAAGTTCGTTCACCTGATGATTGCACGCTCCTACAAGAACTTCTGGATAACTTCGTTGACTGGTGCAGACAATGTCGACTTACCAGTGTTCCAAAATGTATCGTCATGACGTAGGGTTTATTTCTAATTGCCGTCGTAGTGAGTAAAGCCATTCTAATTTTCATCATTTGTCGGATGGATTTAATGAATACTCCAAAAGTTCTTGTGCTGATTTGACTCAAACACACTTACCTTCCGATCCGTGAACTTTGAAATCACTGAAAAGCGATTATTAATGCATATTATTGAAATTACGCAACTAACTTTATTTCTTAAATTCGTCGTACCGTTTTAAAATCCATCCATCAAAATTTTTCATCGTCCGAACTAAAAATTTCTACAATATTTACGAAGCTGACGCGCATGTATTTGTGTAGGACAGCATGACAAATGTTATTCTGCAAAATTTCTGCAAGCTTTCCTGGCTGTAGATAGAATAACGCCAATGCCTTGCGTGAGTTATTTTCATTTATGAATGACGGAATTTAAAACGATTAGTCGACATTTTCTTCTTCGTCGCACGAAAAAACGTAGGAAATTTGGCTGGTAGGACTTCTTGAATGATAAAAAGCATTTAAATAGATCTCAGCTCACTTTGTTTGATCGCGTATGATAGACAACAAACTAAAATATTGGGGAATAACTAGTTTTGCGTAGTGTGTCATAAAAATGCTGATATTTTTAATAATTTGTGTTAGATAGGACGGGAATAGGCAATTACGACGACGCAGCAACATACCCTACAACCGCAATCGTTTCCCCATTATATTCACCTGTAGAATCGATAGTGTTATACTACAGAGGGCAGACTAGGTGAACGATCTGGACTTTTGGATCAAAAATTGTCATTCGATCTGCATCGATCTGTGATAGTTGCGAAAGCTAATCGGTAACTATGATTGATTTCTAAGCTCTCTAGAGACTTTACGGAGCCTTACTGCCTTAAATCACTGTACTGTGCACTAGTTCGACCAATCCTCCAAAATGATTGGTTGATGTGGTATCCTTATTATCTATCTTGAGCTCTACGCCTAGAACGTGTACAAAAACGATTTATTTGTCTCGCTCTCAGAAACCTACCATGGAACGATCAAGTAAATCTGCTCGCCGATCTGGCGATCACTGCCGGTTATTGAACTTTGATACGCTTAAAACTCAATGCAAGATTCAAAAACTAACCTTCGTAGCAAAATTACTCGATAGAGAACTTGATACCACTATCGTCATTGAATTTTAGAAAAGATCGACGAAATCAGCGGCGTTACTACAGCACAACTTTCATCCTCCTTTGGGCTAAAAGAGCCGTTCACATCAATGATTCCGACTTTGAGCGTGGCCGAAGAATTGTTCGAGTTCAGCAATTGGTTAACCAGCAAGCAATTTTATTATCAATAGTCTTAAAAGATGTCCCGTTTTTTAATTTCAATCAAATTTTTTAATTAAGTTCATTAAAGCCTGGATGGAAAAGATAAATAAATAACAATTAACATACGTTGCAGGGTAGTCCATCCCCTTGCCAATCGTTCTCGTGCTTCTCGTGCATCCATAGCTCATCACGCTCAACTGTATCGTACGCCGCCATATAATTCACGAAGATATGATGCGTATGTACGTTGTACTCCCGACATTTCTGGAGGATTTATCAGAGTGTGGAAAATTGATCTGTAGTAGCACGAGTCGCCATGAGGCACGTCTGGTATTCCGTTACGACATTTTTTACCTTTGGAAATAGACGACGCAGGCGGGATTGATCAGCGTAATGCCGCGGTAATTACAGCAATCGAACCAATCACGCCTTTTATAGATGGGATAAATCATACCTTCCATCCACTCCTCCGGTAGTAGCTCCTCCCAGATCCTTGAAATAATCCAATGAAGTACCGTTGCTAGTGGTTTCTTACTATTTTTATTGAGTTCTGCCGAGAGTCAGCCTTATGCAAAAGCAGTCCGTGTAGAAAACAACTGTCTGAGAACGGTCGTCGAAGCTGTCTATTATGTAGGAAGTGAGTGCTAGTAGATTGGTGGACGTTGAACGCTTGGGCATGAATCCATATTGCTCATCAGCCATGTACTGCTGAACGAACGAGGAAATTGACACGATCACAACGAGCTCGAAGAGTTTTGATAGTTTTTTGTTTAAGAAAACGTTTGAAAACACTGCTTACGGTAGACTTGACCAAATCCAACGATTACTTCGCAAGTTTTGAATATGACAATGTTGGATTTTCAACTTGGGTGTCAAACTACAAAATATTCCAAAGGAACCACATTGTATGTCAAATATCTGAATTAGATATTTTAATTTTTTATAACAGTAGTCTTTAAAACAGACGGAGGGAAGGGTAGAAAAAAGTAATGAAACAATGGTTTTGGTAGGACGTGAAGGGGAAAGAGCGGAAAATTGGGTAAAGCAGGATCATCGAAGCAACGCTTATTAAGTTTGTATAACGATCCTCTTTACCCTAACTGGAGTATCCGCGGATCGAACCAAGCTATAATTGAAGCCAATTATAACCGAATTTGAACCCAACATCGAACGAGATAGAAACGAAAGTCTCAATGGAACCTTCAGAAAAGAAACTTTCAATTAGTTCATCCAATTATTTGCTATGCAAAGTTTAAAGCGGTCTTTGAAATATATTCATAAACAAATTTAAAGATTGTAAACTATAACACAAAATGTATTTTTGAGTATATAACCTAGTGGGTATGTCAATCATGTAGGCATAGCATGAAAAAAGTTTAGCTTTAAAAAAATGCGCAAACTTACATTTTATTATTACTTTTTAAACACGCGTCCGGTCCAGCAACACTGGCTTCGGTCGAGTAAACATTTACAATGGAAGAAAGAGAAAATTTCATTTCTCATCCTCCAGGATGAAAAGCAATACTGGAAGCACCACAACAATTTGTTAATACATAGGATCTATTTTCCTTCTACAGCACACACATGTTCGTGTGCCACAGCTACGCGGCGCGAAAAGGACACGCTATGGCGCTAGCAGCATGGAGCAAAAGAGAATCGAGGAGTGATAATGTGCTTCGGTTCGGTTCAGCGACGACGACGACGGTACGACGACACAAGATACGGGTATCCAGCTGCGGCTGCGGTGGGGTGGATGGCACAAACCAGTGACAGCTCGCGGATTATTGCCTTCCCCGTATGCCTTCGTATCACGGAAACGGTTGCAGTTTAGTCCTTGATTAGACATCCTGACCAGGAGGAAATGTTAAAAGTTTCGTGCGAGGTTACTAACCCTCCCGTGAATGGTGTTGGTAAGTTGAACAATGATAAGCTCTAGCCGTCGGCTTCCAACTTAGTTCATCGACTGGGGATTAGTAACAAGCGATTAACAGAAAACTATCAAGGATTCATGAACTAACTACAACAGTACTTGTGTTGATCTGGTGCAATTGAAGTTACATTTAAAAAAAAGTTGAAAACGACATCGCACGTGTTTCCATCCATCGTTCAAATGAAAACGGATGAGACCGAAAAACACGCCAACAGAAAATAGGAAGTTGTAGGAACTAACTGCTGATGGCAGCAGCGGTAACTTCTCAGAAGGTGATAGAGAGGAGTGAAAATGCGGACGCTCGGGAAAACACATAAGTGAAAAAGTATTTATTTCTCCAGTCAGGCCGCATCGTGTTGTATCACGTGTCTCCCACCACTCACCAGCCAGCAGCAATTCCCGGGCACATGGAATAGTGGAACCTTTTCTTCCATCGTTTATTGTCGGGAGTTCGTTGCCTGTCCGGCGACACCGGATTGGGAAGATTGTTTTTTTTTCGGTACACTGTATATTTATGTGTACCGGTTAAGAGTAATGTAAACGAACTGCGTACGAATAAAGTAACAACAGCGCAGACAACAAACTTTCACATTAAAAAGAAAACCTGGAGTTTTCCTCTAGCGCGCCATCAGCAGCAGTTTGACTCGATGCTTGCTGTAAGTGAGTAAAACCGATGGGGAGGGAAATACATATTTTTAGCGTATACCACACAACTGGAAGCAACTAACTACACATCCAGGAATTCGCGCCGTCGTCGTTTCGTTGGTGCTAACGAAATTCCGCCGGACGGAGTGAGTGCTCCTGACAGATACATAGGAAAATGAGTCTTCATTATTCATAAACCCGTGGAACCTTTGTCTTGTCGCGTTGTTTACGTCTAACGGGCACGGCCGGCGCTACGATGCGATGGGGCCACGGATGTGCCGTGTCAGCGCAACGTGTAATGCAATAAAACACAAGAAAAACTGACAAGTTGAAAAAGCAGCGGAAAAACAATTGCGAAATCAGCTTGCACTCCAAATTGAAACTAGCAAGAATATTACTGGTATTGTTTGTTTATTTTTTAGTTTTACTGCAGGTTATTTGTTTCTTTGAAAATCAAACTTTTGTCTCAACAGGCAAATAACGAAAGAAAACTATTTTTTTCAAACAAGCATCTTCGACTCCGGTAAAATTGAAAAACAAAGCAATTTCGACAAATTTGTACCCAACTCGAAGAAAAATTCTTGATGATTCTAATAACTGTCTTCGGCAAAGTTGTTAACAAAAGTTTAAATTAAGAACACGAGGGCAGGTTTGCCGTACAACTACAGTCGTAGATGCAATGATCTTACCCCCTTGGGAACTTGGTATAAACTTCATGGTAGTTCTAAAAAGAATTATCTTGATTTTCAACGCACTTGGAGATCGTCGTTTGCTTACCTACAATATCGTAACTTCTTATGGAACGAAAACAATATTTGAAATATTCGAGGTCACTAAATTTGCCCGCAAAACTCTAATAGATTTTTTTCATGAACATTGCTTATTTCAAAAGTTCATAAGTTTTCCGCTATTTAAAATGTAAGCAAAACTAAAAAATTGCAGAAAAAAATATTTGATAAAAGTTTGCCATAAAACCTTCCTCAATGATGAAGAACTCCAAATGTAAAGACTCTTCGCCGAAGAGTTATGAATATTTTAAATTAACGATGTTCGTGAAAACCGAAAAAAATTCCATTAAAGTGGAGTAAATTATGATAAATTCTGGATCCCTCCAACCCAAATAGTACAATAATTTTTAAAAATCTCCTTAAAACCTTAAATCACGAGAAAAAAAATGAAATTAGGTAATTAGGCACACAGACGATGGGCATACGGAAGTTAGGCATAGGGGCGTTAGGCATAATGAATGTTAAGCATAAAACTACAAGGTATACAGCCCTAAGGGTTGTACGAAAGGGTGACGTAGGACTATATCAGATTATTAGATCAAAGACTAATGTAAACTGCATATCTGTCATATGTATGTTCATAAGAGTCTGTGAGTGCCAATGTTTAAAAGAGAAAAGCGAAATATTCAGTTTCAATTTTTCATTGAATGCAATGGTGGCAAATTACACGTAGCTTGACATGTTTCAATAATCTTACTTTAACTCGCTTGTGGCCTTTAAAAGGACCATTGGCTACAAATAACATTAAAGCCAAAGCACGGTCATCGCAAATATGACGTGCCATTTGAATGTCCTTCTCTTTTAACATGAATGGCAACAGGCACGTAAATTAGCGGCGTCGATTCACTGTCTCTTGCTCCGAGAAGATTTGACTAATTTACTTTCACAGCTTATCGCTTGTTACATAGCAGAAAATATGACACTTACGCAAAAATTACGCACTCTTTCCCATCCTTTCAAAAACTCTTTATTACTTTCCCCTACCGTCCCTTCATCAATTGTAGAACCACCGTTTCAGAAAAACCCTATTAGCTTACTAGAGACCCGATCGACTCGGTTTGCACGTAGATTGAGTCAATACGAGTACTGGGAAAAACTAAGTAGAGTCGGTTGACCTAGGAGAACGAATAAACCTAGACAGATGTGATCTCTGCAGGGGACATATCCCCAACCCACCTCTCGCAGTGGCCGAGGGTGGGTCGTCAGCAGCACTCGCATGCCCGTCACGCCCTGAATCATCTAGGAAATGTCATTAAATAATTTTTGAGGAGTTATGGTAAATGGTCGTTATGCCTTTATATCAAATGGTTTCGTTGGTAAAAATGGTTATGTCAATGATTTTTATGCCAAAAAGCATTACGCCAAATCCATATGCTAAATGGACCGCCCACGTTCTCATTGCATTGTTTATTTGTATAGGAAATCAGTGACGTCTCATCTATAAAATATCATAACTAGTACCGCGTCTACACGACCATAATTAAAATAATACAAAAAAAATGTAAAAACTGAAGTTATCCAGTGAGTGATTGAAATTTTCAGGAACATGCAAATAAACTTGCATGTTTCTGTACTATTTCTGGTTCATTGTTGTGACGTGCAAAGATTAATGTATGCTTCGCTTAAATAGCCAAGCCTATTGACAATTTAATTTGATACAATTTATACATACGCACAGACCGAAACGCATGGGCATAAGATAAAGGGGGCGTACTTTGGTCTTTGCCAAATACCTCCATATTTTATTTCCATCATGAGAGCAAAGTTTTTTTAATAATAAACAGTGGCAAAATTTAAACAGACACATTCCCGAAGTTCATCCAAGCTACAAGTCCTGTTACATCTCTGTTGTCCCTCGAAGATAAAAGAGGAACAAAAGACGACGAAGCTTGCTTGCAAACCGACTCAGTTAGTAAAAGACAAGTAGGGCACGGAAGGGTATTTTCAGCCCATTAAGCCTATGGCCTAGATCTAGTGCAAGAACAGGTGGTTTCGACGTTCTTTTATTAGAAAATTGTAGATTACTTACATTCTTGCGAAAATAGTAATAACATATTAAAATTGTATGTCGGCAAAGTATTTTTATTGGTGAAAGAAAAAGCAAATAGGCTGAATTGAGCAGCATGCTAGAAATAACCTCCCGGACCCTAAGTAAACGCTAAAATTGCAAGCATCGATACCAAAAAATCAGAACAACTCTTTTCAGCGCTACCATCAAATCCACACACAGTTCAGGCTCTTCGTTCCCTTTCCGACTTGTTTAAAAGCTAAATTCTGTTTTCATTTCAACTCTTTCTCGTCGTATGCAGTTCCACCTTCTTAGGGTACGGGAGGGTATTTTCGGCCTGTTTCTAAATTCAGCCTATTTTCCTTTTCTCTCGCTAATAAAAATACTTTGCCGACAGACAATTTTAATATGGTATAACTATTTTCTCAAGACTGTAAGTAATCTACTGTTTTTTATTAAAAGAACGTCAAAATCACCTATTCTTCCACTAGAACTAGGCCATAGGCCAAAAAATAGATGCATTCGCTTAATGGGCCGAAAATACCCTCCCTTTCCCTACTTTGGTTTGATTGACCAATTTGTACAATCGATCAGTATTCCTCAATCGGCCTTGACTGGGATATTGTGCGGATTCCAATCCTCGAAAATCACAGTGACTCCATTGTATTTGTACCACTGTTTGGTCCAACATAGTGACAACTTGCCAACAGAGGCAAACAACATCACCTCTCCTGAAGACACTGCTTTTGATAAATTTCCTAGTTCACGGTAGAGTACGGGAGGGTATTTTCATCCCATTAAGCGGTAGCCTAAACAATATTCAGGAATTACATTGAAACTATATTCATTCGAGACAAGATTTTTATACCAGTTGATAGAATAATATTTACTGAATAGCGGCCTGTATTTTGGTCTTAATGTAACGCTACTAAATTTAAGTTATAGTCGCGAGAAATGATGAAGCCGCTGCGGCTAAATTGGGCCCATTTTCTATAGTGGTGTCTGTGTTTTGAAATCCGACCCGCCGAAATAGCCTGCACAGGGATTAGATGCTTTTAAAAAGCAGATCAAAAGAGAAACCGATGGATAACGTGTCGGTTTTGCCTAGATACCGGCTCATTGAAGATAACTAGTTTCGCAGTGACAACAGCTTGCTGCTGGCGCTAGTGTATCATTGAATCGTACATATATATTAGCACCAGAAGCAAGTGGTTGTCACTCAAATACTAGCTATGTCAACACGATAGAAGAGTTTCGAGGGCAACTGCATCACATCTTGGTAGTAGTGTAAATAAAGCACCATATGCTGAAATTGAAAGCAAAATGCTACAGATTGCTAGTGAACGAAAATTGATTTATATTTTCATATCAGAAGGGAATTTTTATGTTCTTCTGTGATGAAAAGAAGTAGAATTGTTCTGAGACATCATATTCACAGCTGTTTAGTAGCTAGAATAAATAAACGTGATTAGTTGATCACGTGATCATAATTGTGTGTTTTCCAAACCATCATCAAGAGCGGATACGCGTAAGCGATTGCTGATGGTTTTTTCAGCCTGATTACGTGCCAGTAGAAAAACAGTGGTTTTGATGTTTATTGAATAAAATTTAGCAAATTACATTTTTATGAAAATAGTTACAACACATTAAAGCTTATGAGTGCTGCATTCGTTTCAATATTGTTATATGGCGGCAAAGTTTTTACTTGGGAAAGCGCAGCAAAACAAAGTAATGTATGCCGAATTTAGTAGCGTGCTGGAAATACCCTCCCGTACCCTATTAGCAATTACGAGAGTATCACCTTGCTGTTCGCAACTGAAGATTTTTTGTCAAACTCTTTGTTATTTTCCAGTCTTCTGGGGAACTCTGCAAATCGAACGGGGCATTCCAGGAATTGGTTCGACACAGTTTTACAGTACCTACCATGAACGTTTTTGTTTCTTCTTTTTAAAACAAATTGTGGCTTATAAATTCATAAATCAGGCACTATTTTGCTTTCTGGAAATAGGATTGTAAATTTCGCCGCCGAACTTGTTCTCAGCACCGCTTGTAGCGATACGGTTCCTACTGACGATTCATGTACACTCTAAAAAATCAACACGTCGCATCCACGTGAAAAATCATGTAAACTTCTGTATAGCAACTGACATGAACTTCATGGACTAGTTAATGGGAAAGTTGATAACATTTACAGGGATCGCACGTAAACTGATAAGTATGAGTGCGAGTTACCAATAATTCACGTGAATGTTACATGATGGATGAGAATTACCTATGTTTTCACGTAAGCTTGACGTGCCGATTTTTTTGAGTGTATGCTCCGCACCACGTGCTTTTGATAATTGAACGCAATGTCGGTGCTGTTTACTGACCTGAGAAAGAAAGAATCCGAACGCGGTGCTTTGACCTTCGGCTCGGCACTGATGAGCACAGTGCGATCAAGGTCTGGTTCGGTAATCAGGCTTTGTGCTCCAGATCCGTGCTATAGCTCGGTACGGTCCAAAAGGCTGGTACCGTATCGGCCATAAACTTGGTAATCGGTGCGATACGGTAACAAGGCAGTCTGTATATTTAGGAAAGCCAATGTGTGCCTTTGACAAATGAATGCGCACGGTATTGCACGGTGCAGTCCGAAAGCATATAGCACCGCACAGTAAATTGGCTCCAAAGTGCGGTGTCATATTCATTTCAATAGCGAGTCGGTGAAATACTCTGAAAACGAGAACGTGTTAGCTATGAACGGAGCAGAACATTTTAGTACGGCTCGCAGTGCACTGCTAACACATTTTCCATGCGGCAAAATCCCATAGTGTAGAATTAAATAAAACAAAAATTCTTGTCTACACATCTACTCACTCTCCGTACAAAATTATCAGAGTAAACGATTAATTTAGGCGATGGGACCATGACTGTAAAGTATATCCCTTTTTACCATTTTTTATTTCAGTTACGATTGAATTTTCAGTAGCTAATGCATCACTAAGGAACCTTTCAAAACCGGGCAAGCAATTGCCAAGCTCTCAAAACGTAATAGTTTGAGAACGATTTTTTTTATTATATTGAGTTCAATCCCAAATTACAAATATGGTACCCAACCAAATGTAAATGAGCTCTGAGGAGCTTTATGTCCCATTCTAAGGCATCCCAAGTGAGAGATGTTAAAACAGTTAGTTTTAAATCATCAGCAAATAACATTTCCAGAATCAATGTGTTCACAAAAATAATGTTCCTCGAATGCTGCCTTGAGGAACATCAGATGATACAGGAAAATGATAAGATACAATCGTATATTTCGGATTTCTTCGTGTTAGTTTGTCCGGAGATTGTTAAAATGCATAATTTTCTCGACAAAAAACGGCGTTGGTTTTATGAATCTTTTTATTACATCACGTTGTGCATCACAATGAATCTGTTTATTTTGGCTGGATCTATGATCGAAACAGCAGCCCTCGCGAGGTTTTTTAGACTCCTTTCTAGACTGTTTTAGTTCAGTGTTTCACCACGGCTGATGATTGTTGACAGTTTTACGATTTTTTTATTTAAACAAGCTCGTCGATTACATGAGTAATTGCGTCATAGAAAAGTAGACCTGCATCGTTAGTGTAGTAATGATGCAGTTAATACGAGCTATTAGTGTCGTTAAAACACTCTCGTCCATTTTCCATTGGACATTCCACATTAGTGAATGCGTACTTCAAATGTTTTCATCTTTCTTGTGGATACAGAATTTTGTGCCGTTAACATTCTTCTCGTAGCGCTGTCATGTTCCCATTTCCCTGATCGACTAAAGCCAGCGCTTTGAGAAGCGACTTGAAACTTTATTTTAGGATTCAGCTTTCACCACCACTCAACACTCCTTATTCCAATCGCCGTGGTCACAATCGATGATTTCCAGACAGGCTCATGAAGCCGATAAATTCAACAGTATTTTTTTGCCTCGTTTGAAACCATCCAATTTAACGGGGTAGACAAACAATTTTTTATTATTATGACGGTGGCGCAATTATCATACATTTTTAACAACGTGACTAAATATTCCCAGTGCCGTTTGAAAGTTTAAGCGAAAGTAACGGCAAGTAAACATTTGTGTTTTTAACGTAAACAATGCGGCACAGTGTCTTGCAGAGAAGCACTTTCTTTTCCTTTTATAATGTTTGTCCATTTATTCTCGGTTTTCTCGATCCTTCAATCGAATGTATGGTATAATATCGACTGCTGATGATTCTTCTTCTACATCGTTTTTTTAATCCTTTCGCGAAGTTGACTTTATAGTTGATGATTCTATTCGCAGCTAATGGATCCATTACAATATATATGGTTCATTTGACGCATAAATACTTTCAAACAAATGCAGCACAACCCAAAAAAACTTTCCCCTTTGAATGCAACGTTTGTTGAATAGTGCCAGAGTTTTATGAATCTCCCGTTAGTTGGCAATTGCACCAGATTTCCATACAAAATTTAGAATAAAAACTTGAACCTTTAAGAAAGAAATAATTTAACTTTAACATACAAAAACAGAAACTAGCAAACAAATCCTATAAAAACTAAATAAAAACACTCTATCAACCTTTACCATCTGTTTGGCGTGCACGGACAAGGTGGTTTTACCCGTTCCGCTCAGCTCATATTATTGCCGATCCGTCAATGGTGTACGATGGATATAGTGCATGGCGTGCACCTTGCAATCACACACAATCCCTTACGGTGTCGAAGTCCATAAGGCAACTGCAGCACATCTGTTGCTTCTGTGTTTTTTTTTATTACCCTGCACTCAACACATATTGCTTAATGATGCATCAGCGCCAACAGCCGTAGCACTCGTGTCGTGTCATATTATGCAATTTTTTACCTTCAGAATAATGAAAAGGATAATCTGCTTTAGAAATTCTCGGCAGGAAGGAACGTGACCAGAACCACCCTTCGTTAATGGATCAAAACAAAATAAGCACTCGGCTTTTAGAATAAATCCAGCCAAGCAAGGTCGTGTTTGTAGAGAAGCTAAAAAGCAAATCTATGCAATTGTCATCCACAACCGGTTAGTCCTTGCTCTCGAGAATCCGTTAGAACGAGTACAGCAACGTCCATTCGCAGCAAGCTAGCTAGCAATTATGAATCAATTCGGGGTAATAAATAATCTCCTCACGCCACAACGTCAGACACACCAGACCATTAGCTTCGATTCTGTAAGGGTAACGACTGTAGTATTTTTTCTCTTTCTTTGTTTTCCAAAGAACCAAATTCGCCAGACATCCCAGCCTAAATTATTTCGCCCCGGTACACTGTCCAAACGGAAGGCACTCTCCGCGTGGCCCCGATCATCGTTCGTTTATATATCGGCAATTATCCATGCATAATGCGAAAAAGCAACAACAACAACATCAGCTCGGGACTATAATTTAGCACCCACCGAAAGACTCGCGAGTTTAGGCGAATCTTTCGAGCCCTGTCTGCACCAGCAGCGGCACTGGCACCGGCTATAGATGTGTGCGAATTCAAGCCCAAAAAATTAGATTTATCATAAGCCGCGCACGCGGATGAGATACGAACCGGACAAGGCGAAAAACAACAGCGCAACACCAAGGTCAATGTAACTCACAAGGTCAGAGTTGCCGATCGTTGCACAACACACACGTATCCTTGTTGCTGCTCGCATATGCAACTTTTTCCTGTTCTTTCTCCTATATCGGCCTGTCCAAATTTGACCAAACAAGGAGCAGTCTGATGGCGACCCAGACGATAAACATCGTGGTGTTTTCTTCCATTTGGACAGCAGTGATCATTAAAGCAGCATTTATAATACGGTATACAACCCTTATAATGAACGTAAACTGCAGCAAACCAGAACAGCAACAGCCGCACAACAAAAAATGGGACCAATAGCGGGGCCAATTCGATCAAAAAGAGCAGACTCGAATGAACATTTGTAGAAGAAACTCCAGCAACAACAACAGCAACCTACAGAGAGGAAGGGGACATAAATTAGTGAAGCACACAAATGTTCCAACACCTGAAACGGCTTCCACCGGAAAACATGAAATGAATGTATTAATTTTCGGTCTTATTTTTGTAGGTACTGCAAAAGTAGGGAAGGAAACTTCCGAATGACTAGTGTCCTGGCGGTAGTTGCTCTAATTGTTGCACAATATTAGATTGTCTACTACGGAATATTTAGCGATGTAATCGCAAATCAACGCAATTGTTATTGTGATTTTGATGACTTTTCACAGATGACCAAGTGTCCCGCACCGAGTAATATTTTCATCGTGTCAGTGGAAGCTCAAAGAAGTTCTCAGTTTACGAAAAATCCAAGGCTAAAAATCCGTGTAATTTTTATAAAGTTGCCTTCAAAAAAATTGTTGTGGATTACAGAACCAACTTTTTTTTTCTATTTGCCTTCCAATATGTGCGGCATTCATCTACATCAACATCTACATTCTAGATCTGTAGAAATAATGAAGTCACTTTAGTAATAACTAAGTAATTCCATAAACCACCCAGTTGGCCCCGGGATACGACGCTGGTCTAACAAGCCACTCGTCGTATGTTCGAATCTCGGCTGGGAGAGGCTGTTAGAGTGAATAGGATCGTAACACTAACCCCGCAATTTTTCTGTACTCCAACTGGTTGAGAAGTCTGTTGTATAAAAAATAGGAGGTCAAATTTCGATAACGGAATGTAGCACCCACAATTGGGAAGTCCGGAGTGGTCAATTCAATAGACAGGTATTGAGTAATACGCAATAATAAATTTAAATGCGTTAAAATAGATTCTGCTTCAAGTCCAGTTTTACTTTAATTTCGAGTCCAATTTGAGTCAATTTTCAAGTACGATTTAGAGTTTAAATGCAAGTCAATTTTCATGTCCAATCACAAATTCAATATCAATTTCAATATCCCATTTTAAAGCCAATTTCTAATCTAATTCAACTATGCCACATGTATGGTACATGTTAGAAACAAACCGTAGGAGTACCCATGGGAAACCCCTTATCACTGTTTCTGTAAATTAATTATGGCGAACATCAGGCAAAGTTCAATTACAAGCCTAATTTCATGTCCAATTCCCAGTCTAATTTCAATTCAAATTTCAAGTTCAATTTCAATGTCCAATTCCAATTTCGAGTCTAATTTAATTCTAATTTCACCTCCGATTTCAAGTTAAAAAAGCCTTGGGCTTAAACGTCTTTCTAAGACTTGACCCTTCTTTATCGACAGACTTCACAGCCGGCTATTAGAGTACAGGACAGTTACGGAGCTAGTGCAACAATCATACTGACTCTATCTAGCAGCACCGCCTAACCGAGATTCGAACATACGACGACTGGCTTGTTAGATCAGCATCGTACCTCGAAACCAACTAAGTGGGGCAAATTTAAGTTCAATTTAAGTCTAATTTTAAGTCCAATGTAATGTCCAAATTGAAATCCAATTTCTAGTCTAATTTGAATCCAATTTCAACTTCCATTTGAAGTCCAATACTAAGACTAATTTGAAGTGCAATTTCAAGCCAAATTTTAAGTACAATTTGAAGTTCAATTGTGGTTCAATTTTATATTAAGCCCAATTAAATGTCCCATTTTAAAGCCAATCCTAGGTCCAATTTAATTCCAATTTTAGGTCCGATTTAAGGTCTAATTTCACGTCCAATTTGATATCCGATGTCCAGTCCAGTTTCAAGTCAAATTGAATTCTGATTTCAAGTCTGCTTTCAATTCCAATTTGAGCTCAGGATCTAGTCTAATTCAATTCTAATTCATGTAAGACTCAAAGTCCAATTGCAACTTCCAATTTAGGTTCAGTTTAAAGTCCAATTTTCCGTTCAATTTTGATCCAGCTTTGAACAAAATGTCAAGTCCGAATTCATATCCAAATGCTAATCTACAGTCTAATATAAAGTTCAATTTTAAGTTGAATTCCAAATCCAATTTAAATTTCACGGGTGGGCCAATCGAACCGAACCGGTGAGTCAACCGAAATTTTCGCGATAAATAAAAGAGTAGGGCGGGGCATAAGTGCGATGTTTGAAGTTGTCACCAATTTTCATGAGATATAAAGAAGGACAACAACATAATATATTTTATAGTGATGCAGTAACTCAATGTCTTCACATTCAACTATAAATCATCTAGGGTAATAATGTTTTGCAAAATAAATTCTTCTTTCTTCTGATCAAGTACAGATTCGCACTTTTACCCCACTATCGGAGAAAAAGTGCGAATACCGCGGGGCAAAAGTTCGAAGCTAGAATCCATGAAATTAGCCCAGCAGTAGCTAACAAAACCATATTATCTGCGTTATGTTTCGGTAAGGAATATTCTCAATCTGCACCTTTTCTATTCTGCGCTGGTGTATTGTAGCCTCCGTTAGATCGAAACTTTTCCAAACGTTTGTTTTTTGTTTCATCAGCGGAAACACATTGTTTTTCTTTGACCAACATCTGTAGGGCACAGAGTTTTCTGCAGATCTTCCATTTCTAGTCTGTAATAGTGCCTAAAGCTGTATATAATTAGCTATACATTTTTGCCTCGTTTATGAATCGCAATGTTGCCCCGTCCGTGAATCGCACTTTTACCCCGCTAGGCGCTTAACGGGGATTGATTAAATTATGGAAAAGCGAAATATATTTTGTAAATTATTTTCGCCGTATTTTCAAAACAGATATGTGAGTGATGTAAGACGCTGCTATCAATTTTCAATAAGTAATATCCTCCTGTTGATATCGTATTTGACGTATAACGAAAAATTACATCAAAACCACCCTAAAATAACAGCTGCACATAACTCAGCAACTATGTTTCGTAAGCAACCAAAGTTTACGTTAGATTCAAGCTGTCAAAGTAGTCACCCATCCATGCCAATGTAGAAAATTTACTCGGAAACTGCACCGATAAATCATTGAATCGCACTTTTACCCGCATCGCACTTTTACCCCTCCTTACTCTACTTGATAATTTTCTGACCAACGCTTGCTTTTGAAAGGTCGGTCTCCCATCTTTTGTTTAGCTCTGGGCACGCCAGTGGTAGCACCTAGGCTTTGCTCTAAGTGATTCCGTTTTTTGACTTCACCGATCAACAAAGTATTGCCTAATCTCAAGTTTTTAGTCTTGACCTTGAAATGCGGTCATACATATATATTAATATTTTTTTGAAACGATGGTTCTACAGCGTCCAGCGCCTCTATGGTTCAAAGGTACAAGTACCAGCGAATCACATGCCCTGGCGGGTGTTGTGGGTTCGAATCCGGTTGTAATCTTAGATTACAGCTTGGTTCGACTCATGCACCTTCCAGTATTGGACAAAAGGTAGGAGTCAAAATGACTACTTGTCAAGCATAGCTACCAATACCCCCCCCCCCCCCCTTCCTTTCCGCTCTTCCCCACCTTCACCAAAAAATTTTCATTTCTTTCCCTACCGTCCCTTCATCAATTGTAGAACCATCGTTTCAAAAAAATATTAAAGTATTGCCACCAGATTATGATAAATCATAATACCATTTAAGCAGGTCTATCATTTGTCTCTTCCCATGATTTATGCGTATTCCACCAAAAATGCAGTTTTGGGCTTCGTGACCGAAATTTATTTGCTGGCTATATTGTTATGTCACGTGTGTGTAAAACAGCCATACTTGCCTGAGACTACAGAATTTCTAAATTTTCCAACGTCTAAAAATGAAACGTTCCTATTCCGTACCACCAACATTTTGATAGTAATTATTATTGTTACAACTTTGCTTGATTTCGCCATAAATAAATTACAGAAATAGTGATAAGGGGTTTCCCATGGATATTCCTATGGTTTGCCTCTAAAATTGACCCTGAATGTGGAAGACTTGATATAAGTACCTTTAAGTAGGATTCTACCTATACTACCATTCCGGATTGCAGAATTCGCGATCATGTTTCTATTCTATAGAATTCTATTAGCGATAGGCTGTCCGGTGCATGATATTTACGCCGTACGTTCTCTAGTCTATCAGGTAAATAACCCATGAAATATGGGAAGCAGCAAAGCAAAGCCTAGGAGCTACATTTCGTTATTCAAACTTGACCTTCTGTTTTTTATACGACAAACTTCGCAGCCAGCAGTTTGAGTACAGAACAATTGCGGAGCTAGTACTACGATCCTAATGACTCTAACAGCATCTTCCAGCCGAGATTCGCACATGGCTTGTTAGTCGTACCTCGAGACCAACTGGCAGGCATTTACAAGACCACAGCGAAAAAAAAACTTCCACCTCTAATCAACAGTAATGCTGCTTTGTAAATGTAGACACAGAATACCAATGGCCCCATTTTACTACCCTGTGGTACATCAGATTTATTTGTACAAAATTTGTGATACTCTAATGTTTATCCATACTAAATGGCACCAAAGCGGCTTTTAAGTCATTATAAACTGTGTTAATTTGAGCTCTGGCACTCATCCCCGGATAACATTTGAACAAGAGATGGTTGGGTATGAAAATTTGAATGCCCGATCCATACCCGTACCCGATTAAGAAAAAAATTAAAAACCCGAACCCCCAAATTTATTTTTTTTATAACCGAATCCTACCGCAACTCGTCAGGGTACGGGAACGGGCACGAGTATCCGACCATCTTTAGTGTTAAATGTGGTCAACAGAAATACCCGACCCGACCTGTACCCGGTTTAAAAAAAATTAAGAATTCGTACCCGACCCGAACCCGCAAATTATTATTTTTCAATACCCGGTACCTGCTTCGGAGTCTGTGGACCCGGCGGGTACGGGTACCTGCCTCGGAGTCTACGGCCTCTTCCTGGTTCTCTGCTGAAAATTGTTTTGGCTACTCTTTCGTCGGGCATTCAGGCCATATGTCCAGCCCACCGCAGCCTGCCACATTGCACTACCTTCACTATATCAGCATATTTGTATACTTGGTACAGCTCGTGATTCATGCGTCTGCGCCACACTCCATTTTCCTTTTTGCCACCAAGTATAGATCGCAGAATTTTACGCTCAAAAACCCCAAGCACTCGCCGATCAGCTTCCTTTAGCGTCCATGATTCGTGTCCGTAAAAGGCCACCGGGAGATTAGTGTTCTGTAGAGCGCCAGTTTTGTGCGAATTTGCAAACTACGGGACTTCAGCTGGCTACGTAATCCGTGGAAAGTTCGATTCGCAGCTGCAACTCGTCGTTGCACTTCGCGGCTTACATCGTTGTCACATGTCTCGAGTGTACCAAGGTATATAAATTCCTCCTCTACTTCATATCGTTCCCTATCCAACTCCACCTCGGCACCAACACCACTTGGGCTCCCACGTTCCCCACCAGCAACCATGTACTACGTTTTAGCTGTGTTAATCTGTGTTTAAAGTCCCAATCTCACCGCTTCCCTTTTAAAAGGCCTGAAGGCCTCTTCCACTGCTCTACGGTTGATTCCGATGATATCGACGTCATCCGCAAAACCAAAAAGCATGTGAGATTTCGTGATGATAGTTCCATTCCTTTCCACGTTTGCCCTTCGTAATGCACCTTCCAAGGCAATGTTGAATAGCAGGTTAGAGAGTGCATCCCCTTGCTTCAGTCCATCCAACGTCACGAAAGCAGCTGAGGTCTCACCCGCTATTCTAACGCATGATTTGGATCCGTCCAACGTCGCACGAATCAGCGTGACTAGTTTCGTCGGAAAACCATGTTCTAGCATTATCTGCCACAGCTCATTTCGTTTAACTGAATCGTACGCCGCTTTAAAGTCCACAAACAGATGGTGTGTCTGCAAGTTGTACTCCCGGAACTTGTCTAGCAACTGACGCATCTGGTAAACATCTGATCCGTCATGGAGCGACCCTCACGAAATCCAGCTTGGTACTCGCCGACGAAGGACTCCGCTAACGGTCACAGTCTGCAGAACAGGATACGGGAAAGCACCTTGTAGGCAGAATTGAGCAATGTAATTCCTCGATGCCCCTTTTTGAAAATTGGGCAAATGAGGCCATCCAACCACTCCTCCGGCATTTGTTCTTCCTCCCAGATCCTGACAATGATCCGGTGGGTTACAATATGCCACAATTGTGTTGGATGCCAGAGGAAAATTTAAATTGTTTGCTACCCATTAACGCTTCTTCCGAGCAAGAAACTACTTTGACTGAGTCTGTTATGTCTAGCGGTCTGCTCCAGATCAACCATTTGACAAATGTAAACGGCAGGCTTCTTGATTTAGCATTTATCAATGACAACAGTTGCGTACAATTATTGGAACCACCGTTACCATTGCTACGAGTTGACCAACACCACCGGCCTTTTGTGTTGCTATTTGAACTGCCCGACGAAAAAACAAATGTTTCTAGTGTTATGGATCCGTATGCTTTCGATTTTAGCAGGTGCGATTTTGTGTCACTCAATAGATTATTTGCCGAGGTTCGCTGGGAGGAATTTCTGTTTGGATGCAGTGTCGATGAAGCTGCGTCTCGCTTATATGAGCAAATGTTTGCTGTGATTCGTGAAGTTGTGCCTCTGAAAAAAACACGTCGGTCTCTTGGTAGAAGGCAACCCTGGTGGAATGATGAGTTGCAGCGTCTACGGAATCGTCTTCGTAAAGCTAGAAAGCAATATTTTCGCTCCCGAGATGAACGGCGTAAAGTTGCATTGCATGACATTGAGAGCGAATACAACTCTTTGCATGCTCGTTGCTTTCGTTGTTATATTCATCGCATGGAAGGAAACATCAAGCGTGATCCTAAGTCGTTCTGGTCTTATGTTAAAAATCGGAAACAACAGACTGGTGTCCCACATCGTGTTCGTTACAACGATATTGTAGCCGAGTCGCAGTTAGAGTCAGCAAACTTATTCTCATCCTTTTTTCGAAGCGTGCAAAGTAATAACCGCCCACCTTCGTCTGAAGCGTATCTGAATAGTTTGCCGTTTTTCGATTTGAATGTGCCACTTTTCAACTTTACGCTAAGCGAAGTGATGTTAAAGCTGCAATCAATCAATGGATCCAAGGGCGCCGGACCTGACTACTTACCACCGCTACTGTTTAAAAACTGTGCTGAAACGCTAGCAATACCTGCAAGAATTATTTTTAACCGTTCGATGGCTGAAGGAACTTTCCCCGATGTATGGAAGACTGCTGCAATAACGCCTATTCATAAGACCGGTAGTTTGCAAGAAGTTACTAACTACCGTGCGATCTCAATTCTGAGCTGCTTGCCAAAGATATTCGAGAGCCTCATCCACGACTCGCTGTACCCGAAGATTCACCGTGTTATTTCTGAATGGCAGCATGGATTTGTTAAAAAACGATCGACAACTACGAACCTGATGGCTTATGTTTCATCGCTGATAACTGCTCTTGATAAACGACAGCAAGTCGATGCCGTTTATATCGATTTTGCGAAAGCTTTCGACACAGTGCCGCACGTTTTATTGGTAGCTAAATTGGAAAAAATGGGGTTCCCTGTGTGGCTAACACGATGGCTATTTTCATACCTCACTCAACGTACTGCGTATGTACGCATAAATGGAACAAATTCGACACCCTTCAAGATAGAATCAGGTGTGTCTCAAGGTAGCCACCTTGGCCCACTACTGTTTATACTGTTTGTGAACGATTTGTGCTCTACCATACAATCTCCTAGATACATGTTTGCAGATGATCTTAAATTCTACCGGGTAGTAGAGTCGGCAGCTGACTGCAGTGCAATCCAGGCAGACATTAATTCATTAATGGATTGGTGCTTGTTGAACGGGATGAAGGTGAACGTTCAGAAATGCAATACCATCTCTTTCTGTAGAAAAAGACACGTTACTTTGTTCGAATATAAAATGTCAACAGCAAACATCAGTCGGGTGAATACGGTTAAAGATTTAGGCATTCTATTGGACACTAAATTGACCTTCACCCAACACATTGCAGCTTGTACCGCAAAAGCTTTTACTGTTTTAGGATTCATCAAAAGAAACACAAAGCAATTCGAAGATGCTTACTGCTTAAAGTCATTGTATTGTGCACTTGTTCGCAGCGTACTCGAATATGGTGTATTAGTGTGGGCTCCCTACCAGGCTCTGCAAATCAATCGCATCGAACGAATCCAACGCCACTTTATTCGATACGCCCTACGATTGCTGCCCTGGCGTGATCCAATCCGTCTACCTCCTTACGAAAACAGATGCGCGCTTCTTCGCTTGCCCACGCTTACAAGTAGGAGGATACTGCTACAACGGCTTTTCGTATTTGATCTTCTGGAGAACAATATTGATTGCCCCGAGTTGCTCAGCCGAGTTCGTTTCAACGTGCCCTCAAGGTTTACACGGCGGACTAACTTCCTGAGGCTTCCAGTGTACCGTACTACATATGGCCGAAATAATCCATTTGATATGTGTTGCCGAAATTTCGAAAATGTGTCTGAGTGCTATGACTTTAACATTAGTAAAACAATTTTTAAGCGTAGATTAAGTAGTAGGACCAGTCTGTACGATTAATTCGAAGACTTGTAAAATAAAATAAAATAAAATAAAATAAAATTCGTATAGCCGCTCGCTCTCCGCTTTTAGAAGTTCAGCCGGGATACCGTCCTTCCCAGCAGTCTTACCGTTTTTCAGCTCACTGATTGCCTTTTTAACCTCCTCCTGTGTTAACCATCGCTTACAATTCATATCCTGCCCCTGCTGATCTCCGCGTTTACCTCTCCATTCAACAGTGTCTGGAAGTGTTCCTTCCACCTGGCTGCTACCACCGTTTTGTCGGTAAGCAGGTTGCCAGCACTATCATTGCACATCACAGGCATGGCAGAATTCCTGCATCTCACCGTTTTATAGAAACGAAGTAGAATTTAATTCTACTATGTATATTTATTCTTGACAGATACACACACTGTTCGAAAACAGACACTGAGGAAGGCTGCAAGTCGTAGGCGAAATACATATCTGTCAGTAGAATTAAATTGGATTAGTTTTCTTTTTATTTAATTCCAGGTTTCCTATTCTACTAAGACGCTCCAAATACTTCAGTCATAAAAAACAGTTTTTTGAGCAGATAGATAATTTTTGAAAATGTATAAATAAATAAATCTTTTTAAACATATCTTACCCAGACTCACAAGAAATGTCGAGAAGTATGGCGAACTTACCTGAAAAATAAAACAACAACAAAAAAGAAATAAGTGAACAGATCATTTTATTAAAAAATTTGTGTTAGAATGGGTAAACCGTAGAATAAAAATTTCATTGAGGAATCGAATCAAGCTTCAGTGTTAGCTGAAAAAACTACCGAAAACCTTCTAGAAACATCTGTAGGTACAGCGTTATGATCTCTTTATTTTGGTATATGCACGCCACAATTCTCATTAGCCATTATCAGCGAATATGTATTATAGTGTCACCAAGAGAAAAACAAGCCCTTCAAATATAGGAGCTACCTGAGCAATCTCCTTCTGTTTGAGCGCACGGATTTTCGAGGCGATTTTTTCCACACAAAATATCAATAAAAGAACTTCCTGGACATCAGTTCGTCCTACAGTCATTTCCAATGCTTCTTTCAATTTTAAGAAAAGAATCTGTTCATTACTGTCCAACTTATTTCCGTGAATAGCTGAAAGTTATTAAGACGGAATTAATCGCTTCGTTGTGCACTATTTAAAAGAACTTCAGTAATTCTGTATATTTGTACTCCGTGTACTCATAATAACCATAATGTATAACCCCCAGCCTGGCAACGAACTCATAAAACTGTCGGAATTTGGAATAAGTTCGACGACAGGATGGCGGAGGTAAAACCCGACATCAAAGGCAATAACCTTCGGTGAAGTAGTCTTGCAGCCACGCGAATGTCCCGACTAATCAAATAGATTTCGGCTTCTCTGCGTTAGAGCGGAGCGGTGCTATTTCCCATAGAAGTCGGGGGTCGGGGGTTGGGAGCTTCGGTTCACTGCGGGAAAGTGAAACATTGACAAAAATTGAAGTAAGCAGGACTACAACAACTACAAAAAAAACTACTCGTCTGTATCCCCCTGAGAGGAAACGCCCAAACCATACATTATATTTATTTTCAAATTTCCTCTGCGCACTCGAAGTTTTCCATTTTCCACTTGCACTACGGCGCTTACCAGCGAAGGCGAGAAAGAATGATTCGTTTATCTTGGGAAAATATCGACGGCGACAGCCAGCGGGAAACGAGTTAGTTTCCGATTCTGCACCCAGCCGAGAACCGGGTGAGAACAACGGTTCGGGGTGGTTGGTATTTGTGCTTTCTGGCAGACAAACGCCAAGGAACTTGATACATAAGCGGCTTCCTTATGTACCGACAGCGTACGGTGGGTTCACCGTTTCTGCGCCCAAAGGCTCCCGAAGGTTGAAGCTTACGCGAAAGATGGAAATATCTAAATAACATAAAACTCGTGCTCGGAATCGGAAGAAGTGATAGTCGAGCTTTCCGCCGCCACGCCGGTACGTTTACTCGTGCGACAGGGTGGAAGCTTTTCATTCAAGATTTATTTTTCTGCTCCTTTCTGTCGTGCTTGATTGAAATCTTCGAGCGCAATCGAGCTTGAGTGGTATGTTTCAGTTGAGTACTTTAAAATGGTTCTAAGCTTACAGGATCGCTGAAAACATTGTTGAAACGAAGAACATGTAAGTGGAACAAAACTTCAATGTTGGTTCACGGTTTCACAACGGTGTATGATGAAACATTTCATCTAATCGCGAAGCTGAATAATATTGAAATCGATTTCGGATTTCAACCGAGATTGGTGTAGAACTCACGTCCAATCATCGTTTAGTATTACAAAGCTTTGTGAGGGTCGTCTTCTGCTTGTCAATAAGGATGATTGCTGCTCTTAGACAGCCAGTTTACTATACGTTCGAGTCACAACTGGGACGGATTTACAGTGTCAGTGTCAGGATCGTAACACTAGCCTTGCAATTGTACTGTACACAGCAGTTCATGTTTGTCGAAGGACGGACGCTACACTTTAAAAAATCGATACTTCCTTCCAACGCGGAAGGAACACGTGCAAAGCAATTGGCATGCATTTCAATCCACGGTTTATGCGGTATTAAACTAATGCATTGGATTCTCAGGCACGTGTACGATTTAATGATAAGTAAGAGTAATAAAGAGTAATACTACTTTACCCATAAGTGAAATATTCGTTGTCAATATAACGTACCTAAGTTTATATTTCATTTTAGTTCTAACGTACAATTCAAATTGAGGTCAATCGTAGATTTCGCTCGTAAACCAACAAGTAATCGCCTCAACGGAGCATTATAGGACAGGATAGGCTTGAGACGACTTTCGTTTTCTATTTTACAATCGCTGAACCCCATTTCCATACTGCACCGAGTGAACTCTAATAAACACCCACTTGTATGGTTTCTTTACCACAGTCTTTCTTGTGCACTACCGCAGGAATGATATGACGCAAACACAAACACCGCAAAAGCTGCGGGAAATTATATTTATTTTTGATTTATAATTGTGCCCCTTGGTTTTAACAATTATTTGTATACCGTTTAACAATAAATATATTTGGTTTGTAAACCTTCAAAAAGTGTCAGTCAACAACTTTCTTGTGATACCACCACTGAAAGCTTATGAGCGAAAAAATAATCGCATGCCAAATAGCCATTAATTTCATATGTTCCTTGCCGGTTTGTTAGGGCTTTTTCCTGAAGTATGCGTTACGTCGGTTAGTGCACTAAAATCAAAGAACCAGCCGAACTGTTGTGTACCACAAAGGCACCCGGAGAAGAGACCTACCACCTAAAGAGCCTATCGTGTTTGATTTCCCAATGCTCTACTGCTCTAAGTAAGTCTGCTGTACCGCAGATTTGGCTGACAGACTGTCTGCGTTGATTGGCAGCAAGTACCTTAACGAATATCAGTGCAGTGGGCCCAACAGCAACAGCGCACAGCTGCAATTGCAGCTGGATCGAATTCCAGGGCTGTGAGTCACAGCAAACATCACGAATTGACCCCATCAGCCGTATCTAGCTGTGCGAGTTGCGTTCCTAGGTAGGATCACAGTGACTTACAATCGATAAAAGTCGCAATTAAAACCTTGTTGATGGCACTGGACCAACTTATAAGCTAAAGCCAGCGAATTTACAGATTTATTGTACGCTTTCAATGTGCACTAGTTAACTAGGGTAGCCAGAAATGAATACTGTGCTACTTCAATACTCACATGTTGCTGGTGTGACAATTAACCGGCTCATAACATGTAAGCCTAACCACAGTCAAGGATTGGCGGTATATGCCAATTTAGACAAGCATTAGAAAGATTGAAGCTATTTTTGAAATTCCATTAAAGCTACGCTTCTTACTACAGTTTCATAAAAAGTGAGTAACAAGCAATAAAATGTACTTGAATTCATTCACCGTTATGTTTCAGCAGAATGGCAACGAAATGAGTAGACGGTACATATGTAATGGAAAATATAATAGTGTAATATGGTTTTTAATGATAATAACAAACCAGTAAAAAAAAATCACATGCCACTGCAAATCTTTTAGATGCATGTCTTTTTTCATTTCGTGACCAGATAATGATGCTTTTATTGAGGTATTTTTATGCTTTTGGAACAGTTCCACGTAAAATAGGTAAATGACAAAATCTAAACTACTTCTATTTATATTATACTTTGGCTGTGTTTTGTGATAAGAAAAAACCTACATCTTACACAGATATTGGCACCATTTTGACCGACAAATTATTTTTGAAACGCGCCTATTTATTTTTATGGCAATTAGGTTTGAAAACCCGTAACTGGAAAACTCTACGAAGTTTTATAAAACTTTTGTGAAGTGAGAAAGTATCTGATGCGGAGAATGATTAATTGGATGAACTGGAACATTTAGAGATAGAGCAGGGCGGGGCATAAGTGCGATGTTTGAAGTTGTCATCAATTCTCGTGAGGTATAAAGAAGGACAACAACAAAATATATTTTATAGTGATGGAGTAACTCAATGTCTTCACATTGAACTATAAACCATCTGAAATAATAGTGTCAGGCAAAATAAATTCTTCATTCTTCTGATCAAGTGCCGATTCGCACTTTTACCCCACTAGCGGGGCAAGCGTTGTTAGTGTTTACAGTTTTAGTAAACGTTGTCGAAATATTGCAACACTGGCTGCATCTTCAGTGGTGTTATGATGTCGAGCTGGGTCAACTTCGTCTCACAAACGCCTCAGTCGAGCAAGAATTTGTGCTGATTGAGTATATTGTTACTGCTGGACTTCAACAATTGAACGCATTTACTAATGCTAACTTCATAATTATAGATTTGGCTTTCACGAACGATTCTGGCTGCTTTGAGATTTTGAAGGGCTGCTTAGAATAAACGGGCACTACAAACCATTGGTCCTGATGTTTCATTTAGTCGTCGGCATGGTCTCGGAGAGTTTGAGCCACGATTGAACTGGATCGCTGTAATTTTATCAAACTGAACACACTATTCAATGAAATCAACTGGAGCAGGGATAGAAAAAATCGCTTCTAGCGATCAAGAACATGGGAGCAATCAGATTCAGATTCATTGACATCACTATTTGTAAGCGATAAATACTTTGTCGCGATCTGTACAGATTCTGACAAACCTCATGTCAGATCAGGTTCATTGATTAATTGCGTTGAGAGATATAACAGATGCAGACGATCGGTTATGTACAGTGCGTGAGTCTCAACACAAACAACATAAGTAACCTTTTTTCTTGCAGCTTGATGAAATTTAACACTACGATCGACTGCAACGAGTTGTTAGGAGAACAAAATTTTATGAACAAAACTAAAGATCCACTGTTGTCATGATCTGTACGGATCGTGATCTGTGCGTACGGCGATAGCTTACAAATTTGATCAAAATCACTGATTTTCCATACCTCAACTGGAGGCAACTGTTAACCAGTCTGTCAATTGATGATCCAGTTCAGAGGCTTCATTCGGTAGTGCAGACGACTCTACAGACCAACGTCGAGTTTTTATTCTTGACCTTGAAATGCGGTCAGACATATTTATTATTATATTTTTTTGAAATGGTGGTTCTACAATTGATGAAGGAACGGTAGGGGAACATAAAGAATTTTTTTTTGGAAAATGGAGGGGGAAAGAGTGGAAGGGTAGGGGGGGGGGGGGGTAATAGGCAGCGTTGCCAGATCAGCGGTTTTCCCGCTAGATTTAGCGGGATTTCAAGTCGGACAGCGAAACTTAATAACCAAACAGCGGCTAGCGGGAATCTAGCGGTTTTCTTAAACAACTCAGCGGGATTTTAGCGGAATCTCGATTTAGCGATATTTGGTAGGCAAAAAGAGTGCTGAAAGAGAGGTTGACAGCAAAACACTTCGTTTATTGAGATTCTAATGTCTGCTCATGCATTGGCAGATTGTTCAGCATATTCTGTGGGTTAGAAAACTCCGTGGGTTTTGCCTAGAATGGGATGAGTTCTGACAAATACTCATTAGAATTTACTGAATAAGAAGACCACCAAACCAATCCGTTTTTCGTATTCCTAATTTTCCCACAAACTAATTCGTTGCCGATGGTAAAATCCAACTTATTCATGAATTGGAAACAAAACAACACTTATGTATCTATATACATCATAGAGCCGTATTCTGCAAGTCACGTCGAGCAACTCGGCTCGACTCAGTCACTGTCGAGTGTCGAGTGCAAGAAGAACGGGCAATATAGCGGCTCAATGCACGACCAAAACAAAGCTAGCTCAGGCGTCATTTGCTAACCGTTTAGTCACTAGCTTTTTGGCGATAGACTCAGTCGAGTTAGTCAACAACATTGGGTCGCGTGTGACTTACATGTTACACTCGGCGTGACTTACAGAATAGGGCCCATAGTTTGGTATATACCATAATATTTGTATGATAACAAAACCAAAACAAATCGATGCTAAAACAAAATATAAGCGAGAACAAAGAGCCGATGCGCTTTATAGATATTTTTGATTTCTGGGTGCTTATGAAGATTGAAACATATCTTCTTTTGTCACCAAAAACCATAACCATTTGCCAGCATTGCTGAAATTTTGCATGATTTTTATCATAGCTAGACACAGAAAAAGAATTTGTGCTTAAAGCTTCTTTCGAAATTTTCGCCTGTGTTCTTAGACTCTTTAATCTTATAAGTCTTGCGAAATTTCGTAGTAAACTGTCATTATATGAGGGATAACAAGATATTTCTTTTTCTGTTTCCTGAAGCCAAAAACTTCATCAACATGAAATGCAGTAAATCTGCATAATGTTCAATTGCAATTTCTCAATTTCAGTAGATCATTTTAATTTAAATGCAAGCCTTACTGAAATGAATATATTTTTTATTCTGTACCAAAAACGAAAGAATAATATGACTTTTGATTCAGCGGGATTTCTAGCGGGAAATTAACTCTAAACAGCGGGATTTCAGCGGGAAATCGACCTCTGGGCAGCGGGAAAATGGGCAATCGACCTGGTAACACTGGTAATAGGTAGCTACGCTTAACAAGTTGTCGTTGTGACTCCTACCCAGAGATGCCAGAAGTGAAGACATTTTTGAGGATTTATATTCACTTGAAGACACCGGAAGACATGTCTTCATCATCACCATGTATTTTAAATGGGCGGGAAATTCAGGAAACCCGGAAGAAGACAAACGAAGACATTTTTTCTTGATCCGTGAAGACTTTTCAAAAATTCACCTGGTAACCCTGCTCCTACGTTTTGTCCAATGCTGGAAGGTGCATGGGTCGAACCAAGCTATAATCAGAGATTATAACCAGATTCGAACCCACAACACCCGCCAGGGCGTGTGGCTCGCTGGTACTTGTACCTTTGAACCATAGAGGCGCTGGACAAAAGAAGACTGCGCAACCCCCTTTATTAATGTAGCGATGTAACAGTTTTTTTGGGTTATTTTTAGACACACAAATCGTACCTCTTCCTCCGTCAACTCTAGAAACCACCGACCGAGAAGTTTTAATCTAATTTGTTTTTATTTTCAGGACGACGACACTGTGCAGGGCCTTACGACTTGCAAGGTACTGCGCGTGACGTTGTTCGTCTGTCAGCGTGTTAGCCGCGATTCTCAGCGCGAGGAGCCTTTCTCCGAAAACCCGCAAAAACCAGACACGTCGCCACATTAATAAGAGGGGTTGCGCAGTCTCCTTTTGGCCAGCGCCTCTATGGTTCAAAGGTACAAGTACCAGCGAGCCACACGCCCTGGCGGGTGTTGTGGGTTCGAATCCGGTTATAATCTCTGATTATAGCTTGGTTGGACCCATGCGCCTTCCAGCATTGGACAAAAGGTAGGAGTCACGACAACTTGTTAAGCGTAGCTACCTATTACCCCCCTTACCTTTCCACTCTTTCCCCCACCATTTTTCAAAAAAAAATCATTACTTTCCCCTACCATCCCTTCATTAAACGACTCTACAGGTCAAAGTGCCGAGAAGAAACCTCACAAGGTACTGTAAGAGGTTTCCTTGGTAGAACGCAAAGCTCCAAAATTTCCGAAACCATAACTTTCCGCATAAAGCGAGAAAGTAGTAGGGTAAGGAACGAGTTAAGCAGTGTTACCTATTTTAATCAGTTGAACATAAATGATCCGAAAATGCACTTTTTTATTCATATTTTCAAAATCTTTTGATAGGATCATCTTCACAAATCACTTAACCATACATTTGATTCACACAAACACAATTTACTGGGTTTCCGACAAGAAATATGATGAATTAAAAATTGTTGTCCAAAAACGTACATTTTTCAGCTGCTCTTCAGCAATCGCCACCTCGCTACTAACGAATTCATCAAATTTTCAGCACTGATTACAACCACTCTGAAAGTCAAGCACTCAATTGTCACATACCATATTATTCAGTCTCTTTTTTCTATTATCTAAGGCTTTGTCACTAGCCAAAAGTTTTATTATTTTCTAACAAAACTGAAAACAAATTCTGAATTGACGGAACCTGTTCACCACTAGCAGCAGCTGCAGCACAACTGATGAACTATCGTGTTGCCAAGACACTGTTTCGGTTCTGGAAATAAGAATTTTAAGTTTGAAATTACCTGAAACCTCCTATGGTGAAAACGTGGTTCAATACTTTCAAGAGAAATGTATGTTCATAAATAATTGTTGGTGAACCACCCTATTGCAGCTACGCTTATCCCCTCGGTGCGGCGAAAGTAGCTCAGTCTCAACATGAGAGCTACCTTACTTGCTGACAGAAGTACATACTACACATTAACAAATCATTATCATTGTGAAATATATATATAGAACTAATTGTTCACTTTTGTCCGTGGTAAAATTAAGCCTCTGTTCCAAGTCTATAAAAGGACAACTTTCTGACTAGTTATCAGTTTTTACCTTTGTTAAGTCGAGTAGCATAAGTAGTGTTAATAAATGTTTAATGAAGTAAAGTGTTGGTATAAGTAAAAACCAAGTGAACTTATTGCTACGAGTGATCACAACCCAAGCGAGCGGAGGATTTATTTCGGACGGCGGAATTCCCATTGGCCTTCCTTTGGTGGCCTTGTCATCCCACACCAAACCCATCCGGACCCTATAGAGCTATCGTACAACTGGTCCTTCGAACCGGATGCGGTTTGAGGAACCCATTACATCCAATCCGAAGGACATCAGAAGGCGCCATTGGACCCGGCCTACCCAATCTACTGGAAACCCCTAATAGGATACGCCATCTTGCTAAGTGGCGTCGGTTTGCGGAATTAAATAAATTTATTCAAGGCCTTATTCCTCTGGAAAAATCGGTGAGTGCGATTCCAAAGTTCTACAACCCAAATCCCAGTGCTCGCGGTCTTTCGTTTGTGGACCCACAGGTTGTCACTCGACGGTAGCGGATTGTCCGCATTTTTCCCATGGTGGTAAATCACATACGAAATTGGATTCACACTGCTGATCACATTACGCTCGCAACCAATTGGCTTACTACGCTTACCTGGGAGGAACAATTGTGATTGGATTTATACGAGACGCTATCATTATCAACGGTTGCTGCTGGCGCAACCGGTCCAATTTGTTTGATCTGCACTACGGATTCTACTGGGTGAAAGTTCGAGGAGCATCTTTAATAAAACAAAAGGCTCATATTCATGAGCCATCAGGTAATTGGCTCTCCAAGCACTTTAGTTTCCCCAAGCTTTGCTACTTTGGTCTCATTTTTTGAGGAACACACCATGCCTGCCGCTAAATCCAAACCTCCGTCACTGAAGTCACTGCAAACGAAGCTGCGCGGATTACAAACGTCGTTCGACAATATGTGTCGATTTATGGACCAGTACCGGGAAGATACGAAATCTACAGAGGTCAACGTACGACTGGAGCAGCTGGATCGATTGTGGGATAAAATGAACGAGGCCATCGATGACGTCGAATCCCACGAAGAATCGATAGAAGAAGCAGATAGTTTCGTCAAAAATCGGATCGATTTCGAGAACCGTTTTTACGAGCTGAAAGCTTTTCTTGTTGGTAAGCAAAGAGAAGATTGTGACCAAACCGTACTTAACCAGACTACTCGCTCTCTCGATAATCCCCCCGGGCCCACCCCTCATGTGCGATTACCACAAATTACTCTTCCTAAATTTAGTGGTAAGATAGATGAATGGCTTACCTTTCGTGATCTCTTTACCTCACTGATACATAGGCAGACCGACCTTCCCGAGATCGAAAAGTTTCACTATTTGCGAAGTCAGCTGGAAGGAGAAGCTTTATCGATTATCGATTCACTTCCCCTTATCAAGGCAAATTACACTGTTGCATGGGAACTACTAACGAAGCGTTACTCAAACACGAAGGTTCTCCGTAAACGTCAGGTTCAGGCACTCTTTGAGTTACCAACGATTCGGAGAGAATCGGCTTCTGAGTTAAATTCTCTACTGGATAATTTCGAGAAGATAGTTAAGTCATTGGATCAGGTCACTCCCCAGCAGACGGACTATAAGGATATGCTACTGGTGCATCTACTTTGTTCGCGTTTGGATCACACTACTAGAAGGGGATGGGAGGAATTTTCCTCCACCAAAGAATCGGATACCATAAAGGATCTTACTGAATTCTTACAGCGTCGGGCCAGAATTTTGGAATCTGTGCCTACCAAGCCCAGCGAAATTAAAGCAGAGTACACACAGCCTAAGCGTCCAAACAAAATTGCCACGGTCAAAGCATACAATGCATCGGTTCAACGACCTTCGACGATGGGCACATGTGTCAGCTGTTCCGATAATCATCTTCTCTACCAATGTCCATCATTTCAAAGACTATCTGTTTCGGAGAGAGATGCACTTCTGCGTAGCCATTCCCTGTGTCGAAATTGTTTCCGGCGGGGTCATCATGCGAAAGAATGCAATTCGAAATTCACTTGCAGGCAATGTAAAGGGAAACACCATACGCTCGTGTGCTTCAGGAGTAAAGCAACCGAAGAAAAACCAAAACCCAATGGCGAACCAACTTCGGCGGTGATGGCTGCAACCGAAGAAGCAATCGAACCAAAGGTGGTCAACTTGGCGACCACCAGCAAGGTGGTTTGCAACACGGTATCTAGTTCATCGACTGGAGTGTTTTTACTCACTGCTATTGTTACTCTGGTGGACGACCGAGGTCAACAGGTTCATGCTCGAGCATTATTAGATAGTGCGGCGGAGTGTAATTTAATAAGCGATCGAGTGCGAAAATCTCTTACGGTTAAAGAGCAACCATGTACGGTCGAGGTGGTAGGCATCCAAGGTTTATCTTCTAAGGTACAGAGGAAAATCACTGTCATGGTACAATCAAGGTTTTCAGAGTTTTCGCAACCAATGGAAATGTACGTTCTACCCAAAATCGCAGCACAAGTGGCAGTCATATCGGTCGACGTCAACCAATGGAATTTACCGAGTGGGATCGAACTGGCGGATCCGACATTCTTCAAAGGTGGCTCAGTTGACTTGGTATTGGGAGCTGAGGCCTTTTTCGATTTTTTCACAACTGGCCGTAAAATCCGACTTGGAAACAACTTACCCTCGTTGGTGGACTCTGTGTTTGGATGGGTGGTCACGGGCAAATGTTCGGTGGCTGCTTCCGTTAAATCTGTCGTTTGCGACCTTGCAATAAACTACAATTTAGATAGCCTACTGGAGAAGTTCTGGGAATCTGAAGACATTGGACAAAGGCACAACTACTCTCCCGAGGAATCAAGATGTATGGAGTATTTCACCAAAACTACCCGACGGCAGCCTTCGGGTCGGTATACTGTGTCCTATCCGAGAAATGATGAGTTACTTGCCAAGCTAGGTGATTCGAAGGAGATAGCTGAGCGTAGATTCTTACAAATAGAGAAGCGATTGGGGCGAGATGAGAAGCTGCGAGAACAATATGCCGACTTCATGAAAGTGTATGAATGCATGGGCCACATGAAATTAATCGACGATGAACACGATACGGATGTTAAGCGATGTTTTCTCCCACATCATCCAGTGGTGAAAGAAGACAGCACAACCACTAAGGTGCGGGTGGTGTTTGATGCCTCCGCAAAAACATCTAGCAACGTTTCCTTGAATGATAGCTTGCTGGTCGGTCCGGTCATTCAAGAAGATTTGCGTTCGATAATTCTTCGTAGCCGCACACGCCAGGTGATGGTGGTCGCCGATATTGAAAAGATGTTTCGGCAAATTGATATTCATCCCGAAGACCGGCAATTTCAATGCATTTTGTGGCGTACCTCTCCCAACGTCCCTCTGTCTACGTATGAACTATCGACAGTCACATACGGTACCAAGCCAGCACCGTTTCTTGCAACAAGAGTACTTATGCAGCTGGCCACTGATGAGGAGAAGCGGTTTCCGTTGGCTTCGACTGCTGTTAGAGAGGACTTTTATATGGACGACGTGATAACAGGTGCTGACGATCCAATCACAGCTACAGAACTTCGCATCCAACTGCAGGAGATGCTACGCAGCGGTGGATTTTGGCTACGAAAGTTTGCTTCTAATTGTGAAACCGTACTGGCAGGATTACCGGAGGAAGAACTCGCAATTCAAGCAGATGATGGGATTAATCTGGACCCTGATCCCTTGGTTAAAACTTTAGGTTTAGTTTGGATACCCAAAACCGACGTCTTACGATTTCGTTTTCGCATACCCGCTTTGTCGTCAGATGTTTCCCTGTCGAAAAGAAAGGTTCTTTCGATAATAGCCACGTTATTCGATCCGTTAGGACTTATTGGAGCAGTAATCACTCGCGCTAAAATATTTATGCAACTGTTGTGGCGTCTGGAGGATCAAGAGGGAAATAAATTAGGATGGGATTCCCCTTTACCTACAGAGGTTGAAGATGAGTGGCGAGTCTTTCACGAGCAAATTCCGCTTCTGAACAATTTGCGTATTGAGCGTTATGTCATGATATGTAGTACGGTGTGCGTACAAATCCATATGTTTTCCGATGCTTCTGAGAGGGCTTTTGGAGCCTGCGCGTACATGCGTACCAAGGACACGTCCGGTAAAATTAAGGTTGCTATTTTGTCATCGAGGTCAAGAGTTTCACCGTTGAAAACACAATCAATCCCCAGACTTGAACTTCGCGGCGCATTAATGGCAGCTGAACTATATTTGAAGGTGAAAGAGTCAATCAGGTGTTCTATGGAAGCTTTCTTTTGGACGGACTCATCTACAGTACTACGGTGGCTATTGGCAACGCCGTCAACTTGGACAACATTTGTGGCGAATCGTGTATCCAAGATCCAGTCGCTGACTGAAAACTGTCACTGGAATCATGTTCCTGGGGAACAAAACCCGGCCGATCTTATTTCAAGAGGAGTTGCACCGGAAAATATTATCAACAATGAATTGTGGTGGAAAGGACCTGAATGGCTATCCAAGAATCCGACGTCTTGGCCTAAGCAACATAACCTGTCATCTGAAGGTATGGAAGAAGAGAAAAGGCGTGTTGTACTGGCGGTGGTTCCGGAAAATCCCAGCTTCATCCAATGGTATCTAACTCGTTTCCCTAATTTCAATTCTGTTATCCGAAGAACGGCGTACTGGGTTCGTTATCTGAACAATCTGTGGTCCCATAAGGGAGGAAAGCGACAAGGTGGTCCGTTAACAACAATAGAGCTTCAACGAGCTGAATATAAGGTCATGCAATTGGTGCAGGCAGAAGGTTTCCCAAATGAACTAAAAGCACTGGCACGGGGAGAGTGGGTACCGCGTTCATCACCATTACGCTGGTACAACCCATTTATAGCGGCAGATGGATTATTGAGGGTCGGGGGGAGGTTAGGGCATTCTAGAGAGTCTGATGATGCAAAGCACCCCATTGTGCTTCCTGCGAAACACTTGCTTACCGAATTGCTTTTCAAACACTATCATCTTAAACTCATGCACGCTGGTCCACAATTATTGTTGAGTACGGTTCGGCTTCGATACTGGCCCTTAGGCGGAAGGAATATTGCAAGAACGGTGTGTCATCAATGTTTGCGATGCTACCGTATGAGACCGACGCTGATTCAACAGTTTATGGCTGATTTACCGGCATCGAGAGTTACGGCGGCGAGACCATTTTCGACTACAGGCGTCGATTATTTTGGGCCGGTGTACGTTAGATCAGGATACCGGCGGACCGCAGTAAAAGCATACGTATCGGTGTTTGTCTGCTTTGTGACGAAGGCGACACACCTAGAATTGGTCACTGATCTTTCGACGGCACGGTTTATTCAGGCTTTGCGGAGATTCACGTCACGTCGGGGAAATTGTGCTACATTGTGGTCCGATAATGGCACTAACTTCGTTGGAGCTAAAAACCAGATGCGAGAGTTGCTGAAAATCCTGAACACCAAAGAACATCACCAGAAGGTTGCCAAGGAGTGTGCAGACGATGGAATGCAGTGGAAGTTTATACCCCCTGGAGCTCCCCATTTCGGTGGCCTCTGGGAGGCTGCTGTGCGATCGGCGAAAAAACATCTTTTGAAGGTGCTAGCGGACACGCCAGTCTCCTACGAGGATATGACGACTCTTCTAACACAAGTCGAGTGCTGTCTGAACTCGCGGCCTCTGACGCAGCTTTCGGATGATCCTGATGACTTGCGGCCACTCACACCAGGTCATTTCCTGGTTGGTTCTGCTCTCCAATCCATACCATCAGCAGACTACACCGACACAGCTTACGGGAGACTAAAGACGTGGGAAGCTGTACAGAAGAGGTTGCAAGACTTTTGGCGGCGATGGAAAACCGAGTACCTCAATCAACTACAAGGGCGCGTTAAGTGGTGGAAACCACCAGTTGGAATAAGGCAAGGCAGCTTAGCAGTGATTCGTGATGACAACCTACCGCCAACGAAATGGAGAATGGCGCGAATCATTTCGACCCACCCGGGATCAGATGGGGTGGTCCGAGTAGTCACTCTACGAACAGCGAACGGGACAGTGGATAGACCGGTTGACAAAATTTGCATCTTACCGGTTGCAACGGATGACGGAGATCTCAATGCGAACGAAACGATCAACTGACTGAAACATGGGTTGTTTCAGGGGGGAGAGGATGTTGGTGAACCACCCTATTGCAGCTACGCTTATCCCCTCGGTGCGGCGAAAGTAGCTCAGTCTCAACATGAGAGCTACCTTACTTGCTGACAGAAGTACATACTACACATTAACAAATCATTATCATTGTGAAATATATATATAGAACTAATTGTTCACTTTTGTCCGTGGTAAAATTAAGCCTCTGTTCCAAGTCTATAAAAGGACAACTTTCTGACTAGTTATCAGTTTTTACCTTTGTTAAGTCGAGTAGCATAAGTAGTGTTAATAAATGTTTAATGAAGTAAAGTGTTGGTATAAGTAAAAACCAAGTGAACTTATTGCTACGAGTGATCACAACCCAAGCGAGCGGAGGATTTATTTCGGACGGCGGAATTCCCATTGGCCTTCCTTTGGTGGCCTTGTCATCCCACACCAAACCCATCCGGACCCTATAGAGCTATCGTACAATAATTTTTCTTTATTAAAAACAACACAAAAGACAGCTTTTTCAATAGTTTTCAAAGATTTTCTCAGTGATTTAATAAAGCAACGATGTGTTTCAATGTTATTTGCTTTAACAACACTGTTCTGATCGTTTGTACTCGGATCGTTTGTACTGCTATATGTTTACCTCTTTTGTTCTCCCACCATCCTTATGAACAGCGAGTGAGACGTCAAACTCTCAATTTCCCATAAGAACACCAGAGAATAAAAGAGACGACGAATACCGTTTGCCGAACGGTGCGGTGAGTGTATGCCCCGATAAACAATTTAGACAGATGGCATTTTACGCATCTATGCCGATACGCTATGCCGATTACGCATCAGATGCCGATTAGTAGGTCGCGGATAGGAACGCAAACTTACTGAATAGGGGGAAAAGTTCGAGAGATTTTTTAACGGGACGTAAAAAAATTCAGATTTCAGGATTGCTTAAAATAGCACCTTGCGGGTGAAAATGGGTTCGGTGTGTTCAAAATTAGTTCCGCCGCTCCAACTTTTAACGCGAAAAATCAAAAGGTTAGCTCAACAATAGTGTCTTCCAATGGTAACAGCTTGAAGAACTAAAGATAGCAAGAAGATTGGTATGCTGATATCCCCCACTTAGTCAACCCATCGCTTATAATAAGGCAAAACAATCAGTGACCCGCTTAGACTACTTAAAACTAGTTCTTTACCCTACTTCCGATCCAATCTCTGCAATCAACAAGCCTAAATGCATACATCCACTGTACTCAAAACGACTTGATACCAAACCACCAAACCCACTGTCGTTTTGTCATATGTAAAACGCCTCAAATAAAGAGATGCTGTGCCACAAACAGTTCACTACAATAATTCTCGGAAAATTTTTCAAATAGACCTAAGTGACAATGGCTACATAAATGCATAGAAAAGGAAATTTTCAAAACATTTTGCTAACTAGTGACTCCGGCAACCGTTTCATGCAAAGCTGATGTGTTAAAATGCTTTAGTATCGCCGTAAAAAGCGGAGGAGAGGAGACGCGAAGAGAATCTCTCATTGTCACTTAAGTCTATTTGAAAAATTTCCCCGGAGAATTCGTCTGCTGAAAATATGTACAGCCAATTGATATTGCGGATCTCTTCTCCGCGTTCTTTCGTAGTGGTTTGAGTAACGACGAACCGACCTTAACCGAATCTTATTTTCACAGTCTGCCTCAGTTCGGTGCGTCGATTGCGCACCTGTCACTTTAGTCCTTGAGTAATTCTATAGCGCCCACGCGGCCATACCTGGTAATGCTCTATTGAGTAGCTAAGCTAGGAGGTGCGATGATGCGTGGTTCTCGGTTGCCTGATTTCAAAACTGCGATTTTGGGCAGACGGCTTGTTTGCAGGTAAGCCTAATTTGTTATTCTAAGGATTTGTTTCGTTTTAGCTCATCAAGCACCTCCTACAGTGAAAACTTTAGCCGTGACAAGTTTAAATAATGCCCATGGATACACAACGGAAAAATTAAATTAATTATTAGTTATTAGATGCACTGATGGTAACTCAAATGACGCAATTATATTTCATTTGACGGATTGCTGGTGAGTTTGTTCTACTTTTGCCCATATATGCTCCATTTCATTTTATTTTTACACTTATATATTCATTTTATATTTATATCACATATTACTGGGTACATGAACACCTATGAAGGTTGCGTGAGTTTTTGCACATCCTCTTGAAGTAAGTGTTCAATTAACGTACCCATTTCTACAATCGTAAGGACATGGCCAGGTGTATGGTGTACATACGGGTACACCATATTATCAGCCACCCATGGTGTGTACGGTTATCTATGCTATCCCAGCAAACCACAAATCGTATAATTATGTGTGAAAATCATCATAAATATCGCTTAACAAACTCGAAATCGTTCATAAAACTTTATAAAGCGCACCCTAGTTTACATTTATTCGTACAAAATGATAGTAACTGATTCACAGGCGATTTTCGACACAGAATTGTATAGCATTATGGAACTAATCAGGTTGAGTCGGATTTCATCGTATACAAATACTTATGAATGTGAATTTTCATGCTAGTTTCGTGCATCGAATGCGATTTTTCTAGATATATATCGGTACATATATCATATTTGTTACTTTGATATACGCACGAAAATGTTTGCTGGGATGCTGCTATGCCATGCTATGCTAATGTTGGGGCTTATCAAAGGATTATCGCCTACCAAAAATCAGCTATACCTATTAGAAGCAACCAGAAAAATTGCGATGAGCAAACAGCACCACCCAAGGGTCTATTCGGTGGATTGCTGTATTTCAACTGCAGACCGAAAGGGAGTCAGATGGTTCTTGTGTTGGTGTTTTTCAAGTGCTGCCAACATACCGGCAATATAATTAGTTTAAAAGGGATTTTTACTAATATGCTGGAAGCGTTCTTGGCGCTTCTGCCCCGCACATTTTTCAGTTTGTTGTAGCGATGTAGGCTGAATTAAGGGGTATGCTGAAAATACCCTCCGATACCCAATATCACCACGTTGAACGCTGAATGGTTATTCCTTTTTTTGTTTACTAAAATTAGTATCAGTTATTAGATATTTGAATTTGACATGCTCAAGAAAGATTTAAAAAATTTTATACAGAAATAGAAGGAATAAAAATCACAAAATATTACGTTTAAGGAAAACTGCAATTTATTTTTTTTAGTAAACCAATTCCATTATATTTGATTCTTTTGTATTCCAAGCCGTCCTGCATATATGTTCATATTACACCTTGCAACATTCATCGTACTATGGATACTTTCTAAAATCGCACCAGATACATTGAAAGCCCAGTAGGTACATGCGTAGTTTGTTGTCCACCGCATTTTCTAAACTAATCTAATCGAACGTAGGTACAGCTGTAAGTGATTACACAATTCCGCCGGAACGTGAACCATAACAGTGAATGGATGCACGTAAAAACGACAGTCCAGCACATTATGTCTAGAAGCTGTGTTCAACTGTGATTTGCATTTCCATTTATAAAAGTCAACGGCTATTTGCTTTGCGGTGGTGGTCCCAGAATGTACTCTCCTATCGGCGCAATGACTGAATCAACAACGAGGACTTTGAACCACCACACAACCATCCGACGACACTACCAGGCAATTCTCCGTCTGGTTTGTTAATTCTCTCCAATATCCTTGCTCGGTTCGTTCTATACAGCACAGTCCAACGCACACCAGACAGGATCGATGCTGTTGTAAAAACACGGCAGGACTAGAGTTGAGGAGGATGAGATCCCCGTCAAAACAAAACATTTTCGCAATGTAATCGACACAGAATATTCTCATCGGTCGACTACAGTTCTCCGGTTGTGGAGCCAAACAAAATCTCACACCTTCCAAAAACTACACACATCAAATTGAACCGCCGAGTCGATGTCCTTTCTTTCGGAAAGGGTCGGTGCATTGAACACCGATATCCACTGGAGAAGATAGGGATTTCCGCATGCATCTGTGGCTTATCATGCATGCGTTCTGCAGTAAGCAAGGCGTGGCAAGGTAGGCTGACCAGAAACGAATGGAAATATTCACTCCCCACCGAATGGCATTGTGCTAACAACAGTAACGTCATCGCCAGACAGGAAGCCCGTCTTTCTTCTTCCGTTCGAGAGCCAATTCATTTACCAGTCCATTGCATTGGAATGAGCGCCACTGGGACGGTTGAACCACAGAACTGGGCGTTGAAAACTTTTCCTGGTTGGAGAAATGCATTTCCGGAAAACATGCCATCTATCTAAGGTGCTTCCAGTTTTGCATAAAAATCAGAACGCAAATTTTCCCGATAGAATCTTGACTGCACCGACAGAGTGGAATAATGTGGCGAGTGTATTTTTTTTTTTTGCTTCTCGCATTTGCTTGCTAACAGTCGACACAACAGCCACAGCCAGTACCGTTTCCTCCGGGCAAGTAACGGCATCAAGTCAACAACGAGCAATCCAACAGCGCAGCGTACAGACAGCTCAGTAGTGGCTGCAGCCATTTCGATGTTAGAATTCTGCACGTAGGCACTTTCCTCTTTCCCTTTCAAATCGAACTGACCATGCAACACACCAGCCATTCCGCCAGCCCTCCAGCCAGCAGCGTTAGCAACACCGACCGAGCGCATATGCCGGCGTTAGCCTAATAAAATAACCTATGGAGCGTGGATTTATCGGTTCTATCAGTTTTCTTATCAAAGTTTTTTTCCCCGAACTCAATTTGCAGGGGCTTGGCAGCCCAAATTGACTTCATTATATGCATAGCCCCCTTATATGATAGTTTGCTTATTTCATAAAACGAGTTTATGAGCTCGTTCAATTTTTTTCGAATAGTCTATACTTTATAATTATTTCGTTTTAATCACTTAGAAATTCAGTCATCTCAGTAATTGGATCCAAGTGCTGCTCTTCACGTGGATTGAATCGAGAAATATATATAAAAAAACTCTGAAGTGGTACAAACTTCACCTGCTTCCTCGTCAACCCGCATGTCTGTTTACCGTGTTTCTCTCTTCTTGCTGGGTCAAACCAATCAAGTACATAAGTATGAGTTTGTTTGCTAACCTCGAAGCTATCCGAATGAGCTTTAAACAAAATCAAACAACTAAACAAAAATAAAAATAGAAACAACAACATAACTATAAATCGAAACAATAAAATTAGCGATTGGAGAAGCGTCGTTTTTCTTTTATTTAACAAACGATTAAACATTTTCAGTACGTGCTATCGCGGTTTGATAGAGCCGATAAATTTCTGACCATAAAACGAATCTGGAGAATGTTGGCAGAAGCGGCCACGCTTCGTCCCACAGGTTTAGATTTGTTGCTGCGCGGTCGTGTTTGCTGTATTTCGGGAAGGAAGAAAGAAAACAAACCAGCCAGCCGACTGATAGGAAGGTCTGCTGACGAAAGCCGTCCACAGGTGGACGCGCGCCGCAGCGACTTATGGGACAGCACAGCAGCGCGGCGTCTGCCACGGCAGATGTCAATGAACTTGAATTGAATTCGTCTCGAAACAGCAGCGGCGTTAGCGTTCGCTAGAGAAAGAGATGCATTTTGAATTTTGACGCCGAAGGATTGATTACAGCTATACGCATATATTGGGGACATTTGTCGAGTTTCTCAGGTTCATTCGGATTTTGAGTAGGCTCTATCTGACAAATATAAACAAAATGAAATTATTATGTCAACGCAACTTTTGAAAAAGAATACACCATTTAAATATTTTTTTCATTACCCTAATCACCTAAGGCAGTGATTCCTAGCTATAGGTATGGTGAGGGTCAAATCAGATCTTACCACGAAACCAACGGACCGCCATCATTGGCGTACCCGATAATTCCTTAAGGTGCAACCGGAAAGTCTGGAGTTGTCGATTTCATGTCTGATTCAATTCCAATTACACTTCTGAATCTTAAGTACAATTTCCAGTTCAATTCTTAGTCTAATCAAATTTTAACTTCAATTTCAAATCTAATTTTATGTCTAATAAAATTTAAATATTAGCATTAGCATTAGCATATGTGGCTGCACACATCGTAGGTGGCTATATAATCGCATTATAAACCTGGCTACGTCCGAACAACTGCAGGGGAAGTGGGTAGGAATGTTAGTGTAGCATCTACTTTTCAAAATGCAAGGAACCCATACTACCTTCATAGATGTTACAGGAAAACAGAGCATATCATGTTAGTAGGGCAAGGCAAGCAATGAGGATCATGAGAAAGATTTATTCAATAATAAGCTGTAGTAGTATAATGTAGTATATGTAGTATATGTATATATATGTATAGTATATGTAGTATATATTGAGTATAAATATGCAAAAATAGAACAATCTCACCAGCAATCCGTCGCGTGAAATGTAATTGTGTCATTTGAATTTCCATCAGTGCATCTAATAACGGGTGGCAACTAAAATTTTGGAATTTTTTCGCGGCCCTTATGCTCAACAACAAACGAGCTCAGAGTGAAATGAGAGTATGTATGTGTTAGCTCTCTCTCCTCTTTCTGTTAATATTTTTTGTTTTGTTTCCGCATGCCCAGTTTTGCTAAAAATGGCATCGAAACAAGAACATTTCGGGAGCGCGTTGTACACTTCTATGGACTGCAACAGAAATCTCGGCAAAAAGTATACGGTACAACATTTAAAAAGCAAATATGTTGCAGCTTCGACTGTTTACCATGTCCTAAGATGCCTGACAACTATTCGCAAGCAAAGTAGTGGAAGACCAGCCAAAATTATGGACGCAGAAGGATATCTTTCTCTTTCTCGTTTCTTCAACAAGCCATCTGGTTTGGCTATCAATTAAGATGCACCAGACGAATGTTTGAAGAAAATTTTGATCCCGTTTCTAAAAAACATCATGCAGATGGAAAATACGTGTTTTGGCCGGAGAGAGCATTATCGCATTACGCCAAAAAAAAAACACAATCGTTCCTGAATACCCATTCGATCCCATTTTTACCCAAAAACCACGACCTGAAAAATCTGTCTCAGCGCGCCCAATCGAAGATTTCTTCAGAATTTTAAGTTCCTTGGTGTACAAAAATAACTGGGGAACCACGAATTGCAAACAGTTGATTGGTAGAATCAAGAGATGCATTCGCAAAGTTGACATGAAGGCCGTACAACGCTCCTGTTTCGACGTCAAGCGAAGCTTCGCCGAACAGCCGATTACGGACCGTTTTCAAATGTACACTAATTTTTTTCAACAATGGATAATGTATCTTTAATTTCGGTAAATCAGATCTTCATGTATCTGTCTTTTTTTGACAGCTTGAGAAAAAAATTCCAAAATTTTAGTTGCCACCCGTTATCCAATAATTAATTTAATTTTTTCGTTATCCATGATATCCATGTGTATTATTTAAACTTGTTACGGCCAAAGTTTTAATCGTACAGTAGGAGGTGCTTGATGAGCTAAAACGAAGCAAATATTTAAAATAACATATTAGGCTTATCTGCTACCAAGGCCGGGTGGCTCAGCCGTCTGCGCAAAATCTTAGTTTTGAGGTCTGGCATCTGAGAACCACGCAGCATCGCACCCCCTAGCTTAGCTACTCAATAGAGTATTACCGGGTATGGCCGCGTGGAGGCGCTAGGTAGGAGCTTGGGCTGGCAAAAGCATGTCTAACGAAATTTTAATATTACCTCCGGGGTTGCCACATGCACAGATTATTCTGTGTTTAACAGACATTTGAAAGAAATCGCCAGTACAGAATCTGTACGCATGGAATACAGATTTTGCCAATTACACAGACTAAACAGATTTTTGAACTTTTACATGAGAGTGAAAGAGACGGAAATAGTCAGCAAAATGACTCTCCGTCTCTTTCACTCTCATTGTTTTGCATTGAACAGATTTTTGCACAGATATTTTTCCTCGCTGTACAGATGGCCAGATTTTTCCAACAAAAAATAAAGAATTATTTGTGGCATCCCTACCTCCGATATTAAGACTAATTTAATTCTAATTTCAACAACAATTTGAAATCCATTTTCAAGTCTAATTTGAAATGAAATTTCAAGTGCAATTTGAAGTCTACTACAAAGTCCCATTTGAAATAAAATAAAATCCCATAAAATAGTCTTATTAGAAAAAGTTTCAAGTTTTTAGCCCAATTGGTCGGAGTTTTCGCGACAAATTGTACAAAACAGATGCAGAAAACTGCATAGGATTTTCCAGCTGATTCTTATATATTTTTTGTTCACTGAATTCTTTAAAAAATAAGAAAAACTGTCCAAGTTCATCACGCTCAGTTTTCGCAAATCCATTGAAAATATGCTAATAGTGATGTCCGTTAATCGTTCGATTAATTTAACCAATCGAATAACAAAGGAATATTCGAATAATTTTTAATCGAAAACTGTCAGCACGAGTAGTTGAATTAATCGAATAGTTCAATCAGTACGAATAATCCCCGAATAATGGTCGGTAGTCGTTCATAATCGTTCGATTAATCGAATTATTCAAAGAAATATTCGAATATTTTTAATCGAACACCACTAGCACGAATAGTTGAATTAATCGATTAGTGCAGAAAACGCTCACCGATTAATCAGTAATCGAATAATTGAACATTTCGGACATCACTATATGCTAATCAAGCAAGGAAGGGTACAATGAGGAGGCAATGACGATAAACTGATGGTTCAAATTGCTAAATTGCAAACGTGTGTGGGACACGTAAAAAATAACCATGCTAATAATGTTCGCGTGGGACTCTAAAAAGGTTGAATCTCCGCAATCTATACCTATAAAAATGGATTCTGTCTAGGGCTGTCTAACCGGTAGTACCGGTAGTACCGAAACCGGTAATACCGGCCAATTTTTGGATACCGAAATACCGGTTTTGGAAAGGCAAAAAACCGGTATTTCCGGTATTTTCTAATCTGCTTGTTTTTTCCAACTCCTTATTCGAATAAGAACTAAATTTGATAAAAAATTATAAAACTCTTAGAAAAACAACTTGGTGTTAATGCCGACGAGATTCTTCGACTACTAACAATGAAGAGAGTGCAATTGTGGGTCAAATTATTTTAGCTCTTGAACCCGTTTAAGGCGCAGTAGAGTAACTTTGCTGAAAAAATGTTTCATTGTATGAGCCAGACGTCGCGTTTCAATTTATTTTTGAACAACTTGATATTCAAAAGCCACCAAATTATTCGAAGCTATCAAATAACGAATTTAGGAAACAAGATCAGGGCTCAGAAACGTCACTTACAATAGTAAATTGCAGTGTTGGGCACCGCTAATTCGCTCACCTATTAAATTTGCTCGATAATCGAGGAAATTTTGCTAATTACTAATCGCAAACTGCAAATTACAGGCACAGTTTATTTTTGAACATATCACAACAACTTGCATTGTAATCTATCACTGTGCAAATTATTACTAATTTATCTTTATTACATGGCTTTTCTTAATAAAACTAAGATCAAAACCTATAATAATGGATAAAATGTTTTACAGTTTATTAATTCCAAAATTAACAGCGGCAGTTCATTTGGAATTTCGGATCAGCAATAATTTGGCTAGTCTGAGTATGAATTATAAAGCCTAATTAGCGTTTCGCGATTGCCCGGTTAGCGAAGTAGCGGTAAAACCACTGGTAAATTATTATTCAACAATGAAGTAATGAAGCTTCAGTTTTAACAGAAGCACCGCCGCCTCGTTTCAAAATTGGCTTCAATCAGCGTCAGTGAAACGATTTTCACTTCATCATGACGACCGGTTTTAAAGTTTCATTTGTATTTCTCTATCAAATATTCAGAAAAAGGTCAGCCTAGACTTTGAATGCAATTGAATTGATTTTGAGTAACATTTCCTACATTAATCTACTCAACACCGACAAATCGTGCATGACTGTCAATCGTCATCATTTGACACAGTCAGTAGCTTCAGCTGAAGCTTGCTCGAAACGTTCTGTTCAACAAATTGAACAAGTCGCTTCATATATGAAGCGAATGTAAGGGAAAGTTAGCTTCATTTATTTGTTTCGACGATGCCGGGCTCTGATCAGAATACGGGGATCTTTGCGGGTTTTGAGCATTCTTGCCAGCAAAGGATCTGCCAGGAAAGAATTTGGAATATTTTTCAAGTCTTTCGAGTGATACATTGATTACACAAGGAGATGAAATCTGCATCCCACTATCTTCGAATAGTGGGATTGATAACAGAGAAGAGAAGGTATTTGTGAACGATGATGAAGAGGATGACGTTATGCAGGAGTTCCGGTTTGGGGATGGAGAAAAAATTGTAGAGAGGCTGTAGGCATTAATTATGCTGGAAGCAACAATACAAGATATTTTGTAAATAATTAAAGGAGGGTCTCCCTACTATAAATTTGAAGAAATGAAAGGAAAGTTCCTGATGTGCTTAGAGTCGTTCGCTAGACATCGATGAAAGCGGAAGTTTTTTCAATTGTTGGAAGTGTTGGCAATGAAATTCGTTCTATATTAAGGGAATTAAATCGCTAAGTGTATTATATCTTCTTCAATTCTATTTTGCTAAGCAACAATACTGAAGCTAATGTTTCAAAATAAAAAGATTTACTGAAAAACATCGATATTTCTATTGATTTCGAATAATCTGCCAATACCGGTATTCTACCGGTATTACCGGTATTTTCTACGCCAATACCGAAATACCGGTTTTCACCAAAAGCGCCCAATACCGACAGCCCTAATTCTGTCTGTCTAACGGCATGTTACTTATAGGATCGTAAACTACAGAACCGATCGGCGTGAAAATTTGCATGTAGGGTTTTTTGGGGCCGGGAAAGGCTCTTATGATAGTTAGAGGCCCCTCCCCCTAAGAAGGGGGGCTCCCATACAGATGAAACACAAACCTTATATATAAAAATGGATTTCTGTCTGTATGTCTGTCTGTCTCTCTGTCTGTCGGGATGTTCCTTATAGAATCAAAAACTACTGAACCAATCGGCGTGAAAATTTGCATGTAGAGGTTTTTGGGGCCAGGAAAGGTTTTAGTGATGGTTAGAGATCCCTCCCCCACTAAGAGGGGGGGGGCTCCCATACAAATTAAATACAAATTTCCTCATAACTCGAGAACTAATCAAGCAAATGGAACCAAATTTGGCATGTGATGGTTTTCGAGGACAAGAATATTTTCTATGGTGAATTAGGGCCCCTCCCCACTTTAAGAGGGGGGCTCCTATACAAATGAAATACAAATTTCCTCATAACTCGAGAACTAATCAAGCAAATGGAACCATATTTGGCATGTGGGTGTTTTTGTAGGCAACTATTTTTACTATGATGAATTAGGACCCCTCTCCACTTTAGGAGAGGGGGCTCCTATACAAGTGATAATACAAATTTCCTCATAACTCGAGAATTAATCAATCAAATGGAACCAAATTTGACATGTAAGTGGTTTTGGAGGCAAGATTTTTTTCTATAGTGAATTGAGACACCTCTCCTCTTTAGAAAGCGAGTTATAACCCATCTCCTCTTTAAGAGGGTGGGCTTCCATTCAAATGAAATGCAAATTTCCTCTTATCTCGAGAACTAATCAAGCAAATGGAACCAAATTTAGCATGTGGGGCTTTTAGGGGGCAGAAATTGTTTCTATGATGAATTAAGACACCTCCCCTGTTTATGAGGGGGGGGCTCCCATACAAATGAAATTCAAATTTCATTATAACTTGAGAACTAATCAAGCAAATGGAACCAAATTTGGCATGTGGGAGACTTTGGAGTCTTGAATTTATTTTATGATAGTTAGAGACCTCTCACCCCTGTGGTAGGGGAATATGGACTATGGTCTATGGGATATGGATATGGACACAAATAAAACAGAAATTTTTGCGAAACTCAAAAACTAATCGAACTCGAGAAATTCGAGACTCTTCAATAAAACATTAGTCAATAACAAGACCACAAAAACTATCTATAGTAACACTAGATCATTCAGGACGAGACGGCCGCGAGTGTTGCCGGCGACCCGCCGTCGGAAGCGCCTGGGGGGAGGCAACCCCCCGCAGATATCACTACTGTCTAGGTTTATTTGTTTTCCTGTCTACCTGGGTTTCCTGGAACGAGCGACAGCGAGCAAGGAGAGGATCGCGAAATGGTACTTTCCACAAAAAAAAAATCCGTGAAATGGTACATTCCGCTTAAGGTTTTTCACAAAATGATATTCGGCGAAATGTTGTACAATCATGGCGAATATTACTATCCGCTTTCTGGCTATGCAATGAGGGGACAGGGGAGTTGTTTTCTACTTTACTGTGATGAAAAATTGCAAATTTGTATATTAAACTACCCATTCCTGGTAACTAATAAGCATTAACATAAGCAACAAATCAGCATATGTGGCATTTTATAATGCACGTTGTTGTATATTAGGTGTTGTAAATTGGCATCCACAATTCTATTTAAATTCTTCTTGTCGGTAACAAGCTGCAAATAAGCATTGTCAGCACTATAAGAGGGCTAGCAATAAAGCAGCGCTTATTTCGCCAAAATAGCATTTAAGTAGCATTTAAGGCAACTTAAATGCTTATTGGTTACCTGGGTAGCTGTATATTTTGCCATAATAGCATTTAAGTAACATTTAAGGCGACTTAAGTGCTTATTGGCCTACATTTGAATAGCATTGGTGATGCTTATTGGTTACCTGGGATGCTTTCATAGTTACGTAACTGCCAAAATCTAAGGTTGAACTCCTCAGAAACTTGCAAAACTCGAGATTGTGACAAAGATCATCCGAGATTCATGATTTATGCCACACAGGTTAATTTGTGGCAATACGAAGTTCCTCGGGTCAGCTAGTTTCTGCATAACTAGAGAACTAATCAAGCAATTGGAACCAACTTTGGCATGTGAACATTTTCGGAGGCAAGAATTTTTTCTATGGTGAATTAGGACCCCTTCCCTTTCTAGGAGGGGTGGAGGCTCTCATACAAATGAAATACAAATTTCCTCATAACTCGAAAACTCATCAAGCAAATGGAACCAAACTTGGCATGTGGGGGATTTTGGAGCCTTGAATTTATTTTATGATGGTTAGAGATCTCTCACCCTGTGGCAGGGGCATAAGGACTCTCATACAAATAAAACAGAAATTTTTGCGTAACTCAAAATTTAATCGAACTCGAGACTCTTCCATAAAACATTAGTCAATAACAAGACCACAAAAACTACCCAGGTAACCAATAAGCATTTCCAATGCAATTTAAAAACAAGCCAATAAGCATTTAAGTTGCCTTAAATGCTACTTAAATGCTATTTTGGCAAAATATGCGGCTACTTTACTGCTAGCCCTCTTATAGTGCTGACAATGCTTATTTGCAGCTTGTTACCGACAAGGAGACAAGGAGAATTTAAACAGAATTGTGGATGCCAATTTACAACAGTTATGCAGTCAAAAAGCTGATAAACAACAACCTGCAGTATAAAACGCCAGGGATGCTAATAAACGACTGATTTACTGCTTATTTTAATGCTTATTGGTTACCTGGGTATGTATAGTAACACTAGATCATTCAGGGCGAGGCGGTCGCGAGTCTTGCCGGCGACCCGCCGTCGGAAGCGCCGGCCACTGTAAGCGCCCAGTGGCGCAAATTGCAAATTTGTATATTATACTACCTATCCCAGGTTACCAATAAGCATCAACATAAGCAGCAAATCAGTATGTCTGGCATTTTATACTGCAATATACAAAGCTTTTTGATTGCATAGGTGTTGTAAATTGGCATCCAAAATTCAATTCAAATTCTTCGTGTCGGTAATTAGCTGCAAATTAGAATTGTCACATTGTCAGCACTATAATGACCATGACTATGCACTATGATACTTATTGGTTACCTGGGACGCTTTCATAGTTACGTAACTGCCAAAATAAATCATCTAAGGTTGAACTCCTCAGAAACTTGCAAAACTCGAGATTGTGATAAAGTGACAAAGGGCATTCGAGATTCACGAATTATGTACAACACAGTTTAATTCATGGCAACGCGAAGTTTGTCGGGTCAGCTAGTCTGTACCTATAAAAATGAATTTCTGCTTGTCTGTCTGTATGTTCCTTATAGACTCGGAAACAACTGAACCGATCGGCGTGAAAATCTGCATGCAGGGGTTTTTTGGGGTCGGAGAAGGTTCTTATGATTTGTCATTTGTTATTTGTTATGATGGTTAGATACCCCTCCCCACTCTATGAGGTGTGTGGGGGGGAACTATTAGTTATGTACAGCAGTTATGTTCTATGGTGAATGAGGACCCCGGGGGGGGGGGGGAGGCTCCCATACAAATGAAACACAAGTTTCCTCATATCTCAAGAACTAATCAAGTAAATGGAATTAAAATTGGCATATGGGGGTTTTTGGAGGTATGAATGTATTTTACGATGATTTGAGTCCCCTCACCCCTGTGGTAGGCAGGAGCAGTCTCATACAAATAAAACGAAAATTCTTGCGTAACTCAACAACTAATCGAACTCGAGAAATCTTAGACCTTCCATAAAACATTAGTCAATAGGACCACCGAAAACTACCTATAGTAACATTAGATGAACCATGCCCGTGTTGCTAGCGACTCGCCGTAGGTAGCGTCGGTCACTGCGGAGAGGAGCTCCCCCGCAGAAATCACCTCTGTCTAGGTTTATTTGTTCTCATAGTTCTACTGACTGCCATTACTTTCCTTCAGTTTGGTCTGAACGAGCGACACTGCGGCAGATCCTCCAAAAAGCCCGTGAATGCATAACTCACATACACCATTTGTTCGTTTACTGTAAAGCTGCATATGATACCATCGACTGAAAAGAGCTATGGAAAATCATGGACGGAAACGGCTTCGCCTGCTGGAAGCTGATCAAATTGACCCAATCTACGACTGTGTACCACACACAGAGGGATTCGTCAAGGTGATGGTCTCTCATGCTACAAGGTGCAGGCTTGGCATACATTTTTCGCTCCGATTTGGCTCTTTCGATTACTGCACCTCAGCCAAGCAAAATTTGAAATAGTGGTGCATGATTGTTTCTTGATGTTTTTGCCAAATAAACTGGATTCCTGGACACCTTTCAAGCTCTTGACTTCAACTTTACATTTTAAGTTATACTGATCACAGTTTGTTTTCATGTGATTTCTTATAATTTTAATTATAAGAATTAATTAAATATTGCAGAATAAAACCAAATTTACGACTTCTGGCGGAAGTGTGCCACCTCTCCTGGAAAATACGCTGACGCTACACAAATGTCTTACCGCGAGTCGTTGGAACCTCCATCATGGCTGATTATAATTGTAAGAATCCCTGTACTTTCCGCTTCAAATTACCACTTAAATATGTAATGGTAATAATTGTGAGACTAAAAATCTGTGACAAAAATAAATGGACATGTCTCTACATTAACATCAAGGCATTTGATAGTATAAAAATAGGCTTTTAAAAAATTTGAAATAATAGAGGAGCGCCATTGCCGGGAGCTTTATACAATCCGTATAAAGCCTTGGCAAATTAACAGTGAATTTGAAATGAGCTTTTGTGCCAATCTGGAAGAGTACTTTCCAGTGGGTCCTTTCCGCTCGTCTTCCGGAATTTCTCGTTTTCTAATACCGTGAAGATAATCTAAAGAAATGTCGCTACTAATTACATTTTACCACATTGATGGCGTTGGCGCTATATGTCTCCAGTAAAACTAGTTTTCTACGAAGCTGTCGGAAATGTATTATCGATTGTGAGTATCCCTAAGTAAATTTCCGCTTCTCATCCTTCTGTTTATGTGCTACCACTTACGAACAACTCGCACCAATTAGGCGATCGAGCTTTCTTTTGACAACTATTCATGTCAGTTTTTATTGTGTAACCATTGTTTTGTTCAACTTTCTATATCCATATCATTAAAAGACTGTTTCATTTCCTTACTAATCGTGGTTAATTCGTTCCAACCCGCGTGACAATTGTCGGAAAATGCTTCTACGCTGTTTTATCTTCTCTATTCGCTTGCTTATTTTCTTGCTTGCTTGTTTGCTTACTTATATATAAATACAACTATCTGGATTTTTTTTAAATCTTCACTTAACATCATTATCTGTTTTGGAAACAACGGCCAAAAGCTTTTTTGTTGTTAGCATTATAGTCCGTCGAACAACTTAGGTCATTCGTATCTTCTACGACAGCGTTTCCCAAATGGGGGTTCGCCAAAAATTTAGTTCGCTGCAGAATAGTATAGGGAAATCCGTCAGGGGGTTCGCGAACCAAAAAAGGTTGGGAACCGCTGTTCTACGAGGTTTGGATTTGAACCCGACAAAAGAAAATTTGATATGTTGTCATTCCATATTTACCAACCTAAATAATAAACCTAACCAAATCTTGTATATGACGGAGGTTTCACTTGAAATCACTTAGTAACCTTATCACACAAGTTGAAATACTGCATAACGTGTTTCACAAGAAACACATTCAAAACAATAAGGAATAAACAACTATGAAACTACTTACCATCGAAAAGCGTTGTAATGAAAATACACCAAACCCAATCCGTAGAGAAAAGCCGAATCCTTCCAGTAATCACTCTTTAAGGAGTAAAACTTTTGATAAGCTGAGAGAGCTGAAATCATTAGCCATTATTTTACAACTAGAACTGATTGAGCAAAAGTACTATCGCATACGTACCTTTTTCATAATCTTCAAGCAACAGGTGGAAATGCCCCAGTTTGCAGTAAGTCTTCGGATCAATGTTGATATCTTTAACCGGTTGAATCGATCCGTCTGCTGGTGCAGGGGTTTTTCCTTCGACATCGATGGTTTCTTTTTTCACTGTCTCCGGAGGACCTGTGCTGCGCTCCGTGTTGGACATTATATTAGCGGGAGGACTGTCATCCACTTTCATATCGTCAGCTGATGCTTCTCCCTCCGATTTGACTTTGACATTGCCGTCGGCAAGCGACTGGGGCGAACCATCACTCGACACTGAACCATCGGACTGCTCCTTTTGGTTTTGTGCCTGTATTAGCATACGCTCCAGGTATTTGACAGCCTAGTGGGAGAGTATATGTTAGGCGAAATTATACGCACTCTATCGTATCCCTATAGTTACCTTTAATACCAAAACTCTTTTTTTGTCATTTTCTGGAGCGGACAGCTTTAAAAATCCGTATTGGCGACTGAAATAGATTGACATTAAGAATAATTATCAGGCATTACAATTGTACAAGGGTAAATAATGAAAATAATTTGGCGAATGCTCTTCGATCATTCAGCATCCGGCTTGAGCTGCCGTATTTATCACTTGGACTCGAATTTACAATGTGTCAATAAAAAGCATAAAAAGGGCAGCATACACAAATCAAGCAAATGCCATTGGAGAAAGTAAGACAACGCGATAAATGCAGAATGGCCGAACGGACAAACCTGTCGAGCAGTGCCAGCGCTTGCAGTTCCTGGGTGGAAATGTTGATTTCATCCAAAATCATATCTTTCGGCAAATTTCAAACGCGTCGCGATCGAAGTTAGCACATTATCCGCACCACAAAAACCGATTTTCGCATAGATTTCCGAAATAAACGCACGATTCGCGAGAACAAACCCCAATACGTGTTGGAAGAAAAACACTCGAGAAAACTAATCAGTCGGCTGTCGCTGTCATGCATGTTACACACACACACTTTGCGCCGCACTTGTGGTTCGACGATTCTGACAGAGGCGCTATAAAATCGAGCAAACGTTGTGCAATAATTCATACGCTTATTCACGACTGCTAAACTAAAAGTGATTTTTAAACCTGCACACCACCTCCTCGATATCGCTATCTTCACGCTTAAAAAATTTAACCCGCGAATGAATAAGATTAACTCAGAAATGAGTGACTTTGAACTCAAAAATGAGTAAAAACCGACTCACTATGACAAAAAGTGGAACAACCCAAAAATTTGAGTAATGGCAATTTCTAAATTCTGAGTAGTTTAGGTCGACCTCATAACTGAGTTAAATTTACTCGTAATTTGTGTAAGTACTACCCAGTTTTGGGTGAAATGGCACTCATTTTTGAGTAAATATTGCTCATTAATGAGCTTCTACGGTGGAACTCATAAAAGGAGTAAGAGCTACTCAAAATAGTGTGTACAATATACGCATGTTTTGAGCTGTTCCACTTTTCGTGAAAGTGGGTCAAATTTTTTAAGCGTGTTGGTCTACAGAGTTTGACAGTACCCCCATTAAGTTGGACCCCTCACTATTGTACCCCAAACAACAATGGCCGTCGCATTGATTTTCTATAAAGTGATTTCCCGCTCAGTGTTTTTGACGTTTCAGTTTCAGTCACAGAAAAATGGCGACGTGCCGGGGGGTCGCTGCTCACACTTACACCACAGAGAACAGACTAACAGGTAATTGACAAAAGTGTGTAAAAGGTTTTTATGTAATCTATGAGTAATCCTTCAATCCACCTTGTCGCGCGGTTAATGGCGGCTACTGGGCACACTTTTCGACAATGTTTATTTGCTTTTTGGAACTCCGCTCACGTACGCTTGACAGTTCTACAAGAACAATCAATGCTGGAAATATCAACCTGACGTGAATAAAGAGTATAATCAATATATATTATATATAGAATGCCGGTGTCGCTGGTGTTTCATGGATATTTTGGTGGCAAACATGTTGCTGGTTCGTGTCTTGGATACGGGAACTACATTGTCAAATTGCCCAATAGAAAATTTTCCTGCCGCCGAAGTACCCCAACACGACCAAATCGGGTGATTTATCCTACGTGATTTACGGAAAAGCAGAAAGATTTTTTATTGGGTTGCCTTTTTAGTTTGACAATCAGATTCCCGTTCCGAATCGATCACTCACACATATCCCAGTAAACCATTTGGTTTGTATATCTCGATTGCAACTGAGATATACGAAATCATATCTGAACGAAAAAGTTATATTTCACACCATATAAGAACATATATGTACCAAAGTGGAGGCGATATACGTGAGAAAATTTTGACAATTATTTGTAATTCTATTTTGCGTAGTTTTTATAACACACAACTAAATACTCCTGAATCTATGATTAAGATATAATCAAATATTGCAATCGTCTATACTGCTTTATAATTCACAGTCATGAATTGTATATGAAGACACGCACGACTGCAAAACAACTTATTGTTCACTTCGATTTGACATACTCTAATCATTATACAATTCCAATGTAAAATTGATATGAAAACGATTTAATGTTAACTTTCTATTACGATTTTGTGTTATCTGGGATGCGCATACAGTGTAAATACGTAATTTTCAAGTGTGTGATGTTTACCACGAGCACTGCAGCGACACTGGCATTCTATATATATTGATTCAACTGAATAAAGCTGTCAAAAGCTAGCTAACGTTTTCCGAAAGTTGTACCCACTGGGCGCCATCACGCACGCGAAAAGGTGGATAGAGCACCCCTCGAGCAGTAAGTGGCAAACCAAATCTTGATGTCGCTGCCATCGCTATTTTTGTTTCTTATTTTACGCTACATAATTGGCCATATTTCATCATAAATTTACTGCGTTTTTAAATTATATTTTGTTGTTTCGCCGAAAAATTACCATAAAAGGATAATTACTTTTATTGTAAATAAAAATTTTTGTTCGTAAAAAAATAGATTTTTTTTTATTGTTAAGATACCCAGGTAACCAATACGCATTAGTATAAGCAGTAAATCAATCGTTTATTAGCATCCCTGGCGTTTTATACTGCAGGTTGCTGTTTATCAGCCACAATTCTATTTTAAATCTTTTTGTCGGTAACTAGCTGCCAATAAGCATTGCCAGCACTATATGAGGGCTAGCAGTAAAGTAGCCGCTTATTTTGCCAAAATAGCATTTAAGTAGCGTTTAAGGCAACTTAAATGCTTATTGGCTTGCATTTAAATTGCAATGGAAATGCTTATTGGTTACCTGGGTACTTAACAACCCGTTATTTTTGTAGTAGAATCTCTGAAAACCACTAAAGTTATGGTCGACAACAATAAGTTTGATAGTTTGGTCACAGACAAACAGACGAGACACTCGCGTAAATTCCATCGTCCAATCAAAAACCACTCATTTTTCAAAAAAGCATGTTTCGCAACATGGCTACACCGCGGCGCGCGGGTGTTGCTTCGAGATTTCAGTATAAAACCACACAAATGTAAAAACCCTACAGCATAAAACCGTGCAAATGCAAGCTACTCCGCGACATGCATAACAGAGGGTGCTAGTGTGCAAGCAAAATGTGTAGGACGAAGGTTTTTAAAGGATTTTCTTCTATGTGTCATGTCAGTTCGTCAGTGGTTTGGTTATCTTTTCGGACGATAAATTTTATTGTTTTTACTGTATTTTGTATCCTACTGCCCAAGTAACCGCTAAGCACTGAATTAAGATTTTTTTTTGTAGCGATGCTTCTATAATGGATCATTGAAGAAGCTAAAAAAAATTCCAGGTAGCTCCAGCATAGACATGTTCTGTCAAACACATTCGTCGAACGTCTATGACCGACTGTCAAACTGCCTTGCAATCTGATTGGTCCACCTAAAAAGACCGGTTCAGATTAACCGTTATCAACCGTCAACAACAACGGAACGGCAAGAAATTATGACGTGTAATCTGCATCAGCCTTAAAGGTTATTCTAAATATGCCACGTGGGGCTTTAGTGTCCATCTAGCGGTAAGCATGAGCAAAAGCTACCTACAATGATCCATTGATGAAGGGACGGTAAGGGAAAGTAATGAAGAAGGATTTTTTTGGGAATGGAGGGGAAAGAGTGGAAAGGAAGGGGGAGGGTAATAGTTCAACCTATTTTTAAAAAACTCATTTGAGAGTATCCAGCTTTTTACGCGCAATAATGGCGGACGCTATAAATTGTTTTCGTAACATGCAAACAATCTTTTTGACAACTCTGCATCCATCAAAACTGGGCACTCTTGTCCTGTAGGGCAGTGTTACTCTTTCTTTCGTTTACGCAAAAGAAGGAGAACAATAGTTTTGTTTACATTTCGCACATTTTGGCTTTCCTTCTTTGGTGTAAACGAAAGAAAGAGCACGGTAGTGTTGCTAGAGAAGAGTGCCAGTTGTCAAAAAGATTGTTCGCATATTACGAACACAATTTATAGCGTCCGCCATTATCGCCATTTTTCATTATTTGTATTGCTGATTGCAATGAAAATTGTTCCATCCAAAGTGCGATATCGCTCCTAAAAGTACTATTTTGCATTAAATCGTTTCGGTTTCTTCGGCGCACTTTTTTGTTATATTCCAAGCAATAAGTGCGCCGAAGAAACCGAAACGATTTAATGCAAAATAGCACTGTTATGAGCGATATCGCACTTTGGATGGTACAATTTTCCTTGCAATTGACAATAAATGAGTTATTTTAATCATTTTTGCGTTCATTTTTACAAGAGCGTGTAGAAATTTTTATAGCGCTTTTGCTTTCATCGTTTTTGTTTTTACGAACCTGGTTTACAACTGAATGGCCAAATTGCACCTGTTTGACGGTACTTCGTGCAAAACATTAGAGAAAAACCAGGTTACAAAAATTGTCATTACTGGTAAAAATAGGATATCGATTTACGATAACTTGCTCATCCCTACCTCATAAATCACAAAAAAAAACAATAGCAACAGCGAAATTACGCTAGACTTCTGTAGTAAAATACTATTTGTCAAATAGCCTGATATTAGTTAACCTTTGGAATGGATTCAGCTCCTCCGGAACCAGCGAAAGTACCTGCAACAGCTGATGCCATAGCAGCACGTCGGGAAGCTCGCCGGAAACGAATCTTAGAAAATTCAAACTCCCGTTTGACTAAAATCACTGGCAGAGAACATAATGAACCGCCTGCTGGTAAGTCTTCCTAACCAAATGTTCGATCATACATCGTAACACTGATGTTCAATTTTTAGAAGATTTTACTGTAAATCCAGAAGTAATTTATCCCGATCCAGAAGATGAACGTGACGTATACCAGCAACCAGTGGCGAACCCGGTTTTTGCTGGAACAGCAAACCTACCTCTAAATGGGGACATATTCCAAGAATTTTCCACTCTGTTCGGTAGTGCCGCAGCCAACGGTACCGCAGGAACATCCGTGCCACCCGTTCCAGATAGTACTCTAATTAGGTTCCTGCGAACAAAAATTCACATTGCACTAATGGGAGTGCTGGTGTATTTGCTTTTCGCCACTGATCGACAGCATCTAATCGGCGGCAATGTGTTCGTCCTGCTGCTGGGGTGGGAGCTGATGGAAGTTTTCCTTTTAAAAACCTACCAACCCAAAGCATCCTTCCTGGACGTGGTATTCCTGCTGGGTGGTATACCGAAGAAATACTCGCAAATGATTGTCAAATTTGCACAAACAATCAACAAGGTGCTGAAGGACGTAGCGTTCTTTATGTTCTTCTTCGTACTGAGCCATCTTGTGTGGAGCGTGCTGGTGCTGGGAATCGAAATCGGCTACGTGTTAAACTATGACACTCTTGAACCAGTCTCTTAGGATAGAAAGGACCAAGCTTTGAATATGCTACTGCGACTTTTACCTTAAAAGTAAATGCACCAAGTTTTTCTTTGGAATCTATCTAATAACCTTTCGTCAAGATTAATTTGCGTAAGAGAAACAAAATAACCAAAGGAACTAAGCAGGTAGATACTTATGCTGGTATAGAAACAAAAAACGACTACTCGTGTTAATCGCGCCGTCATTATGGGATAAAATATCTTTGTTTTGCAAACAAGTGTTACGAATTATGAAAGGCATTCCAAGGCAAACAACCGTAACTTTTGCACTCAATGTAGTTCAATTAGTCACGTGTGGAACGCCTCAGCATACCTACAAATGTTACAATCCGAACCGTCCCCAGTAAACCTTTTTAAAGCGGACATATTCAATTATTTTAAATTTTAATATGGTTGGAACTAGTTAGTTTTTCATCTATAGAAAAATCTTGGTATCATATGGCCGAATAAGACTAATAAACCCATTTAAAGTGAAAGATGCTCGACGATTCGTTTCGGGCTAGTTCTAAGTCATTGACTACAAAATACATTCATGGGATGAGAGTCTAATTGCTAATCGCTACTTTTTCAGAAGGCTGTCGCATATTCCTGACTTCTTAAATTCACTTAAATAACCCAGGGTATTAAAGCGTACAAATTGATTGCGATGCTTTTTGATCTGCTAATTTTCACCAAGAGCCGTTCATCGGAATAGTTCTTTCGTATTTTCGGTACACTATTCAACCTATTTTCATAGAGATAAATCTATGAAGCGGTTACAAACTAACGGTTAGAATCTATTATTTTCACCGATTATAATGAAATACTCAAAAGTCTGAATGGTGGACTTGTAAAGTTGGCTAAATAAAATAATGAATTAGCGAAAAACTACTTTTATTTAGTATGGCAAACTTATCTAGACATTTGTTTCAAACAATCGGATAGAAGAAAACATTATTTATATAGTATACTGCCAGGAACAGTAGTCCATACTTTGTGGCGCAAATTTAAAACAGACATGTTTCTCGTATCAGAAATATAACCATAGTACTAGTGAAAGCAACACACAATCCACCAGTTGTAAACGGTGTCAAAATTTGAAGATTGATTTCAACTTTTTAACGATACCGCTTTTCGTTTGTTTTTGATTTCTTCCCTCAGCCGGTTGTTCTTCCTGAATGGTAAATTTTTTGGTTTGACTATGTACGCCCGTATCCCTTTCCAGTTTATCAGCACTCAGTACGTGACCTGAACTGGCGCCAGATGGTGGTTCTGCATGTTCTGTTAGTAATGGTGACGATGGTGTGCTTTCAACTGCTTCTGGATAGGGACACCCGAATTCCTATTGGCGAGGCAATTTTTTGGTTCCTTTCTTCTCCGAAATGATAATATTTTTACGACGGACGACGTCCAAATTATTCTGTGTAAGCATTTTCTCTTCCCACTCATGGACGACGTCACGATACTTGACCATTTCATCCGCTGCTTGACGATTGTAAGGTCCTTTTTCTTCTTCACTCATTTTGCCCCAGACTTCCGCCATACGCTTAAGATGAGCAAGGTTCTCTTCTTTGTTCAGTTTATTTGGTTTATGTTCCAAGCAAAATCGCAGAAATCCGTTCAGTGGACGTTTTGGCTTTCCAAGTTCCTTTAGTCGTTTGCGATGTTCCCGTTTGACCTTGTCCTCTGATTTTTTCTCCCGAGCTTGGCGAATGTCCTCTTTTTGTTGATCCGTTAGTTGATTAAGATATTTTGCATTCTGTTGCAACCAAACAGATTGCTCTTTTTTAAAGTCTTCTGATAACTTCATCCTGGCAGCCGCGTCCAGGTCATTCCATTGAACTGCTGCAAGCTTTGTTATTTCGTACGGAGGTGCCTTTGGATGCTTTGCTGCTAGAGATGCGCGAACACTTTGAACATATTTTATGAATGGGTTACATGGGCGTTTCGGTTTTTCCGGAAGTGTTGACTCATTTGATGCCGGGAAAAACAATTGGGTAGATGTTTTAATGCCACAATTCGGTTGATAAGGCAGGAGCGTCGTAGATCTGCGCGGAATTTCTTATTAGAAAAAAATAAAATAAAAAAGAAGCAATTCAAACCTACCGAGTCGTAACAGAAAACGCTTTCGAATTGAAAAGCCTTACTAATCCAAATGCTTGCATGACTACACTTAATATTATATTAAGTTTACTGGTAAAAAGGATTACGATTTGATTTGACCATCAACAAAAATGGCAAAATTCGGAAATGCTGAGCGTGAAGCCACAAATTTCTGATGTCCAATGTACTTGAATCTTGTTTGACGTTTCAAACCTTGTTTACAAGTTTTACGCCGCCGTTTCATTCGAGGGGATACTCAATGATCAAGTAATATTCTCCAAAATTAAAACGCAAGGGGCTTCCAACAGCAATGATTACTAAGCATCTTTGAAAAAAGCTATAAACACAGAGAACAGATTAACAGGCTCGAAGGAAGTAATCGATTTTTTGTGTGTAAAATCTGTCGGTAGCGCCCTCCAGAAATAGTTTGCCAAACGTATCAAAAAATATCCATGTACCTTTATCAAAATTTCTTTGTGCTGGAGTAACATAGCAGCGATGGTAGCGACATCAAGATTTAGTTTGCCACTTAGTATTCGAGGGGTGCTCTATTGAAGGATTACTCGTAGATTACATAAAAACCTTTTACACACTTTGTGTCAATTACCTGGTAGTCTGTTCTCTGTGTTACCCACCCTTTCGTACGCGATGAATTATAACCACAGAGAACAGACTACCAGGTAATTGACAAAAAGTGTGTAAAAGGTTTTTATGTAATCTACGAGTAATCCTTCAATAGAGCACCCCTCGAGTACTAAGTGGCAAACTAAATCTTGATGTCGCTACCATCGCTGCTATGTTACTCCAGCACAAAGAAATTTTGATAAAGGTACATGGATATTTTTTGATACGTTTGGCAAACTATTTCTGGAGGGCGCTACCGACAGATTTTACACACAAAAAATCGATTACTTCCTTCGAGCCTGTTAATCTGTTCTCTGTGTGGGTAATTGATAATATATAAAATATTCCGAAGTAATTTTTCGCAGTGGTGCGTTGTAATCACTGCTGCTGGAGACCCCTTTGACTAGAACGCAGCCGTTTGGCGTGTGGCGTCGTTTGGAGACAAAAAATGTGTCGAAAAAATTTGACATTTCGTTGACATCCCGCAGAGCCGCCGCATAGGTAATTTTCTGCGGCCATCTATATATTTTCAGGTTTTTCAACTATCATCGCTAAAACGTATTTTTTGATTTGTTGCAGACCTAGTGGTGATTTTCTTTAGAAAAATATATTTGCATTGTGGAAAATGTAAGTCAAATTGCGATTTAAAATATTCGATATTTTAATCTCCATTATTTGCAGGGCTCGCTCGAAAAATCGTTCGGAGTCTGGCGATTCGGATAAAGCTGAAAAGAAACAGCGCGGACGCGAGAAAGAACGCAAGAAGCGTAGCTCTAGCAGCAGCGATAGCAGGTTTGTGCATGGAAACTAGCTTATTTATGTAGATGACTTTTTACATTCAGATCTATATTTTTTGCCTTTCCTCAGCTCATCGGACAGCAGCTCGTCACGCAGTAGTTCTGGTTCACGTTCCAGCTCCTCCAGCAGCTCGTCTTCATCTTCCAGCTCGTCGTCCTCATCGAGTAGCGGAGCTGAACGATCGCGGCCCAAGCGGAAAACTGCAACCAGATCTCGCTCGCGTAGTGCCAGTCCGCCTGCAAAGGAACCTCCAAAGGATATCAAACCTATTCTACCGAAAATAAAAGAACGTAATGACCGACGCACTCCAGAGCGTGATAATGACAACAAAGAAAACAAACAGATTAAACCGACGAGTCCGCAAGATCGAGCAGCTAAGGATGCCCGTAGCCGTCGATCCCGTTCAGGATCTTCGAAGCGTAGAAGGAAGGAACGTTCCGTCACCCCACGTCCCACACGGATACATGTCGGTCGATTGACAAGAAATGTTACTAAAGACCATATTCTAGAAATTTTCAGCACCTACGGTGAAATCCGTAACGTAGATTTTCCGACAGATCGTTTTCAACCGTTTACTCGTGGCTACTGTTACATAGATTTCGCCAACCCAGACGGAGCCGAAAACGCATTGAAACATATGGCCGGCGGGCAGGTGGATGGCCAGGAAATAACTGCCGTCGCCGTGTTGGTGCAGAAAACACGTCCCCCGATCCGTCGTCCATCGCCGATTATGAGAAACAATAGGCCGCCTCCCCGTTGGCGGGCATCTCCGATGCGCTACAGACGTCGCGATCCGATGCGACGCAACAGCCCCCGGCGTCGACGTTCCCGCAGCCCAATCAGAAGGCGACGTCACAGCAACAGCTCGGATAGCTCTCGCTAAACCACCGGAACCGGTCATTTGCTTTCGTGTGGGTTTCGATGAGTTTTTTTTATTGATTGCTATTAATAATATTTCTTAGATGAATAGGAATTATATTGCACTTGATTGACGGAAAGTCTTTTTTGTCTTTGTCACTTTTGAGTAGGAAACCCCGCGTTTGCGGGGTAATAATCTGAAGGATAAATGAAAAATATTGTTTAATAAAGCATACAGCCCGATCACATTCAATTACTAATAAAGCTTCACTATTCTACGTAAAATCTCGCCCGGTTTTATTTGCGATTGGATCACTTAGTTTTCGTTAAGTCAGCCAATTTAAAAGAAAAGTTTTATTTAGCTTTCCGCAAGTACGTCGATCAGTTTTACCGCCTACTCGTGTTGTGAAAATATAACCCGGCAGTGCTCTCTATTGTGCAAATATCGTAAAATTACACTTTACTGTTTCATTGAAGGTAGAACAATTCAACTAATACTGCATACCTTCTAGGCGAATCCTTGCCGAGAGCATCGTATTACGTTCTGCTATTACCGTATTGAACCAGCGCAATGTGACGTCTGCGAGACATTTTTCCATGCGAGATCACATCATAATACTCTAATAGTAACTCGTTGCAATTTAGTAGCGGCAAGCACTGTAGATATGTCCTGAATGCAGTGTTACACGGTAACCGACCAATGCGAGGCGTTGATGAAACACCTCCTGTCCTATACGTAACCATTGCATAATGAAATTCGATAATCTTGCGGTTTCAACTTTCAACTAGTTCAACACAAAGGAGTATCCCTAGTGTGACACCATAAGCTATTTGACCAACGTTGAAGGAAAAACGCCAACCAAAGGCTTTTCACTAAACCTTTCCAATCGTCAGTTGAGGATATTGATTTTATCGAACCATCAGTCTACCTCACTGGTTTTCATCAAAGCGGACCGGTTCAAAATATCATGCCGCTGCCTGGACCTTAACGAACCGATTTCATACAGCGAGGCAAAGATCAAGAAAAAAAAGTATAAAAACGCTTGAAATTTCAACCTGGCCCAAAAAAACCGAGCTTCGTGAATTTCTCTAACTGGATAAAAAAAAACCAGTCACCACTAACCTGCCGATCCCGGGCCGAAACACCAAAACAAACGCCCCGTTTCAAGTTCCTGCAATCGTCTTGGTTCTGGGGAGCGGATCCTCTAAACCACATCCTCAGACCAGCACGTGTGTAATACTGAATTCTTAATCTCAAATGTGTCTCATTTCCAGATTCACCCTTACTTCTTACTTCTTGCAGTATAGAGCCGGAGGGGCTCTTGCGTTTTTTCCTGTATGGACTCATCACTGCGACCAGTATCGTCGATGTATTATGATACCGCCCGGGTGTTTGCTGTATGACCCGCACTGCATTTCTTTTTGCTATAATCGCTATTGAATGAACGATATTGCTTATTAAATTTTCTGCGTGCTTCACTGTAAAAAATCCACACGTTGTCATGAAGTGGATTCCACTTAGATCTGTGCTATAAGATACACCATATCAGATTCAAATGGAATACACTTGAAATTTAATCAGTATGGCACACCAGCATTGCAAAAGGCAAAAAACTAAGATTTCAGGTGCCATCCATTTGGTAATCAAAAGACAAAACATTAAGATTTCACGTGTCTTCCATTTGATAATCAAAAGGCAAACCACTAAGATTTCACGTGTTATCCATTTGAATATTATATAGGCTATCATTAGATTTCAAATGCTTGTTGTTCAATGTGCAATGCATAGTTTATAGGGGTCACGTGTTTCACAATTTGGATTACGTATGACATTTTGTATGAGAGCCAAATGCGATCAATTGATTTTTATGGCAGATGCATATGATAATCAAAACCAGTATTTTAACAATTAATAAAATGGTAGTGTAGATACTCCGGTAGTTGTGGCAGTAGTGGTAGTAGTAGTGGCAGTTTGATACTTGTTAAATGATACTGGTACTGGTAGTTCAATACATATCAAACTCGTACCAAAATATGCAAAAATTATGGATTATTTCGAGGTTCCACCACTACTGATACTACCACAACTGCTAGCGTATCTACCCTATAGATTTTACTTTTAATAATGCGATTTTTATTAAAACTGTTTCAACTTAACTTTTAATTTAAAAACTTTACTAAATTAAACTATTTATAACTTGAATTAGTCATACCTATCTAAAGTATATCTTATTATTGTAGTTAAGTACCGTGAATGACTGAATATCAAAACCTTTGAATAGTTTTATGAAATACAATCACTTTATCACTTAGACTAATCTGAAGTGTATTGTAAGTATGCCTTTATTTGTAATGTATAATGTAATTTTGTTTATAAATTGCTCAACTTGCTTGTTTAGCCTCGAATTGAGGTAAAAATCAACATCTTGAATCAAAATTTTAACGTTACCATAAATTTTAATCAACTATAAATTAAAATTAGTAAAACAAAAGCGCATATTTCGACTGCAGTCAGTTTTTAGCTTCTAATATTTTGATTTTGTTTTGCATTTTATGTTTCCTCTGAGTCCAGAGTTCCTGCACACATCACTATTGTATATCTATTATTAAATTAAAGTATTATATGTCCTATGCTTATGCTTATTAAATTAAACTATTATATGTATGTCTTCGACGTTATTAATCGTTATTTCACTAATTCGTACCGCATGGCAATGGTTCTATTGCCTGTGCATTAGTGCATTAGTGGCCAGAATTGCAGTGTGCCGGTTCTTTACTCTCCGACGAATTCCGAACGGATATGGGCTTAAGGTTGTAGTAAACCTTCAATACCTACAAAAAAAAAGTAAAAATAAAATTACTTCACATTAAAATGAGTCACTTGAATTCAATCCCACCTGCTGCACCCAGTAGAGATCACCACGAGCACTCTAACCAATTCGTCCTACAGTCGTCCAGCCCAGAATTCGAGCTCAGCCATGGAGCTCGCTGTCTTTCTTCACATTATTGGAGGGCCCAGGCCGCAATTACATTTCGCATCAGCCTACAGAAAATAAAGATTAGTCATTGAAAGCGGTCGGAACAAACCATACCTTAATCAAGAACACACCGGGAGTGATCTGTATGAACAGTGAGTACTAAGACCAGGTATTCGAGCGTTTATCATCTTCCGACACAATAGGGTTGCTTCGTGGCCAATGCCGAATCTAAAATTAAATCCTTTTGTAATTAGCTTTTAGCAGGGAGATTAAAATGGCAGTTACACATATTTTACGTCTTCGTATACAACGAGACAACGACTGGCTTTGATACTTCAGGCCAAATTGCTGCTCAAGAATAAACTATACATGCTGCTGAAGCTCCTGTTTTATAATTAAGTGTAAGTTATCCAGTGTTTTCCATTCCATAGGGTCAATTTGACTACTGCTATTATGGTGGTGGTTGTTATAATTTTTATGTTTATAATCATTGTTGTTCGACCGTTTGATCTCATTTCGAACCGGCACCCTGGGGATATCCATTTCCGTTACTATTCGTACTGTCACTGTGCTGGTGGGTTTGATCGTCTGCGATTAGTTTTCCGTCCCTGCTGAATGACATCCTTCTTCACAAGGGTAGTGGCAGGCAGGTTTGAGAAAAATTTTGTTTCCCCTTTAGGCATTTCATCGTGAGAATCATTTGTTCGCTGTTTCTGTTTCTGGTAGCTGCAACCATTGCACCGCTCGAATATCGAAATACTCGAAATACTTCGCAAAAGCTATAAAAATGAAAAAGAAATATAGAAGATAAGTGAAATATTAATATAGTTTCATATGCCTGAAAAATGTTGTAAACCACTTCATTGAACCATGTTATCAAATAGAGCAAACCATAGGTGCTACATTTTAGAAACTTGAATTTCTGTTTCTTTTCGACAGATTTTACAACCAGCTGTTGGGTACAGGACACTTGCGGGGCTAGCGCTATAATCCTATTGTCTTTAACATCTTTTCGCAGCTGATGTTCGAACATACGATGACTGGTTTGTTGAATCAGCATAGTACCACAAGGCAATTTTGAAGGGTTCAACGCGGTGTCGATTACCCATAGAAAATCGCTTTAAACCAGACAACGTTTCTCAACAATGGCAGGACCGATTAAAATGGCCTTTGTTTCAATTGGAAGACCTCACAGCCTAATTGATCATCTAGCTATCTATACCTATAAAGAAGGATTTCTGTCTGTCTGTCCGTATGTTCCTTATAGAATCGAAAACTACTGAACCAATCGGCATGAAAATATGCATGTAGAGGTTTTTTGGGGCCAGGTAAAGGTTTTAGTGATGGTTAGAAACCCCTCCCCAGACTAAGAGGGAGGGGGGCTCCCATACAAATGAAAAACAAATTTCAGCATAACTCGAACAATTAGTCAAGCAACTGGAACCAAATTTGGCATGTGGGGGTTTTTGGAGGCAGGAATTTTTACTTTGGAGAATTAGAATCCCTGCCATTTTTAAGAAGGGGGGCTCCCATCCCATCTCGATTTATGAGGAAATTTGTCTCTCATTTGTATGGGAGCCCTCCCCCCTCTTTAAAGGGAGACGGGTCATAATTCACAATAGAAAAAATTTCTGCCTCCTAAAACTCCCACATACCAAATTTGCTTGATTAGTTCTCGAGATAAGAGGAAACTTGTAGTTCATTTGTATGGAAGCTCCTCCACCCACTTAAAGGGAAATTCCCCTGCTAAAGAGGGGAGGGGTCTCAATTCACCATAGAAAAAATTCTTGCCACCAAAAACACCCATATGCCATATTTGGCTCCATTTGCTCGATTAGTTCTCTAGTTATGCAGAAATTTGTGATTCATTTGTATGGAAGTCACCCCTTAGGGGGGAGGGATTGCCAACTATCATAAGAACCTTCCCTGACCTCAGAAACTCCTGCTTGCAAATTTAGGCTGATCGGTTCAATAGTTTCCGAGCATATAAGGAATAACATACGGGCAGACAGACAGAAATCCAGCGAAGTCTTCGTACCTGTCAAATACGTATTGTAATAAAACAGTTTGACACCGAGATACTCGAAATCGCGCTATTTGCACTTTATACAGTTCTACCTATAGTGCATTAGTAGCGATTCGCTGAATTATAAAAGCCATTCAAGAATAAACATATCATATATCGCATGGTTCATGTCGTATCAGGTTAATTTTTTCTTACCAGTTGCAAAAAGCACTATTTGTCGCAATCGTAACTCATTAATCATTTCGCACCACCTGAGGTATACATATCGGTCGAAAAATGCTATGACATTGTAGATACCAATTAAGTTTGGTTACCTTGGAGCAGATTTTATTCATCTACGGCATATAATCGACGTAGTTATAGGACATACAAGACAGATTAAAGCCAATCTCCACTCTGAAACACAAAAACTTTGTTCAATATGGAAACAAATAGTACATAAAATAAGGGCTTACAATGAGATTCCATCACCTTGCCAATCGCACGATAGTTGAAATTCCCTACCAACTCTACACGATTCCGCAGTGGATACAGCGATTATGTGTCGGAGCGTTTGACATCAAACATAATCACTCCAGAGATCGTAATCTCCAATGGAACCTCGGGCGAAGGGGGGAACCTACGACGAAGATCGCTGTATCAACATTTTATCGTAGTCATCAATCTGCGTTAAAAGAAACATCGTGTTATTTAAACACAGCGACTTCCACAGAAGTTATTTACTTACGTAACACTCAGTCCCAAAAGACACAAAAATGTTTGCCTTAATCGATGAAAAATATCCACAGGAAAGTAATGAAGACTCCTGCTACGCAGACGTTTAATCACGGAGCTATTAGGTAGCATAATCCTGCCAATAATATCACGACTCGTAATAATTTCACTTTCCGCCACGGCAAAAAAAAACTTGCGATGTGTTTTATTTATTTAGACTGATGCATACTATCCGTCAAACGCTCGTTTAAATTTTACACTGTTAATTTTAAACAATTTCTAGACAGAACCACAAAAAAGGCGAATGCTGTTTAAACTAAACTAAAGTTTAAACTAAACCAGTGACACAAATTTCACTTAAAATTCGGCCTAATAATGCAATAACTAATAGCGATAGAAAAGGATTTGCCACTATTCAGCAGCCATTTTGGATTTTGAATCTGCGATGGCACCATCATCACCCATATACGTTCAATTGAAGTGGCTCACACTTGAATGCCATATGCACTCACATATAGCACAGATCCAAATGTTGAAACACTTCAATATTCGATGATGCACATATAAAAATCAAAATTATGACATTTGGTTAGCATAGTATATATGCCATATAGCATGTTAATGGTATATCACTCGAAAATAACGTGGATTCCATTTGAAATGTGTATGGATGGGCGAGTGAAAATGAAGTGGATACGGCCATTGATTTTCAAGTCTGAATAGCATTTGAATTGCGCGTGAAGATTATTTACAATGAAGTGTAAACACATTTGTTTGTTTAGTGCCTTGCATATCGAAGTCATAAGCCAGTCACTTGAAATGTGCAAGTGCTAAAACATTCGAACATTATGTGGATTCCCTTTGGAATTTGTAGGGATATACAAGTGAAATTAAAATGTTCACCGTTATTGACTTTCAAGTGTAAGTGGCATTTGGATCGACTGTGTTGTTTTTTTACAGTGTTGTGTGTAATTGGGGTTACCCTTCCTTCAATAATTTTTCTACTTTATCCACCTCGTTCTACATGACAGCACCGTCCCCAATTGGGTATTTTAGCGGTATTTGAATTCTCGCATATTATGATAATATATGATGTCACTGTAAAGTCACATGAAAACTTTTTCAAATTTGATGAGTGAAAGTAATAAAAAAGCATTTTTTTCATTTAAAATTTTTTTTTGGGATAAGACGATAGCTTATAAGTAAACCATTTGTCTTCTCAGCTCGCCTTAGACAACACAGTGGATAGATAAACTATGGTCATCAGCCGATACAGGTTTCATATGGGAGCTGTCAAAAGCTCGGTTATAATGAAAAGCTCTATCAGAAAGATAGAAGAGAGGAAGAGAACTTCTGACATCATTTCAATCAATCGGCTTGGTTGATATCTGTCAAACAGCAAATCATTCTATTTTTGATTTTTATTAATTTTTTCATCAAATATTCACTTAATTGAAATAAAAAAAGAACTGTTAGATTCAGAAAACGACGGGCTATGAAATGAGGTAAAAAAAGCAACTTTTTTGGGAAAATTAAAATACCCAATTATAGCCAACCCTGGCGTAGCTAACCAGTGCATAACTATAATAGTCCTTTTTGCAGTCAATTGGCCTTATCGGGATAATAAAGAATTCAGCATGAAGGACGGGCCTGAGAATAAACCCATGCTAAAGTCACTTTGACATCGCATGGCCTGATTCTACTAAGATTCGAACCCACGACCATTCGCTTGTCAAAGCAGGCTCGGTAACCTTGCGGCTACCCACACAGACTCTTGCGTTGCTGTATCAAGAATTCCTTTCTACTAACTCAGTGCTGGGCTAGTTCCTACTCGTTGAGTGTCTCGACACACGTAAGTCGGTTTCAATCTGGCCGAGCCCCTCTATTCCTGGTTCTGGTGGGGTTCACGAAGAGAACAAATTTCAATGCACAGTAGTCCGGCATCCCTGCGACGTGGTCAGCCCACCGTAGCCTCTCAAATTTTTGGGTGTACGATGGAAATCTCTCCAAGTAGTGCCTGCAGCTCGTGGTTTATACGCCTGCGCTTTGTACTCCGCCAGAAATAGTCCGCAACACCTTTCGTTCAAATGCGACAAGTGCACATATATGTCTTTAACTAAAGTTACAGTCTCAAATCAAATTGTATTTGTCTGGTTTGATTGTTGTGATTTGAACTCATCAACCACTCTTCCAATTCACCGTCAATGGTCACTGTGAGTGGAGCCAAATATCGCTTTCACTGGAGCCCCTATCTACCATATCCTAGCCTCCATTTTTAGTTTGGCGTGGATTGCCTACGCCATCCCAAGGTGTCGAAGTCGTCTGGGAAGGCTAGGAGTTGACTATTTTTGCCGAAATCGTTCCTCTTGTTTTACTGCCTGCTCGCACGATAACGCCTTGAAAAACAATGTTGAATAACATATAACTAGAACAGTCTATTCCCTTACCGCAACCCTCTGAGCGGTTCGAAGGGACTCGAGAGGGCCCCCAAAACACGCACGTAGTACATCACTCCCCTGGGTAGCTTTCATTGGACGACTCAGTATGTCCGAAAAACCGTTCTCGTCCATTATTTGCCTTTGACTGTATAATATGCCCTGAAATCCATCGAAATATGATGCGTGGCCACGTTGTACTCCCGACATATCTGGAAGATTTTTGTCAGAGTTTAAAATTTGATTTGCAGTAACACGTTAGATCCGCGGTCCGGAATGACGTCTGAAATTAATAAATTTAACCAATAGTTCTCGTCCACCATCCATCAAATCTGTCCACGGGCCGCAAGGATCATATTTGAGAGCCGCAGTTTGGCTATCACTGTTCTAGATCGATCAGTTGACAGCGACTTTCATAGCAGGGAAGACGGAAGGGGTTTCTCCACGGCAGCTTTCGCAAATCGAATCTAAGAAGGCGACGCTGAACGGACTCGATTCTTTCTACGCTGTTGTAGTAGTTAGGATTCCAAACAGAAGAACAGTATTCCAGAATTGACCGCAGTATAGCGATTTGAGGCAGTATATGCCAGAGAAATATTTCGCGATCCTAAAGATAAAGAATAAGAACCTTGGAGCTTTAGCGACAACATACGAGATATGATGCTTGTAGGTACGTTAACTTGGAATCTAAAATAATACCTAATTCTTTGATCCGCGAATCACGTCTAAATACTATGCCTTCGAGCTCATAGCCCAACGAAAAGCGGTGATTGCTGAGCAGTCGTCAGTCGAGCGGACCCGAAAGTATATTTTAAGATCACCTGCATGTGAAATTCGTGAGTACAGTCGAGATTTATTCTGCTCCGTTTTGTTTTAACTTTCCTTCCGCGGTCAAAAAGCGCTTGCTCAGCAACCTGCATATTGTTCTACTCATTGAGGACAAAATATTCATACACTTTTTGGATGCTCATGATATGGACATACTTATTTACTTACTTAGGTGGCTTGCCGTCCTAAGACAAAGCCTGTTGAACAAAATTTATCCATGTAACTCGGTTAAGGGCTACCGCTCTCCAATTCTTCGGACACCGAGTACTCTCCGCCAGATCTTACAACATGCACAGCCCATCGTATCCGTCCAGCCTTAGCCACCTTCTGGATACTGGGTTCGCCATAGAGCTGTGCGAGTTCATGGTTCATCCTCCGCCTCCATACTCCGTTCTCCTGTACGTCGCCGATGATCGTTCTTAGCACTCGTCGTTCGAAAACTCCGAGCACTCGCAAGTCCTCCTCGAGCATTGTCCATGTTTCATGCCCGTAGAGAACAACCGGTCTAATAAGCGTCTTGTATAGGGTGCACTTTGTACGGGGACTTAGTCTGCTCGTCCGCAATTGCTTGTGGAGCCCATAGTAAGCACGACTTCCGTTGATAATGCGCCTCCGAATCTCACGGCTGGTATCATTGTCCGCCGTTACCAGTGAGCCAAGGTAGACAAATTCGTCGACTACCTCAAATTCATCGCCGTCGATCAATATACTGCTGCCCAAGCGGCGTCATTCGGCCTCGGTTCCGCTGACCAACATGGCCTTTGTTTTAGACGTATTTACCTTTAATCCAATCTTTTCTGCTTCGCGCTTTAGTCTGGTGTACTGATCAGTCACCGCCACAGATGTTCTGCCGATAATATCCATATCATCGGCAAATCAGACGAATTGACTAGATTTGTTGAATATCGCGCCCCGCGTGTTGATATCCGCTCGGTTCATAACACCTTGTAGCGCTATGTTGAACAGCAGGCATGAAAGACCATCACCTTGACGAAGCCCTCTGTGTGATTCGAATGAACTTGATAATTCACCCGAAATCCGAACACAGCACTGTGTACCATCCATCGTAGCTTTAATCAGTTTGATGAGCTTCCTGGGGAAGCTGTTGTCGTCCATGATTTTCCATAGCTCTTTCCGGTCGGTGGTATCATATGCGGCTTTGAAGTCAATGAACAAATGATGCATGGGACCTCTGTATTCACGGACCTTTTGGAGGATTTGCCGCAGTGTAAATATTTGATCCGTTGTAGACCGACCTTCGACGAAGCAGACTTGATAAGTTCCCACAAATCTGATCGCAATTGGTGATAGTCGGCGGAAAATGATTTGGGACAGCACTTTATAGGCGGCATTGAGAACGGCGATCGCTCGATAGTTCTCATAGTCCAACTTGTCATCCTTTTTATAGATCGGGCAGGTAACCCCATCTTTCCACTCCTCCGGTAGCTGTTCCGTATCGCAAATTCTAACAATTAGTCGGTGTAGACAAACGGCCAGCTTTTCTGGTCCCATTTTAATAAGCTCCGCTCCGATGCCATCTTTCCACGCTGACTTGTGGTTCTCTAGCTGCATGATGGCCTCCTTAACTTCGCCTATCGTTGGGGCTGGCACCTCTTCCCCGTTTGTTGCACCGTCGAAATTGCTTTCCCCGCCGTCATGGTTCTCCGCCTGAGCACCATTTAGGTGTTCGTCGAAGTGCTGCTTCCACCTATCGGGCACCTCACGATCGTCCGTCAGAATATTCGTCAGTCTTATCCCGAAACATTCCGGCTACCGGCACGAAGCCTTTGCGGGATCCGCTCTGGTAAAACTTTCGCGTTTCCTGAGAACAATGCAGCCGCTTCAACTCTGCATATTCCTTCTCGTCCAGGTAGCGCTTTTTCTCCCGAAAGATTTGGTTTCGCTGCATTTTCTTCTGTTTGTGTCTTTCCAGGTTTTGACGTGTGGCACTGCGCATCTTGGCCGCCCGCGCAGCGTTCTCGTCATCCATCACCCTTCTATATTCATCGTCAAACCAATCGTTACGCTGATTCCGGGTCACATGCCCGATGGAGCTCTCCGCTACACTGCTTATGGCTGTTTTGATGGTGTTCCAACAGTCCTCGAGAGGGGCTTCGTCCAGCTCGTCCTCTTCCGGCAGCGCAGCTACGAGTGAATGCGCGTAGTTTGCAGCGACGTCTGGCTGCGTCAGCCGCACGAGATCTAACCGAGGCTGGCGTCGGTACCGAATGTTGTTCACAGCGGAGAGTTTTGGGCGCATCTTAACCATCACTAGGTAGTGGTCCGAATCAACGTTAGTGCTTCGATAGGATCTGACGTCGATAATGTCTGAGAAGTGCCGACTGTCGATCAAAACGTGGTCGATCTGTGATTCTGCCTGATTTGGTGACCTCCTGGTGTACTTGTAGTGGATTCTGTGCTGGAAAAAGGTACTACGTACGGCTATGTTCTTGCAGGCGGCAAAGACGATAAGTCTTAGGCCCATTTCATTGGTCCGCTGGTGTGCACTGAACCTTCCAATTACCGATTAGTATTTCTCCTCCTGACCGACCTGAGCATTAAAATCCCTGATGTCGATCTTGATATCATGTTTTGGGCAGTGGTCGTATTCACTCTCCAACTGAGTGTAGAATTCATCTTTGTCGTCATCGGTACTTCTGAAGTGAGGGCTGTGCACGTTGATGATGCTTATATTGAAGAATCGGCCCTTGATCAACCTGTTCATTCGAGGATTGATTGCCCACCACCCAATCACCCGTTTCCGCATCTCGCCAGTCACTATGAAAGCTGTACTCAGCTCGTGTGTGTTGCGGTAGCTCTGGTAAAAGGTTTATCCATCTCTGAACGTACGTACCGTTGAGCTCTTCCAGCATCCTCCAGCAACTTCCAGCACCCCCCAATTCGCCAGTTCGGCGTCCCGAGTTTCCAATCCATAGCACTTTTTCGTCGCGTGCGTCTATTCCGATTGTTCCAGTAAGAATTTGCTTGTTCTTCGTTCCGTGCTTTAGTATTTTTCGTGGTGGCGGCAAAGCCTGCTACATCAACCCCCTGTTTCGCCGGAGAGCCAACGAATCTCGAAAGAGCCCTCCTTTCCTGTCGACATACGACCTTGGCTTCCACCGGGGTTGGTTACCCGATCTTCACCATAGTTGCTCGTATCTCGGCTGGCACGACGTGGAGCTAGAGATAGGAGTTGCTGAATAAGAGGCTATGAACTACCGTAAGGTGTGTTTTATACCTACAGGCACACAAGGTACCGACGGTACGCATTATTCAGCCGTTTACCAGGCTATGGACATAAAAAAAATTTTATTGACTTCTCGCAGCGACAACAGTGCAAAAAATGTGACGATAGTGGATGATAGATATGGCAACATTGGAATTCCCATGCAGTTGCTTCTAACGCGGATCTTTTTGTTTCACTTTTACACGTAGCCACTGCAGTACGAGCGATTTCGGATGTTTCTCATTTTTCGCACAATGAGAAACTACAGTTTGCTTAGGGCCCTATTCTCACAGTCACCTCAGCTAAATTTTTTTGGTGAGAGCACAATTTGCGATTTTCAGAGTCACCTAGGTGACTCCACTCACCTGGGTGACTGTACAAATCAAATGGGACCAGTAAGGTGAGGTGACGGTGATTTCTCATTTGTGGCAGCAATTCTGCTCATTGTGTTGAATAAAAAAAAGTTGCACTTTTTGCACAATGAGTGAGGAAATGGCACCCCAAGGAGCAAAACGGCAGCAGTTAAATGAGCAGGTGTGGAATAAGAGTTGCGTGGTAGCATCCGGTGCTGAATAAGCGAATTTGCTGAAGTACGTGGTGTTTAAACGTTATATCCCACATTTTTCCTAGCTTCTAATCAACATCTACATGTTGTTATTTAAGTGTGGAACGAGAGTCGAATAGGCATTGTGCAAACGTATCAGCAGCACAGCTAAGAGCAGGTGTGGAATACCGGTCGTTTAAAAGCTACCGTATCAGCTAAGAGCAATTGTGGATAAAAAGTGGAATAAGAGTGGAATAAGCATTGTGCAAACGTATCAGCAGTATTACAGACAGCACGTGTGGAATAGTAGTGGAATAAGGATGGAATAAACGTGGCGCAAACGTATCAGCAGCATTGCTGACAGCACGTGCAGAATAAAAGTGGAATAAATGTTGCGCAAACGAATCAGCAGCATTGCTGAGAGCAACTGTGGAATAGTGATGGAATAAGGGTCGAATGAAAGTTGCGCAAACGTATCTGCTGCATTGTTGAGAGCAAGTGTGAAATATGTGTCGATTAATCGTCGTACAAACGTATCAGTAGCACCACCAAGAGCAGGTGTGCTTGATGGCAGCCAATAACACCAATAACTTGAATGACACTTTATACTTTACACTTTATAATTTATATAAATAAATTTATATTAGGTACACTTTATTTCTTTTTTTTACAGATTAAGAATAGAAAAAATTTGCATTACCACTTTTAGCAGAGACAAGTCTACTTTGCTGGTCGTGGCAATCCTTTTATTTGTTGTTGTCTGGACGGTATGTATCTTCTCCCTCGGCGTGTCGTTATCCCTCGTCCAAGGCAACCAGCTCTGCTTGACGCTTTGCGAGTTACTCACAATAGATTTTGCTCAGCGAGATGAATTGCGTCGGGCTAAAGCCGCCAGAATTGTTATGGTCGGGTGGCATAGTGGCGATACCACCACTGCTGGTAGCGCCGTACCGTAATCGCGTGACCAGCTTCCGCTGCCGGTGCGCAAAAACCCCACTTCTGCTCGTGCCATCCACTGCTGCTTTTTGTTTTTTAAATGAAAAAAACTAAATCCGATCCGATGACAAATATACGTAGCGATTAGCTCATGAAGCAGTACTATCTGCGTAAACTAATGACGGGGTGACAAAAGTACTATTCCTCTGCGGTACTGCCACGAACCACTTCTACTGTTAACTAATCACTGCTGCTGCTAACTAATAATATCACTGCTAACTAACTGAACCAATCAACCAACGATTTCCTACTAAGTCTCTCATTAAATTATAAAAATACGAATACAAAAGTGAACATGAAAATAACGAAACCCGCAAAATAAAATAACAGTAGGTACTTTCCTGCATATTTTATTCTTTTTGCTTGTCTAAATATTGAACTGCTGTGTAATAAACGTAGCTTCAGTGTCATTAGCAGCAGTTTAATAAACTTCTCTATGCGTACTGAATAAACGTTTTACTATACGTTGATTAACAGTCATACAAACGCATCTTCCACGTCCATATTCAGCACGGTGCTGTTTAAATTCTCCAAAACCAACTGTATAAGCATTGAACAGAGGTGTTTAGATATACTTTAAAAGCAGCTATACAGCTATACAGCTATACAGCAGAATAAAAGCTATCGGTGAAACGTTTAATAAGCAAAAATTGTTCCTTGGGACGCCTGTCAGCGGAATTGAAGTGCGGTAGCGTACAACCGACTCAACTGGAGAAACCTTGTTCAACAGACTTTGTCCTAGGACGGCAAGCCACTTAAGTAAGAACGCAGTTCCAGGTACCAAGGATCCACTCCATCATTATTTTATCACCTTTGTCCATACTAAATGTTCCGAGCCGAATTTCTTTGATTGTTCGTATTATCATTAGATTTAGGTACCTAGCAGGTTGAGAAATCGTCAATCAAGGGCCGCTTTTGACCTGGGAACATACGCTCAAGGCAAACATGGCTATTCCTCGTTGCTACACCCAGCGTTCGCATGTGTGCCTCCTTCGCTGTCGGTATACTACCTTAGTTTCCACCGGCATTGATGAACTGATCTCCGCTAAGGTTGCTCGTATTCCGGCTTATACCACGAGGAGGTAAGGATAAGGAGGTAAGGTTGCTGAATAAGCGACCAACGACCACTATAGGGTCTACTTTATACCCGTAGGTATAGGCACCGATGTTGCGCATTATCTAGCCGGTCTCAAGAATGCATCGAGCTAAAAACGAGTCGAACTCTGGACTTACAAGCAGGAACTAACTCCAAATCGCGACAGTGAATAAAACAAGACATCAAAAATACGATCCCAGATCTGTACTTTACCGATGTAAGTTTTGTACAAAAACTAGAAGAGGAAAAATAGACATTCGACAGGCTATCTGTACCTGAGGATCGTTAATCTGCGACATCTGCTAAATTTCCAAAGGCAACACGTGTTGTTTTGACCAGATTTTTTACCCTGTGATAACCGAACAAAGACCATAGAACGCAATGCTCCTAGCAACGTATAAAAGATGTCCAAAAACAAAAACCATCCGTTCAATTGTAGTATTGGGTTTTCGTGAAGCGAAACCTGAAGAAGATGAAAAAACTGTTGGATGTGAGAAGCAATTTAAGAGAAAATTGTTCACTGCGGCGAAAACATCGGATTTTGTCAACTGGAAATTTAATTGGATATTTGTTCTGTATTTTATATTAATTAAACATCGAAAAGAAAAATAGATTTTTTTGCGCATTTTTATTTGACCAAATTTTTTTATTCGTACCACCCTTCAAGCCAAACTGAATGCATTTTCTTTTTTAATAATGCAAAACATTCAAATTTAATTTAAAATTTTCTCACATTTATTCGCTGATGCACACATGCACGTCTAAGATCAGTATTTTTTTTGTCTAAATACGCATCACTGACGATAAGGAGAGGGAGGAGTGTTGCGAACGAACCGAGTTCATTTGCACTAGACTACATTCAAAACATTGCTTAAACTTTTTCTTCGTAATCCCGAACCTAAAATCTAAAATCACAATCGAGTGCAACCCAGCAGAGTGGATTTAACAGACATAATCACATATTTTAGCTGGTCCTAAAATCTATTTCCCATTCGACGGCATTCCGACACATCGCTGCAAACTTCCGCACATGCTCCTGCACTAACCTTCGGTTTACCTTTTCCCTGAAAATGATTTGAATGTGAGTAAGATGGTCTAAAAACAAAAAGATTAAATTGTAGGTTACTTGATGACTTTTTTCATAAATTGTTCCTTGTCGGGTGCACCGACGAAGAAGGTGGGAAAGTTTGGCTTCTCGAGAACCTTAATCCAACGGGCAAAATCACTGGGATATTTGTAGTTCAACGCTAGAAAGATGTCGGCAAACACATCTACTTGAGCTCGGGGTGTGTATCCACCTATTGCCAAATATAATCTTTATAATAATCATAACAATTTCAGTGACTGGCAGAAATTTACCAATGCATAAGAAAGTAGTACGTAGCAAGTTCTCGCCCTGAGCCGCTACGGCGTTCATCATCACCGGATAGTTTCGTGATTCCTTGATAAACACCGACAGAAAGCCGACACTTTTCTTAATTGGACCTGTCTCCGGAAGCATCATACTTTTCATGGCTGCAGGAAATAAATTAAACACTCTGTAGTTGATGACATTTCAAAGAATTCTTCACCAATCGCTTAAACATACCGTATTCAATTAATTTTATACAATCGGCCTGCACAGCAGTGTAGCAAATGGCCATCTTTTTCACTATTCGAGTGTTGAAACTGTAGAATGTTTCGATAAGATCGGCTACATCCGACAGTTTTTGGTGTTCGTCATATTGCTAAAATAGTAGAGCGATTAAAATGGAAACCATTTTCCCCGACAACAATATGTCGACTAACCTGCATTTGTCCAAAATTATACTCCAAGATGGCAGAAAATAATTGTTTCATACTCTCGCGACTCTCCGGATCATTGTAAAAGATCAGTATGAACTGTAAAAATGCTACATTTAAAACCATTTTTCATTCGAAGTACCTATTCAAACACTTACGTTTCCGGCCATCTCCACTGCGGACGGTGCACACTTATTGGCGAAGATCATCAGTATGAGACCGCACATGTCGTTCAGCAGCGGTTTGATGTCGTCCATCAAATTGGTCAAAGCTTGTTGGAGTGCTTTGCACAATGTTTCGATTACACTTTCGTCGTGGATCCACAGACTGCAAAGACTTTTCAGCAGACCCATGGTCTTTTCCAGTATCAGCAATATCGGCTGGACGGGTTGAGGTTGTTGGGTGGTCTGCGTGGGAACGAGCTGCAGTTCGTCGTCTTTTTCCGTGCGCTGCGTGACGTTAAGCTTGCGTGTGTTGAGTGAAGAGAACAGCTTGGAGATCATTTCTAGCCGTAAGATTACCCGTGCCTTAGCCGCATCGGTTTTGTCCTGATTTTGCACGTTCGCCTGAAGCTCTTCGAAGCAGGGCGAAACCATAATGTCTAGGTAATGAATTATCTGATCGTAGGAAATTACGCTCATGATGTTCCCGACCGTGTACATCAGCCGAATCATTTCCGAAGTTTTCAGGTGACCACCCTGAAGAGCCGATCGGCAGGCATCGAGCAGCGGTAATGCAAACGGAGTCATTTCTTTTTGGCACTCGGAGGTAAGATCTTTCAGCCCAAGCGTTGCTTGCGATGCTTGCGTTGAACTGAGACCTTTTACGAGCAACTCAATTGCAGACGGCAGATATTTTGGATTATCACTGATCCAATCGCTGTACGCTCCAGCGGTTTCCAGTGCCATACCCAGCAATTTATCGCTGTATTTTTCGTACGGAATCTCGTTTAATACTTTCAGTAGCTTGACAACTTGTGGATATTCGGCGTATTCTATTTTCTGTGCTATGGAACAGTACGCATGTATGGTTGCTTCCAGAAGTGGCCAGTTGTCTATGTTTTGGGGATCATAATTTAGGTATAATATCGACTCATCCAGGGCCTCCGAAAGTACGTCCAGCATTATATCGTTCAAAACATCGTGACACGACAACAATGTGTCACCAATATCCTGTCGATAACATCGAAATGTTTCCAAATCATCGGAGTTCCATTTGTGCAGCGCACTATCGTTCGGCAGCTGGCTTTTTCGTATCAAAACCTTAACGATATGAGCATAGACCGGCTTGATAGCATCCCAACATTTCGTTTTGCGTGGGTCATTTGGCATCGAAAAGATTTCGTCCTGTAGCATGTACCAGAATTCCATAGCTAGTGTACTGCAAGACTCATCCACGGGGTAGGTTCCGGGTTTATCGGTGCATTTGACTAACAGATCTACCGTTCTGCCGTAGACCTTCGCGAGTTGCTCATTGTCGGAAAGGATTCCGGCAAAAATTGCCGAAGAGTAGCACTCCAGTGTTGACAGAAATAGAGTGTAGATAACAAAGGCTAAATTCTCATTGTCGTTGTTTTCCTTCCACTCTACGTCTAGAATCGGTCCCAGAACATCCAGGAATAAATGCATATAGTGAACGACCGTTGCCGAATACTTGTGTCCGTTACAATTTTGAGAGCTTATTATTTTCTGAAATTTAACAGCAAAAATATTGAAATGTATTTAATGCTTTTGACGCATAGACCTCTGCATATGACCAGTGTGCAAAAATAGCACATAAACATAATAGACGTAATTTAATTGAATGTAGTTGAAGTTGAGTGGAAATGAAAACTAATCAGTTTTATTATATGGTCGGCGTTAAGTCAGACCGAACCAAGTGACAAAACTCTGATTTCGAGAAAAACGCGTTTGCTGCTCTATATAGTTTATAGCTATCAATCATTCAAAATCATCTCATAACTCTGGCTGTTTGCAACATTTACGTAATCTGATTAGAGTAAAATGTAGCTTCGAAATTTCTTGCTCGTTTGCTGTCATTAACTAATTTTTTTAAATTTTGCGACTTTGTCCGGTCTGATTTAACATCGACCATGTTGGCTGAGTGCCCCGTCATGCTCGGGATCACCCTTTCTTGTCCCACAACCACCCGTACATTTGTTTTCTTTCTGGAAATCCTTATCAGACAAAACCTTTTTTGTTTACTTGAACCTCACCGCATTGCCGAAGATCATTTACAATCACTTTACCATTTACAATTATTATTTACAACACTGTTTGGCTCTACTGAATTTCTTCCAAATTGAAAAAAGCGCCATTTATTATGACAGATTAATTTGAAGTATGATAGAATTTCAACTAGCATATGGAATGCCAGCTGAAGTTTATGCCGGTTAAAAGATCATCAATTATTATTGTCGTTCTCTATGCCTTGTAAGTTTTGTTGTTACTCTGCTTAACAGTGATATTAATACTTAACAGCAATAGAATCACTCCACTCTGCTTCACTTTGAAACTTTCTGCATCACGTTACATGCTCATTTATTCTGTCTAATACGTTTTCATACAAGACTTCAGTTGCGAATAAATTCTTACAGTATTTCGATATAATCGGTTGAAGGAAAGGAATAGATGCATTCTTTTCTTTAACGATTTACTTTTACTTTGGGCTGGCAAATGAGTGAACATGTGCAAATATATCACCTCTGCTTTCTAACTCCTATCTCTACCTTCACGTGGTGCCGGCTGGGGTACGGCAGCCAAAGGTGCCCAGGTGCGCAACCTTGGTTGTCGTACGCAGACAGAGAAGGTGGAGGTTTCCAGCTACCTAATCATGCAGTTCGGCGCCGGTTTTTCGGAGGGCGTGGCTGCGGGGTCTGGGCACACCGAGGAAGAGTTATTTTCTCTGCTGGATTAACACAGAGAGAGACTCTCAATCGGTCTGTTTACACATTCTGCAGTTATGCCCTTTGGCGGTTGGTGCCGAATTATACGCTTAGGCAAAAATTGAGCCACGAGACCTGACCCTGCCGTGAGAGTCGGCAGATCAGGAGCCCCTAAGTCAAGGTTTAACTCCGTGCCGATGACTGAATGGCTGGAGGGGTGAAAACATGCCAGTCGCGAAAGAAGTGCTTTGGGCATCTTGCCCCTACTGTGCCATGCAGGGCTCTGATACGGTCGATCTTTGTTGTCCCTTGCGTCTCGTGGGAACAACATAGGAGTACTACCCAAATTCCCCTATGGATATTACGCCAAGTGCGTTCTGGCCAACATAACTGGCTTCGCTTACAATTTGCTGTCTGATATGTGTTGGAGATTGTTTGTGCATATACTCCGCTAGTTAAATAGTTAAAGTTGCACAAATAAATCTTCAACACAAACGGGCAGCAAATTTGTATTTATGCGAAAAACTTTTTAATGGCTCTGTTACCATCGTATTGGTTCAGGAGCCATATTTTCGCGAGGGGTACTTTCATTCGACGGATATTGGAAACCAGAACTTTGCTGTTTTCAGCAAAACTGGTATGACAAATCCTCGATTGATGCCCAAGGCATGCATATTGTTGCATAGGTCAATAAGTGCATGCCTTATCTCTGAGTTGACTACTCGAGATATTTGTGCAGTCACAGTAGAACTCGTCGTGGATGATGTCCATAGGCGCTATGTCTACTGTTCTGCATACTTACTACATGACGAACCGTTTCCCAGCGACGATTTCAGAAATGTGGTGAGATACTGCCAATCTAATGGGCTTCCGCTCATTTGGGGCAGCTCGGATATCAATCTGAGAGATTCTGATTTGATGGAATATTTGAGTAGTACCAACCTTGGAATACTCAACATTGGCAACAATTGGCAAACTTTCATACGAGCTGGTAGAGAGGTAGCTGGTAGAGAGTGGTAGATATAACACTCTGCTCTAACAGGATCAGTCATGAGTTGGCACAATGGCATGTTTCAAATGAGACACCAATATCTGATCATTGCTTTATATATTTTGATCATTTGGGTGTCTCCTTGAACGCTGCAACATTTCGCAATACGAGATTTTCCTACTGTGAACTCTTTGAGGAGGAACTGTCGACGGAATTTCAAGGATTTGAACCGACAATTGAGTCATCGATAGACTTGGATGTCGCTGGAGATGTCACATCTTTAATTGCGGAAGCTTTTGAAGTAGCTTGCTCGATAAAAACTATTAAAACAACTAGAGGAACACCATGACCATGGTGGAACTCTCATCTCGCGGAACTAAAGAAACGATGCAGGAGAGCCTGGAATAGAAGTCGTAGGAACGGCGTGGAGCCTTTCAAGCAGGCCCGGAAAGCGTATGCAAAGGCTCTGCGATCTTCAGCACGCACGAGCTGGCACAGGTTCTGCAGCAACATTTCCAGTTTCGGCGGGGCAAGTCGACTTAATAAAATACTGTCAAAATCGAAAGATTATCAGGTTAATAACACTTGAAGTTCGAACGGCGAATACTGTTCGAATGACAATGAAATCCTGGAATGTCTCTTTTATAGTCACTTTCCGGGCTGTGTGGAACCTGAAGTTCGAAACGATCCAGAAATCGTTTTAGGTGGCTTAGATTCATGGGCTTTTGCTCGGAGACTTGTCACAACTGAAGCGATTGAGTGGGCCGTGAACAGCTTCTCTCCATACAAATCTCCTGGAACAGATGGAATACACCCTATTCTACTGCAGAAAGGATTCAAGTACTTTAAACACATTCTGAGAAGGATGTTTGTGTGTAGAATTGCTATTGGGTACATCCCAACTCTATGGCGTGAAATAACCATTAAGTTTATTCCTAAAGGCGGACGCGCGACATACGAGCAAGCAAAAAGTTTTAGACCAATCAGTCTAACGTCTTTCTTGCTTAAATCACTTGAGCGGACTGTTGATCAGCATATCCGCGAAACAAGCTTAGTAGAAGCTCCCCTTCATTCAGCACCATATGCTTATCAAAGTGGAAAGTCTACAACCACTTTATTACATGATGTGGTGAATAAAATTGAGGTTGCTTTTTCACGAAAGGAATCTTGCTTAGGAACTTTTTTGGATATTGAGGGAGCGTTTGATAACGTATCTTTCGCTTCCATTTTGGAGGCTTCTCGTTATCATAATGTGCCTTCATTAATCAGAAAGTGGATAGAACAAATGCTTGGATGGATTGGATGGATGGATGGATTTCGGTAAATCCGAGCAAAACATCTATCGTCTTATTTCCAAAACGTAGAAATACCAATGGAGCTCGCGCTCTGCGCTTTTACGATTCGGATGTAGATGTTGTGAACGAGGTGAAATAGGTGGGGTTGATTCTCAACCCCAAGCTTGACTGGTCCACAAATATTGATTTCCGAATTAAAAAGCGTGCATGGCCTTTGGGCAATGTAGACGAGCAATTGGCAACTCTTGGGGGCTTAAACCCAAATACATATACTGGTTATACACGGTCATTATCAGACCAATACTGGCGTATGGTTGTCTTGTATGGTGGCAAAGAGGGGAAGTTGTGACTGTCCAGACAAAGCTAAACCATCTTCAAAGGATGTGTTTAATGGCAATGTTTGGAACATTTACTACAACTCCTGCTGCCGCCCTAAAAGCTATTTTCAATATTAAACCTCTACACTTCCACCTGAAGCAAGAGGCACTAATATGTGCTTATCGACTACACGCGATTGGCCTTTGGCAGTCTGTGAACGGTTCCACTGGTCATACTCGATTGTGGTCGCAAATTATTGCTGAGGACAAGTTTTCCCTTGCTCCTAGCGATGTAACGCTCAGGCGTACTTTTCTGTATAGGACTTTCTCAAGTGACTTTCCTCCTAGAGAGGAGTGGATGTCAGGCTACATGGAAAGGAAAATTTCCGACTATGTGGTCTGTTATACCGATGGTTCCTTGTACGAAGGTCGCGCGGGTGCTGGTGTTTACTGCCGTGAGCTAGAATTGGAGCAATCCTATTCGTTGAGTAGTTACTGCACTGTTTTTCAAACTGAAATCTTTGCAATTGATAGGCAAGATTGTCTACTTCTGTTCTGATAGCCAAGCCGCTATAAAAGCCCTTTGTGCGACTAATTCTAAATCTAAAACAGTCATCGCCTGCCACACCCAATTAGAAGAAATAAGCATTCTAAATGCCGTTCATTTGGTTTGGGTTCCCGGCCATTCTGGTATAACCGGAAATGAATGGGCTGATGAACTAACAAGATCTGGAGCAGAAAAGTCGGTTTTCGGACCGGAACCTGCTTTACCAATTCCGGCATGTTGGATAAAACAAAAGATTCGATCTCGGTTTTCATCTGAACATGAACGTTATTGGGAAAATCTTGAAACTTGTCGTCAAACAAAAAGTTTTATTGCTAACCCTTGTGAGAAGGTTGCGAAATTTCTTTTGCAACAATCAAAGGTAAAATGTAGTATTCTTGTCAGATCACTGACTGGTCACTGCAGACTAAATTATCATATGGCTACGATTCAGCGACCTGAATCGATCGGGAAACAGCTAAATTATTAGCGTTCAAAACCTGACCGCTTTTCGAAAAAGAATTTTTGGAATGACACCCCATCTATCTAAACCTTGCCGTAAGACGTTTGTTTTGTTGTTTTGTTTTCCAATTTCTGATATTTCCACGAACCTATTACAACCTTTTATGACCGTCGTATTGGAACTACAGCACGAAGGTTGGGACAAGACGACGGCTTATCCTACATACTATTCAACATCGCTCTTGAGCGCGTGATATCGAAACGACAGACACGATTTTCAGCAAAAGCAGCCAACTTATAATAGTGAAAAGAAATGCAGTGCCCGTTCCAGCTCACCGTTACTGTAGATAATTTGTGGTAAAATTGTTATAGTCGTTGTTCTGCGTACATCTTCGGCTCGAATTTTGAATAATTCCCAAAGCATGATCACAACGGAAGATGCTAAAAAATTGGTAATTACGTATCTGTGTCCATTTGAATTCTATTAGACGAGTGATCTATAATTTTTGAACTACAGATGGGATTCACAATTTTTTCTGAGCAGCCTGTGTCAAAGTCTATAGTATAATAAGAACTTAGAATAGCGATTATGAATTGTGAATGGTGAGACACCGAGTCTTACATGCATTGCGGCGCTTGTGTTTTCGTATTTCGTGTATTATACGTTGAATTACCAAGATGTTTTTATTTGGCTCATAAATTGATCTGAATATGACCCTTAATTCAATAATACCAATGAGGGCTTAACTATTTATTTAAAGCGCAAAAAAAAGAGAACAACGAAACATGAAAATACTTACCACCAGCACTTTCACGGCGGTCTCCGCCAGATCACTGTCCTCTTGGGATAGGCAGCCGTCATCCTTTGGCTCCTTCCAGTAGCAGTAGTGAATGATTTTCAGCAGCACCTGCACCATCGTATCGCATTCATCGAGCCGCACATTACCGTATTTTAGCCAGGTTGCCAAACACTTGGTGGCATTAATGAGGACGTTCATCTCGCTCTCGTCGAACCGGCCATCGTTCAACTTCCCGTTCAGATAGTTGATTACCGTACCGGTTGCGAACTCGGCTTTCTTGTTCAACTCTTCCCGAACCGTCGATCTTGGGATTTGGGTGTGTACCGATTCGGCCTCATCTGGAATTCCTTCCAACACCGACATCAAAATTTCGAGTTGCGTAGTTTTCGACAGAGTACCGAGTTGCTCATTGAGAAACATTCCGGTTACTTCCTCGATTACTGTTGGATGTTCAAGCATATGCACAATGAAGACGCTTAGCTGAAAGTTTGAAGGGTTAGTTAGTGTTCATTGTTCTAATGTAAGTACAGTCAAAGCACCAGTTGACGCGCAGTTTAAGTCACCACGTACTAGGAAGTATTTTTATCGATTTCAACGAATTGATATTAAAACACTTATACAGTTCTGTGGATGCAACAGAACTGAGTGAACATAAATCTTAGTGTTTAATTCTCAATCTTTAATCTCGCCGTCAGTGCGCGAAAACTGGTGCATTCATGGTCCATAATAAAAAATAAATATAATTACCGAAATGCATAATTGGCTCAGCACAATCTTCGGCCCATTACCAAACATAACTATACTTTCAAGCAACTTTTGTTTGAACTCATTGTGTGCTTCTCTCGGTACTTCGCCCCAGAATTTGGTGAGTTTTGAGTGCAAGGTAATGGCTCCGAAAAATTGTATTTCTGAGGGTTTGTTAAGCTGCATCAGTTCCCAACAAAAAGACCATGCATGCGGACTTTCTTGAATTTGCTGCAACCATTGATGGGTGTCTTCTTGCTTGTGGGAACCGCTCTGATAGAACGTAAGAACTGCTTCTTCGATCATACGAACATCCATTTTGACGTACTATTATTTTCACACGATTTTTTCTAGGTACCGTTCTTTTTGGCAACTAGATAAAAAAAATGGCTCGTGGCTAATCGGTCAGTCACTAACGGAGACCTCACAAGTTTACCAACTCATTAGCACTTTTATTGTTCAATACAATATAGACCTCAATAGAAAGATCTAAACTAAACTGTTATAAATAGACAATATATATTAATGACACTGTATTCGCAACGAACGATAGCAGCAGCCCCAGCAGCCAAGCCAAGCATGCAAGCAATTTTTTTCGTTCTCCTTTTTTCGCTTATATTTTTGACACTGTTAAAATGACACCCACCGGCTGACCGTTTGTGGAATGGTGTGAACAAGGGGTATTGAGTGAGACTTTTACAAGTGCGTAGTAATCAGAGGATAATTTTGTGATCTTTAACGTCCAAATTACGTAATGAATATTGTATAATTAAATATTGCGACATTTGCCCCTATTTAGACTACCCCGATTTACACGATTATCACAGTCGAATCTCGCACACGATTTCGCTCAAAGAAAATGAAGTGAACAAGAAAGGGAAGAAGGAAAAAGAAGTCAAACTCATTAGTAGATCAAACTAAAAGCCACTCTAGTACCAGATAAACAGTGCAAAATGCGGTACGTTGCATTAAATGATTATCACAGTAGTCTAAATAGTCATAAAAGGGGCAATAATGTAATAATTTATGATACCCTTAAGTAATCATCATGAGTTTTATGATAATTACAAGAGCATTATTACCAGTATTGCCCGTTTTTTTGGTAACAAAACGCGCTGCTCACTTTTTTGATTGCTTGAAATCGGCGCAGAAAGAATCTGCTTGGCTGTATCCCGCATTTTGCACCTTACTGGACACCGCAATCTAAAAGTGCGACTGGCGCAAAAAGTGCGACAATGCTAATGCTGTGAGTGAGAAAGAGAAAGAGTGACAACTGCAATGTTGCTGTTTTGTTTTGTCATATACATTGGCATTAGAGAAAATAACCTGGATTAATCCAGGTACAGCTGCAAAGCACAATATGTAAGTTGTAAGTATATATTATTACGCTTGTCTAGCACATAAGCTATTGATTTACTTGACAAAATAAACGATATTTGCTCCCGCGACGATTCTGGCGACGGTTTCGCCCGCGACGGTTATAATTCATCGCGTACGAAAGGGTGGGAAATTGACAATATAAACGGCAAACAAGAGTATTTTACGCTGCGATGCATTGTAATAGCAACAGTTTGAAACCGTGAATGTCATCCTTAAGGCCCCCATACAAGTACGCATATGTTGGGTTGGAAATGAACATTTTGTTTGAGGGTCCGAACTGGAATGAGCGGCGAGCCGATCATTTTCTTCTGTCAGTTTGATTCGTGAAACTCACACACCGGCGAGCGTGTTGGACGAACATGAATTCAACAACATGTACGTACGGGTATGGGGTGTATTTTAAGTGCTGGCGACGGGTAAGTTCCATCTAGGTCAACCACTCGTAAAATTCCTTTGTAGTTCTTTATGCAAAAATAAAGCTTTGTGACGATAAATCTTTACGTTTAATTTTCAATAATATCGATACGAATAGTTGAACTCGTTCATAGATCGATACTGGCATTTAAAACATTTTCTTTGACAGTATTTTGATAAAAATCTTTAAAGATATTACATTAAATTTCGTTCAGTATGAAAGTATCACAAAAGCTATAATTTTCTTCGCAGATATTTATCTAAAACTACTTCTGTTTTGATACCATTGTATCTTTTAATATTGACAAAGGATAATGAAGAATGGCACGATGTGCCATGTGCATATATGATGTATGTTCAACCCGAAATTAACAATATGTTGGCCGAATCATTTGAACTGAGCACTGAACCCAAAAATCTTCTTCTGCCAGTTTCGCCAAATAAGTTCGCGACTCTCGTACATAGGCGAATTCGCCAATATGTTAATACATGCATGGGGTCTGTTGGGGCGAGTAAAAAATCAATCAGCAGCGTTTGGTGTTTGCAGCTCAAAGCTAAAAGAAAATTTATTTAACGATGGCCGAATGTGCATGTGGTGCATACCTACATATAGTTTTACCTAACCCTGCCAAGGTTCTTCGAATGTGCACTACTGAGAAACCGTTTCAATCACCTATGTAAGTTTAATATTCTAATTTAGAAATCGATAGAAAATTAATTCGGCTTAAACTACGCATACCTAACCGCACTTTAGATGCACTGGATATCGGTAGGAGAACACGTTATTTCCTTTCCAGCGAAATCTAGATTAGACCAACTAAATTAGTCGAAATTCATAACATAATTATCAAATCAATCGCGATAAACCTGTCGAGGTTACTTACAAATAAGTTGAATTATAAATGGAATTTACTTCCGAATGCAAATTTGGTTGAACTAAACGAATAGAATTATAGCCTACAAAATCACCAGTCACACTTTTCTCTGTTTAATGGTTAATACAATGGTCATTGTTCTGGGTGCTGTCACCGCGTACTTGAACTGGATTCTGTAGGTCAAGCGTCTCATCGTCGTCGTCCGTGCTGCCAGAACAGGGTCCTTTAGAATATGATTGCCATTTTTATCTAAGCTCCCCAAATGTAGTCGTAGATCTGAGGATTAGTGGTACAGTTTAGAAATTGCATGGGTTCGAAACTTGCTCGAGTCAAAAAAAAACGTAAAGATTAATAACGAATTGGCGACAGAAATTGATATTTATTTTCGAAGATGACGGTTGATATCAATATTTTGGTTTGTAGAAATTTCTTTTAGGCTGTGAACCATTTCGCGAAATTTTTAACTTTTTGGTTAAAATTTGACAGTTCGATGGTTTTTCGAAAATAACCCTGCTCGGGAGCATGGTTATTTTTAACCAAGTTTTGAGAGCCAATGAGATATGCCAGAGGTGAGGAAAGAGCTTCGATGTGTTTCACTGATTTTTCCTGGAATTTTTTTCATCGATGTATGGATGTTATTCAACCCGAAATGAAACGAGATAAATGTTATCCATCAAATAGGAGCAAATGAACACAAAAAATTCATCCAATTCCAACCTGGACTGAATAAATAAATGCGCTGTTATAGAAACATATCTTCATCCTCACCTTATATATGCTCTCATTGAGTAAAACAACTATCAATCTGTCAAATATGAAATGGTTCACATTCTGAACTGATTTTAACCACTCGAGGAGAAATAACCTTCGAACTGTCAAATTTTAACTAAAACGTTAAAAATTTCGTGAAATGGTTCACAGCCTTAGAAATCGCCATCGATTTTCTCTATCCAGCTTTCCACGAGCGATAATGGCGCCCAGTAAACCATTTGGTTTGTATATCTCGATTGCAACTGAGATATACGAAATCATATCTGAACGAAAAAGTTATATTTCACGCCATATAAGAACATATATGTACCAAAGTGGAGGCGATATACGTGCGAAAGCTTTGACAACTATTTGTAATTCTGTTTTGCGTAGTTTTTATAACACGCAACTAAATACTCCTGAATATATGATTAAGATATAATCAAATATTGCAATCGTCTATACTGCTTTATAATTTACAGTCATGAATTGTATATGAAGGCACGCACGACTGCAAAACAACTTATTGTTCACTTCGATTTGACATACTCTAATTATTATACAATTCCAATGTGAAATTGACATGAAAACGATTTATTATGAACTTTCTATTACGATTTTGTGTTATCTGGGCGGTGATTGAGCACAAGTGGGCACAATCTTTTGACATTCATTGGAGGAGCGTCGAGTTCACCCTGACGGAGTTACTATGGAAACATCCATGATTGTTTGTTGTTCGACTGTAAAAAGGTAAACATCGTTAAGTTTTGCAGATCAGCGGAAGAGGAACATAATTGAACGGAAGCAAACTTTTGTGGTTTGTGGCCATAATATCCTGAAAGCACCGGCTCAAAAAATACCCTTCAGTATTGTGCGAATTGAATACTCGCGTGCACTCAGACAAACATTAAATTTATATTGGTCGAGCCGTAGTCAAGTTGGCCAGCGTCTCGGTCTGATAAGAAACTTTCCGTTGCGCATTTGGACGTTATTCCCGAAGTATGCGCAAACTACGAAGCCACAATCCATAAAACTTCTTATCTGTTCAATTATTCATCGTCCACGAAAAGGTGGAAAATTAGCAATATGTATGTTTCGCTTCATGTGCGAAAACTAAACAATGTTTATATTTTTACACTTGAACAACAAACAATCATGGATGTTCCCATAGTAACTCCTTCAGGGCGAACCTGATGCTCCTCCAATGAATGTCGAAAGATTGTGCCCACTTGTGCTCAATATCCGCCATTATCGTTCGTGGAAAGCTCGATTGGTGTCTTTAAAGACTGATATATCGGAAAATGAAGAAACATGACGAAATGGTTGCCCGGGAAATGAGTTATATTGCCAAAGCTCTGGAGCAAGAGGAAACGCATTTTTGCAGTTTTTTGCTTTTTTTTTTCAATTTACCCGGTTAACTTTAACGTCAATTGTGTATGACGCTTGATCGGTTTTTAATGTAAACGCATTCATTACCACCGGGGTACAGATTAAAAATGTTCAGATTGAAGAAGGTCATTCCAGCGGGGTTACACGGTAACAGAAATTCAACAAGCCCCCACCTCCATCTGCGTTACGTAATAGTTAAACAGGACCAAAGATTACTAATGCAATCTCTGATTACTACGCACTTGTCCGCCATATACAGGAAACCCCTTGGGCTCACACTACACTCACGCAATTCTTGTGATAGATGAACATGATTCATTGTTCATTCTTCTTTCACTGATTTTGGAGGTGTTGAGAAATTGTGATGCGGAGTCTTTGGTACGCAAAATAGAAACATCTTTATAAATATTTACACCAAAAAACATTATCATACCTCAAGCGAATTAAAAGTTAACGCGGTAATTGAAAATTAAAGTTTTCTAGTGTTCTAAGCTAGATTACGTTGCCAAACTTTGACCGGTAAACCCATAAGTCTGATAAAAAACATTGGAACAAAGGGATCTCCAGGTAAGTTGCGTATTTTAATGTTTCCTAATACAACAATTTTTAAAGTTTTTGTGTAATTTTTTCAATAAGCGCAGTTTTGGCCTTAGTTTTCTGGAATAACAAGCTTAGCTTATTAATTCTTGAAAATCAGACCACTTTTTACACAATTTTATTTCTTTCGTTTTTCTCGCCCCACAGTGAATTAACATAAACTAAACATAACAGAAAAGGAAAAGGCAAGTCTGGCTAAGAATCGAATACAGTTTATTTGAATAGTAAAAAGTATGACTCACTCTGGGACTTTACAGATTAATTTGCTTTCACCATTTGATATTGCCCCGATTAGCAGCGTGACTCATTTTGTTTAGTCTGCGATTCTGTGCACTGTTTTGTAACATTCCATGCAGTTATCAAAATATTTGAGCTGACCCATGTAAAACGAAACTTGCTTTTATAGATAACATGCTAAACAAACGGTTTATTATGAGCACATATCGAAGAATAAAAATTTGTCATTCATCGTCACTTTGCTTATGTTTGCAGGGACACGAGGGATTTGTGTTTTCGAGCTCTAGAAGTTTTCTAATATTACGCACCATTTGCATTTTAACTCGACTAATCGGACAACAAATGCATAATCAAAGAGGGTAGATAAGATTGCAGGGTATAAAGGTTTTACAACACAGCCTAGTGCGGCCCGTAGTTGACTATAGTCTACTATAGTCGACTATATTGCGCCGTTTTACGTCACTCGTGTACAGCGGTAATATTTATCGCGTAATCTACGGAATCGCTATGAACTATTTCCGAAACTGTTGTGGGAAAATTAATGCATGTTTTGTGAATACCTGCGTTACTATTTAATTAATTAAAATTTGATCATCAACTTGTTTAAAAACCTATTTTTTAAGTAGCCATCTGTAGTAGGTATATTTAAATATTAAGGCATATGTAAAACATGTTTTAATTTCTAAAAGTTGAAGGGGTAAACTGACATAGATCACACCGATTTCTAGAAACATTTATATTCTTTTCAGATCACTCAAAATGTCCCTCTACCCATCGCTCGAAGACATGCAAGCGGACAAGCTGCTGCAGTCACAGAATGCTGCTATCGCAACTGCCGCAGAGGCCCAGCGTCAATACCACCAAGCATCTGGATACCAAGATGCCCCGCCACCATACTCAACAAATCCTTATCCACAATTGAATGCTATGCAGCCTGCTACCGTGAATGAGAAGGATGCTACAAACAAGGCGGATGGTTTCTTCTATCCTGATTTGGCAGATTATATGGGATTAGAACTGAACCGTGAGGTGATCGCTGCTAATATGCCAGAGTATTTAAATCGCGAAGGACGTGTCGCACGTTATCAAGCCGAGGTATCTCCGGTCGCGAATGTCAACGGTGCTCAAATGGTCGCACCGATCTCCGCTGGCTCCGTTGGACTACAACGAGGCCAAGTTACCAATGGAATACGTGAGGTAAAACAGCTATTTATCTACCAAAGTTATTGAACATTAATTAAATATTCAATATTTTAGTTGATCCTTTGCAAAGGTACAGACAAAAAGGTTGGTCTCCGTGCACAGGCTATTAACAAGGGAGTGTTTGTGGCCTTGGTAGTCAAGAACAGTCCTGCTGCTATGGCTGGCCTCAGGTTTGGAGATCAAATTCTGCAAATCAATGGAACCATTGTGGCCGGGTTCTCGGACGATGATGTTCATAAGCTACTAAAAAAGAGTGCCAGCAACAACATATCGCTAGTGGTACGAGATCGACCCTTCGAAAGGTCAATTACCCTCCACAAAAACAGCTCAGGAAATATTGGCTTTCAATTTAACAATGGTACAATCACTGCGATTGTGAAGGATTCGTCGGCTGCCCGTAATGGGCTTTTGATTGATCATCAAATTCTGGAAATAAATGGACAGAATGTGATTGGTTTGAAGGACAAGGATATTTCACAACTGATTAGTGCTGGTGGACAGGTTATAACCGTAACTATTATACCCAGTATTATCTACAATATTATGATGAAAAAGCTTCCGTTTTCGTTTATCAAAGGCAAAATGGACCATTCAGTACCAGACTTTTAAAACACTGAATATTTCAAAAATCAAACATGAAACCACAGTCGTTATATCCACTTTAGTAGTAATAATATACTATTCAACAATGAAAATATGTTATACGTTTTAAGGGACACATATAATTCTACTTATTAGAACAAATGCGACAAAGATTTACAAACTTTGCACGCAGTGTAAAGTAATAATGTTAATGTTAAGGTATAACCCATATGAATTTTTAAATTTCAGTCAACTTTTATACCGTATTAGCTGTAGAAAATTCTACAGGCATTTCTATGGTTCGAAATAAAATTCCATAGTTCTTTAGAGAAAAATAACTTCACAAAATGAATTTTGTATCACTGCCATGCTCATATTCATCCTGATCAAAATGCCAGGCCTTTAAAAGTAAGAAACGAAACGGGAACCAACATATCTTGGACCCCATCTGTAGCTATACTTGAGTTGGAAACCTAAATTGAATTTGCTGTAAGTGTTCAAATTGTGGTAGCTATGTCTGGGGTCTAAATAAAGTTAGTTGCCTTATTGTTCTTCCAGTTGTTAACCTTTTGTGACACACATAACAAAAATAAAACCGAATGTCTCATGTCGATTACTACGGTTTTCAACTGGAACAGCAGTCTTTGTATGACAGATTAATTCGATCCAATTCCTACAGGCAGTAGCGTAAAATTCACCCCGTTAGGGTTAATATAAACCTAGATGCTTTTTTTTGCTGTCGTGCTTCAAATGTTATTTTTTCTTTTTATTTATTTCGATATTCTATTGATATTTACTTCAAGTTTTACATATAATAGGCACCAATCTCAATGCGTTTTTGCCTGTTCTTTATGCCCCGAGTCCTAGTACATGCAACACGTATAGGATATAATTAAATAACTCCATTCCATAAGGGATTTATATTTATGACCCTTAAATTTATTAAAGTGATTACCTAAGTTCTCGTCAATTTTTAATAAAATTTAAAAAAATATTTGAATTCTGTCCAGTTCGGGAATTCATAGTGCAACGAGTGCAACGCTTGAAATATTTCATTAAAAAATTGAAATTTTCAGGTTTTATCGGTTTTGTTTTGATTTGTGCATTTCTCTTGTCAATATTTTTTGTCTGTGCAAGTTGCGTGAACTAGGGATGGGCGATACTAAGCAAAGTATCGAATACCTTGGTATCGGCGATACTTACCAATATTCGATACCAAGTATCGAAGTATCGGCGATAAAGTATCGATACTATCGATACCACCGGTATCGAACCTTTTTTTTTCAAAATGCAAGAAAAAAGATGAAAATGTTATTGTAAATTCTCCGCCTTAACGAACGCGATAAATTGTAACGACGAAATCGTCGCCAAATTCGTCGCGAGCTGATCTCAGGTCGCGAGTGCAAAATTATTTTTTTTGCTTCCAACGATTTCAAGCTGCTAGAAAATTGTGCAGCGCGTTTTGTTACCAACGGTACGGAGAATATTTTCACTAAAACGACAATTACCATTATGTGAGATAAATTTGAATTTTGAGAGGTTTCCAATTGCGCAATCACATCACGGAACGCCAACGAACTCGTGTAGATGCCGGTATTAAAATACTTGTGGAAGGATGCTGATGGTTGTTGGATGTTCTGAAAGCAACGGTTTAGCACGACGGGGGTGGAGTGATGGTAAGGGGGTGGATTACGGTTAAAGGTATTGGCTATTTAGTCTTCATAGATGGCATAATAGATCAAAATGTCTATTGGGACATTTTAGAGCAAAATTTGAAGCCAAGTGCTAACAAAATGGGATTTAGTCAGAGGTTCAGGTTTTACCGAGACAATGACCCAAAGCACTTAAGAAACGCACATGTTTACTTTACAACTGCTCAAAACTTATTGATACTCCACCACAATATCTCCAGACATCAATCCCACTGAAAACGTTTTGGAATATTTCGACAAAAAAGTTGGAAACCGTCGGATTTCTAGCAAAAACAATCTTAGAAATCACTTGAAGGACGAATGGAATCAAATTTCCACCGAATACACGAAAAAACTAGTAGACAGCATTCCAAAACGACTGAAGGCAGTTGCAATGACCAAGGGATACCATACTAAATACTAATCTTTGAAATTAAGCCGCATCTGCCGAATCCAAACTGTTAATTCGAATGCCGTAAGAATATGAATTTGAGTGCATTTTTTCATACGTTAATTTATAATTTTTTTCAAAATTAATATAAAATATTTTTCCAAAATCAGATATCATGCCTTAAAATTAACATCTGACACTATGATTTTACCTAAATAACATGTCCCTAAAAGGTCTGTTAAACTTTTAAATGTAAAAAAAAACAAAATCTGCATGTTGCCGTACGAAAATGGATTTGTATCACTGTAGAGACTTGAATATTTTTAACTTTTCCCAATTTTGTAAAACTAGCATTGTGGGGGAGCTTCGGCTTTCAGCGACATATAGAAGAAGCGCTGCAAAAAAAAGTTACACCTTTGCATTAGGGAAAAATAACCAATTTTAAGCTTGCTCTCAATCATCCACTTTAAATCTGAAATTCGTTTTCTTTGCTTCATTTGAAAGGTATGACCACAAACTTGCACGTAAGGTATTGCTAATTGCAAGGAAAATTGTCCAATCAATAAGTGCGCAATCGTTCATAAAAGTGCTATTTTAGCTTAAATTGTTTCGGTCTCTTCGGCGCACTTATTGCTTGGAATGTAACGAAAAAGTGCACTGAAGATACGAAATGATTTAATGAATAGCACTTTTATGAGCAATATTGCACTTTGAATGGTTCAATTGTCCTTGAAATTAGCAATAAGTTAAGGAATATTTTGTTAACAAATGGCCACTTCAGCGTCGATTCCGGAACATCCACTGCCTGTTATTGGGGGAATTTTGCATTTTTGAGATAATTCATCTTACGGCACATCAAATCACATCAGCTTGATAAAATAAAACTAATGGAAATAAAATGGGGACATTTGGAAACAAATGGCCACTTCGTTGTCAATTCCGGAACATGCGGTACCTGGTTTTTGGGGACATTTTTGAATTTTAGCGGTTGTATAACATTTCGCCGAAGACCATATCGCGGAGTACCGTTTCGCGGAATACCATTTCGTGGAAAACATTTTCGCGGAAATCATTTTCGCGGAAAGTACCAAAACGCCGAAAACCCTTTCGCGGAAAGGACTATTCCGCGGAAAACCGTTTGGCGGAAAGAACCATTTCGCGGAAATTTGGCGGTAAATATTGTTGCGCGGAAAACCATGTTAGTAGCAAACGTTTCCTAGATGATTCAGGGCGAGCCGGCCGCAGGCAACGGCGAGTGTTCGCCGGTGACCCGCCGTCGGAAGCGCCGGCAACTGCTGGAGGCAGCCCCCCCGCAGAGATCACATCTGTCTACTTCTATAAGTTTTCCTAGGTCTACTGACCTCTAGTTAGTTATCCCTAGTCCTCGCATCGATTTAACTTTTGTTGAATACAAAGCGGCTAAGCTGCTTTTTACGGCTTCCAAACTGAATGATCGGTGGTTCTCCGCCAAATAGTATTTTCGGCGAAAAATTTTTCCGCGAAATAGTACTTTCCGCAAAAATGTTTTCCGCGAAATGGTTTTTCACAAAACATTATATTCCGCGTTATGGTCATCCGCGAATTGGTTTTCCGCGAAACAGTATTCGGCGAAATGTTATACATCTTGCTGCACATCAAATCTCATCGATTTAATAAAATCAGACTAATTGAAGTATAAAGTTTTGGCCATGGGTCAACTATAAATACACGCTGACGGATGCTTTGATGCAGCATTCTATTCTGCTCTTAACTAATGTTGAGGAGTTTGACTTGCCGAAAACGGCAATGACCCGTGTACAGTCGGGAGAGGTTGGCTAGCTATATAAACTGTTCGCTAGAAGACAACTTTAACCGAAAGTACAATTTCAAGCACCGCGCAAAAAAACCTCGCGAGGCAGTTTTTCGGTTACCAAGGACGGTCTATCGAAGGATCACCTTGCCTTGATCTTTTACTTTGATGTTACCTGTGAAAGAGGCGAGTGGCCCATAATTTTGTTCGCATCGTGATTAATGCATGTGCAGTAATGTAATGTGATGAAATGCATGAAGATTTTTCACAAGTCTAGCTTAGCAATCATCTTTTCCCTTAAATAGGCAGTTTTCCCTACCACAACCCCGGTGTGCAACCGTATTTCGAACGGACAAATGTGCTACGAGAGGTATGACACCTATTATTGCCAAGAGGCGGTATGTTAAGATACCACGTATAGGATATCTTTCAATTGAACAGATTCGCCACGGAACACACTATTGTACTAGTGTTTGTTCTTGTTCCGTCGTTCAGTATCAAGATTTCCCTGTACGATACAACGCCGGACATTGCATCCGGTTGCATCCGTCAACTTGCGCCCTGTACGAGATATGTTGGCTTAAAAGAATTCGGTAACATTGAATAATATCAAACAGCAACAAGCATCGTCTAATAACTAGCCATTAAGCTCAGCCTAAGCCAACCAGCTTAAGCAACCATTGAGTAAACCAACAAATATTGTGCTCACTGTGCGCTGTACGCAGGAAAAGCAGTAGCGGGATCTGCGTGGCGCAGATGTTAATTTCCCACACCAACAACCCGCAGCAACGGTAAACTTCAAGTAAAAACTCGGGTATTGAATAGGTACATTTTTCGTTAATTTGTTAATGCGCATGCGACTTAAAGTTTTCCACGATCGTATCTTGTAGCTAGCCAGTGAAAACAGAAATGGAAAAAGATAGGAAAAATTAGGTCTAGGCAAAATGAAAGTTATTAAAAACCAGTGAATAATTAACTTATACAATTTAAGAGCGAATAGTTTCGTTAAGGGCCGAACTTAAATAATTCTAGTTTGCTAGTTTTCTAGTTTAGAGATAATGCGACGAACCTCCATGCTTAGGTTCTCATGTCTTTGGTTGGTGGAGTTCTAATAGTTTGAGTCCTTTTCCTACCAGAGAGACTGACTCCGGAATCAGCTAGAAACACTCTAATCGTTCACAATTATTTTCATGTGGAAGCTGGACTTAGCCACTGATGAAAATCTCGCGTCATTTTGTCTGCTGTAGCAAGATCAATTGGGGTTTCCAAGTATCAGGTCTATGCATAGGTATGATGATCCGACGTTTCAAACCGAGCGCATGGTGTTTTAAATCTGCCAACATACTTCGCTTCTCGAACTCGAGATAAAAAGAACCTCTCTCTATGAGGGTCTCATGCTGGGCAACCGTAAATGTTGGTCAGTGGCCGCTTCTCGAATAGTGACGCTTAGCCACCCGTTTACACGGTTAGTCTAAATCATCCTTACGACGGGTTAGAAAAAAACAAACGATACCTATAAGTATCGCTCGAAAAGTATCGATACCACTACTCATTGGTATTCGGAGGTATCGATGCCAAAATACTCGATACTTTAGGGTAAGGTATCGATACCGAGTGTATCGATTACCAGTATCGCCCATGCCTAGCGTGAACGGTGAACGCAGCTCATCAGCTGCTCTGATGGCAATGCCGGTTGGTGCTTGATGGTTTCGATCTCAATGGTTTCAACGAATATGTTTTAAGATTTTGAATAATTTGGTGTAATAGTAATAGGAAGTGTTGTTAATGAAAAAAGCCAAATAAAACAGTGTTTAGACTTGGAAGAATTCTAATTGATAAACATTAAAGGTCGATTAATGCGTCTCTGTACTATTTGTGAGTTATAGAAGGTAAGTGTATTTGTATTTTTCAAGAGTGCGGTTTCTATTCTTAAAGTGAATAATTTAACATTTGACATTCACAGGGCAGTTGTTTGTGGTTGTACTGAAGTTATTATAGCATTTTCATTTCTACTCATGTTTTTACTAAAATTTGATAGTTCAACTATTTACATTACAATGATGTGTGATTTAAAATATTTTTCTAGCGGTATTTATTAGAATAGCTGCTAATGGTAATCCGGTAATAAATACTAATTAGCACGACTTCGTACCGGTCTTAACTCTTAACGTTTAAAACATGGAACAGTGCTTTATGAGTTTATTCAGTGGCATAATGCTTTATTTCAATTGTTTTTTAATTCGAAAGAGGTATATTACGCTCATGAAAGAGAATCAAAACTCAACAGTCGATGGATGACTAAATCTTGATACTATAATGGTAATATTGGCATATTGAAAAATAAAACATGATATATGTTGGTATGGAAAACAAAAATTTAGTGCAACATATTGGCGCGATGTGTACAATAACAAATCGTTCATTCATGAATATAATGAATTTCGAATACAACCCAGTAGGAATTTGACGGGCAGACGATACCTGCATCTTAGGATATTTGCAACAGGGAATGTTTGAATCTTTTAAAAAAGCACAGCTTTGGGCTTAAACGTCTTTCTACGACTTAACCTTTCTTTATCGTCAGACTTCGCAGTCGGCTGTGACTACAGAACAATTACAGGGCAATGGTCCCACTGACTCTATCTAGTAAGTACCGCCTAGCCGAGATTCTAAAATACGACGACTGGCTTGTTAGACCAGTATCGTACCTCGAAGCCAACTGTGCCGAATTTTCTAGATATATAAAAATGCATGTATGTCTGTATGCATATTTGTACATCGTCATAACTTCAGAACGTCTGAACGACTCTGATACATAAGGGTATCAGCAAAGAGGGGTTGATAAGAAAAAGAAATTCCTAGGAAAAATGGCTTTATCTTGCATTATGCCCATTGACGGAACTAGGGAGGGGGGCTAAGCCCTCCCTAGAAAAGATTTAATCACCCCTAGAAAAATTGACTTTTTTACCGTTTGAAAAACCAATGGTTAGATAACGCTGATTCCACCAATGATTATGCCTATTTTTAGATGTACAAGGATAACCAGGAGATAAGAAGGAGGGCATAAAAGAGGTGCAACTGAAAAGAAGGGGGTGCCATTGATTAGAGGAGAGCTTTAAATTAAAAAAAAAAGTTTTTTTTTCAGTGAATAATAGAAAGGAATTGTCCGGTGGCATTCAAATAAGGAAAAAGAGTTTTGTTTTTGCATTATGGGATTTCCGTTATGGTAATGATTATGGTAGATGTACAAGTGACTGCGAGACAAGAGGGCCCCTAGAAAAGCCTCAATTACATTTAACGAGTTTTCAAGCTGGTAATAAGCGTATTTGATAGCACAGCAAGCTCGCCCAGTGTCATCGTGTCCACTAGCTAGTTAGTTAGCGAGTAAAATGATAACACTGGACAAGTTTACAAGCAGCTCGCAAAATCGCTTGCTACTTAGCATCCAGCAAATTCGCCTAATGAATTGAGGCATAAGATCGGGCATTCAGCTAGTATCGTTATATCGTTTGCTTTATACTTAGGCTAGTCCATATTTAAGGGGACAGTTGCATCCTTTTAATCATTGCATTCATTTCTATTTCTTGTGCTAATATTAGTTTTTTTGGCAACGGGCTTGTAGCCTATACTTTAATGCGCAAAAAAAAATTCTATACTATTTCTTGAATATTTAACACATTGAATAACATATCCCAAAAACCTGGATAACTTATACCGCTCTTCCCACTAAATAGGACTCCGCAGTTTGAAAGTGCGACTGCACAAAACTGCGATCAAACTGAAATCACTGTAGTCAGAAAGAGAAAGAGCAACAACGGCAATATTGCTGTTTCGTTCCGTCTTATACATTGGCATTAGGGAAAATAGTCTATAGATTTAGCCAGCCAGGTACAATTATATAGTGATTTATTTTCTCGAAACTGTATTGGCACCCTGAATTCATTCATTATAAGTCAGATTAGCAAAGCGTACTGTACTGAGCTGTTTTGAATTTTGATTCATCCGAGAGTTCATGTTTGGTCAATGAATCCATTTAATTCTGTTGTCTTTTTTGACGTTGATTAATATTGTCAATGAAAAATAGTTTTTTCCGTGTTACTTCTTACCTCTTTCATGTAAATCTACTGAATACTCAATAGAATATAATTCTGCACCCATTAATAAGTGTGTCTAAAGTTAATAAAGTTATTACCCTATAGAAATTCGAATACTGCAAATAAAACAATGAGCTAAGTACGTGCTGAAAAATGGATTCCTTTTTCGGGTTTGATACCGGTTTGCCTGCTACCGACGAAAGTGGTGACACTGTTCGACATACAGGGAGAAGCAGTGGACGGAACCATAATTCTGAGGACGAATACGATGCCTTGAACGACGAGACGTTTGGAGAACCGGATAAAGGAGATTGGGAAAACATTCACGAATCGTTAGTGCGACTGGAACAAGGTGATGGATTGTTGCATCATAATAAGGTTGTAAATGAAAACAAGCTTCAACATAGCGACGATGAGCTCGAATTGAATTGGTCTAGGTTTGATTTCTGCGACGAAGAGGAGAGTATTAGCAGTGCGGCGGACTTGAGTTTGGATGAGGACATTAGCACAAAGTTGAGACTTGATCCAAGCATCTGGAATAGTCCTAATAGAAAAGCAGCTCCACTTCAACAGCAAAATAGTTTTGGCTTGTCAAGTATCATTCCAAATACATCATTTGGTTTAGCAAAAATCAAACCCATAGCAGCGTATAATGTAGAGTGTCAGTCGCCGCAACTTCCGGTTAAAATGCTGTCGGTGGAAGATGTAGAAAGAAACATAATCCAGCAGCAGCAAAAGCAGCGGATTAAAGACCGTGAACAAAAGAAATTTTTAGAAAAGAGTCGTAAAAGCACAAATACTAAGAAATCCATAACAGTTCAACCAACGGTGAAGCTGCCTTTACAGCCATTGGTGCCTCCTGCACAGCTGCTTGCTGTTCGTAGTCAACTGTTTCCTCCTCCGCCAGTAATGAATCACCAAACCCGGTTACCGATCGGTTATTTACCTTACAGCTTCCTACCAGCCCATTACGCCACACCGATAAACAATTTTTCATTGCATCCAGGGATACCAACAGCAACACATCAGTTGGGCCTTTTCCAACATCAGCGCTTTCCTCTAACCATCCAGCCGCAGCTTATTCAACAGAATATGCAAAATAATCAATTCAACGAACGGCTCGTGCAGGAAATACAGCAAAATCATCCAATGCTTTTGTTTAATCGACAAAATCATTTATACAATAACCATCAAAATAATCACAAACATCAACAGAGGTACAGCCACTCGAAAGGGACTGACTACGACGAGTATGCCAACCTTATGACGAATCGCGAAAAGCAGTGGCTTGTTGGAATCCAGCTGACCCAGCTCAATTCGGACACACCCTATATTAATGATTACTATTTTACGGTATATAAGGAGAGACTGGCTTCTTTGAAAGGAAACGGCGAGAGCAAGACCTACCAAGACAACAAACTGAATCATCCGTTCACGCAACCAAAAGGACACGCTCAGCTGCTGTTGATGTCCTCGCTCGCAAGAAATTGTGGGCTGTACTCCAATCGGGAACGCAAGAGCTCCGAATCGAAGAATAATAATGACCAGAAAGATCAAAGCAGAACATACACGCCGCTGCAGTTTGAAAATTCACTGGGCAAATTGCAGTGTGGTAGTGTGACTGCTCCTAGAAAGATAATAGATATGGACGTAGTCGGAAATGAGTCGCCGGTAAATGCCAGTTTGGAGCTGTCAATGCAGAGAAAGTCACGTCATGTGCTGCTTCACATCGAAACGGTATTTAAGTTGGTTCTGAAAATGGAAGATATGATTAATCCTATTGCCATAGAAGCTATTTCATTGGCAAAGGAAAAGCGCGAAAGAGAAATTCAGGAAATGGCAACAGATTCATCGCCTTCATCCAGTACCGATTCGGAAACATTTGACGAACTGATGACTGCACTAAAGAATGCATTAACCCAAGAGAGGGTAACGCAAATGCTTGCTATACGTAAAGGGAAAATTCTGCTGCGGCGAATTTTTGTTCTGCTACGGGAAAATCCTTGCCGCTGGAGTCTGTGGACGGTTGTTTTCTCTTCAATACCTTTTCTATCGAAAAGAGATCGAGACGATTGCGAAGGCGTTCTGTTTGCCCTATACACCGAGTTCGAGCGACACGTACAATACAGCAAACCACTGGAACTTCTCTGCCTGACCAAGATTATTGCAACGGAGAAAATTTTGCTGCACCTTACTGGCTGCAAATTTCTTCTTTCGTCAATTATAACAATCATATTTCAAATGGAAACGTTCTTTGCACGGAACGCAGCTACAGATCTCACGCCCGATGAACAGGATCAGTGGATTCAATGTCTGGAAACCATAACCGTTACAATTACGAAACTGCTGCGGACTACGTCCGCAATTGCTGCCCAACATGCTATCAAAATTGATCCCGATAACAACATCATTCTTACTATCCGAACGCATATGGAACGGTTTTCGCAGCGAGTAGAAGGAAGAAATTTTCTCCACTTCATCACGTCCGATTCGACCGGCAGGACATCGATGACAGCCGACCGTGACGATAAAACCCACTAGAGATTCTTGTGAGTTTTCGAACGCTCAAAGACAAACTGCCACCGTAGTACAATGTGCAGGAACTCTTTGTACATTTGCTTTACCAGCGTTTCCGCCGGAAGGAAATTCGATTGGTCCGTACCGTTTTAGGCATTAAATTTAGTTTGTCGTCGTTTTCAGTCTTTTAAAAAAAGATAATTTTTCTAACGCGAATTTAAAAGAAAGTGATTTAATATGATATTAGGTAAACGAACACATGTACAAATAGCATTCACCGAACATCTCGGATCGTTGTCTGGTACAACTCATACACAGATTATTTAAACATTTCGTTAGAAGTAAAAATAATACGCGTTTCTCGAATAAATGTTATGATTTGCTTAGAAATAGGCTGTAATATTACTTTTAAACTTTTTTGTGATTATTCATTAATAAAAATACTAATTACGAACGACTATTCACGGTAAAATCCAATGCAAAAGTAGTATTTATAATGAACTTTAATTCTATTAATGTCATTTGAACTAATTCACTTCAGACTACTCTTCATTACATTTACTTTTAGTAATAATTCACAATTAAATTATACTATTCACGCTTTATAAACTATCCCAGTTAGAAGTCTGCTTGAACATATTAGTTTAAGGATGCACTCGGTTATATTTAATGTGAACGTGTTTTTATTTATTGCTTTGTATTTGGTTTATCTCTTTGTTTACGGAAGGAATACAATAGAGATATTACTTTCCTGTTTTAAATGCACTACCCGATTTGTTATTTTAGTATTCGTTGGTTTATATTATTTGATTTCTCGTTATTTAGTATTAGCATAATATGTTATTTCGGATAAAGGGTTTGCATACTTAGTAGGTAACCTGTCCTCAAAGACACGATCGCGTTAACTGCTTAGTTTTGATAGCATAGCAGAGATCGTTTCTATTAGAATTGAAAATTTATCGAATAGCATATTAATGGCACCTGAGTGCTATACTTCGTGCTAATTTCGTATGATTTTGAACTGAATGAATAAACGGTTTCTGAAATATGCTACCTATACCTACATTAGATAGATATGATAGAGTGATTGATGACCAGTAAGTTAAAATCACTCTAGAATAAAACCAACTAGATATGATTAATCAACTTCAAGTGGCAAGTTCAATCGAATCCGTTTTAAATTAGTCAGACGCAAACTTGATTTCGCAGGAGTTGGCGCTCTTGAATCTAGCCATTTTTAATCGAAAACCAATTTCAACAGATTTTCAAGTACCTACACGCAGCAAATCTACGGTTGTAACGGAAATTGTGAGAATACATTGAAACTGTAATTCTTAATATTCAGAAAAATTGATTTATATAATTGTAGAAAAAAACTTCGAGCGAATTTAAATTCAACATTTTTTCCCATTACCGGTTATTTACAGCTTTAGTATGAAATATTCAAACACAGAAACTATTTTATAGCTTCATTGTTGAACCCAGTTTTCACGATAACTGAACATTACAACAATATCAAACCAAGTTGGGTGCGTAATCACAATTTTATACGAGATTTTATCGTAGATTGAGCAAAACAGCACATTTAATTAAATAGTGAAAGATAACATACATTAAAATGTACAACACGGTTATAATTAAAAGTAACTTACGTTCAAGTATGTTTTAACAAACTCACCTTATCTATAGCATTTCTACTTGTAGCTCTTCAAATTCTCTTCAAATATATTTTACGAGGTAATTCTGAGGCACCAACAGTGACTGGATGCTATAAGATCCAACATTTACTGGTAAATTTAATTCTAAAACACAAACGATTACATATTTAATTTGTTATATTAATTTCTATCTCTGCACATGCAGCCTGCAAATAGCTATTGCTAGAAAAGACTTCAAGTGTTGTAAGAACTGCGTTATAAACCAATATATAATGTGTATTTAATAGCAATGATACATTGTGTCCGCAAATTTATATTATATCCACTTTGTAGTAGTTACGTATTGTTATTCTGAAATGTAAAAGTAATAATACCTGTGAGATGCTTACATAGAAATGTCCCCTATTGCTAGCGTTTGCTTCACCAATGATGTGTAAGAAAATATTACGATTTGTCTATTTTTTCGTTTCTAAACCATTTCACATCCATAGGCAAAATGGACTATTAGGAACACGATAGGTTAAAAATACATTGTTTTCCTACTTAACAAAACTTTGTTGTCTGAAAAAAAAAGAAATTGTCCCCCAAGGCATACTGCATCTACTGCTTAATTTCTTGGGCAATGACAATGTTTATCTGCTTCAATTCCGCAAAGCTAAGAAGGTGTGCAAAATATGTGGCGGTTAAACCCAACTCTTTCAAAGCTAGCGCCACCGAAATGGTAAGTGGTGATCCTCGATTGATTTGCAATATCTGTTGTGATACCCCACAGAAGTAATTTAGGCCCTCTGTTATTTTTGCTGTTTTAATTTTTATTTAAGCTGTTTATTGATCCTAGCTGTCGAACTGTTTGTACTAATGTTGTGCATTCAATATTGCATTAAATTTGGTCGTCTAATAAGATATGCCAATTTTATCTTACCTCCATTCAACTCGGTCCAAAATTGCTTGCCGTCAGTCTTGTAGTCTGCCCAGGCTCCGAAATTTCCTTCCATCTAACAGATCCATCTCGCACGTAGTGTGCTTCTCCCTCTCGTTCCAGTCGAATCGCTATCGAGAGCCATTATTTGCACTGGTTGGCATTATATATGACGTATCCACCCTACTGCTGCAATGCATGAATGGTAGTAGTGTAGTCCGGGATTCGTCTGTGTTCTTCAAGTTCCATTTTCTATCTGTTGTACATTGTAGATCGGCGCAATACCTTCGACGAATTCTGCTCGACCGAAGCGTCTTTGGGAGTCCAAAGAAGATCCGATTCCTGGCCATGATGCATTTCTCCATGGGTATAATCGTCCTTTAGAACTTGACTCTTCTCTATCGACAGACTTCGCAGCCGGTTATTAAAGCACAGGACAACCTACTGACTCTATAGAAGCACCGTCCAGTCGAGATTCGAACACTGGTTTATTAGGGCAACATCGTACCCCGAAGCTAACTGGGCAGGTTCTCTATTGGTATCGTCATCGAAAGTTGCCTGTTGGCACAAACCACAAACTCGTCTACCTCCTTGATAATCAATTGTATCATTTGTTAATTCAAATTCGTTTGCTCATGTATTTCCTTCAAGGCATCTGCAAACTTTCGGCCGCGTTTTGTTTTTTGTAAACATTTCTGCTCTGAATATTTTTTGCACAGTTTAAAGTTAACGAAAATCCGGGGTAGTCATTATGCAGGAGTTATTTAGGACAGATTATCCTAAAAGTACTGTGATGCGAGTGAACAAAAGTACAAAGAAATTCTCGAGGCTGCTCAAAAAGTGCAAACCAGGCGTTGGAATGGAACTCTTCATCGTCAACTGCGGTTGAAGGTCATTCGGCAAGGCTAATCCCAACATCACAGATCATGGATGGATTGGCGAAAAAACTGATTTGAATACTGACCGGTAACTATGGGGCGAATACGTCTTCGGAAAGGTTACAAGTGTTACCGGGCAGGTAGAGATCACAACTGAAGCCTCAAACAATCCGAATCAAACGAATCCGGTCTCTGGCTCGACGATGAATAAGTTTCAACGCCGATTTTAGCCAAATACTTGGAGTCAAACTCTACAGGCTCTTGCTCGCGGCAAGCTTCGTAGAAGATTTAGGATTGTTTTGGCAGATAGATTCGCAAAAAAGTCATGATTTGGCAAGAGATCTGTTCCTGTGGCAAGAAAATTAGTGTTTTTGTAACGGATAAGATTATGAATTCGGAAGTATATAACAGTGAATGCTGCCTTAACAAACGGTTTTTACTCTTCATTAAGCCCTCTGTCATTACAGTACGCTGACCAGACGTCCTGGATATTTGCGGAACTATCCTCGATTTGGTTAGTTTGTCCCGGATTACCAAGCGCTCCGGAAAGTGTCCTACATTTGATTAATATTTTTATCCTACCAGTTGAATGTTGAAACGCTGCAAGTGAGTTCTAAAAGCTTTTCAAAAAGTTCTCGATTTACGAAGAATTGTTGAAACAAGTTCATTGGACTTAAAAATTTATGAAATTTTGTATTAATTTACTGGTAAATAAATTTGTTATATAAAGCTTAGATCTTTTAAAAATGGGAGATGCCTGGGAAAATGGCGCCGAATGACCCAAGATCGAGTTGAATGGAGACGACTGCTTGAAAGAGCACAACTAAGTCCGGTTCTATGCTGACGACGATGACAACGGCATGCATTATTTGCTAAATTGGTTCTGTAGTACTTCTTCTTCTTCAGCATTGAGCCGGGGTGGCTCGTGCTGTTTCAAGCACTCGTCTCCATTCAACTCGGTCTTGGGTCACTCGTCGCCAATTTTCTAGTTGTCTCAGGAGTCGCAAATCGCATTCGACTTGGTTGACCACCGTACATGTTGGGCCCCCCTGTTCCTGGTGCCGGTGGGGTTGTTGAAGAGGACTATTTTCGTCGCACTGTCGTCCGGCATCCTTACGACGTGTCCGGCCCACCGTAGCCTGCTAACTTTTGCTAGATGTACGATGGGAGTCTCCCCAAGCAGTGCCTGTAGCTCGTGATCCATGCGCCTCCGCCACTCTCCGCTTTCATTTTGTACTCCGTACAATATCGTCCGCAGCACTTTCCGCTCGAACACGGCAAGGGCGCGTATGTCCTCCGTGAGCAGCGTCACGGCTTCAAGTTCATAAAGAACTACCGGTCTAATAAGGGTTTTGTACATTGTTAGCTTCGTGCGGCGGCGTACGCTTCCTGATCGTAGCGTTTTACGAAGGGCAAAGTAGGCCCGATTTCCCACTTGGATGCGCCGCTGAATCTCCTTACTAGTGTTATTGTCCGTGGTCACCAGCGATCCCAAATACACGAACTCCTCTACCACTTCTAGTTCGTCGCCGTCAATGGTTAGTTACCGTCCGTGGGAGACGCGCGTTTGTTTCCTTTGAGCCTCTTCCTTTCAAGTATTTGGTCTTCGACGCATTTATTTTTAGCCCAGTTCTCCTAGACTCCGCTTTCAGTCTGGCGTAGATTGCCTTCGCCGTCGCAAAATTCCTGTCTATGATATCGAAGTCATCTGCAAAGCCTAGAAGTTGGCTACCCTTGGTAAAAATCGTGCCTCTCGTTTCGAAGCGATAGTTGCAGCAGTCCAGTTGATCACCCTTTTTGTAAATGGGACAAACCACTCCTTCCAACCATTCCTCCGGTAGCTTTTCCTCCCAAATCCTCGAAATAACCCAGTGTAGAGCCTTTGCTAGCGTTGCTCCGCCATGTTTATAAAGCTCTGCCGGTAGGCGGTCCTTCCCAGCGGCTTTATTGGTCTTCAGCAGCCCAATTTCTCGTTTGACTTCTTGGAGATCAGGTGCTAGGACATCACTATCTTCCATGGGCGCTCCTAGGTTAATTTCCGTTCCGCCTCCTTCTGCGACTTCGCCATTGTGGTGTTCATCGAAGAACTGCTTCCATCTGTCGACCACCTCGCGTTCGTTTGTGATTAGATTCCCTCCCTCGCCCCTACACATGTCAGGTTTCGGTGTGTAGCCCTTCCGAGTTTGGTTCACCTTCTCATAAAACTTGGGCGTGTCATTAGCTCGGAATAATTGTTCTAATTCTTCACGATCTCTGTCCTCCTTTTGGTGCTTTTTCTCCTAAGGATCGTGGTCAACTGGTTCCTAGCTCGTCGGTATTTGGCCAGGTTCTCTCTAGTGGCAACACTTAGATAACTTTCCAAGCAGTTTTTCCCCTCCACCGTTTGTTGGCATTCCCCATCAAACCAATCATTTTGTGTACTCCGAGGCTCAATACCTAGTGCCGTCCCAACCGTCTTCGAGGTTTGAAGCACCTAACTCCTCAGAAGAAGGCAATGCCTCGTTCAGTACTCGCGCATAGTTCTCGGCAGCATGCGGGTTATCTAGCTGCCTGATGTTTAACCGAGGGCGGCTTTGACGTGTCCGGTATACGGTGGACAGCTTTGAGCGCACACGTACTGCTACTAGGTAATGGTCAGAATCAATATCCGCACCCCGTCGGGAGCGTACGTTCGTGATGTTAGAGAAAAACCGGCCCTCTATGAGAACGTGATCAATTTGGTTCATTGTACGTTGGTCAGGTGATCTCCAGGTTGCTTTGTGGATATCCTTGCGCGGGAAAAAGGTGCTTCGGATCACCAGGCCTCGGAAAGCTGCGAAGTTTATACATCGCTGGCCGTTATCGTTCGTGTCGGTGTGCAGGCTATGGGGTCCTACCATCGGTCTATACTGAAGGCGAATATCCAAATTCTGGGAAATTACAAAATCAGTGTTTATTCGTGCGCTTCTGGAAGGCTAATCATCCGTTTTACAATCAATGTCACCTTTTTTATATTCTTGTATTCTATGCTATGCCTACTATTTCTCCTACAGCTCGGCTATCCTGACGAAATACATCGTCCTCGATGTGCATTATTGTAAATCATTGTCTGGTGGTTTCCATAATTTCATATTTGTAGGATCGAATATGCCAGTGAATGGAATACGAGTAATCTGGCATCCTTCCACATCACTAATCACATAACGATTGTTTGGAAGTACTTTTTTAATTATATATGGACCTTTAAATTGTGCTTGTAATTTAGTTGATCCTCCAGGAATAGCATGGTGAGGAATATAAACCAAATCTCCTTCTTGGTAAACTGTATTCAATTTACATTTCGCATCATATTGCTTTTTATTATAGTTTTGAATGGCTTTGTTTATTGCAATGGCTTTTTCTCTAATTTTTATTAAATCTCTTATCTCAGGATTTCTTTGGAAAATATTTTCTACTGTGTTACGGTTTCTTTGTCGTACCCCGAATAAAACTAGAGAAGGTGTGTTGGCAATCGAGCGACAATAAGTGTTATTTATAAAATGCTCTGTATCTAATAGTATAGGACCAAATCCCCTGGAAGGATTACCATCAATTATTTTAGCTAATATGGGTCTAAGCACTCTATTGAATCTTTCAACTTGTCCATTTGCTTGTGGACAAGCAGATGCTGTTAATATATGTTTTACTGAAAATTCATTTATAAAATCCTTGAAACTTCTAGACGTAAAGCAGCTTCCTCTATCTGACACTATCTGTGAAGGTGCCGAGTAATTATTGAAATAAATTCGTAAGCATTTCAAAACTTCACTTGTATTGGTCGTTTTACAAGCAAACAGTTTAATAAATTTTGAAAAGGCATCCACTACTACAAAAATATATTTATATTTACAATTCGCTAATGTTAACGGTCCAAAATGATCTATGTGAATAGTATGAAACGGAACGTCTCCTTTTTCAACAATATTTAAAAACCCATCTTTGTTAAAATTTTTTTTATTAAAAACTATACATTTCAAACAATTTTTGATATAATTGGAAATTTGTTCCTTCATACTAGGAAACCAATAAGAATTATTTATTAGTTCGTATACTTTCTCTGTTCCAAAGTGTCCAAAATCATCATGGTATATTTTTAAAATTTGATTAATCATGTTTCTGGGAACAACAAATAGAAGGTGCTTATTTTTTGCTTTTCTGTAGACAATTCCATTTCTTAACTCAAAATGTTTATCTTCTTGTAGACCTAGTTTAGTTTTAATACAACTTATTTCTTGATCCTGTAACTGACATGCCATCAGTGCTCTTTCAAAATCATCATTTTCTACTTCTATTGAATAAATAGTCGACATTCGTGATAAAGCATCAACATGTTTCATATCAGTAGAACTTCTGTGAACTATTTCATAGTTATATTCTGATAAAAATATTTCCCAGCGTGCAATTTTGGCATTTATATCTTTCTTTTTCAATGTTTCCTTCAAAGCTACACAGTCTGTAACAATTGTAAATTCAATTCCTTGTAGATATATATGAAAGCGTTTTATAGCATTGACAACAGCTAGAGTTTCTAATTCAAAAGAATGTAATTTAGCTTCACTAGCGTTCGTTCTTTTACTGAAGTACATGATTGGATGTAATGTTCCATCAGGCTGTTGCTGCATTAAAACACCACCAAATCCTACTGAACTTGCATCTGTATGAAGTTCAGTTTTCGCAAACGGAGAATATATTTTCAAAACTGGTTCCGAAACTAATTTATTACGCAATGTTTCAAAAGCATTTATTTCCTTTTCTGTTAAACAAAAATCTTTCTTATCATTTTTAATTATATCATACAACGGTTTAGCAATCAATGAAAAATTTCGAATAAACTTTCTAAAGTAACTTGTAAGTCCTAAAAATTTGTTTACTTCGTTAATATTTTTTGGTACTGGAAAATGATTCATACATTCTACATGTTTCTCACTAGGGTTGATTCCATTTGAAGATATCATGTAACCAAGGTATTCGATTTTAGTTTTGAGAAATGAACATTTTTGCAGTTGTAATTGTAATTGATTGTTCCTTAGTACAATGAAAACTTGTTCAAGAACTGTGAAATGTTCTTCAATTGTTCGTGTAGCAATCAATATATCATCCATATAAATTTTAATATTACCTTCTTTTATTAATTCTCGAAAAATGGAATTAATAAAGCGCATAAACGCAGAAGGTGCATTGCATAAACCAAACGGAACACGAGTATATTCGAATTGTCCGAGATGCGTGACAAAAGCCGTGTATTTTTGAGAATTTTTATCAATATGTAAATGGTGGTATCCACTTTTCAAATCTAATGTAGTAAAATAATTTCTGTCTCTCAAGGAATCCAAAAGATCTTCAATTAAAGGTATCGGATAACGATCTTTAATTGTAACTTTGTTAAGCTCTCGATAATCAACACACATTCTCCATGTATTGTTGTTTTTCTTTACCAAAACAATTCGGCTGGCATACGGAGAACTACTTTCTTTTATAATTCCTTCTTTTAAAAGATTTTCAATCTGCAATTCTACCTCTTTTTTCTGACTGTAAGATAAGCGACGGGGTGTAAAATTGAATGGTTGTTGATGCGATACTTCTATTTTCATTATATAAATATTATGCGGTTTTCCTTGGATAGGGCCATTACAATAAACATTTTCAAAGAGAGATTTAATTTTAGAAATGTCTTTGATATCAATATCATTTTCACCTATATTAAGTTTATCTGACTCAGTTTCCAAAAAGGTATCTGTGCTCACCTCTATATTATAAATTTCAGGACAAAAGTCAACTTCGACTGCATTGAAATTCAAAGGTTTTCTGGTAAATTGATTTCGTTTTACTCCAAATTGAGCCGATGATCCATCGTATTCCACCACTAAATCATTTCCCTTAATAAAATCAGATCCCAATATGCACATAGGACGCATTGTAGAGTCAGGAACTATCTTAAACTGTAAAACATAAATAAAATTGTCAATTACAATTTCAGTTTCAAAACATCCTAGAATGGTAATTTTTGACTTATTGAGACCTACATAATCGAAATTATTAAAAACAGTAACGTGAAAATTAGATGGAACAAAGGAACTCTTAATTAAACAAATTGGACTACCGGTATCGAAAAGAGTATTGCAACTTTTAAAAACGTTTGAAAATCTAACTAAAATATTAAAGTAAACTGTTTCTAAGCTAACCCTACCTTGATAGTCTACTCTACCTCTCGAATAATCTTCATTTCCGTATGCTCCAGTTTGTCCTCCGGGATGACGTGTGGATTCCTCTGGCTCGACAGCTGACATCATGTTTCTGCTCGAGTTTGAAGTATATCTTACACTCTGTTGATTTTCACGGTATGGCCGGTTAATAGTTTGTTGATTGCCATTATATCCTGCTGGGCATCTTCTAGCCACATGTCCACTTTCACCACAATTGAAACAGACGATTCTGCTGACTTGTTCACGAGCTTGCGGGTTTTTCGACGATTTCCAAATCTCATTTTGTCTCATTTTCAATTGACTTTCATAGCGACACAGGGCTGACAGTAGTTCACCAACAGTTTTATGTCCTGCAGTACTCACGGCAAGTTGTAATTGACGATCAGCAATGCCATTTATTATGTACTTCATAATTGCAGTTTCACTTAAGTCCACCAATCTTGCTTTCGTGATGACATCGTAGGCAAAATTTTCGTAAGATTCGCTTGAAAGTTTGTACCTATTTACCAGGAGACAATGAACATCGGCTTCATCCAATCTGGCTGGAAACGCTTGTCCAATCTTTAATTTGAAGTCGGTCCAATCTTCAATTGCTTCTTCTACTCCTTCAAACCACAATTTTGGCACTGATCCCAGTCGCATTGTGGCGTAGTGTAGAACTTCTTTGGATTCCCAATTATAAATTTCTTGCATTCGCTCGATTTTCTGGATCCATTTCGTCGTTGTTATCTTTGCCGGATCGAACTCAGGAATCAGGCTTCGGACGTCCTCGGGGTGAAGAAAAACACGTGAAATTCTCCTTCTTGGCTCAAACATTTCAATTGGTCTCTCTTCAGTTACTGCACCACCAATTCTTCCTGATATACTGGAAGCTCCAGAATTCGTTATTTTATTCGACTTTTCGTATCTTACTGCTCCCACAGTTGCGTCAATTTCATAATTTGCTGCTTCTACAACGCCAGTTCCACCTCTGACTGCTCCAACAGTCATACCAGCAGCTGCACCAACGGCCCTGGTTTCCTCACAAAAACTGCTTGTAGTTCTAATTCCATGTTGACGACCTTGTTCCGATTCCAAAGCTTCATCAATGGTTGAATGGTTCGACGAATTTTCTGTTGCCAATAATCCTTCGCTTGTTGAAAAATTTTGCTGCATTATCGACCGTTTCGGGCGCTCACGAAGAATCATCCCACTTCTGAAAATTGAAGGCGAATATCCAAATTCTGGGAAATTACAAAATCAGTGTTTATTCGTGCGCTTCTGGAAGGCTAATCATCCGTTTTACAATCAATGTCACCTTTTTTATATTCTTGTATTCTATGCTATGCCTACTATTTCTCCTACAATACATTTCTTCCCTACCGATCTGGGCGTTCATATCCCCGATGACGATCTTGATGTCCCGTGACGAGCAGCTGTCGTACGTTGCCTCCAGCCTCGCGTAGAACGCTTCTTTCTCATCGTCCGGTCTACCTTCGTGCGGGCAGTGCACGTTAATGATGCTATAATTGAAGAAACGGCCCTTTATCCTCAATACACACATTCTCTCTTTGATCGCTTTCCAACCTATCACGCGATCCTGCATTCCGCCTAACACTACAAAGCCCGTTCCCAGTTCGTTAGTAGCGCCACCGGTCTGGTAAAACTGGGCCTTTCCGCCACGGATCTTCCATACCTTCTCTCCTTTGCGACAGATTTCCTGCAGAACTACGATGCCGAGTTTGCGGGGTTCAAGCTGTTCAATCAGCACCCGCTCGCAACCTGCGAAATTTAGCGATCTGCAGTTCCAAGTATATCGAGTCTCCATTCGTTGTCCTAGTTCCGTCGCCTAGGTCGATGCCGAATATTCCGCTCCGAATTTGCTTGAATTTTGTTAGTGATTTAATTTAGGTGTGTAGCAGTACTGGGGCGTTTTGTAGTACATAACAAATCTATTTAGAGGCAAATTAATGCAAAATTACATAAACTTTTCAGTTGAATACATTTGTTTCAATAATAATTCGTAAACAGAGAATTTCTTGAAAAACTTCCAAATCCGGGACAGCCCCACAAAATTCAGGATGGGTCAGCCCACCCCCGACCGGTTGGGTAATTCCCCGACCGAGCCAACTCAGTTTTCCTTACATTGGGGCTTCAAGAAGTCCAAGATTATTCCAACTTACTTGTGGGTTAAAGGGAATAGCGATTGAAGTCCTGAAACTCAGCCAATCCGCTTAGTATCACAAAAGAAGCGAATCCAAACTATTTTCAATGATTCTTCGAACTTTTACTAGTAAAAAATGAATTTCAGGAACTACGTGTTTTCTCGTTCGACGACTGAAAGCGAATAATGTACCAAGCGTTGCCAAATCTCAAAAAAGGCTTATGCCACATTCAAAACTGGCCCTCAATGAAAACATGACTTGGCTCGTTGTTCGTTGGTCAGGCGATCTCCAGGTGGCCTTGAGATATCGTTATGGGGAAATATTGTGTTCTTGCCATATCACCAGTCCATACATCGCTCCGTTCCGATCAATGCTGGCGCCGATACCGATGCTCGAGGAGGAGCTGCAAGTGCTTGGAGTTTTCGAAGGACGAGTGCTAAGAACGATCTTCGTTGGCGTACAGGCGAACGGAGGATGAACCATGAACTCGTATAGCTCTATGAAGCATCCCAGTATTCAAAAGGTAGCTAAAGCTGGATGGATACGACGGGCAGCGCATGTTGCAAGAATGCCGGACAGCGAGCTTGCAAAGATGATGTTTACTTCAAATTAGGTTGAAACAAGACGACCAGGGGCATAGCGACCAAGAAGGTGTAGCGAGACTTGGCGGAGGGTACACGGTGTCCAAGGAATTAGAGAGCAACAGCCCGCAAATTTTGGAAATTTGGTTCATCAGCCTATGTGGTAGGATGGCGAGCCAATAAGGACGAAAAAAAGACCGATCTAGGTGTACATATTTCCAATGACGATGACGATGTCCCGTAGTGAGCAGCTGTCCTACTTTAGGTTGAGCAGCGCGTAGAATGCTTCCTTCTTGTCGTCAGGGCCACCATCATTATTGAAGACAAATAACATTACTTGAGAAACCGCACAGAATTGATGGCTGTTTGTGGCATCAGAATTATTCTATTTGAAGATGCTTGCTGCCGACAATCGCATAACAGTCCCGTTTATATAGGAAACTCCATCTAGATCAGATCTAGTTCAGCTAAGATTGCACAAAAGACCATCAGAATGATGCTTGGGAGTAGCAGATCATTCTCAGTGTGCACTTTCTGGTGATCTAATTCTTTGTGATGATCAATAGCAAAGCTGGCCACGCCCATGCAGGTCTATTTGGGAGGGAAAGGAATGTTAGTCCGACACTTGCTGCTAGTAGAGACCGAGGAATCCTCTGCGTCATCCACAAGTATCACAGGAAGGAGTTGTTAGTAGAAAGGAATTGATTTGGATCCACCGAGGCAGGTGGTGCGATCACTGCCATTCGAGCTCGCGTACGATGTGAGGATGTTTTTGGTTACGTGGCCATTGCGAAATAGGTAGTGGAGATCCGACATACCGATATATGGAAAAACGATGAGAAATCATCAGTTTACCGCACCAAAAGTTATGTGCTATCAACATATTCGATTCGTTCGAAATCGCGCGCGGTCAGTTATTAAATACCGATAGACATTTGTTGCTATGCACGAAAGCTGTCCGAGACAAACGGGTTTATTTTGGCAATTAAATCGAAAACATTGACTGCGCGAGATACATTTTGGCATCCTTCGATATAGAACTTGCTTAATAACTCTGACTACTTTATTAGGGAGCTGTATAAAACCTATCAAGCTTTTGATATTTAATAATCATATGATAGAAATAACGCGCGATGTTCCTAGATAACCGATTTTACGATTAAAATACACGTTTACAAGATTTCAATAAAAGTTCCGGTTGGTAAAGTGTGCTCCAATGAATTCAAAATGGCGTTCTAAAACAACCACTGTCGGAAAAATGCAACGAGCGAGACACTAAAGCAAACGATGCTAAATTACCATACGAAAAGATTCGCAGTATGTAAGCACCGGTTGTATGAGACTAACCTGGATATTTGGAAATTTTCGTGTAAAGCAAGTAATTAAGAAAATTAAGATAAAAAATACAACTTTTTTATAAATGAAATATAATGGTAATGGTACAACATAATGAACCATAGTTTGAAAATTTATATTGAGAAATATTATACACATGCGAGATTTACGATGGCTTGAAAACCACGTGACAAATTTAAATTTATTATAGCTGAAATTAAAAATCAGGCACAATGAAGTGTGCCAATATAGTCCCTAAGTTGATAAGCATTTCCTCCTATCAACACTAATATGCAGAGATATAGCGCCCTGCACCCGTCTAAAAACTATTCGGAAATTGGAAAAGTTAATGAATTAATGAAGTAAACTTTAAATATATCCTGCCAAATCTTGCTGATTGGGGGAATGACATATGCAGTGCAGAGCAACGTATTCTTATTTTTATTTTTCAAAATCCTTCAAGATCATGGACCATCTCAATGATAATTGAGATATTTCGACCAATTAAAAATCGGATCAAAATATTATGAAAAATAAAATTGCAAATTTAAATTTTACCCCATATTGAAGTCAAATTTCGCTATAACCAGTATAACTGAATTGATAGAAGAAAGTTGCATTTATTAATAGGCGTTTGTTTGTTTATGAACAGTCTATGATAATATGATTATAGATACCTACTCAGCTATACAGTACATAACTCTAATAGCGGAAGTGGTGTTTGATTTCAGTTACATTTTTTCGTTCGCAGTAACCACCACGCCATAATGTCGTCGCTTGCCGTACTGGATCGGGATTTGTGCGGCGTTTTAGCCGAAATGAGATCGGAAAAAATTTCCTTACGGACCAAGGCCTTCGAGAAACTCGAGTTGATGCTGAACAACCGTGAGGAGGATATGCTGCGCTACATGGCAGAGCAAAAGTTTGACACCGGTTGGCACGATCTGCTGGATGCCGCTCACCACGGTATTCAGAAGCAGAATCGCAAACTTCTCGAAACCAGCACCTCGGCCAGTGGTGGGGCGACCAACGTTCAAAGTAAATGTTATGCCTACATTAAGGTCATTCAGAAGGTGGTAGAATTGGCCATGAATCGGGAACAGCCGCAAATTAAATTTTCCGAAATTATTCGGCGCACCGGTGATGTTCTTAGCGATCCGAGCATGTTGCAGAACTTTGGAGTATGCTATGTACAGATTTTACAAAAACATGTACTTAATTCCAAATGGGACTTAACCGTGATAACATACGACGAGTGGATTGGTAAGTTATTTAATACTATTTGTTCAACTTCATAACAAAAAAAAACTGTTTCAGTGATATTAACGCAATGCTTTGAGCTTTACCGAGATGGACAGATAAAGGAACAAGTTGTGGTTACTTGCATGGTTTTAGCTGTCCGAAGGAGTCTGGAGAATTGCTCTGTACAGGCCCATTTCGTGAAATTTCTTGACCCATTAAAAAAGATGATCGTTGAGAGTGACAAAGGACGGTTGCAAAACGAACTAATCAAAGTTGCATACAGTTGCAGCTTAAGTGTAATTAGTGGGATGGGAAATTTCCTAAATGTGCAATAAACTACTCTATTTTTTCAGCTTGCGGTTGATTTTCGCTATGAAATATGTAGTTTTACGGAAAATATTATACCACAGCTTGTTAAGGGTTATGAATCGAAAATGGAAGAGGAAATGAAAACTATTTATTTTCGTCTAATGCATCTGGCGTTGATAGTGCATAATCCAGAGAAAAGTTTTTCGGAATGGCGATCTAATCAAGATCTCTATTACGCACAGGACGAATCAGAGTGGTATAAATGCATTCGTAATATGCACTTTATAGTTGGTTGTGAGATTAGGGCTCATGTTTCCGCATCCTATAATGCTGTAGGGGGACGAGAAATGCCCTTCGTCGACGGATTTATTCCGTTTGCGGCTAGGCTGTGTTATTTGGTAAGTACATTCCTTTTTGTGATTTCTTGTGGCTAATCTATGGCAAATATTTTTTGTAAGATTTTCTGGCACGATGAGGTCTGGAGCCAAACAGGGTCTGATAATGGCAGCAGCTCAAAAAAGGTTAAACGAGCAAACAAGCTGCAAAGTTTGATGGATCTTATAGGATCTGATTCCAATCAGTTTGAATGGCGCTGGTTGGTAGTGCTGGCAGAAATCGTTGAACGATGTCCAGCTGTTCTGGAGGAAGAAGACTACCATCCGTTGCTGCATCTACTGAGCACGATACAGGTGAAACAAGTGCCTTCCATAGTGGATGTTTTAACTAATGGCTTTTTTGTTTATAGCCAAAGCTCAATCTTTCTATTCAACTGAATGCATTTCGCCTATGTTGCATAGCGTTGGTCAAATTTGAACGGCAAGATGCATTCATTAAATCCAGTCTAATTAACGGAGCACACTGCCTGGAACTTTGGCAAAAAATCGCGGAGTGCTGTTTCCGGTAAAAGCTCGAAAAATGAAAATAATTAAATCAAATTTGACGTAACTTTTGCTTCATTGCAGGTGCAGTACATCCAACAACAAATCGTCGCCCGATAATCATCAATTATTACAGCTGCTTATTGCCTCTCGGAAATATCCGTCGGTGGGATTTTTGAATGGTATTCTTCAAGCCTTTTACGCATATTCAATCGATTGCACCAATAATAATGTCGCTACTATTCGCACTCTATTGGAGACGGTGCCATTGGAATTGTTTGGACCGGTTCAGGAAACCGTTGAAAGCGTGTTCAACTATTTGTTTCCAAAATCAAGGGAAACGCAGGCAAAGGGAATTCTGTACAAGAAAGAACGACTGGATGCTCACTTAGTCGCCGTAATCACTGTTAACTGTGTAGTTACCAAACATAATCAAAGTGCCAGTAACGGCGTTGTTCTAAACGCAAACAACCCAGAAAGTGGACAGTATTATGAACCTGATGAACAACTTCGAAATATAGAAGAAAACATTCTTTTAAAGCGCGTGGAAAAACTAATAACTATACAAACCACATCGTCAGTGGAAACCATTTCGAACAATTCGACTGTGATCTATAATATACACGAGAAAAACTTTGAATTACTCTGCACAGTTATTAACTTTGAGAAGCATACTCTACCAGCGGAAAGTGATGCACTTTATAATGGCTTAATCAATATCGTTGGCGATGTAGAACTGTACTTGTATATCCTGAATGAATTACTCATCCACAGCGCTTTGGGCGACGAATCTTTCGAGAAGTGCTTGATAACGAAAAAGATCACCTTCAAAATACAGGAATTGGAGCTGGGCTTTGAAAGGCTCAAATCTGGGACGCTATTGGAATTGACTGAGCTTTCCCATCGACTGCTGGCAATTTTTAGCGGCTCATATCATCCACTCATCAACCAGATGATTAAAACGAGTGATTTTACAAATCTCTTTGAATGGATTTTCAAGAAATCCAAGAGTTCCCCTGAACGAGACTCCAGGTATATTGATCGGATTCGACAGGAAAGCCTTAACAAAGAACAACTGATTCAGCATAATTTTCTCGCGATTGTTGCAAATTATATGAAATATGATGGAGTGCACACCAACAAAGCAAAGGATTTCCTCGATCGTGTTCAACTCAACATCGATAGCAACGTAGATCTGTTCTACATCTTTCAATTATCACATATATTTGTCAAACAAAGATCTACGTTCTTCCTTGCCGAATGGATTCTAACATATATTAAGGATGTATGCAGGAATCACCACTCTAACTGCGCCGTAACCGAAGCTATCATTGACTTGTTCGCGGAACTGGTGATCTTTGTCAGTCCACATGAAGCACTTTTCGATGACATTAATACTGTACTGCTTTCCTTTCTTCGGAAAGCAAACAAACAAATCTATTCGGTCCGGTTACAGCGTAAGATCTACGATCAGGTTAAATTTCTACTGAAAGCTTATCCTAATTATTTCGATTCGTTTGAAACAATCTTTGTTAGAATGGTCGCACTGATTAAAGCACCAAGCTTCCTCATCCAAATGAGTGGTGTGGAAAATCTTCTGTATCTCTTCGCTGATGAATGGGCTTTTTCGCGGGATAATACGAAAATTGATTTCCTTCAGTTTCAGCAGAAGCTGTACTCGGAAGTAAATTTTCAAATAGATGTAAGTGTTTTAATTTGCTTTGGCTTCCTATGAACAAACGGTGATTGGATATGTTTAATTCTTGCAGTCAGTTCTCTCGAGGGATGAACGGGAAGGCTTGCTGGCAGCATATTTGCAACTGATCTGTGGATCATGGTGTCAAAGCTATCATATCAGGAAACAAGCCACGTGGGATCTGGTTGAACAGGCTCAGCTGAGCCAGGTTGCACAACGTACGACATAATTCAAATACCTCGATGTTATTTATTCTGATGATTTGATTGTTACAGATAAAGTTCAAATGATCCTAAAGTTGATTGGTGACATTACTTCCATTAATGCAGTGTCTGTTGTGCATGACTGCATGGAGACAATAATCGATAAGTGGGTAGTCAAGTACCAGTTAAAATCGTGAGTAATGCCTATATTATATTTTATCAACATTGCATGCTTTTTCATATTAAGTATTGACGTGGCTTATATCGCGTGCATTTAGTTTTGCAAAAACACGCGCGGAGGCCCCCTAATAGTTACTCTCAACGGTCATTCAAATCCTTGAAATTTCGACGCTCATTAACAAGGTCCTAATCAGTTAATCGGGGATGGGTGGCTTTCTCTCTATAGACTATTATTGCCGTCAGCATCATAGAGCCGGGGTGGCTCATGCTGTTTCAAGCAGTCGTTTCAATTCAACTCGATCTTGGGGCACTCGACGCCTATCACCTCTCGCCAAACGTACGATGGGAATCTGCCCAAGTAGCACAGTTTTGTTACTTTTAGTTACTGCAACCTATTTATGACTGAAATTAGTCACTAACCGGATACCAGAACTAGTTTACAACAACTGTGCTAGTAGGGCCAAGCAGTGCCTGTTGTAGTTCGTGATTCATTCACTTTCGCCACTCGCCATTTCCAGTTTTTACTCCGCCAAATATCGTCCGCAGTACCTTCGGCTCGATTATGGCAAGGGCGCATATTTTCCCCGTGAGTAGCACCACAGCTTGTAATCCATAAAGAATTACCGGTCTAATAGGGTTTTGTACATTGTCAGTGGTAGTCCTGTGCGCCGGTCAGATAATCGGCGGCGGTGGCGGCGTAGAAATCATTTTGAGTCGGCGGCGTGCATCGGCGTGCTAGTATTTTCATCGTTAGAATATCGCATTTTAGATTAGTCTAAACCAAACCTTCAAATTATCAATCTGAAGTTGAAAAGTAAAACAAATCACTTTAATGCTTCATTATTGTTTACCTACTTTAACCTTTACGTTCCCGCCGGGACTTCAAAAATTAGTGTACTTGCCGTTACACTTTTGGTTCTATCTTTACTATTTTTTGATCGATTTTTATACAACCTGTCTTCAAAGAACCACCTTAGATTGACCTTCAATGAAAAAATATATTAGCAAATTTTGGATCCATTTTCCTTTACCGTTTGGAGCAGCGAATGACTGCTTACTTTACTTACTTACTTACTTAGGTGGCTTGCCGTCCTAAGACAAAGCCTGTTGAACAAAATTTCTCCATGTAACTCGGTTGAGGGCTACCGCTCTCCAATTCCTCGGACACCGAGTACTCTCCGCCAGATCTCGCTCCACCTGGTCTAACCATCTTGCTCGCTACGCTCCTGGTCGTCTTGTTTTTACCGGATTTGAGGCGAACTCCATCTTTGCAGGGTAGTTGTCCGGCATTCTTGCAACATGCCCTGCCCTGCGCATCCGTCCAGCCTTAGCCACCTTATGGATACCGGGTTCTCCATAGAGCTGTGCGAGTTCATGGTTCATCCTCCGCCTCCATACTCTGTTCTCCTGTACGCCGCCGAAGATCGTTCTTAGCACTCGTCGTTCGAAGACTCCGAGCACTCGCAGGTCCTCCTCGATCATTGTCCATGTTTCATGCCCGTAGAGAACAATCGGTCTAATAAGCGTCTTGTACAGGGTGCACTTTGTACGGGGACTTAGTCTGCTCGACCACAATTGCTTGTGGAGCCCATAGTAAGCACGACTTCCGCTGATAATACGCCTCCGAATCTCACGGCTGGTATCATTGTCCGCCGTTACCAGTGAGCCAAGGTAGACAAATTCATCGACTACCTCAAACTCATATCCGTCGATCAATATACTACTGCCCAAGCGGTGTCGTTCGGCCTCGGTTCCGCTGGCCAGCATGTATTTTGTTTTAGACGTATTTACCTTTAATCCAATCTTTTCTGCTTCGCGCTTTAGTCTGGTGTACTGTTCAGCCACCACCACAGATGTTCTGCCAATAATATCCATGTCATCGGCAAAGCAGACGAATTGACTAGATTTGTTGAATATCGTGTCCCGCGTGAGAATATCCGCTCGGTTCATAACACCTTGTAACGCTATGTTGAACAACAGGCATGAAAGACCATCACCTTGACGAAGCCCTCTGTGTGGTTCGAATGAACTTGACAATCCACCCGAAATCCGAACACAGCACTGTGTACCATCCGTCGTAGATTTAATCAGTTTGACGAGCTTCCTGGGGAAGCTGTTCTCGTCCATGATTTTCCATAGCTCTTTCCGGTCGATGGTATCATATGCGGCTTTGAAGTCAACGAATAAATGATGCGTGGCAACTCTGTATTCACGGCCCTTTTGGAGGATTTGCCGCAGTGTAAATATTTGATCCGTTGTAGACCGACCTTCGACGAAGCCGGCTTGATAAGTTCCCACAAATCTATTCGCAATTGGTGATAGACGGCGGAAAATGATTTGGGACAGCACTTTATAAGCGGCTTTGAGAACAGTGATCGCTCGATAGTTCTCACAGTCCAACTTGTCGCCCTTTTTGTAGATCGGGCAGATAACCTCATCTTTCCACTCCTCCGGTAGCTGTTCCGTATCCCAAATTCTAACAATTAGTCGGTGCAGACAAACGGCCAGCTTTTCTGGTCCCATTTTAATAAGCTCCGCTCCGATGCCATCTTTTCCAGCTGACTTGTTGTTCTTTAGCTGCATGAAAACAATCAAATGACTGGCAGTCACCACGCTAACGAAAAGCTTAACGGAAAGTTAATTACTGGAGTTCTTCTTCATAAGGTATTTTCTGTTCACTTCTAGCTCAGTTGAATGCGTGGACACACTCAGAATATGGCTGAAATGCAGTTAAATTGAATATAAATTAAACTTATTTTATATCAAAAATTCACAAAACGGATTTACGGTGTGCAGCCAAAGTTTTGTCCGGCATCTTTGAGCTACGTCATCGGTGTGGGTAAAATTGTCTGCGGCGTGAGGAAAATGACCTCGACGGCGCGTCGGCTCTAAATCACCGGCGGCGGCGACGTATGCAAAGGTGCACAGAACTAGTCAGTAGATGCTTTATGATCGCAGTGTTTTGCGAAGGACAAAGTAGGTCCGATTACCCGCTTGTCCGCGATCACCGGCGATCCCAGATACACGTATTCATCTACCATCCATCTAGTTCTTTGCCGTCAACGGTTACCATCCTTGGGAGGCGCGCGTTTGTCTTCTTTGAACTTCTACCTTCCGTTTTGGTCCCTTTCGTAGTTGGCCGTCGACACTCGAGAGTGTCCCCGAGATACGCACAAAACACATCACACTATCCAATGTAGCTCTGATTAGTCGCATCATTTTATCCGGAAAATCGGTTTTATGCATTATCTGCTATAACTGATTTCGATCAACTGTATCGTATGCTGCTTTGGAATCATTAAGAGTGCGATGCGCGGGCACGTTGTACTCCTGACATTTCCCAAAGATCTGTCGGATGGTAAATATTTGGTACGTGGTGGCGCGAGCCCCCTTGAATTCCGCTGGATAATTCCCTACGAAGCCTTGTGACAACCAGCCTAGCAGGATTTGGGAAAGTACCTTGCAAGTGACGTTTACCAACGTTATGCCGCGATAGTTACAGTAGTCGAGTCGATCACCCTTTTTGTAGAACCACTCCTTCCATCCATTCCTTCAATAACTTCTCCTCCTCCCAATCCTTGGAAATAACCTAGTGTTGAGCCGTTGCTAGCATTTCTCAAAAGCAAAGCCTGGGTGCTAATTCCGTTATCGAAATTTGACTCTCTGTTTTTATACGACGGACTTCGCAACCAGCAGTTAGAATACAGGACAGTGCGGGGTCAGTGCTACGATCCTATTGATTCTAACAGCCTCTCCCAGCCGTGATTCGAATATACGACGACTGGCTTATTAGACCAGTGTCTTACCTCGATGTCAACTGGAAGGCCTAGCATTTCTTGGCCATGTTTATAGCTCTCTTGATAGTCTTCAGCAACCCGATTTCTCGTTTAACTGCTTGGAGATCAGGTGCTATCTCTTTCATAGGCACCTCGCCATTGAGGTGTTCATCGAAGAATTGCTTCTATATACCTGCTTCGTCAAACTTGTGCGTGTCATTAGCTCGGAATAATTGTTCTAACTCTTTACGATCTCTGTTCTCCTTCTGGCGCTTTTTGCTCCTCAGAATCGTGGTTAATTGATTCTTTGTTTGTCTGTATTTGGCCAAGTTCTCCCTAGTAGTAATGCTAAGATAATTGTTGCAAGCCGTTTTTTCCTCTCCACCGCTAGTTGGCATACCCCATTAAACCAATCACCTCTCTCCGATGATGCCCCAATCGTCTTCGAGAGTTGAAGCCCCTAACTCCTCGGAAGAAGGCAGTGCCTCAAGGTATGTGTTAAGATACGTGGATGCGCTAAACAGGGATTTTGGAGTAGCCATAACTATGCGGGATGCTCCTCTCCAGACTTTATTTTATATTTATCTTAAAATGTGTAATTCGTTTGCGATCATCTTTTTACTTAACCTTCTAACCTTATCTCGTATTTCAGCTTTCCATGGTGTATCGTTGCTTGTGAATCATTGGACAAATTTATTGAATGTTATCAATCGGTTATTGCGTTCGCTATTATTCGTTACAAACCATCAGAGCCATCGCAGCTCTGCAGGATTTTTAGAAAATCTGTGCCCGACATGATCAAGGTAAATGAATAAGCAAACTTTATGTCATTTCATGTCCTTACACGTTATCTTCGTACTATTGTGCAGCAAATATCTACGAGATGCGTTTCATATCTCATCCCCAACTGGGTCCATTGCGTGAACATGCCGCAGTCATATTTACAGCGGGCAGCACAAATGGAACAAATAATCCTCAAAAGCGGTGTGAACTTGAAACTGTGTACAACCAGCGATGAGTCATTGGTTCTCATTGTGCAACATCTCTTGGATTATCTACATGACACTGAAAGAACGTGGAAGCTGGCCGAACGTGAAACTTTAACAGCGGAAAAGGAGTATAGGCTAAATAGCGAAAGTTTTACATTATGTTTAGATTACCTTAAAAGCATGTTAAGTACCGGTGCCAAGCAGCCAGCGCTAACGTATCTTTGCTCGAAGCACCCTTCCGTTGTAGAACGAATTTTTATGTTTTTGAAGTTAAAACTTCAACACTCGGAAGTGACGGAAGATAAGCTTACAGTTCTTTTCAAATACTCCACGTTATTGGATCTACTATTGGAGGATTATTTCGGCCAGCAACGTTCGGTTGATCTGAAGCAATATCTAATAAGAGACATTTGCTACTTCCTCTGCCATAGCATGATGGACAATAAGTTTCTGCATGTGGCGATTTTAAATATGTTAACAAACTTTGTCGCAAAGATCATATCCAGTTGCGCCGAGTATTTGGAGCCATACCTTAACTTTTTGGTTTCTTCCCTGCTGGTAGTATACGATCAAGGCTCATCCACTCGTGTTGCCCAAAAGGTGTTGAATCTGTTGAATTTGATGGTGATTGAAAGTTACGCTCTATTGGGCGATGGAGTCAAAAAGTTGAACTACTTCCCGGATGCTCACGATTTCACCGAACTTCGTCAAGCGCTGGAAAAATTGAAGGAAACCCAACATCAGCTTACGTTGAGCGAGAGTATTGATCGTATCCTGGAGCTGCCAAGTTTGAAGTATGAAGAGCTTACTACCGTGCGGGAATTGCTGTGTAATAGGAAAGAGAATTTGCGAGAGTTGTGCAGTGAACTCGAGGCTTCCAATGGATTCTCGGATAGTTGTTCAAAAAATATTATTTTACGATTGATTAATGTGCTGTTGGATGAAATCCGCAATGGCTCAAACGATAGTCACACAGTGGAAGCGCTGCGCTGTCTGGGAGAGATTGGACCCATCGATTTAGCTACACTACTACTTCGACCTGATACTGATACGGAAATTTACGAGCCCTTGGAGTGTTGCGGAGATGCCATAGCATTGCTAGTGCGAGTTCTTCTGACGGAGTTGAACAAACTCATCGTATCTAGCGACTTGATGATTGTCGAAAAAGCTACACTGGTATGTTATCACCTTTTCCGGAACAAAATCTATCGGGAATTGACGGATGATACGCGCGCTTTCATTCCCTATATGACAAGCCAAACCGAGGACCGGAACTTGTTCGAACGCTCGGCAGAGCGAATCCCTTTGAATAAGATAATTGACAGCACCGGTGGGGGCATGACCTATGCTTCCTTCGTATTAAGTTTATCGTCGACGTTACTAGATTTTCTGCATGATACTGTGATAAAAGCGCTAGCTGAAGTCGAGGTAAGAGTAATTTTATTCAATTAAAATCTGTCGAGATTGCGAAATCAATATTATTTTACAGCCTGTTTTTGCAGCCACAATTATTCCACTATTACTACAAATCGTTTTAAGTTATTGCGATAAAGATTTGAATGAAGACGTTCAAATATTTGTAAGTTACTTGACTGTTTCTCGCTCTAGCAGGGAAATAATAATATCATTTTTATAGGTCAACTCATTCTTTGGAAAAATCTCAAATACTTCTGTAGAAGCTTGTATAAGTAATAATCTGGAGGCTATCAATCTAATGCTCAAAATAGTTGAGTGCGTACGATTGAATAATCAGAAGTAATAGATTAGTTCATATTTGCCAAATAATGCATTAGTTAAGTTTTTTGTTTTTTTCAGTCGACCGAAAAAGCAAATCAAATTGAATTATCTGGATATTGCTGCGGCCAGCTTACGATGTGGTGCCTATTTTAAAGCCATTCTGTACTGCGAATTGTGGTGTCTCGAACAGCAAAGCGAAGGTTCAACGGTCGCTGACGCTGGCAAACAGGATCCTCAGCTGATGTCTATCATGAAAACAGCTTATATGGCTATTGGAATTGATGATGCAGCGAAAGCTTTCCTCGATCCAATAGCTTCCCGGAATGAGTACTATCAATTGGAACGCAGATACGGTCAAAGTTTACTGTACTATGACGTTGCTAGTACTAGTAACAATGAGGCAGACAGTTACGCTTATTCGGAAGCCTTAAAACGGTCCAGTTTGTATGGATTAGCCAAAAGTGCCCTTGCTGGTAAAGAGCAGGTGGATTATGATTGCGCGTGGCGTTTAGCTGACTGGAATGTGGTTTTGGAAGACATTCCGAAAGCCTGTAATGATAGAGTTGATTGGGAAATAACGTTTAAAAAACAGCATTATAAAGCTTTAAAATGTTTGCACTTAAAGGATGCAGTCGCCACTGGCGGTGCTGTATTCGAAGCCAGAAAAGCTATTGCTGAAATGTTGAAAGTAGCCAGTATGGAATCAACGAAAAATATGTATCCATTTCTTTGTAAGCTACGACAGCTTCAGCAAGTCGAAGATTTCATGAATGTTCAATTTGTTAAGGTAAATGATGGCGAGAAAGAGTTGTTGCATAAATGGGATCGTCAAGATCAGCTCCCTTACAGTGACTTTTCTTTCATGGAAGTAATTCTGGTGCAGCGTGCTACTATTCTGCAAACTGCACGTATCCGAGCTTTGCGCAAATGGGTTCCAGATGCACTCAATCATGCAGGTTTTCAATTGATCTATGAGGCGCGTGTGAGTGGCCACCACGATGTTGCCATGACCGCAATTTGCGCAATGAATCAACAGACTTTATCGGATGATGTGAAGGCGCTGCTGATGCTAGAAGATGCTCAGCTAAATTGGGCGATTGGTGACAAGTTTCTTTCCAAGAAATTGGTGAACGAGATAGTTGCCGGTGGTAAGTGCAAAGATTTAATGGTCAATGCCGCAGCTTTTCGAATCTACGGAAGCTTCCTGGCAGAAACGCATGCCGAAGATGTGCAGAACGTGTATAAGAACTTTTTCCGGCAATCACAAGCACTGGTAGAAGAATCCGTGCGACAAACTAGTCAAAAAGCAGAATCTCCCTTGGTGGACTATCAAAACAAGTGTCTGGATAGTGATCGCAATTTCATTGTACTGCACACTGTGGCTAAGTATGCCGATCGTGAGTTTGCAAGAGTGAGTAAACTAGTTCCGTTTAATATAGTAGAATTTAATCTTAAACTTAATTTCTTTTTGCAGTTAAAAAGTCACTTTGCTTCGACGGAATTTCAATTGAAAAAAATCAATTTGGAAAAATTGAAAAAGGAACTAGCTCTAATCGAGGCCGAGCAAGCCAGCACCAAAGAGTCGGAAAAGGAAAAACTCTCCAACTTGAGACGAGCCAAAATGTCGACGAAGCAAAACGCCGCCCGTGACGAGCAGTCGATTAAAATGATGCAGTCCGATATGGAAAACTACCTCAAAATGGCACTGCTTTACTATTCGTCCTTTTCACGGAAATCGAGCGTCGAAAGCGATCTTGCCGTTTTTCGCATTGTTGCCCTTTGGTTGGGTAATTATAGTGCTGCACTCGCGGAAAGCTGTGCCGAGTCGTTGCAGGTCGTACCCACGTACAAATTTGTGCCCGTGTTGGCTCAGTTGGTTCCGCGATTGGACAATCGAAGTGATGGTGTTGGCAAAATGGTTTTCTCCATTTTGGAACGTTGCGCTAACGATCATGCTTACCACACGCTGCCGCATATCTTTGCCCAGGTTTATGCCTTTGCTGATGTCGAGCGATCGGAGTAAGTAGTTGAAATATTGTTTTTTGACGAACATTGCGCAAACGCTGAGAAAAATGTGATCTTACGTTGAATGCATTCGGCGCAATTGTGATGATACAATGATACAATGTAAAATCGCACTTTCACAAGCGACTGAGTTTTAAATGTAATTAGGAATTAGAAAATTTTGAGAAGACACTAACTGCACGGGCTAGCCCATTGTCACCAGCGTAGACTGTTACAACGCGTCCCAACTTCCAATTGAGTGGTGGTTGGGCGGTCACGGAGCAGGACGATCATGCCCACGCGAATTTTGACTATCCCTTTCAAATTCTCGACGACACGTTTCATTTTAACTGATTTCATGGTTGCTTCCCACAATCCTCGGAATTCTACTGCATCTCGCGGGATGAAGTACCATTCGATTTCACGGTTGTGAGTTGTGACAAAAGGACTTGATGGCGTTCACAACTTATTGATTCTGGAACTGCTGGTATAGGCTGTTCAATTTATAATTCGCACCGCGCAAGTTGTCCTTATCCGAATGCAATTGATAAATCATACCACAGCGAGCGATTAACCTCCTTGAAGATGCCAGAAAAGCATCGGTGCTCAAATTGGAGACGTCTTCCAGCTGAAAAGTCTTAGCTAAGTACGCTATGACCAGCGTTGGACGACGTGACCCTTGTTTAATCTAGAAGGGGCCGGTTGATCCATACTGGTTATCACGAATGGAGGCGAAGGTAGTTTTCAGTTCCGGTATCGCCTCATCTGTTATCTCTTCTGGAATATTAACTTCGAAGCACGCCCCTTAAAGGTAACTCGTACTGCTTCACCAGAAAATGTTGGTTAACAAATCGTCGGTAATGACCTTAAACTTCGGGCATAGCTTCCGTTCAACCTTTTTTTTCCTGTGGACTCATCACTATGATCAGTATAGTTGATCTATTGTGATACCGCCCGGGTGTTTGCTGTATGACCTGCACTGCATTTATTTTTGATATACCGTCATCCGGGGATACTTGCAACACCGGGGTTACTTGCAACACTTCAGCGCATCGCGCTTTTGACAGCTCTAACGCATTTGTTTGTTAACATAACCATTTGTACCCAATGCCATTTTAAAGAAGGGACGTTTACCTATTGTTTAGTTAAGTTTAATCCATTACATCATTGTTTTGCTTGATTTTATACGATTAGAAAATAATTTCACTTTCAGAGTAGGAAAAATGGATGTGCAAAGTTGCGTCAGTTCATTGACATGAAATTATTTTTTATCCTTTGGTTCCTGTACACAATTAGTGCATCATATAAGCTAACAAATAGCAACTTTGTGCTTTGTTTATATTTTGAACTTGGAAAAGAAACGATGAATTCGTGTTGCTACTTCCAATATGGCGCGACTTGCAGCACTTGTAGAAAGGAAAATTATCGTAATAGACAGTATGTACAAAGTAAGTTTGCAACTGTACGATGCTATTTTGTCTACCGCCATCTCCAGAAAAATTAAAATTATGAAAAATTCCATGTGCCTTCAAACGGCAATTTGGAGTTTGCCGACATGCTGCATTTTCACCGAATATCTTTAAAAAGTGATAGACGAAATTGGGAAACAAAAAACGCCTCCAGTATCTCTTGTTTTACTACAAATACATTCAAAATATCTAAAACTAGTCATTCGCGGTTTAAAATCAAAAATAAAATCATAAACGCAAAATCAGAAAAGTGTTGCAAGTATCTTGCAACACCTCTATTTTTGATTCATTCAACAGATTCATTTAGTTTATATTTTTTCTCATAATCATAAATCAAAAGTACTATACCACTATACCAGCTTTGGCTACTTACACTTGCACCTAAACGGTATACTTCGAAAGTTATACTAAGTCAAAGTTCAAAACTGTTGCAAGTATCCCCGGATGACGGTATTCGCTATTGAATGAGCGATATGCTTATTAAATTTTATGCCCGCTTGTGTGTATTGGGGTTTACCCTTCCTTCAAATCCTGATCTAGTTTACCCAATTATTCCTCGCTGCCAGTATTATCCTATATTATAGCTGTCTCTGGCGAGGACTCATTCGTTCCTCTGACCAGTACACTTAACTATAGGAGGGACTTTTGCACTATCAAGAGGCTTCGGTGGGTAAATATAGAATTCAGCATGAAGGAAGGGTAAACGAGGGGCCTGTGCCTGAGTATAAACTCATGCTAATGTCACTTGATATCGAATGGCCTGATCCTACTAACATTCGAACCCACGACCACTGGCTTATTAAAGCAGACTCGGTAGTCTTGCGGCTTCGGAGTTCCCTCCCCCCGTTGAACGTTGGAATCGGTATCTTCAATGGTTGCTGCTGGAAGACCAATTGTGGTTGGGACGGTTTCGGCGTCGATGCTGACTTCATTGCTTGCAACAGCAACTCTTCAACAGTGTTAGATGCGTCGAAGCAGAGATTCTCAAAAGTCGAATATTCGCTTTCTCGAACTTCTAGTGCTTAGTCAGATCATAGGAAAGCATCTTGCTGTGGTGCCTTGGAGTTCCCTGTACTCAGTATAAACACCTGCGCCTCAAGGTCGCATTGAAACGTCTCTGTCGTTGTTTTCGTGATTTTCCTTTGGCAATGTTGCTTCTGTTGTTATGTTGGTTAGGTCGCTATTACGATTTATTTGCATTCGATGAGAAACGGAACAATGTTCATAAAATTGCTAATTAGGCAAGCCCTTACGCCCAAAAAATTTTACTACATGCTTAGCGAACCATACTATTAGACGAATTAACACGAAGCAGGTCAATAGTATTGAAAAATTTCCATTTTCAGAGTACCGAAAGATGACGAACGTTTGCTGGGAGCCCAAGCGTTGTACCACAAACTGCGAAAGAATGCGAAAATCTCCCAGATTGTTGATCAGTATACCGACATGAACCTGGCGTTAATAGAGATGGCCAATAAAACTTTGGGAAGTGCTAGGGGATTCAGTGACTACACAATGACCGCCAAGGATGCGCTTAGAAAGTGTAGAAAACTAGACAAGATACACTGTCCTACGGTGGATCTTAAAGTGCAAGAAAATGCAACTTACAATGAGATTATTGGTAAGTACACGACTAAGTACAGAATAAATTATAATTCTACGGCATGATTGTCATTTGCAGGTATAGTTCAGTGGGACGATCAAATCCAAGGTGTCGGTGGTATCAATGCTCCGAAGAAGCTAGTCTGTCAATGTACGGACGGTCAAGAGCGAATACAGCTTCTGAAGGGAAAGGATGACATGCGGCAAGATGCAGTTATGCAGCAGGTGTTTAACATTTTAAACATCCTATTGCGACATGATAAGGAAGCAAACAAGCGAAAGCTGACGGTACGGACCTACAAGGTGGTGCCACTTTCCCGTCAGAGTGGAATCCTGGAATGGTGCTCGAATACTCTTCCGTTCGGTGCTTGGGTTATTCCAGCGCACGAACGATACCGACCCAAAGATTTAACTCCCTTAGAAGCGAGAAAGGCCTTTGCTGAATTGGCAAAATCATCGACACGGACCAAACAGGAAAAGTTTCTGAAAATTTGCCAGCGATTAAGTCCCGTTTTTCAACACTTTTTCCTGGAACGGTTTCTTCTGCCGGGAACGTGGTTCGAACGGCGGCTTTGTTATACCAGAAGTGTTGCGGTCTCGTCGATGGTTGGTTATATTCTGGGAATTGGCGATCGGCATGTGCAGAACATACTGGTGGATGAAAAAACTGCCGAGGTTATCCATATTGATTTTGGAATCGCCTTTGAATTAGGTAAAAACTTACCCACACCGGAAACGATTCCGTTTAGATTGACCAGAGACATTGTCGCTGGGATGGGTGTTAGTGGAATCGAAGGAATTTTCAGGAAGTACGTTCAATCAATGCCATTTTTTTTGTAATTGAGACTAATAACATTTCATCTAATTTTTTGCAGATCCTGCCAGAAAACGATGGAAATTTTGCGCAATAATCACTCGCCGATCATGACAATATTGGAGGTGCTTCTGTATGATCCGCTGTACACGTGGAATGTTCTTTCGAACAAAAAAGCTGCCCGAAAACAGATGGCCGACATGTACGGCGAAGGTAACCGGTTCGATGGTGGTGCAACCTCGGCCAATGTGAACATCAGTGCCGAGCGTGCGCTGCTGCGAGTTAGTGACAAACTCAACGGGAAGGAGGACGAAAAATATACCTCAGTGGAAGGACAAGTCGAACGATTGAATTGTGCTGCGTCCAGTAATTTGAATCTGTGTCAGCTGTTTCACGGTTGGCAACCCTATCTGTAAGATCGTTGTTTTAAAATTTGTTCCTTATTTGTTTCATTTATTGTTTTGAAGTAAGTTCTCATCTTAAATAGTACCTACAAGGTTAGAGTTAAAAAATATTTTTTATTTGACTTGGAGTGAACTTTCGAAAGCTTAAGCCAAGTTGAGTACAGGGGAAAGTATTCAATTATAAATGCCTTCTGTTTCGATGACCTGAGTTGGTGATTTTTACAATGTGCCAGATTGGAGTATTTGTTTATCCCCCAGTAACTTCGACCGATGTTCCATTAATATAGCTACTTTTATCCGAAGCCAAAAACGCAACAACCTCGGCAATTTCTAAAAACGCATGTTGAAAATAGCTATTAAAAATTTTCATAAAAGAAAGTTCTGCTTACCTTCCGGTTTACCAAATCTTCGCAGCGCACACTGCATAACAACCATATCTTTTACTTTTTGCGGAAGCGTTTCTGTCATCGGAGTCTGGATGAAACCGGGCACGACGGCATTCACACGAATGTTGTAGCGACCAAACTCGCGAGCAACCACCTTGGTCATAGCTTCAACACCAGCCTTACTTGGCGAATAGTTGGACTGTCCAATGTTGCCGTTGCGAGCCACAATCGATGAAACGTTCACCATCGATCCATTGACCTGGTGCTCTACCATAGCTTTACCGAAGTGCTGCAGCATTAGCCAGGTGCCCTTCAAATTCACATTGATAACGGCATCAAAATCAGGCTCTGGCATTTTCAACAGGAAGTTATCTCGCGTGATTCCAGCCGAGTTCACTACAATCATCGGCGGGCGTTGATATTTTTCGACGACCGCTTTCAGCACCTTTTCGATGCTTGCACTTGATGAGACATCCATCTCGAAGGCAGCGTTATCTTGTTTATTCCCCAAGCTTTGCACTGTTTCCTCCGCTGCCGCCAAATTGCGATCCACCGCCACAACGATCGCTCCATCGCGAGATAAAAGCTTGCTCGTTACGCGGCCAATCCCCGATCCAGCCCCTGTAAGATAGGTTAAGGTATTAAATCAAAACACCGTTATTGAATTACTGGCTTATTCATGAAAACACTTCGATTCTAGAACGCATCATATGTAAACTCATTTTTCAATTGAATCAATTAGAGTTACGTGATAACGACGTAGGCTGGTTTAACTTTTTTTTACATAACTGTGCTACTTGTCCGGCCTTGAACTCACCTGTAACAAAAGCGAGTCTTCCTGTCAAAGCTGCACACATGTTTTCGATTCACTCGCAAATTCCGATACGTACCGAAACCGGATTCACTTGTTACCGTAGTTTTGTTTTGACGGATAAAATAAAACTAACAGAAAGGCACTACTGTTACGATGCAGCCGCTGGCTGGAAGAATGAACCGGCAAGTTAGATAGGACGATCGGCGATAAACACCCCTACCCGCCGTAGTCGAACGAATGAATGTGCGAGGCGAGTGCTCCACTGCTCCACCAAAACGATAGCGCATGCTTGCGAAATGCGCTACCCCGAAATAGAAATTTGTTCGACATTTTAATGTTATCCTCACAGTCGAAGTTTTACGAGTTATTAGATATTCAACGAGTTGAAATACAACACACGTGCATCGTTCAAGATCAGTCTGAATCAAGTTAAATGTTAATCATCTTTACCTTCTACTTGTTTAACTTGTTAGTTACATGTGAAATTCTGTAAATTACAAAAATGCTATTTTGGGGAGGCGTACCAGAAACCAAACTTATGAATTAATGTGTGCTGATTGCTACGGTACACATGTGGATGCGTGAGTACCAAAGTAGTAAAGAAACTACTATCATCGTAGTAGTATATCAGCTGTATTTTTTGACTGCTACAGAGTCCATAAAGTTGTTTGGAGCTTACCTATGGCACAACATGTGTCGAAAGCAGAATATTCATTGGCTTATCTGTTCGATTGATATGTAGACATTTCGATAAATCTGGTTCACAGCAGTGGTTCGGTTTGGCGACATTTTACTGTTGTGTTTTAGCTGAGATTTGCACGGTGAAAACCGCAGTTAGATTAATTTTTCAAAAGAACCTCAACATTTAGGACATTTTGCTCTATCATTCTCAATCTACAGAGATTATAAATAGATCAATATCTGTGAAACTCGTAAAAGAAAATCGATCTATTCTTGCCATCAAGCTAGGCATGGACTTTTCGCTTCGATTTTGCTTTTTTGATTACTGCACCTAAACCAAGCAGAGTTTGAAAAAGTGATGTATGGGGCATTTGTAGAATTAGTTATTATCTGCAATATTGATGAAGAAAGTAATAGTTTATCTTTTGTATTTACAGCGCTATAAGGCAGCCATCCTCTTGATAGCAAAAAGAGCGCTCTTTTTGCTACCAACGGCATTGCAGCCCTATAGCGCCGTAAATACAAATGATAAACAATTACTTTCTTCTGCAATATTGTAGACAATTACTTGTTCTATAAATACTCCATATACCACTTTTTCAAATTTTGCTTGGCTGAGGTGCAGTAATCAAAAGAGTAAAATCGTATCGAAAAGTGGTTGCCAAACCTGCTTGCCATAAGAAAGATGTGTTCATATGAAATCCGATTGAAGGAGAGAAGAGTGTTTGATTGCGAAACTACAAAAAACTACTCTACAAAACTACAAGAAACAAATGGGTGCTGTCGTTTGAATCTAGTTCGACAAAATCCACCGTAACTCACCGATACGCCTCCGCCACTATCCAGTTTCAGCTTGTGCTGCGCCAAATATCGTCCCCTGCACCTTCCGAACACGGCAAGGGCACGTATGTCCTCCGTGAGCAGCGTCACGGCTTGCAGTCCATAAAGAACTACCGGTCTAATAAGGCTGGCAAAGGGTGAACATGTGCATTCCATAACCTCTGTTCATTAACTCCTATTCTTACCTCCACGAGGTGCCGGCTGGGGTACGCAACTTCGGTTGTCGTATGCTAACAGGAAACGGGGCACAGTGGCTCCCGCCCACATTAAGATGGCAGCCCCATCAGCGGGATAAGGACCTTAGGTTAACAGCCTACTGTACCAGAACATAAAAAGTTACCGAAAATGAAAGAAGAAATCTCTCTGGATTATTGGCAACAACCTTTAGCATGAAAACACGGACACGAATCGGAACATGGAATATACTGACCCTTGCCCAGCAGGGCAAGCTGGCTCAACTTGCAAGGGAAGCTAGCCGCCTGAAGCTTGAAATCCTGGGGCTGAGCGAGGTCCGCTGGCCGGGTACTGGCGAACACAGGACATCATCCGGGCAAGTCTTGCTCTACTCTGGCATACGAGGTGAAAATGCTACTCGAGAAAGAGGAGTTGGATTCCTACTGAGCCCAGGGGCACATGCGGCCCTGATGAGGTGGGAACCGATAAATGAGCGAATAATTGTTGCCAGATTCAGAACACGGGTTAGGAACCTTACGGCAATCCGGTGCTATGCGCCAACAGATGCTGCCGACCTGCAGGAGAAAGAATGTTTTTACAGCCAGCTGAACAGCGTGGTTGAGAAAATCCCGAAGGGGGACATCCAAATTCACATGGGCGACTTCAACGCGAAGATTGGCTCAAACAACGCGGACCTTGAACGCGTCATGAGACGCCATGGCCTAGGAGAGTTGAGCGAAAACGGGGAGCTGTTTACAGAATTCTATGGTAATAACGACATGGTCATTTGTGGATCACTCTTCCCCCATAGACCAGTACATAAAGTCACGTGGGTTTCCCGCGACGGCCGAACAGAAAACCAAATCGACCACATCTGCATCAGCCGGAAATGGAGAAGGAGCCTTCTTGATGTACGCAACAAACGCAGCGCTGATATTGCATCCGACCATCATCTTGTTATCGCTGAGATACGTCTGCGCGTCGCACGTGTCCAACGACGGGAGGAAAAAGTTGGATGCCGCTACGACGTCCGCCGATTGGAGAATTCTGAGGTGAAAAGGACCTTTGTCGAACAACTTGAATCTCGAGCCTCGGGGTTGCCACCTGGTGGAACTGTCGAAGAGTAATGGACCGGCATCAAGAACGCCTTCATCACGACCAGTGATGAAACCCTTGGCAAAGCGCGCAGTGGGCGGAGGGAGTGGATTTCGGATGAAACTTGGAGGAAGATCGGCGAGGGAGAGAGGCGAAAGCCGGCATTGAGCGAGCGCGGACCAGATCGGCTAAGACAGTTGCCCGTCAACGATACGCCGAACTGGAGAGGGCTGTTAAACGTGCTTGTAGGCGGGACAAGAGAACCTGAACTAACTCCCTAGCCGAACAAGGAGAAACCGCTGCCGCCAATGGTGATATCCGTTTGTTGTACGATATTTCTCGCCGCCTTAGTGGTGCCAGGATGAATACAAAGATGCCGCTGGTCAGCTATTGACTGACCGTACAGAACAGCTTAAGCGATGGACTGAACATTTTGAACAACTGTTCCGAGTTTCAAATGTCTGAGACCAACAAAACCAGCAGCGTATGACGCCTACAGTTCGTCGAATAAATCGCGTGAACTCGGAGGCGCCATCGCCGGATGAAATTGTAGCAGCCATCAAGAGTATGAAATTCAATAGAGCGCCAGGGATAGATCGTATTTCAGCCGAAATGCTCAAAGTTGACCCATCTTTGTCAGCCCAGATGATGCATAAGCTTTTCAGCAATATTTGGGAAACCGCAACTTTTCCGGTGGACTGGATGCAGGGCATATTGGTCAAAGTCCCTAAGAAAGGAGACCTAACTGAATGCGGTAACTGGCGTGGCATCACGTTGCTCTGTATTACTCTCAAAGTACTCTGTAAGGTATTCCTCAACCGGATCCAGGAGAAGATCGACGCTACTCTCCGGCGGCAGCAAGCTGGATTCCTTGCTGGCCGATCATGTGTAGACCATATCACAACGCTCCGCATTATATTGGAGCAGTTCAACGAATTCCAGGACTCTCTTCTGCTGGTGTTCGTTGACTTCGAAAAGGCGTTCGACCGACTCAATCACGAAAACATCTGGGGCGCACTTAGGCGTAGAGGAGTTCCAGATAAGCTAGCCCATCTCATCGAGGCTCAGTACGAGGCGTTCTCGTGCAAGGTTTTGCACGACGGCGTCTTGTCCGACCCCATAAGGGTCGCATAAGGCATCGCCCCGCCCAGTTGCAACATAAAGTGTCTGACCGGGAAGTTGCTTAAAATTCATTTTCACGTAGGTTTCGTCGTCCATCAAAATACATCCGTTGAATTTCGTCAAAATTGCTCATACAAACGCCTAGCTCGCTTCTTGGCTTTCAAATTTTGCTTGAAGAGCCGATTCGGCTACTGGCACTGGCGCTGTAAGACCTATAGCCTTCTCGAGCGAGGAAATTCGCGAGGTTGGATAGTTGTCATCGTACTTTCTAGCTATATCCCAGATGGACATGCCCGCATTGGACTTAACGCACCTCAATACCTTCCTCCTCAGCTCTCGGTACCTAGTTACGGCTTTCTTGAAAGTTCTTTGCCATCTTTTCACACCTAGGTTCTCCTTATAACCCTTCAGAGCATTACACACTGTTGGTTTGGCATTTTTAGCGCTTTAGCCAACTTTTTTGATCCAGACCAAGATTTTCCATGTGTTTTACGTTGTTCAAGTTCTATTCTGTACTGCTCCGCAGCATGGCGAAATACGATGGAACCTAGGGAACCTAGGGATAATATGGTGGGCTCAGACGATTTTCACCTCCCTCAACCATCACTTGGCTGCAAAATAATTTCACTTTTACTAAAAACTAAAAAATGAATTTCTTTCAAATGATCGCTGCCTGTATTAAACAGAATTTAGAAGGGAAAAAAACAAACAAATTCAAAGTATGTTACAGTTTTGCTTTATTTTATCAATATTTCGCTTGCACACTTTTATATAGGTAGTAGTACTACAGGGTAATCAATAATTGCGGGGCTCCTTCGGGTATGTACAATAGGGTGGGGCACATTTTCCTGGAAGAACACATGAACTCTATAGTAGCAAGCGAGAATAAAGTTTTTTTATTTCCTTTTAAGTTTCCAAACAACTGTGTAAAATTTAAGAGTAATTGGTTGCAATTACTACTTTCTATTGGTTTCTCTGTTATGATTATGATTTTTCCTAAACCATGCTATTTCGAATATTTAAATAATTTTTTTTGTTAGATTATAGTCACTAGATTATGTCATTCATGACTTCTTCGGGGTTGGGATTTGAACCCGGGTCCTCGGCGTGAGAGGCGTGAATGCCCCTTAAATAAATTAATTAAAAACGTTTGCTTAATTTTATAGGCGTATCGGCAAAAGAACTTACTGCAATGGCTCAAATAAGTGATTTTAAAAGGTTAAACTTAATCATCCCAATTTTTCTAACCTTTCGTATATTTAAAAATTCATAGCTTTTGAATCACTGAACCGGTTTTAATGATTTTGATATTAAATGAAAAGTATTTCAATGAATGAGCATTAAAGAGTTCTTCATAATTGCAAAACATTGAAAATATTCGTTTTTTGTGTTTTTATGGTATGCAATTTGCTTAGAATTTAATGGAAAGCTGATTTTTTTACATAAAACACCGTGCGTCTCCATTTCATTCTCCCAACTTTATTATTTTAAAGAATTGAATTTCTTCGAAAAAGTTCCTAAGCGTTGCTTAAACATAATTTAATGCATGTTTCAAGCACTGTTGTAGTCTTAAGAAATGAAAATACAATCTAACTCCCCTTTTTCCCCAGTTGTTTGAATCCCCAAACGGATTAAAAAAAACTTTACTCCGCGCAAAGCGGTTATTTTGCCCCACTCTCATCTACAATCTTTGACTATATCACCGTAATAAATATACAGTTTCATGACTATCATCATCGAATGGTACAACTTATATACGGTTTACCTTTTTTTGCTATCCTATAATGAGAAAAAGAGTAGATCACCTCTCTTTAAGTAAGACACGGTGCCACCCAAGTGGCACCGTTGCAATCTGCACTCGGTTTTCCTTCTATAAAGATAGCATCAGATCAGCAAACAGATCGTTAATTTGAACCGGAAAGTTTAGGTTATATTCTATTTTTAGTTCGGTTCCATGTGAATCTGGAGCGCCGTCGGCAAATTAAACATATAAACAGAAGAAGCCAATTTTCCAGCTTCGGTAGATTAGATAGAAAAAAAAACTTTTCCCCCCTTTTACACACGCACGCAACACACGGGCACACGTTGAATGAAACTTATACTGAATTAGAGTAGCAATGGTAATAGACTGCCATAAACTGCAGCATTTCTTAATGCAAAGTTACACACATCGGAGATTTTTTTTAGAAATATACTCGCTGCATCGTTCAGCAGTTAGTGTATTAAATTCGCGTTTCTTCTTTCTGGTTGTAAATTCGGTACCGTGTCAGTACATACATATTTAGCAGTCTATTATAATTGGATTTAAATGGTTGCATTTTGGAAGTAAAGTGGAGTACTAGAACCGTTGTCTATCGAGCTTAAAACCTATTGCTTATAGTTTATGCAGCACTCTGGCTTAGATGACTAATCTGTGGATATGGTTGGTATCGATGACAAAGTCACTGCTGTTTGTAGGAAGATTTTTGGCTTTTCGTGTTAGTTGGCGTTTCGGCTGGAATGGGAATCGAAATTAGTTTCAAAACTTGTTGAATTCTTCCAATAGATTACCTGTCCATTCTTGTTGATCATCTTGCTTTGGTCGATTAGACGATTTGGCACCAGCCATAGAGCATCGGCGAGCGTGATGAGTACGTTAGTGAGATGACAACACTGCGCTGCCATGCGGACCTGAGCTCCTATGTTGCTCTTGTCCGGTGGATGTATAAATCTGAAAAACAAAGTACATTATTGTCTTCTGGTTTCATGAAGTTTCGAACTCTGAATACCTCGGTGGAAAGAACGAGGGTGCAATTATGGTAGCAACGTTCTGTTGTGTCATCTTGTTCGAGTCCTGCAGATCCACGACTAGCCGGAAAAAGTTCAGTAATTCCCGGAGGGTGTTCCGATTCTCGTGTGGTAACAGCTGACAAAGCACAGCCAACGCTTTGTACTGATCATGTGGAGGTAGAACTAGAACGGTAGAAGAGAACAAAAGCTTGTACTTCGGTCCTTCGTTCTGAAGGGTTTGTGTTGAATTATACCATTCGTTTGATAGAATAAATGCACCAAATCGTTTGCCAGCAAAGGTTGAGGTAGTTCCCGTAGCCAGCGCTTCAAAAGTGCGCTCAGATCGTGAACGCCCGCTTTCTTAAACAGCGGTTCCACTTTTTCCGGTTTATAGTAGAAATTTTGCTCGATCTCGTTGTAAAGTGTTTCGGTCTGCTCGATAAAAATTGAAAAAAAAGTATAACTATCAACAATTCAATTATTTAGAATACAAGGATTGGCACCTTTTGCTTGTGGCCCGGCACCCGCAGAATGCCTTCCTCTCTAGCACCGCGTAACCTTAGCTGAGATAAGATCGCTTGCAATATCAAGGGCACGAGGGTGGTGTCCTCGCCGGTAATCTGTTGGTCACGTCTGACCAGTGCGTTCAGCGAAACGCCAAAAACGTTGCCTTCCTCCTTCCGTTTCCGTTTGAACGGTTTTCGCTTGTCCAGTGCGACGTGATTCTTGTCGAACAGGGACGCCAGCTCCAGCCACAGCAGCGGTTGCAGTCGTTTCAGATCGCCCTCGGATACCTGGTCGATGTCGCAGCAGGTCTCCCGGAGGTTCTGCCATAGTTTGTGGCACGCTTCTGTGGGAGTCGACGTCTGTTTGACCATGCTCTCGAAGCTGATCGGTTCGTAGGAAGTGGATCGTAGGGGAGAATTTTCGACCGAACAGAGCAAACTGCTGCGTGGTGGCGAACTCGGTGGACTTTGCTCGGACGACGAGTTGCCGGAGTCATCATTACTCTGGTTGCCATTGTACAGATTGGTGTGACTGCGAGTTCCGGAAATGTGTTGACCGGCACGTGGGCTGAAAAAAAAATTCACAGTAAAGTTTAAGTCAACATTAAAAATTTACGGTTGAGTTAGGTTAACTTTTTTGAGAGGTACAGACAAATTAAAGTTGATATTAAGTTAAGTTTTCCAAATATTTCTATAGCAAAATCAAATGGTTCCCTGCAAGATCGAGGCTACAAAACATTTCGAGTCTCAAATATCAGAGACTAAAAAACCACGCAGCCCCACAAATCGCAAGAACTCTAAAAGCCCTAGCACTGGCTGATATTGAAGCAACAAGCCAGATTGTATTTCAGCGGAGATGCTCACAGCTGATCCATCAGCCATATAATGCATCTGCTATTAAATATGTTGAAACTGCGACTTTTCCGGTAGACAGGATGTAAGGTATATTGGTCAAAGTCCCTAAAAAAGGAGACCCAATTGATTGCGGGCAATTGTGTTGCGTCTGTTCGACGTCGCACTATGGGGCAAAACCCGAAAAAGCTCGGACAAAACCTCAAAATTTTTATTTGAGATATTCTGTCAAACTTAATATTCTACGTATAGTAGACATATAATCTATAAGAAATATGCATAAATTGTTTTAAAAAGTGCTTTTTCAATAGGCATTAAAGAAGGTGAAACACAGTGTAAAAAAAATTTGGAAAATGGAAAAATAAAAATCATTCAATCTTTTAGTATCTAGCTACCATGCTGCTTAAAATTCTATACTTTTAAAGGACAATTCACATTAAAGGGATTATAAACTAATAGTTTAGGTGATATTAAGACATATTTTGTACTAGTAGGCTTTGTTCTGGCGAAGTGTTTTAGAACAAAAAGTTTGTTATTTTTGTCAATTTTCAATAGTGTGTAGAAAAAGATTTCCACAGATTTCCGCTCTGACACTACCATAAAATCAACATTCAAGGTGTTAACTACTAATAAGCAAAAAATTAGCTGCTACTAGTTGCGATGTTCGGAGTTATTAAAGTTTTCCGAATGCATGTTTTCCGGCATTTTACGCTACAAATTAGTAAATGCGCGCGCCAGTGCGAAGTTCACCCAACAAACAATTTTGCTTAAGAGTAGCTTATTCAACTATTGTATAGCTAAAACCAATTGAAGAAGCGTTTGATAAGCTGCTATACAACAAAAATGTTCCTTAACAGCTTTTTCCCAATTAGCTCTGTTTCAAGTCAAATTGGCAGTAGAATATATGCGGATAGACTTTCAGCTCGATTGAACAAGTCTCCATTTTGTTTATTTAGAGTCCAACATGTTGATACGTGTTTGCAGGATAAACAGAGTGCATATTTTTTCCTCGTTATTTTTTGTGCCTTCTGCCAGGCTTTGGCTGAGGCCGATGACGGTCTATCTCGCCACTCGTATCCATTTGCTTCGTATGGCCAAACTAATGAAATAAAAATTTCAAATATAACGGAGATCGTATTACGGAAACGTAGTATTATAAACGATCGAGAGGCATACCATAAAATACGCAAAAATGTCCGTAATTTATCCTTTAAAAATCAAAACAAATACTAACAGAGCAAAAGAAATATGAAATATTTTCATCTTTGCAATGAGAAATGACTTCTAAAATCGGTTAAAATTGTTAGTCCATCAAAAACACATGAATGCACTAAAGCACCCTCTCGGTGCAAAATAAAAGGAAAATGTTTTAAAATATATGTAAAATATAGAGATTTGCAGCATAAATTGATATATTTAGCCTTATTCGAAAGTTACTAATATTGTAAGTGCCATCGGTTGGGTGTTTCGCGTTACGAGTTCAAAATAATTTATAGAAAGATCTACAAATGGTCGATTTACCCTATACTAGAATAATAATAGCAAATTACTTTTGATATACGGATTGTGATAATTTGTAGAGGAGGTCGTCTGACTACCAATTTCGACAACACACTGAAAAAAATGTGTTTGAGTATTTAAAATATTTATAACTTGATTCTCGTAAGTCCTACAATTTTGGTATGTTCAGTAACTTTACGTAACTTTACAGGACAAACAACTTTTCTGAAGACACAACATTTCTAAAGTCATTATTTAAAAAGTTATACTTCAACGCCATCTATAGGAATAAAAACACAACTACTTAAAATTTACAAAAAGATGCGAAATTTTATTACAAACAATGTTGCTGAAGACAATAAAGCTCTACGAAGCATATGAAAGAAGTTATGAGGTTTTGTCCGAGCGCCGGGTCAATCTGCCCCACTGTGCGTCGTGCGACAAATCCTTAATCGGTAACCGGATTCAGGAGAAAATTGACGCTAGTGGGGTGGCAGGCCATGAGTAACGTTCCGCATCATTTCAGGACTGTTTTCTCTTAGTGTTCGTTGACTTTAAAAAGCGTTTGACCGACTCAACCATGAAAAGTTCTGGGGTGCTCTTATGCATACCTGCAAAAAAAAAATATGCATACCTGTTCTCCTCAAGAACCCTACTAGCACCAGGGATAGAGGGACCTAACGTGCTTGGTGGCTCGACCAGGTTGAAGCCGACTTGCGTCTGTCGACTAGAGGCTCGTCTAATTGGCGACGAGTGGCCCGGGACCAAGTACAGTGGAGAGAAATTCTTGATACAGCACAAGTCACCCCGAATTTTAGTTTGAAATCCAAGATGGTGATTGAGAACAGTGCAGGAAAACTTTTATATTGTGGATAGTCTTAGAACGGGGTTCAGTGGTAGAAGAAGCCAGAAATGGATACTTACTTACTCAGCCGAGGTGGCTCTTGCCGTATCAAGAATTCCTCTCCATTGTACTCGGTCCTGGGCTACTCGTCGCCAATTCGTTGTGCGTCTCGACACACGCAAGTCGGCTTCAACCTGGTCGAGCCATCTAGCACGTTGAGCCCCTCTATTCCTGGTGCCGGTGGGGGTCTTGAAAAGAACGGATTTCACGGCATCCTTGCGACGTGGCCGGCCCACCGTAGTCTCCCAACTTTCGCAGGGTGTACGATGGGAATCTCTCCAAGCAGTGCCTGTAGCTCGTGATTCATAAGTCTCCGCCACTCTCCGCTTTCCGTCTGTACTCCACCAAAAATAGTCCGCAACACCTTTCGTTCAAAAACGGCAAGTGCACGTATGTCTTCCGTAAGTAAAGTTACTGTATCAAGTCCGTAGAGGACTACCGGTCTGATTAGCGTTTTGTACATCGTCAGCTTTGTGCGGCGGCGTATGCTCCTTCATCGAAACGTCTTGCGAAGGGAAAAGTAGGCTTGATTTCCAGCTTGAATGCGTCGTTGGATCTCCTTACTCGTATTATTATCGGCGGTGACCAGAGATCCCAAATATACGAACTCATCAACCACTTCCAGTTCATCGCCGTCAATAGTCACTGCCCGTGGGAGGCAAATGTTACTTTCTCGGGAGCCTCTTCCTACCATATATTTGGTTTTCAACGCATTAATTTGTAACCATATCCTCCTAGCATCCGTTTTTAGTCTGGCGTAGATTACCTCCGCCGTCCCACGGTTTCTAGTAATGTTGTCGAGGTCGTCTGCAAAGGCTAGGAGTTGGCCATTCTTGCTGAAGATCTTCCCTCTCGTTTTGATGCCCACTCACCAGATGACACCTTCAATAGCGATATTGAATAACATACAGGACATTTCATCCAATTGAAGCAACCCTTTCCGCGATTCAAAAGTACTCGAGAGTGTCCCCGAAACGCGGACATAGTACATCACTTGTTCCACGGTAGCTTTGGTCAGCCGCGTCAGTTTGTCCGGAAAACCGTACTCGTACTATTATCTGCCATAGCTGTTCGCGTTCAACTGTGTCGTATGCTGTTCTGAAATCCACGAAAATATGATGCGTGTGCACGTTGTACTCTCGACATTTCCGGAGGATTTGTCGGAGAGTAAAAATTTGATCCGTAGTAGCACGGGCCCATAAAGTCCGCCTGATACTGCCCTACGAATTCTCTTGCTATTGGGGATAGACAACGCAACAAAATCTGGGAGAGCACCTTGTAGGCGGTGTTGACCAGCGTAATGCCGCGGTAGTTACAGCAGTCTAGCCGGTCGCCCTTTTTGTAGATGGGACAGACTACGCCTTCCATCCACTCCTCTGGTAGTTTCTCTTCTTCCCAAATCCTTGAAATCAACCAGTGAAGTGCCGTTACTAGCGGTTCTTGGCCATTTTTGTAGAGTTCTGCCGGGAGTCGGTCCTTTCCGGCGGCTCTATTATTCTTCAGCAGACCGATTTCTCGTCGGATCTCTTCGAGATCGGGAGCCGGTACGCTGTTGTCGTTTGTAGGTACTCCGAGGTTAACTTCCATTGCGTCTCCTGCTGCTATATCGCCGTTGAGGTGTTCATCGAAGAACTGCTTCCACCTGTCGACCACTTTGCGCTCGTTTGTGATTAGATCCCCTCCCTCGTCCCTACACATGTCAGGATTCGGTGTGTGGGCCTTGCGAGTTTGGTTCTCGTAAGACGTCTCGTAAAACTTGCGGGTATTATTAGCCCGGAATAGTTGTTCAAGCTCCTCACGATCTCTGTCCTCCTTCTGGCGCTTTTTCCTCCTCAGAATCGTGATCAACTCATTCCTCGTGGATATGCTCAAATAGTTTTCCCAAGCTCTTTTTTTCCTCTATATCGCTTCCCCGTCAAATCAATCATTTCGTGCACTCGAGGTTTCCACACCTAGCACCGCGGTTGCGGCCTCGTTGGCGTTGACAGTTCGCGGGTTGTCTAGTTACCGAATGTTTAGTCGAGGAGGGCGACTTTGTCGCGAGGTATAAACCGTCGATAGTTTTGAGCGCACATGTACTGCTACAAGGTAGTGGTCCGAGTCAATATCCACCCTCCGTAGGGAGCGTACGTTTGTGATGTTCGAGAAAAACCGGCCGTCGATGAGAATATGGTCGATTTGGTTCGAGGTTCGTTGGTCAGGTGATCTCCAGGTGGCCTAGTGTTTTCAAGGTTTTTCCCGGTGTTTAATAAAATTCTAGGATTCATGAGGATGAAAATGTGTTTCGATCATTGATATTTGAATTGTTTATCTATCTACGAGGTATTGAGAAAAATTTCCCCACCTACTCTATTTCCCTAGGCGAATTCTTCAATCACTTTCTCTTATTCTGCCGACCAGCAAAGTACACTCCTCCCGTGAGTTCCTTATCTGTTCTTTTTCCCACGCAAGTTTATTCCCAAACTCAGGCGCAAGCGGAGTTTTAGTGCCCATTGCGGCTAGCTCTCGAATCCGCCGTGGCACTTTTCCTGCCAGCCACACGGAAATGTTCATATGTTTAATTTTTGTTCTCCGAGCCATAAGCCATGCAAAAAAGCTAATTTTTAATTTTGCTTTACCACTGGTGGCTGTTCTACTTTCTGACCAACGCGGCTTCTTTCGCTTTGCATGGATTGATCGTGATTTACTCTTCCGGGTCCAAGCTAGAGCCAAAAATTCGTAACGTGGAAGGTAGGGTTGCTACACCCATATTGCGGTTACAACTTCTAACATTCAACTGTATGGCAAGTTTATGCACTGCCGTGAGTCAGTGGAATTTCTCCAACATTTTTGTCGAAAATCAAATTTCGCTGCGGTGCCACTGGCATTTACTTCGATGTTCTGCGAATTGTATCAGATGCCGCAAAATGTCCGTCCTGAAACTTCAATGTCATTCGATTCGACATTGACTAACGCCAAACGAAACGCGCAAAGTGAGTGCAAACTAAATTTGTTATATCACTTCACTTGCCTCGCAGAATAAGGCCCTTTGCAAAACACAGCTAATTATCGATAACCCAATCTATCGCTTGTGTGCCGTACTTCTTTATCTATTTCTAAGTGTTCTTGACTATTCATTGAATCGATCATTAAGGTTGTTTGAAAAATTCCCTGATTTTGTTAAAAATTCCCTGATTATTCCAGGTAATTTCAAATTTCCTGACAATTCTAGGTTTTCCAGGTTTTTCCAGGTAGTTGCCACTCTGCACGATGCCAAACTTTCGGGGTTCTTGCTGATCGAGCAGCACCCTGTCGCCACCAACGAAATTTAGCGATCTGCAGTTCCAGGTACCAAGTCTCCATTCTATGTCCTTATTTCGTCGCCTTGGTCCATGCCGAATATTCCGAGAAGATATTTCTTGACTCTTGTTAGTTTTTTTTTGGTTTAGATAGGTAGCCGTACTAGGACTTACGCTACCGAGTCTCGTGATGGGGCTGCCATCTGTGCCTCCTCCCCTGTTGGTATACGACCTTAGTTTCCACCGGGGTTGGTTACCCGATTTCCGCTAAGGTTGCTCGTATTCCAGCACGTGGAGGTAGGGGTAGGAGTTAAGATAAGAGGAGCTAGATAAGAGGCTAGGGACCATAATGGGGTCTGTTTTACGCGTTATCCAACCATTTACCAACCAAATGGGAATGGATAACTGACGTTATTTCTGAGCCCAATGTGGCGAACGCAGCCAACATATTTCAAAAATTTTGTCAAAAGTTGTAATAGACTGAAATCATTCCCCAAAAAGTTTAGGCCTCACCTTCATCTTCAATAATTAATTGTAGTTTGAATTCGTGACAGACACTTGTTCTAATCGAAAGTATCCACATCTTACGCCACTGTAGAGGGTTTTATTCCGGAAAATTAGTAAAAAATCAAAACCTTAGACTCAAACGTCTTTCTAAGGGCCCAGACACAATGCATACGGATTTTACTACGTTGCGGAAATTTGACAGAAAACCCATGGAAAAACTGTCAAATTGCCGCAACGTAGTAAAATCCGTATGCATTGTGTCTGGGCCCTAAGACTTGAACCTTTTTTTATCAACAGACGTCATAACCGGCTATTAGAGGATAGGACAATTTACGGGCTGGTGAAACATTCCTACTGACTCTATCCAGCAGCACCGCCCAGCCGAGATTCGAACATACTATGACCTGCTTTTTAGACCAGCATTGTACTACGAACCTGACTGGATGGTAAACTAGTACGTTTTACAAAGATAATTCAATCACCGTATGTAAATATGTAATCACAGTAATCACCGACCGTGAATTGTAAAAGCGACAGCATGGTTTCGTGACAACACCCCAGCAAACGAGCAAAGCAACTCATTCGAAACAAGTCGAAATACAGAATAGGGGTGAAAAATCAGAATGAAAACAAATAGAACAAAACTCTGCTGGCTATGCTATCTAGTCGTCAAATTTCTTTCAGCAAACCACTAATGCACACAAAAACAGTCCTTCGTTTAAAATGCGCATTGGTGCTAATATTTTGACAAAAAAGCTGCGCAATATAGTAGGACTACTTAAGAATATTAATTTTCAAACAAACTTACCCAATCGTACAGGATGGGTCAGAACCCGATCGAATTCGTGGTATGTGGATAGTTCCCAACCGTTGAAAGTTGAGTAGCTCTATGCCCTCTGCGAAATAAAAACATCAATTGAAAATTTTATTGAGCAACCAGACGAGAACCATAACCGCTTACCATTGTGAAAGGGAATGTCACAGCGCACATGTGTACCCCGGAATAGTTCCGCCGAGCCGCGCAGTGGCGCACTGGGTGTCCTTCTTAGGTTCTGCTTTCCGCGAACTGGGGTCGGTCGCACCACTGCCCCATTTCCGCCGTCGAACACCGACACGAAACTTGGAATGTGGTGATGGTGATGATGATGCGTACCGTTGGTACCGTTGCTGTTCCAACTCTCGTCACCGGGCAACGAATCTAGCGAATCGGGAGTAGCGCTTCGGGACCGCGTCCCGGTACTGGAGGAATCCAGATCCCGGAAGACATCCCGAATGTCGGGCTTTTTGCTACCGCGGTTGCGTGTTCTTCCGCGGACGGTCCGGTTCAGTGCTTTCACTCGTTGCTTGACTGCTTCCGCATGTGCCGCCGACAGGCTCGCAATCACCGGGACCAGCTCTGTCGTGGAAAGCTCGCGACCCTGAAAGAGGCATAAAATGTAGTAAAAAGGTCGTACGGTCAGTAGCGCGAAATATGTGTGTTCTTTAGGTCGCGGACGGAAGGCATAAGGAAACGGAACAGAACTGCAGTGGTGCCTTTACCGGTGCGCTGGATTGGTAATAAATGTGGTCCCACGATGATGATTATTATGATGATGGTGGATACATAAAAAAAGGTATGAAACTAAACGGACAAGATCATGGTCAAGAAGCGTGCGATCAAACCAAGCGAGAAAAGTGATTGCTTTTGTGGCGTGAGAAAAGGTAGTGAATCGTCCGTAATAGTTTGTCTGGAGGAATGTTTCCTTTTTTATCTCTCTGTGTGTGAATAATCTTTCAATCATTACGAACCCTCATTAGTTTCATCCTTTCTTTTAAAATACTGTGTAATAATTTACAGCTAAAGGATTAACAACCACACAAAAAATTACAGAAATTTTTATTAACAAAGAAATATACCACAGGCACTGCTAAGTGTTTCATAACACCTATTTTTTTAGCAACAGTTATGAATCTGATCCATTCATTGGAGTGGCTTGCAAAGGTGACGATACGGTGATGGGTTTATGACTCAGTTGGATGGAGCGAGACCATGACTAATAGTGAAGGGTTAGCATCTTCCCTGTGAGTGCAATAGAATCGCTTTTCACCGTCACGGTGCTTGAAAGTTAAGTTCATATCCGTGTGCTTCCAGCGGTAACAACTATCAGTTTAGTGGAGATTAGCTAGTGGAGAACCAGGCTTCACTATGGGTTGACCTTGCATTTATCTGTATTACACAACTTTATTATTATGGCCTAATGTTTATTATTCAGGGTCCATCATAAATGTTAAGCAATGATAATAGATTATCATTTGTTTTTAAAAATCTGGCTCTAAGCATATTTATAGAAAATGTGTAAATTTGTTTTCAGCTTTGTTGTGTTTCTGAATTTTTTTCCCTCTGTCAGTAATGCCATATTGGTCGTTTGAAACATTGAAGTAATTTATAGTAGAGCTTAAACTGGAATTTTCCTCCATTTTCTAATTTTTCTGATGTGCCAGCTTTATGCCGTTTAACTCAATATTTTATTATCATAGGACATAATCAATCATTCATCTTCTCTCTTCTCACTCGAGGAGAATTTTTATTTTATTTATTTTTATCGGACTGCGCACACCGAAGATTTTCTACTTGGTATAGCAGTAAAATCCGGGTGTGCTGGATAATGTTATTAAACAACTAGTATTTTATACAAATTGTTGCTGATAATAATCTCAGCCTAAAGAAGCCCCGCAACCTTTATGAGGCTGATTTCCACTGGCGTGCCCAAACATAAGCAAAAGCTGGGGCACCCGAAAGAATGTTTTGAAACGGAACAACAGAGTCATCATAGAAGGGCGATCTATTATTCCTTATCACAAAAATACCGACCATCAAAGTTAAAAGTTAAAAATCAAAGTTGAAAGATATAAGACTTGAAACTGGACTAGAAACTAGAATTGAAATTGGACTTGAAATCGGACTTGACATAAGACATTTAATTAAACTTGAATTTGGACTAATTTAGGCATGAAGTTGCTTGAATTTACTTCAAAAGCAAAGCGAAGCAAAGCCTAGGTGCTACATTCCGCTATCGAAACTTGATCTTCTGTTTTTATACGACAGACTCCGCAGCCAGTTGTTAGGGCATGAAATGAAAAAGGCACCTAGGAAAGAGCGCCTAGTATAGCTCTAGTCATCCCAAGCCCCTACCTAGCACCTCCACGTGGCCATAACTTGAAATAATTCAATTATTTGCATGATTAAGTAGCCAAGCTGGAAGGTGCGGTGTCGTGTGGTTGTCAGTTCCTAACCTTACAACCATTGAACCACACGACTTTATTTTCAAGTGCTATATTATTTAAAATAATATTTTTGGCAGATTAGTAGATTTTCAGAGAGCGAAATATGGCGCTAAATCTTTGGCCAATTGCAGCCTGGCTTCTGGTCTAAATTTCATTGGTTCATCTCCGAGGGTCCGGAATTTCTTTTATAGCGAACTAGCTGACCCGACAAACTTCGTATTGCCACAACTTAAACTGTGTTGTACATAAATCGTGAATCTCGGATGACCTTTGTCACAATCTTGAGTTTTGCAAGTTTCTGGGGAGTTCATGGGTGTTTTAATATACAATTTCGCAGGGGTGACCCAACTGAAGGAAAAATAAATAAACCTAGATAGAGGTGATCTCCGCGGGGGGCTGCCCCCCGCAGTGGTCGGCGCTTCCAACGGCAGGTCGCCGGCAACACTCGCGGCCTGTGGCCGTCTCGCGATGAATTATCTAAGGTTACTATTGATAGTTTTTGGTGGTCTTGTTATTGATTAATGTTTTATGAAAGAGTCTAAAATTTCTCGAGTTCGATTAGTTTTTGAATTACCGTCATCCGGGGCGAGATTGTGCCAAAAAAGCAAATAAGTTTTTGTTCTTTAGCTCAGTATACACACAATTTAGAACCTAATTTGATTTCAAACCTGTCAATATGTACTAAATTGTTCAATTAACAACTACCGTAGAGATGGTTTAGTTACAATGAAACCTAATTTTGCTGGAAGTGCATGAACTTTGGCACAATCTCACCCCTTCTAGGGGGTGACATTGTGCCACAAACTTAAAGTTAAGCTAAAAACCTAAACAGTGAACGTTAGCATGTTTATAAACAATACACATAAATATCAGTATAAAGTAGTTCATATGGGGCCGTTTATGAACTAAGTGGACTATCAGGGGCAGCGGGTCGGCCAAAAACAACGCATCATACAAAAAGTATGAACGAAAATAGTCCGGGGAGGTCTGAAATAACTAAAAATGAGTTCGTAGTCAATGGACAGCCTTTATATAGCCAGTAGAGTCTCTAGGGTTAACAAGGGGGAGATATATGAAGGGGTGTATCCTAAGGGGGCATACCTATTTGATCATTTAACAAAAATAACCATTACTTCGTTCGAGAACCCGCGGCCGCAGAACATTTAGCCCATCCTACCCCCTCTATACTGACTGACAGTTTATAAAAGATTTAATATATTCGTCTTATTTTAGAGTGTTTATTCAAAGCACCTGAAATTTCCAGAGAATAAGTAAAAATTAGTTTAAATTATTTAGCAGACCTATGATGCTGTTTGCTCCAAAATGGATGATGCAATCTAATCTGTCAAAATATTGTGCTCAATAGTAAAGAATGTGAGTGTACTGGTGTATACTGACGTATTTTTGTTGTGTATGTGAAATCCACAAATTGGATCGATCATTATGGCTTGGCACAATCTCACCCCCGTGAAGCTCGAAAAGTACAAAGTTTCGAAAAATATTATTTTCGTAATCAAAACTTATCCAACGCATAATAACCTTTTAATACATTGTAAATGATTAGTTTATATACCTTCAAGATAGCAAGTTGATGCGATTTCTTGTTTGGGTTGGTCTATGCGGGACATTTTTTACAAGCGTTATTTCCGAGTATTTTTGATCGCAAACTTTGAAACCCTGTTTAGGCTAAATAGTTTGCTAATATTATCTGTGTTCCATTCTAAGTTATGAATAAATATGTTATTTTCATCATCATTTTGAATTCAGGTCACCAGTTTCTATAGATATAATTAATTTTCACAAATAAACATTTTTGGTTTTTGGCCCAATCTCACCCCCGTGGCACAATCTCACCCCGGATGGCGGTACGCAAAAATTGCTGTTTCATTTGTATGAGAGTCCTTATCCCCCCTACCACAGGGGTGAGGGGTCTCAAACCATCATTAAAAAAATTCCTGCCTCCAAAACCCCCCACATGCCAAATTTGGTTCCATTTGCTTGATTACTTCTCGAGTTATGAGGAAATTTGTATTTCATTTGTATGGGAGCCCCCCCTTCTAAAAAGGGAGAGGGGTCCTAATTCATCATAGAAAAAATTCATGTCTCCACAACCCCCAACATGCCAAATTTGGTTCCATTTGCTTGATTAGTTCTCGAGTAATAAGGAAATTTGAATTTCATTTGTATGGAAGCCCCCCTCTTAAAAGGGAGAGAGGTCATTTTTCCCCTCCTAAAGAAAAATCACCATAGAAAAAAAATTGCCTACAAAAACACCCACATGCTAAATTTGTTTCCATTTGCTTGATTAGTTCTCGAGTTATGAGGAAATTTGTATTTCATTTGTATAGAAGCCCCCCTCCTAAAGTGGGGAGGGGTCTCAATTCACCATAGAAAAAATTCTTGTCTCCAAAAACACCCACATGTCAAATTTTGTTCCATTTGCTTGATTAGTTCTCGATTTATGCAAAAAATTGTGTTTCATTTGTATGGGAGCCCCCCCCCCTCTTAGTGAGAGAGGGGCTCTAGCCATCATAAGAACCTTCCCTGGCCTCAAAAACCCCTACATTTTCACGCCGATCGGTTTAGTAGTTTTCGTTTTTTTACGGAACATAGGACAGATAGAAAACCATTTTTATAGGCATAGATTTGTATGGGAGGCCCCCCCCCCTCTTAGTGGGGGAGGGGTCTTTTGCCATCGAGAGAACCTTCCCTGGCCCCAAAAACCCCTACATGCAAATTTTCACGCCGATCGGTTCAGTAGTTTTCGATTCCAAAAGGAACATATGGACAGACAGACAGAAATCCATTTTTATAGGTATACTAGCTGACCCGACAAACTTCGTATTGCCACAAATTAACCTGTGTTGTACATAAATCATGAATCTCGGATGATCTTTGTCACAATCTCGAGTTTTGCAAGCCCCCCAGTGGGCGGCGCTTCCGACGGCGGGTCACCGGCAACACTCGCGACCGTCTCGTCCTGAATGATCTAGTGTTACTATAGATAGTTTTTGTGGTCTTGTATTGACTAATGTTTTATGGAAGAGTCTCGAATTTCTCGAGTTCGATTAGTTATTGAGTTTCGCAAAAATTTCTGTTTTATTTGTATGAGAGTCCATATCCCCCTACCACAGGGGTGAGAGGTCTTTAACTATCGTAAAATAAATTCAAGACTCCAAAATCTCCCACATGCCAAATTTGGTTCCATTTGCTTGATTAGTTCTCGAATTATGAGGAAATTTGTATTTTATTTGTGTAGAAGCACCCCCTCTTAAAGTTGGGAGGGGTCCTAATTCACCATAGAAAATATTTTTGCCTCCAGAAACCTCCACATGCCAAATTTGGTTCTATTTGCTTGATTAGTTCTCGAGTTATGAGGAAATTTGAATTTCATTTGTATAGGAGCCCCCCCTCCTAAAGTGGGTAGGGATCCCAATTCATCATAGAAAAAAATTTTGTCTCCAAAAACACCCACGTGTCAAATTTGGTTCCATTTGCTTGATTAGTTCTCGAGTTAAGAGGAAATTTGTATTTCGTTTGTATAGGAGCCCCCCCTCTTAAAGTGGGGAGGGGTTCTAATTCACCATAGAAAATATTCATGCCCTAGAAAACTTTCACATGCCAAATTTGGTTCCATTTGCTTGATTAATTCTAGAGTTATGAGGAAATTTGCATTTCATTTGTATAGGAGCCCCCCTTCCTAAAGTGGGGAGGGGTCCCAATTCATCATATAAAAAAATTTTGTCTCCAAAAACACCCACGTGCCAAATTTTGTTCCATTTGCTTGATTAGTTCTCGAGTTATGAGGAAATTTGTATTTCGTTTGTATAGGAGCCCCCCTCTTAAAGTGGGGAGGGGTCCTTATTCACCATAGAAAATATTCTTGCCCTCGAAAACTTTCACATGCCAAATTTTGTTCCATTTGCTTGATTAGTTCTTCAGTTATGAGGAAATTTGTATTTCATGTGTATAGGATCCCCCCTCCTAAAACGGGGAGGGGTCCCAATTCATCATAGAAAAAATTTTTGTCTCCAAAAACACCCACATGCCAAATTTGGTTCCATTTGCTTAATTACTTCTCGAGTTATGAGGAAAATTGTGTTTCTTTGGTACAGGAGCCCCCCCTCTTAAAGTGGGGAGGGGTCCTAATTTACTATAGAAAATATTCTTGCCCTCGAAAACCTTCACATGCCAAATTTGGTTCCATTTGCTTGATTAGTTCTCGAGTTATGAGGAAATTTATATGGAAGCCCCCCCTTTTAAAGAGGAGAGGAATTATAATTCCCCTTATAAAGAGGGGAGGGGTCTCAATTTACCATAGAATAAATTCTTGTTACCGAAAACACCCACATGCCAAATTTTGTTCTATTTGCTTGATTAGCTGTCGAGTTATGCAGAAATTTGTGTTTCATTTGTAAGGGAGCCCCCCCTCTTAGTGGGGGGAGGGGTTTCTAACCATCACTAAAACCTTTCCTGGCCCCAAAAAACCTCTACATGCATACTTTCATGCCGATTGGTTCAGTAGTTTTCGATTCTATAAGGAACATACGGACAGACAGACAGACAGACAGAAATCCTTCTTTATAGGTATGGATATTGAAATAGTATTAGACTTGGAATTGGATTTGAAACTAAGGTTGCAATTTGAGTTAAAATTGATCCAAAACTTGGATTTTAAGTTGGCTAAAAATCGGACATACAATCGAACATAAAATTGAACTTGACATCGAACATTAAACTAGACTTGAATTTGGACTAATTTGAACTTGAAGCTTTACTTCAAACCGGAATTAGATACGAAGTTTTACTTGAAATTGAAACTGACATTTTTCGTCTTATTTTGTCACGCATTTTACTGTTCTTGTCTGTTCTGTTTTTTCCACTTTTTCCACAGTCCTGTTTTTCCACTTTTAGTTTGCCTTTAATTCATTTTCTGTTCCATTTTCTTGATTTCTGCTCCTACTTTCGTTTTTTCTCTTTTTCTCTCATTTCCATTTTTCCGTCCCGTGTTTTTTATTGTTTGTTTTCCTTCGTTTCCTGTCCCATTTTTTTATTATCATTATCCTATTTTCACACGTTTTTTGTTATTTTTTCAGTTTTCCGTCGTCTCATTCTCCCTTTTTCTCGTATTCTTCATTTTCTAACTCTTTTCCTTCTCATTTTCCGTCTTCGTCTGTTCTATTTTCCTCATTTTGATGCTCAGTTTTTCCCCCTTTTCTGTTCTCGTTTCCTTTGGATGTTTTTATCTGTCGCTATACTTCTTTCTTTTTTGATTACCATTTTGATAGCTTTTTTGTTCTTTATTCCGTTTCTTATCTCGTTTACCCTCTTTTTCTTTTTTTGTTTCTTCTTTCTTTGTTATTAGTATTTTCTTTTTTGTGTCCCATTTTTCGCCCTTTTTCAAAATCACGGTTTTCCCCCGTTCAATGTTTTGCCTTTTTTCTTCCGGTTTTCCTTATTTTCAGGCCCGATTTTTCTGTCCTTCTGTCTCGTTTTTTTGTCATTTTTTATACGACTTTCGTTTTTTTTCGCTCCCGGCTTTCATCGTTTTTTTGCTTTTTAACTCTTATTCATATTTAATTAGTTGACCCGGTAAACTTCGTACGTAATGTAGCACTCAAGCATCCCCCTTTCTTGATTGGAGGAGTTCTGTCAGAAGTGATTCAGAACAGGCTCCTTACCTGAGAAATACACATTTTGTGTTTTAGTTTCCTGGGTAATTCTTATGTTTGACTCAAACCGGAGGTGAACACGAAATTAGACACGAAATGACATTTTTTATCTTATTCTCTTACACGTAGGCTTTTCTATTTTCAGTCTCGTTTTTATACTTTTGTTTTTTTTTTTCATTTTCTGTGCCGTTTTTTTAGTCTTTGCTCTCACTTTCCTTCTGTTAAACCTCTTTTTCTCTCTTTTTAAATTTTTTCTCTTCCGTGTTTCCCTATTTCTTTGTTTGCTATGTTTGCTGTCACATTTCTTTTTCATTTTCTGTCCTGTTTTTCACGCGATTTATTGTTTTCTCGATTGTCGTTTTCTAGTTCCTGTTATTTTATTTCCTGTTTTTCGTCTTTTTGTTTTCTCTTTCCGTTTCACGTTTCCTTTATGGTTTTTTCTGCTCCCTTTTGATTTCTGTTTTCTGTTTCGTATTTCCTTTATCCCTTGGCTACTCTCTCTCTCTCTCTCTCTCTCTCTCTCTCTCTCTCTCTCTCTCTCTCTCTCCCTCTCTCTCTCTCTCTCTCTCCTATCTATCTATCTATCTATCTATCTATCTATCTCTTTCTCTCTTTCGCTCTTTCTCGGTGTGTTTCTGCATTCTATTTTTCCTTTTTTTCAGGCCCGTTTTCTCTTTTCTGTCGCTATTTTGTTATTTTTTATCCGATTTTCTACTTTTTACTTTTCTTGGGTCCCAATTTACGTCTTTTTTCAAATTTCTAATGAGTATTTATATTTAGCTCATATTATTATGTCCTCCTTTTCCTCATTTTTTCACGTTGTTTTTCCTTTCGGTTTTTTCCTTTTCGTCTTTTTTGTTTTTCTTATAATTTTTTTTCTTTTTTTCCCGTTTTTCCCTTTTTCTGTTTTCGTCTGTCTATTTTGCCTCTCCCGTATTTCCTTCTTTCTTTTCCTCCTTTTCTATCCCGTAATATCTTCTTTCTTGTCCTGTTTCTACCCTAGTATTTCCTTCTTTTCTCTTCCGTACTGATTTGTTCCGTCCAGTCTCCTCGTGTTTTGCTTCGGTTTCCCAGTTTTCTCTCCCGTTTTCTTCTTTTCTATATTTTTCTCTTTTTATGTTCCATTTTCTCTCCTGCCACGTTTTTTGATTCGATTTTTTTTATTCTCTCTCGCATTTTTTCCCCGTTTGTTCCCGTTTTAATCAGGTTTCCCTTCGTGCTTTTTTCCGTTTTTTATCCTATCTGATTTATCCTTTTTGATTGTTTTTTTTTGTAGAGCAGCAGGATACGGGCTACCTCTCCTAGACTACAATCGGTAATCTATCTGTCAATATGCTAAGAAAAGTTACTAACATTTTTATAAGAAACTGTTTGCTCTACGTTGTTTGGTTCATGAAATATGAATTTTTCATTTAGGTAAATGTTCAGGAAAATCGAATTTTCAGTCATTACCGTTCTGATTCAAACTTAGAACAGTCTCAAACTTCGAACACTTCAGAATAAAATGCTCGTAGTATCGCTAATATGATAAAATATTATGCTTATTGTACACCACCGTGTTCGTTAGTATGTCCTCTATCCGGTGAGGTATGACATTGAACTGTAGGACTCTTTGTAAGAAATCAGGAGGCGTTGGAAAAAAGTGAGAACTCAGATGTTAACTTCGTTCGCATACTCTTAGCGTTTCGTGCAAAAGTAGCTGTTTTTTTCGTTTGCATTATTTTACCAATTTTAGAACATTTACCTTCCCACTGCGCGATTATTAGGTAAGTGCAAGATATATATGTACTAAAGCATAGTTAAAATACAATATTTCATGCATTATTTCAAAGATATTAGATAAATAAATAGTGTTCGAAGTTTGAATCACGTTTTGAGGTGTGATTCAAACTTCGAACACCCACGAATAATATCCGGTTTTTTCGGGTTTTCCTTCGGGAAAATTAATTGTCTGCATTGATAAAGCTGTAGAAAGTAAACTTCCTTTAGATGTGGTTTATGGTGTTCGTAAATATTAGCAATTGACTTCAGAAATAAGGATTGAAACTAATTATTGTGTGAAAAATATAAATCACACTGTTAGGTGGATTTAAAAGGACAGTGTTTAGAAAAAGGATGTAATTTCACTTATTTAAGTTGAATGACACTAAAAACATTAATACTTTTCAAAGTAATACAAGTATTCGATGTCTGAGACTGAAATATTCGAGCTTTGAATGTCGACCATGAAAGTGTTCGAAGTTTGAATCAAAACCGAACAGCAGTTTTTTAGTGTTTTTCATTATAAAATAACATTTTATCCTCATTTTTGAAATTTTCCCATGAAAATAAATAAATTGCCATGCTATTGAACCATTCATGGGGGTAGAATAAAGATGTTTTCGAGCATTTTACTTTGAAGAAAGTTTCAGCATGGCTTAAGTGTTCGAAGTTTGAATCAGAACGGTACTCACAAACAAGAAAAAATAACATCATGAAAATTTTATCATTTCTTCGAAATTGACAAAATACTTCCATGTGACAGAACATATTTTTCCATTTTTTCTTTTCTGTGGAGTTTCAACTGGAATTGAAATTAAACAATCAATGTACTGATCGCAAAAATAGTGACTGAATCAATTAAAAACTACGGACTTCTCGGTTACAGAAATTATTTTGTTTTACAGTAAATTTTACAAACAAAAAGAGGGGCACGTGCCCCAGCTTGGACACGCTAGTGGTGATTTCTAGAATGTCTTCATGCTGTTAAAAAATTCAAAAAAATACATGTACATTGTAAATACAATGCTGAATAATAATGAGCACATAAAACCTGAAAACAGAGTTTAGTTTTCGCAGTATCTTTTTGTAACATTGTCATAAGCCATAAGGTCTGGTTGTGTATAATTTTATTTCCATGCAACATAATCATTATAAGAGCATCAGAGCCATTATAACGACACATTATTATCATAATCTTGTAAAGCAGACAACAAGATGCACAGCATATAATTTATAATTAATGAATATTATACTTGGATGGTTATTAATTCTAAGTGTGAATTCAGAACCTTGCTGAACCTATCGTTACCTATTATACTCTTGCAAACCTTAAGTCAATGTTTCTGCATGGCAGAATGCTAATCGTGTTACCTTCCAGTAAACGTTTCTTATTTTTATATCCACTCGCTTATCCCATTACCCACAAGGTTTTGTATAAATATAGAATGACTTCAAAATTCAAGTCTTCAAGTCACTGTTATATGTGACATATCTGACACATGTACATATCATATCTGTTACATGTAACAAATGGTTCTATGTAAAATATTTTAAGTAAAAGCTTTGCAAATAAGGTTTGCAAAAAAATGGGTAAAACAATATTGACGAATCAGAATCTGATAGAAAAGTTGAACCAACATTTAAGTATGAACAAGTAGTAGGAAGTAATTCAATTTTAATAGTTCCTTGTTTAGAACTTCGTTTTCACGGTTAGTACCCACATCATTAGTCAACATAAAACTGAATATTTTATCAACTAAGACTCCTAAGATCTTACCTCTTCGAAGGCTCTGGTAAGCTGTGGAAATCCTGCTGCGTTTAACCATTCTGCTTCTAGCTCTCCATCTGTAAAGCGAAAAAATATCTTAATTAGTAGTGCCGTTTAACGGATGTGACTTAATGTGACAATGATACGGTGAACACGCTTGTAAATACTGGGATAATTATAAGGCCATGCGTTTCGATGGACACGTTATCATTATTTGATAGGAAAAATCAACCATAGGAAGGACACATCGAGCGGTGGCGCGGCGGTTTAACAAACCGTGCGCTGTCCCGCGCTGACCAGCATCACAGACTACCAATTTACGGTGCCGACCTTGCCATTTTGGGGCTCATCCTCGCCGGCTTGCAGTCTCTATAGCGAAACATGTTTTTAAAATTGCGCAACACTCCGCACAGCAGGACGTAAGCAATCGCAGACGAACAATTTAGTGAAGAATATTTACAAAACAATAAAAGGAGTCATAAATTCGATGAAGCTATGGGTAGATTCACCGTCGCCGACAAACAACATCTTTCTTGGCTTCTTTATGCAATTACAGTGCACAGGGAGGCTTCTCGCGTGTAAGTGCACTTTATTTAATACATTCATTCGAGAAAACCCGTAAGTTCCAATACGGCAACTTTAAAGAAATGCCTCCCTGGTATAAAAAGCATACTCAAGGCGTTTCGCGAGCGAGCGAACGATTTAATTTTGTGCCCAAGGCGTGCGCGTTCGTTGTTTAACATATGTTTTAATCGACATGGCTTTCGTACACCTGAGCTGAACACGCAGACGCAGACGGCTAGCAAATGGTGACTATTGAAAACAATCACGACTCGCCACCGCAGATGATTCGCTTTGAACAAAGCGGGGCTTGAGTAATTTGAATACGAACGACTTGTAAATATGCTTTAAATCAAAACGAACAATTCATGATGCCCTTTTTGTTAACCGGCTCAGAGGTAACGGGAACAATAAATAACATAAATGACTGAGAAGGCGAACGATGGACGATTGGCGATTTGGCAGGTTTGATAATACAAACGGTAACCTGTTTGTTCGGTTGAACGAATTAAGAAGTAACGCGTGCTCGACAAACTAGTTTAATTACGTCGTTGATGAATGTAATAGTTATGCACTGTACGTGTTACCATTCATTTTTTTCTGGCGACCATTTCATAATTAAGCACAACCATTGTAGCGTTGAAATGAAAACTAAGATTTGTTATGAAAGTACATTCCTAATATTTGGATTCATAATTTTAGATAGGATTGGCTTTTTAGTTAAATGAAAAGGTGAACGTTTTTAATGAAGAAAATGAAAAGGTAAACGTTTTTGATGTGTACTTTATAAATTCGCAAACCATCCGACGAATTTGCGCGCACGTTTATAACTAAATATTTGAAAAAGTCATCGTAAATGTAAAATTTAGGATGCATGTTGTTGAGGCACCGGTTTTCGACCCCCCAAGACCCAGCTTTCGCCACCTTCAGCAGCATCGTTTGCGTCTTGTTCTAGTCTGCAAATTCATTTATAGTTATGTTTTGTCCGAAAAATAGAATCAGTTTTCAGTTGAATCATGAAACCAGAATGAATTTCTGTTCAGAAATAACCGCAACACTGGCTCTCGTGATGTGCTCAGAAACGGTCCATTGAAATTCACCAATGTCGGAAAATGGTTCACATTCAGTTCAGTTCAGATCATCTCAATCTGACGACACTAACTAAAAAAAATAATGCCAATTAGAGTTAGATAATCATTAAGGGTTTAGAATTGATTATTTTGGTTCAGTTTAAATTATTAAATATGTTATGCTAATTATTGTGTCCAAAATATCAATAAAACACTTGCGAACCGTTAAGGTGACGAAAATTGGTGCCATAGCAAAAACTAATGACGTTACCCTATGTTCCATCATAACTCCAGAATGCCAGGACTGTTCTCCATTACACTTGGCTTACATGTTGCTTGATTCCTTGACACAAGGCAAGACACGAATGCACCGAAACGCCCGGTATAAAGTGTCTCTAATAAACCAACCAACCAACTTTGACATAAGGCAATCAGCACTGGGGAGTGGACAAAAGAGGGGGTTTCTGACAAGGGGGAGAACAAAATAAATAAAATTGGTTGCGTGCTTCTTCTGCATTTGGAGCGAGAGCAGTTGTACAAAACAAGAATTGGGGGTCTAAAAAGCGAAGGGCCAATAGATAAATTAGTGGTCACGGGACAAAACTGGTGAACTGACCAACAGGAAAACTGAGTGCCCGATCTACATGTATGTTCCACCATAACTTCGAAACGCCTGAACTGCTCTCCATCAAATTTGGCATACGTTTTTCTTGGCACGATGAATGGTCATTGGAGGTTTGATAAGGTCGTGTCAAGGGGGAATGGAAGCTACTGCGAATTGAAGAAAATGCTCTGACAAGCTGCAAACGGTGACCGCCTGATAGTGGACCAAGAGAATTTTTGACGCACATTTCCAGAATGGTACAAAAAGGCAAATATAAATGTAAAAACGAGTATAATAAGATTTTATACCGATCAAATAATCATAAACAAAACTGGACCAACCTAAAGAGAATATTGAGAAGAGGAACCGTTGACTTAGTAGAAATAAAATTGTCAGTAAATGGACGGCTAACCAGTGGACAACCGATAGCGAATGTATTTAACGATTTCTTTTGCACCATTGGACTCCAGCTTCCCTCAACGGTAAACAGTCGTCGTGAAATCAACAAATACGATACGCTCACAGTACTCAATGCTTTGATTTTCTTGCGACCAACAACAGAGCAATAGGTTGTAATCAAAATAAAAAACCTGGACGCAAGCAAAAGCTATGGATCAGATGGAATATCAGTAAAATTCATCAGTTCAGAACTCAGTTTGTATCTGTTGGAGACTGGGACCAACTTTGTTCCTAATATTTATCAACTTGGTTAAGCTAGATCTGCATGGGAAATTGCTTCTCTTTGCAGATGATACATCCGTTATTTACCAAGGAACTGACTGCGCAACAATTCAACGCCATATCAAAGAGGACCTTTTGCTTCCGAACGAGTTCTTTGGAACTAACTTGCTGTCGATGAACTTAGCTAAAACAAAATATATGCTGATTTATTCTCCCCGTAGACGTCTTCCAGATCGAAAACCAATTGAAGTCAACAGCAAAGTTATTGAAGAAGACAATGACTTTCCGTTTCTTGGTCTAACACTAGATAACAAGATGAACTGGAACGCTCACGTCGAATTTCTAAAATGAAAGCTGTCGTCTCTATGTGGGATATTGAGGAAAGGTGCTTCATTCTTGCATAGCCACTAGGAAAACATTGTACTTTTCATTAATCCACTCCCGACTCTAATATCTTGTTACCAATTGGGGACTTGCCTGTAAATCGTCTTTGCGAGAATTCCAGGTGATACAAAACAGATGCCTGAAAGCCGCTTACAAGAAACCTGTTATGTATTCCAGACGGTTGCTATACGAAAATCCCCATGATTCAACTCGACCAATCCGAGCATTACAGGACTTCCAAATGTTGATACATTTGCGCAATAATCCTACTGGATTCATTTCGGTATCGAGTAGGATGCACGAAAGTCGCTCTAGTAGACAATCGGTAGCAAACTATTCAACAGTCTGCTACTATCATGCAAAAACGCCCCCTCAGTACAAATCTTTAAACTAGGGATGGGAAAACTATCATTAACTACTGATAGTTATCAGTAAGCAATAATATCACTAAGTATCAGTAAGGTTTCGCTATTATTGATAATTACTGATATAGTTACGTTGTCCCATTAGAAAAATTAGTTAGATTAAACTTATTGGTCGGTAGTCGCGTACGATAAACGTGGATGACACAATATATCGTCAGTAGCCTAAAGCCGGGGTAACTCGTGCTGATTCAAGCAGTCGCCTCCATTTAACTCGAACTTTGGCCACTCCTCGCCAATTTTCTAGTCGTCTCAAAAGTCACAAATCACTTTCGACGTGATCGTGCTATCTTGCACGTTGAGCCCCCTGCTCCTGGTGCCAGTGAGGTTGTTTAAGATAACTGTTTCCGTCGCACTATCGACCGGCATTCTTACGACGTGTCTGGCCCACCATAGCCTACTGACTTTCGCCAAATGTACGATGGGATTATCTCCAAAAATGCCTGCAGCTCGTGACTCATACGTCTCCACCACTCTTCGCTTTCAGTACTCCGCCAAATATCCGCAGTACCCTTTCGTTCGGACACGGCAAGGGCGCGTATATCCTCCGTGAGCGACCTAACGAGTCCATAAAGAACTACTGACCTAATAAAAGATTTGTACATTATCAGCTTCGTACGGTAGCGTAAGCTTCTTGATCGCGGCGTATAGCGAAGGGCAAAGTAGGCTCGATTTCCCGCTTGAATGCGCCGCTGGATTTCCTTACTAATGTTGTCCGCGGTCACCAGCAATCCAATATACACGAATGCATCTACCACTTCTAGTTCGTCGCCGTCAAGGGTTACCATCCGTGAGCGGCACGCGTTTGGTTCCTTGGAGCCTCTTCCTTTCATGTATGTGATCTTTAACGTATTTATTATTAGTCTGATCTTCCTAGACTACTGCTTTCAACCTGACGTAGGTTGCCTCCCCCATCGCAAGGTTTCTAGTTATGATATCAGTGACCTTTTAACCTTGTCTCAACCCTCGCCGCGTCTTGAAGGGTGTGTCCCCGCACGAAACGCACCACTCGATCCAATAGCTCTATCAGTAGCGTCAGTTTATCTGGGAAACCGTGTTCATCCAATAAATGCAATTACTGGTCTTGATCGACTGGGTGGTAAAAATCTGGTTCGTAGTTGCGCGAGCCTCCATAAAGCCCGCTTGGTAAATTACAAAGTAAACTTACAAACTTACAAAGTAAACTAACTTCAATGCCCTGATGAGTAAAATTACTGATATTTACTGATAGTTATCAGTAAAGTACTGAAATTATTGATAGTTATCAGTAACGGTTTTTAATGATAGTTCCCATCCCTACTTTAAACGTCGTCTGAGAGCCGTCATCAAAACAAAAATACCGCATTACCTCGCCTAAAATTGGTTATGTTGCCCTAATGCCACTCTCTGTCCTTGTTTATACTTTCTATCCACCGCCACCAACCGCTATCACCACTACTTGCATCAAACTATCATCGCCCGCACCAGTCATCACAATCACCATCATCAATCTCAACACGTTGCGCAAGGATTGAATAACGCTTCCTTAAAAGAGCAAATGCTCACTGGAAGTGTAACTAATCGAAACAAATAATAATTACGTGCATATGTCTGCTTTCTTGTGAGATTTCTACTTGTAAAATGTATGTAAATGTGAAAAGATGAGAAGGTTGTATGCCTGTTGCAGAACAAACCTGAAAGAGGTTTACTCCAATGGGTTTTTCCCTGTTCCCGGTAAAATGAAAATAAAAATTCAAATTCAAATTGAAATTCTTGCAGAAGCTAGAGTGTCATGGAGTCAGAGGGATTCCAAATGATTCGATTCGCAACTACCTTTTTGGAGAAGTCAATTTGTCAATGAAAATGGGATAAATAGCTTTCTGCGTCCCTTAACGGCTGGCATTCCACAGGGTCGCAATTTTGGACTGCTAATATTCCTTCTCAATGTAAATGATTAACTTAGACTTAACCTACCTCGATTATTTGCTGACGATACTTCGTTATCGTATCCAAGTCCGGATAACATGATTCGTCGAATGGAAGAAGATCTGGTTAACCTTCAAGGTTTCTTTAACGTCACTTAGAAAATTTGATGTCACTGAGCTTTTCTAAGACGAAATATATGATAGTGTACTCGCCTCGCCGTACCATGGCGCCACATAGTGATCTAGTACTGCAATTGACAACGATAGACAAACTTGAAAGTTTGAATATCTCGGTTTGGTAATAGATTCAAAGCTGACATGTAACAAAGGCATTGGTGGAACTAAGGGGGGCTAGGAGAAATTTAGCCCCCCTAGCAAAATTGACCTGGTCGACCAAATAAAATGGTTGAAAAAAATTTAGCCAGGGGCTAGAGCCCCCCTAGAAATGAACGCTAGTTTCGTCAATGGACAAAAGTGATCATGTGAACTCGTTGTAACGGAACATCACCTCAATGTGTGGCATACTATGGAAGCTCTCCAAGTTTTTACCATCCAAACCATTATTTTAAGTATGACGCGCTTAGTTTTGCAAGTTTCTGGGGAGTTCATGGGTGTTTTAATATACAAATTTTGCTCACAGTAAAGTAGAAAACAACTCCTCCCATTGCACAGTGGTTCAAACAGCGAAATACGTGATCGTGTGATATTGCGCCGAAACGTGAAGATTTTCACATGTAGTGTCTTTAGGAACATTTTTTGGTGTAATAAGCCCCTTCTTGTGAGAGAAATCTTTGGGTGATTAATTCCCTTAGAAGTGAGATACGAAATTTATTTTCTCGTATATTCGAGATACAGGTGTAGTACTTTCAGCAAAGTTGGTGTAAATATTAATACAAACAACTTTGTCAAAGACACCATACTTGTATCTCTTCATGGAAATTATCTATTAAGCGTTATTCGTGGACAAACCCTTTAAAACAGTTTTTAAACCCTGACGTATTCTGGTCAATTTTTACGTGTTCATAGTGTTCTAGAAAGTTGTTTATCTTGCTAAAATCAACGTTTCTGTAGAACATTATTATAAGTTATTTTCTAAAGTTTCGGAGATTTTGAGCTTTTTTGGTGAAAAATAGTACTTCTTTGAGCTTAAATATTTCCCAAGGTGGCAAATGGTGGCAGATCAAACAACTCCTACCTAAAAGTACAACAAAAAGCCTGTAAAAGCAAGTATCAATTGACTGTATCTGTTTGTATCCTCAAAAGTTATAGTTGTTTAAAAAATCCTTCTCGGTCATGTTTACAGAACAATTAAACTGTACTTCGGATGCAATAAACGCCATTTTGTTTACATTGACAATCTCTTTCTACCAAGTTAAGTTATCAGCCATTTTTCGCATATTTTCGAATCGAAAATGAATGTAGACTTAAAATTATTTGACGCAATTAATAAGAGAAAAGCTTCCAAATAACTTACTTATGCCTATTTTGTTCAATTCCTTCGATTGGTGTCTTTTCAAAAGAAAACACTCTGGCTGGTACCGAATGGCCGAAACACAAATGGTCGAATCACGAATGACCGAAATCCAAATGGCCGAATTTCAACAACAGTCACAAAAGACCGAGTCATGAAAGACCGAATTTTCTCGGAATGACTAAGTAAGCAGTACGTCATATATAGTTAATTATGTTAAATAAAGGTGTAGGTGAGATGACTCATCATCAAATGTTGTTTTGGAAAAATGCAGAAGGAGAGATCAATGCAATATTGAACAAAATAGACTTAAGTTAGTTATTTGGAAGCTTTTCTCTTATTAATTGCGTCCATTTTAAGTTTACATTAATTTTCGAATCGGAAATAGGCGAAAAAATTGTTGTTAACTTAAGTTGGTAGAAAGCGATTGTCAACGTAAACAAAATGGCGTTTTTTGCATCCGAAGTACAGTTTAATTGTTCTGTAAACATGACTGAGATGGATTTTTAAAACAACTATAACTTTTGAGGATACAAACAGATACAATCAATTGACACTTGCTTTTACAGGCTTTTTGTTGTACTTTTAGGTAGGAGTTGTTTGATCTGCCACCATTTGCCACCTTGGGAAATATTTAAGCTCAAAGAAGTACTATTTTTCACCAAAAAAGCTCAAAATCTCCGAAACTTTAGAAAATAACTTATAATAATGTTCTACAGAAACGTTGATTTTAGCAAGATAAACAACTTTCTAGAACACTATGAACACGTAAAAATTGACCAGAATAAATCAGGGTTTAAAAATTGTTTTAAAGGGTTTGTCCACGAATAACGCTTAATAGATAATTTCCATGAAGAGATACAAGTATGGTGTCTTTGGCAAAGTTGTTTGTATTAATATTTACAACAACTTTGCCGAAAGTACCACACCTGTATCTCGAATATATGAGAAAATAAATTTCGTATCTCACTTCTAAGGGAATTAATCACCCAAAGATTTCTCTCACAAGAAGGGCTTATTATACCAAGAAATGTTCCTAAAGACACTACATGCGAAAATCTTCACGTTTCGGCGCAATATCACACGATCACGTATTTCGCTGTTTGAACCACTGTGCATTGCTAAGTTTGATAAAATAAAACGGATAGCATTTAAATATTCGCCATCATTACAAACCATTTCGCAGATAACATTTTTGCGGAACACCAATTCTCGGTTGACCATAACGCGGAATATAGAGTTTCGCAGAATACCATTTCGCGAAAAACCTTACGCGGGATGTACCATTTCACGGAAAATCTTTTCATAGAATGTACCATTTCGCAGCGGTGACCCAACTGAAGGAAAGTAATAGAGGTCAGTAGATCTAGGAAAATAAATAAACCTAGATAGAGGTGATCTCTACGGGGGGCTGCCCCCCCCCCGCAGTGGCCGGCGCTAAAATTTCTCGAGTTCCATTAGTTTTTGAGTTGCGTAAAAATTTTTGTTTTATTTGTATGAGAGTCCTTATCCTTTTACCACAGGGGTCAGGGGTCCCAAACCATCATAAAAAAAATTCCTGCCTCCAAAACCCCCCACATGCCAAATTTGGTTCCATTTGCTTGATTAGTTCTCTAGTTATGAGGATATTTGTATTTCATTTGTATAGGAGCTCCCCCACTGTTGAAGGGGGAGGGGTCATTATTCCCCTCTTAAAGAGGGGAGGGTCTCAATTGCGATAGAAAAAAAATTGCCTACAAAACGCTAAATGCTACATGCTAAATTTGGTTCCATTTGCTTGATTAGTTCTGGAGTTATGAGGAAATTTGTATTTCATTTGTGTGGGAGCCCCCCTCCCCCTTCTAAAACGGTAAGGAGTCCTAATACATCATAGAAAAAAATCTTACCTCCAGAAACACCCACATGCAAAATGTAGTTCCATTTGATTGATTAGTTCTCGAGTTATGAGGAAATTTGTATTTCATTTGTATGGAAGCCCCCCCTCTTAAAGGGGACAGGAGTCATAATTCCCCTTCTAAAGAGGGGAGGGTGGTTCACCATAGAAAAAATTCTTGTCTCCAAAAACACCCACGTGCCAAATTTTGTTCCATTTGCTTGATTAATTCTCGAGTTATGCAGAAATTTGTGTTTCATTTGTATGGGAGCCCGCCCCCCTCTTAGTGTGGGGAGGGGTCTCTAACCATCATAAGAACCTTCCCTGGCTCCAAAAACCTCTATATGCAAATTTTCACGCCGATTGGTTCAGTAGTTTTCGATTCTATAAGGAACATCCCGAGAGACAGATAGACAGACAGCAATCCATTTTTATAGGTATAGATTTATCTGCAATCCCAAAAACGTTCTACAACATAGTGGACTATATCCATAGGATTTGTAAATGTTAATAAATGATGCAAAACCTCCGTCAAACGGGTATTGGTGAAAAAGTATGACGACTGGGTATGCCGACTGAGATGGCGACTTCCGGTTTTCTTAAAATGACTGGATATGATTATAAATAATAAAAAAATCTTCACAATATGGGTATCAGATGAAAGGGTTTAACCAGCAGAAGTCGAATATTGTGTTATAACATAGTTTTGGAATAAAAAATGGTCAAATATCGATTATTAACAAGTCTTATGTACATAGAACCAGGGCTTGAAAAGGGATCGCAAGTTGAATGTGACTGCCGTGAATGCGAACTCTCCGCATTCAAACTCCGCTTTTGGAACGATCATTTGACTGTTTTTTGAATCCAGTCAAATCGGTCCAGTCGGTCCGACGCAAGCAAAATATTCGTTTGTATTGGACGGAGTTCGACCGCCTTCTTCCATGCACATGTAGTGGTTGTTTTTTTGTAGTATTGAATTATACGATTGTGCGGTTGCTTTTCGTTAGCGTGGTGATTGCCCGTCATTTGACTGTTTTGCAATCATTCGTTGCTCCAAACGGCAAAGGCAACTTGATCGAAACGAAAATGTCAAAAAGCTTTAGAACGCGTTCGTTCTGCTGCGTGCAATCGGCGTTTGACTGAGCAAACGGCCAGTTGTGTTATGCATAGCGTTCGTATTCCACCTGTAAACGGACGGTGTGAACTTGAATGCGCGTTGGTGTGACTGCGGTAGAAAAAAAGGATCGGTCGAAGCCCTGCATAGAACACGATAATCCGGAACAGACGTCGTTTGACGACAAGTTTCAACATATTTCCAATAATGTTCATGTTCAGATAAATACCAAGATCGAATCTTTTGTTTTATCCAACATGCAGCAACTAGTAAAACAGATTCTGGACTGAAAATAGACTTTTTTGCTTCAGATCTTGCTAGTTCTGTAGCCCATTCATTTCTGGTTATACCAGAATGGCCACGAACTCAAACCAGTTGGACGGCATTCAGAATACTTGGTTCTTCTAATTGAGTGTGGCAGGTGATGACTGGTTTAGATTTTGAATTAGCCGCACAAAGTGGTTTTATAGCGGCCTGGCTATCAGAACAGAATTAGAGAATCTTGCCTATCAGTTTTTTCTGAAGTGCAAATTAAGCTCCGCACATAATTGCAAAGATGGAAGTGCAGAGCTTCAATTATTAAGGGCGGTAGTAGGAGTTGTAGTAAATATTCCAGACATTGCCATTAAACGCATCATTTGAAGATGGTTTAGCTTTGTCTGGACAGTCATAACTGTCCCCTCTGCCACCATTCAAGGCCTCAATAACTTAACCCGCCAGTGTTGGTGGAGTTTGAAAGACTTCCAATGCTTAATAAGAGGGTTGTGGAGTCTTCCTTCCGTCCAGTCGGCTGTGATTCAAAGGTTCGTCACTGACTGTGCTCCACAGGACCGGAAGTGAAGAGAAGTGGTTTTGAATCCGGTTAGCTCCGATTACAGCTTGCTTCGATCCACGGATCCCCCAGATTAAATAAAAAGGAGCTATACTCAACTGATAAAACGTTGCTTCAATGATCCTCCCTCACCAAATTTTTCCGGTCTTTCACCTTCACGTCCCATTCTGTATGGATCCTATCAACGTCTTTGTTTCACTACTTTCTTCTACCGTCCCCTCCGTTGGTTGTAAAAAAATACCGTTATAAAAAACTGATTATATGGCTGACCTCATTAAAATGCCAAAATAAAAACACGAGGTTGGTCTGATAGCTGTTGAAATTGATATCCAAAGTGCAATAGTTTAGCAATAAAGTAGCCGTATATTTTGCCAATGCAGTTTTTAAATAGCATTTAAGTTGACTTGAATGCTTATTGGCTTGTATTTGGATTGCATTTGTAATGTTTATCGGTTACCCAGGTTCTCTGTTCGACTTGTACAATAAATGGCAATCAAATAAGTTTCTACTGTTTTCATAATAAAATTCAGCATTTCTGTTTGGGCTATTCCGATCCTGCACTCGATCCTGCTGAAAAAACATCTTATCATCACAACATTTTCTAAAGACGAAACCAAAGTCGCAACCACGCCTGACCTCAAAACCTATATGCCGGCCCTCCACAAACCCTTGCTATTGGGCTCAGCCAAGACGTGACGGTAAACCACCACCGAGCGACGTTATGATAACGTAACCGCGAGGGCCCGTGGCAAAAGTGATGATCCATCATCATGCTGCTCACTTCTTCAACGCTCCTCCGGCTGCTGTTGCGGTCACACAACATAGTTGTTGGTCATTTCAAGGTGCCGGACCGTTGTTGATTTACCGAACGCCGCTGACTCGCGTTGGTTGGGGCAACGCAGATGAGTGGGCATGATATAACAATTGAATAAAAATTCATAAATTCTTTCCTTGTCAAAGACTTGCCACGGCCGCCGTTCGAGAAGCGCATCTTTACGAGCCATCGTCGCGTCGTTCGGATTAGGGCTGACCTCCAAATTCAGCAGCGCGCTTGATGCGCTAGCTAGTTCACCAGGTCGATGATTTGCAAGCCGGTCGGTCGGCACACTATTTGGGGTCTCCGTAGTCCGCGTGGGAAAAATAATCGGTAAATCATTGCAGCACTCAAGCCGATCCTTAGCGAAAAAGAAGTCAACAGATTTTTTTGTGTTCGTTTTGATTGACGGTTGTGATTGACAAAAATATTGAGGTTTCTGGGCCTCGGGCTGCTGTTAGAGGCTTTTTTTTTTGGGCGAAATACCATGATAAGTACTGACGGGAGACCGTGATGAGATTAACGACGGGTGTAATTTATGTTTTCGTACAGAACATTGAAATGTGTATGATTGATAGCTCGGCGATGTCTGGCGGCCTTCGTGCTTGGTGATGGTGACTGGGAGCTGTACAGAACATCAATTTTGGGATAAGTACAGCATTGATTTGTATGCAATAAACGGTCGTAAAAAACGTGTGACTGGAACGCTTGAATGGTTTACATCATTGTATGTTATGTAAGTTGTCTAGCAACATTCAATTCGTTCGTAAGTGAATTATAATGATAGAATTACTTTGTTAGCACTTATGTAAAATATTTCGAAGAACCGCCGGAGATGTCTAAAGTCAAATAGATTGTTTCAAAACGATATCAGAATTACATTGTTATCAAAATTCGAGAATTTGCCAAGGTAAATAGAAAAGTTTCCTAAAAGAAAAAAGAAACAAAGGCGTCTTCAGTATTTCTGGTCTGGTATTTCTTGCTTCAGCTCTTCGTAACACATGGCCATTTGTAGTACATTATTTGCACGTATCTATTTCGAGAAACTTTGTGCGAAGACTTTCTAAGGCGATCCAACATACCTCCGTCAGTACACAAAAAGGTCACGAGATTTCTCCCTGCGGGCTACATACGAATCATTTTGAACATTCATTTACGATTTACCTGATAAGTATGCCATTAATGCGATGGAAAATAACTTAGAGAAAATGATTCATTCACGGGCACTGTGTCACGGAGAAAACTTGAGTCCCATATTGGAACAAAGCAGCAGCAAATCCGATAAGAACTTATGAAAAGAAAAACTTATTATTGCAATAATGCTACCCTCTTTCCCACCATCGGAATTCGGTGCTGGCCATTGAGTGGTCGGAAAAAGAAACCCATCGCATGTAGGATCGAAACTAGCTAGCGCGATTGTCATACATTCCTTTATGTAGGTCTAAATGCATTCATCAGCCGATTATGACAGTTAAGCATCAGACATTAGACCTACGCCAACGTCCGCCAGCACCATAGCATACCAGTAGACATCATGACACATGCAAAAGTCCTACTTTCCCTTCTCGCCTCGACTCGCACGACTAGGCGTAGAGCGATTAAGGAAATGCAATGGGTCGTAAAATGTAGGTGCACTTTACATTTCCCCTGGAAGAGCTTTCCAATGGTATTGCAGAAATGGTATTCTGTCGTTCAATGGAATTGATTGCTGCAGCAGCACTGGATCGAGAAACAAAAGCATTCCATCTGGCGGTCTCCTCCTATCGTTGGTTCCTATTGGTATCCGACACGTATGATACGCCGGCGATGGCGATGTTTGTTGTCTGTTATATAGCTAATAATGCAGCTTTTTTCTGCGAAAAGTATTACCGCAAAACCAACATGCAGGGACAAAAAAAAAGAATTCATAAAATGACACTGTCGTCGCTCGCTTGAAGTACATTTTTATGGCCCTCTGTCGTCTGGTTCCGGGCACGAGCATAACAATGGCGAGGGCAACATCTTATGCTATTACAAGCACGCATGAAAGGAACATGTGTAATGTATACTATACACAATCGGGAGTGCATATTTTTAACTATACAGAATAAGTCATAGAAAAACGCTAGATATTGAAGATGTAGGATTTTTTAAAGTTTAGCTTCATTTTCATACATTGTTAAGATTCTGATTCCTTCCTGAAGGCACGTGGAAATATTTTTCTGGAAAGAGAAAACATTACTAAAATGCAAAATCACTTTATAAATATATAAACTTGTAATCTTTGCTAAAATTAACAGCAACCTGCTGCGTTTTCTGATAAGGTTTTTCCGGGCAATGTTTAGCTCCACCTGTGTCAAATCGAGTGTAAAAATTCTTTCACGGTGGAATAATTTCAACTGTACAACCTCGCACAAATCTATTCTCACATCGTTCTCCTGGCTGACCTATTTCGCATTAATAGCCATAAAGTGCAGCCACTTTATCACCACAGTTATCGCTTTTCTAGGTAGACCAAACAAATCCGATTACCGTAGCGATGTTGTTGTTTCATGTTTCTACGGTCGGCCCGTACCTACACACTTAAAAAAAAGCGCCGAAGTCGGCTAAATTTTGCCGAGATTTGGACAGCCGGTAAAAATTTCGATTTTGCAAATCGACGTCTACGGATCTTTACTAACGTTTGGCATCATAAAAAATTTTACCGAACGCTCGGCTGTCCAAATCTCGGCAAAATTTAGCCGACTACGGCGCTTTTTTTAAGTGTGTACGTAACTCGATACAACCAGCACTTCCACTTGGTTAACATCTAAACGTCAACGCAACGCGCCACCAATTTTCAATGAAACGCGCTAAGTAGACGCTAACCGAATGGAATAGTAGACGGACTCCCAGCTGGGCTGGCTGGAACTCCACTTTAGAGTGCGAACGGAAACAGCGCAGACTACACTGCTGCATGCGCTTGTAACGATTATTATTTTTAGAACCAGACGCGACGGTGACATACCAAGAGAATAAACCAAACCAGAACAGAGCTTCGTTCGTTGCGAACTGCCATGCGCGTTTAAATCGAGTCTAAATGGGGTTTTTACGTGACTCTTATGATGCTGAACAACACTCCAAAACGCACCCAACATCCTGTTTTTAGATTCTTGTTTGTGGAGAATTGAAGGTTACGATGACAAAAAAAGAAGTTTGTATGAGAAAAAATGCGAAAGCAAAACTTCACAGAAAAACCTTCGATATTTTGAGAAACTTGTCGCGTAAAAAAATTCAAGTTAGGGATAAATCATTAGCGGAACTTTATTACGTTCGGCGTTTTATCAATTTTTCTTAACATTATTCAATAAATATTAAAATTTTCTGAACCACGGAGGTTTTTAAATTTTTTAATTTATACCTATAAGTCTTCGGCCAAGGCAGTACAGACACATCTTATCTTAATTTTAAAATTTCATTCTTAAACCTAGTTTTACAAATGTTAAAATCAAACACGTGGCTTACTTCGTTGAACAGCCGACAACAAGAACGCATTATTTCGGCCATCCGATGAGCCGGAGTCCAGAGGAGAACTCGATTTCGGAGAATACGACGGGGTACATTTAAGTTAATTTCTTCCAATAGACTACCGTAGATCATTCTCATCAGCAGGTCAAAGATTATTAGTCTCTGAGACAGAGATGCCAACAAGTCAGAACTCAGGATGCAAAAAAGATAAAAATCAGGATTATTCAGAATTTTTTTTCAATGTTTTGTGAAAGCAATATGTATAAATTTGCATGCTTAGAATTCTCTCACATCTACCATAGCCGCAACTACACAGAATTTCCTGTGAGTCGACCTACCTTTCGTTAATCGTGCCATATCCGATTCATAGGGAAGGTAAAACAGAACAGAATCGACTTGAATATTAACGCCAATTATGGGGATAAACTTATGAAACTTTGTCCACCGATTGGAAGACTTTGGTCTGCGGATAAACCTTGCTGAAAACAGTAATTTTCTTTATTGCCAGAATCCCGAGATAACATTCCACAGGCATTGTACAAATTACAACAACGCAAAAAAAAACCGTGGGTTAAGATGCCATTGACGTTTCTGGTTTCATTTTCGCAAGGTTCAGCTTCGGGAGTCAAACGAAAGTAATTTGAAACCCGCAAAGCAAAAAGTTATAGAAAAATAGCGATAGAACTCCTGGAGAGTAGAGAAATGAAAGTTTAGTTTCTACAGGTTTTTAGTTCAGATGTATAAAAATCAGGAACAATCAGGACTTTTCCAAAATCAGGATAAAAGAGCGACTCAGTATATCAGGAAATACAAAAAAATCTGGATAATACTGAAAAATCAGGAATATTGGCATCTCTGCCCTGAGAAGTTAGTCTTCTTCAATTTTTTTTATATGTCCTGTTCAGTACGGTGCCCACACTCAGGGCCGGCGCTAGCCAATTTGTCGCTCCACGCAAATTCCCAGAATGGCGGCCCCAGAACAAACGAAAAACAACCGGCGTTGCTGTGTGCCGACATTCTACTACCTACACACTCGCAAACGCACAGTTTCGTAGCGTCTTTCTGCATAACCACTTACGTGGCAAACAACTCATAAGCAGCCGGTTACCCGTGAGGGCTACAGATGGGATACAGATTTTGCATTACTTTGTTTTCTTCTGCATCTTACGCCCTCGATTCTACACGCGGGTGAGAGTGCGAGTCCTCACGAGTGATCGGTATCAGTTGCTCAGGCTGTAATAACGTGCGAGAGCGACGACCGTGGCTGTTAGCTAAATACACACTCGCAAAAGTCGTTGCAGTGCATGAATAAACAAGAGCGGGAGTCCGAAAGGAATGCTTATGCCGATGTGTTCATTAGAACGAGTACGCGTGTATGAGAAAATTAGCCCACACAAGTGCAGGCTTCGTAACACTGGTCACAGTCAACCGCCATTTCTTTTGAATAATTGTCGGTTTCTTGAAACCCATTATTATTATCGTCCCTCCATCAATTGTAAAAACCATCGTTTCAAAAAATCTTAATATTAATGCCTGACCGCATTTCAAGGTCAAAGACTAAAACACGAGTTCAATTATTAGAATGATAAACCTTCAAAAACGAAAAAGTTCGGTTCATATTTCCTATTACTTCAGAAACTTCGTCCTCATACCTTGCTACTTCATCGAAGATGAATCTGCTGATTGCGGATTCTGAAGAGATTCGAAAATCTCTCCCGAAAAATCAATGCCACTTTCCCACCACGTTTTTCTCAGTGTTTTGATTGTTGTGTTTTGATGCGAATAGATTTTCATCAGGAGGAGATGGAGCGCAAACGAAAAGTGAGGAATGGCGTAGGCGTATGAACCATGCACTGCAGGCACTACTTGGAATGATTCTCAAAGTACACTTGTCGAAAGTTGGGAGAGTACAATGGGTCGATTACGTCGCAAGAATACCGGATGACCGTGCAGTGAATCTGTTCTCTTCTAGACCTTCATCGGTCTTAAGGGCCTCATATACGTACGCATATGTTAGGCTGGAAACAAATAAAATGGTGGTGGGTCATTCAGGTCGAGCGACGAGCCCAACATCTTCTTTTGCCTGCTTGGTTCGTGGCGCTCATACACAGGCGTGAGTGTTGACCGAACACTGAATTCACCAATATTTTCGGCCAACATGGTCGTACGCGTATGAGGGCCAATAGTATGAGGGAATAGAGTAATCGGGGCCTGCCACAAAAGACGATCATTAAGACTGTCGCAGTGGCCTTTTAACCCAATGCCCTTCTGGCATACAAAAAAAATGTGGGAATAGACAGACCCAACATACTAGATGGCTCGACCAGGTTGAAGCCGATTTGCTTGTGTCGAGATGCTCAACGAATTGGCGGCAAATAGCCCAGGACCCAATACAACGGAGAGAAACTCTAGATACACCACTTGCCATCCCGGCTTTATGCTGCTAAATGAGAAGAAAGTTTTATTTTAACCACTTATTTATTTGATGCTACACTTTTTTTTTTAATGAAGGCAAAACGGCGCCCCCTCGGAGTGGCGCTCCAAGTAGCTGCTTGTTTTACTTAAGGGAAGCACCGGCCCTGTCGGCTAGATTGCTGTAATTACCGCGGCATTACGCTGGTCAACGCCGCCTACAAGTTGCTCTTCCAGAATTTGTTACGTCGTCGTCGGAAAATAATTCGTATGGCAGTACCAGGCGGGTTTTATAGGGTCCGTGCTACTATGGATCAAATATTTTCTCTCCGACCAATCCTTTAGAAATGTCGACAGTACAACATGCCCACGCATCATTTCGTGAATTTCAGGGCAGCATACGATACGGTCGAGCGCGAATGGGTATAGCAGATAATGCACGAGTATGGGTTTCCAGACAAACTCACGCGGCTGATCAAAGCTACCCTTGAGCCAGTAATGTATTACCTGCGTGTTTCGGGAGCACTCTCGATTCCTTTCGAATCGCGCAGACGATTACGACAAGGGAATGGACTGTCCTGTATGTTATTCAACATCGCTATTGAAGGTGTGATCCGGCGAGCGCACATCGAAACGAGAGAGGTAGCCCCTTCGCAGACGACCTCGACAACAGTATTGGAAGCCTTGGTATGATGTTAAGGTTCTACACCAGATTAAAAACAGAAGCCAGGAGGATTGGATGCTGAAATAGGAGTAAGGAGATTCAACGACGCATTCAAGCTCGTACTTTTCCCTCCGCAAGACGATTCGATCAAAAAGCACAAAGCTGCCGATGATAAAATGCTAATCAGACCGGTAGTCCTCTACGAACTTGAGACTGTAACTTTGCTTACGGCAGACATACGTGCACTTGCCGTATTTGAACGAAAGGTGTGGCGGAGTACAAACGGATAGCGGAAAGTGGCGCAGGCGTATGAACCACGAATTGCGGGCACTACTTGGACTACCTGCGAAAGTTGGGAAACTACAGGCCGACCACGTCGCAAGGATGCCGGTCGACTGTGCCGTGAAATCCGTTCTCTTTAAGAGCCCCACCGGCACCAGGAGTGGCCCAACGTGCTGAATGGCTTGACCAGGTTGAAGCCGACTTGCGTATGTCGAGAAGCTTAACGAATTGGCGACGAGTATCCCAGGACCGAGTAGAGTGGAGAGGAATTCTTGATACGGCAAGTACCACCGCAGCTCTATGCTGCTAGAAGTAAGAAGTATTGTTGTAGTAGTAGCTTTCTCCGGGCAGTTCACATCGCGCGAAAGGCTTTGATTCGAAGAATTTTGAAGAAAGTGTCAGTCGTCAGTTGAACGGATCCGTTGGTACATTTTAAGATCATCTACTTAGACATACATCTAGTTTAGGCAGAAAAGAATCTAAGCTCCTAGATGGCTTCCTTGAGGTATACCTGATGTCGCTAGACAACTATCGAACCGACGAGTCTGCAACGTGAACTCACAGAGAACAGACATTCATCTCAATCTTACAACATGTGTAAAAAGTCAGCCAGCATTTTGATAGTATGTGGTAATACTCCTGCTACGTGGCGCTCACATCACTAAAGACTTTTGATAGTTCAATTGGTAAGTGGTAATTCCCCAGTTTCATCCAGTCTAACGCCAAACGTTGCTCCACTTTAATAAAAAATCGTTAACGTTGGACCGCGACAGAGTCAGAGAAAAGTAAAAGAGGCAAAAAACTTAGAGACATTAGAGTTGCCAGTATCTGAAATATGCAGATTATAACAAGAGAATATATTGAATTTGTCAGCGAGGATGTTGGGAAACTGGTGCACCTTAAGAGAGACGTCGCTAGTGTCTTATTCTAAAGTTTACACGCCATTCGCATAATATTTTATATGAACTTATATGTCTGTTTTCTGTGGTGAACCATTAACTATGTAAAGCAAAGCCATGATGATCAGCACTTACATATTGCTTGCAGTGCAAAAGTAGAGATGCCATGAATACCAGATGTGATTCATCGATGATTATTCACATCTCGTTTGCTTACTTTTTGTGGACAAGAAACATAATATTTATCGAGTAGGTGGGGCTTTGGCGTATTCTTATCCATGGGTACCAGCTACACGTTGTTGGCGGCATACCATCTATGTCTGTTGTTCCGTAATGGAAAAATGCCGAATCCGTCCAAAACAGCACGGAGCAATCATGTTGCCTCTGGAATGACAGCAATCGTTTTTCCATATGCTCACGTTCATAAATCTCCACAGCTACAGATAGCTTGCCGAATTGGATATTTCTGAGCGAATGTCGACAGTTTCATATACTTGAAAATATCTGCCACCTTTCCCCTTCCAATCTTATATATAAAAATGGAAGTGAAAAAGTTCGACCGCGCATCACTTGAGAACGGAGCGTCCGATTTGAGCCGTCTTTTCTTTATTGTGTTCGTTTCCACCACCGCTATGTTTTTACGGCGAGAAAAGTTGAAAAATTTACTCGGAAGATAGGAAAACTCGAAAAATTAGTTTTCCATATAAAACCCGCAACGCATTGTATGCGCCATGTCGTTGGCTGCTATGATCATCGTATGATTTTTTGCAGCACCGTTGTCGTATTCAAACAAACACGTGGTTACCTTCATTGGAATCGCCACATCTAACAATGCTATTAAACATTTTGGAGGTTTACAATTTCAGAAAATAACCAATCAATAGGTCCAACTTATTAATCAACCTAAACTCAAAGTGTCAACAATAAAATTCGTTAATTTCATTCATTCGTTCATTCATTTATCAAATTTATGAAACAAACACGAATCATTTTTATTCCTTTTTACATCGGATGCGTAGCCAGAAGATGGTTAACAAAAGGTTTAAGCACTAAATTCACTAAATTGCCACTTCCCAATCGTCAAATAAAGAATACGTTTTGCATATGTTAACGCATATATGAGCATATTCGGTTTAACTGAATATCAAGCTAATAAATCAACAGTAAGAGCATAAGATTTAGAATTTAAAAAAAAAATAGTGAACGAAGCAACTATTATACATCGTATTTAAGGGATCAGTCCCGGCGAAGTGGTTAGCATTCACGCCTTTCACGCCGAGGACCCGGGTTCAAATCCCACCCCGCAGAAGTCACGAATGACCCAAGCTGGTTAAAGTGACTATAATCAAAACAAAAAACAATCGTATTTAACTTTCAGTCGAATTCATTTCTTATTAGACTCTTTAGAAGTGTAAAAAGGTTTATAAAATGACGCTTTTATGTTAAATTGTTTTAGTGCGTGAATTACCAAAGGAACAATACAGCGAACAATTGATTTTGTGGAAAATAATAAAATTTAGTTTGTTTGGAGAATTGAGAATAACAGTTATCGAGATTCAGCGATGCAATTCCTTTGGGTAATTCTTATCAATAGATTTATGAATAAAAAAATAAAAATCTGATGACTATTGATATTGAATACATATCAGAATATAAAATTGGCCCTTAAATTATCGAGAAATTTCAAAGTTGCAGCAGACGATATTAGCCGTCGTACCAAATTTTACAACAAATATATTAACATCAAGTATTACTATTTTTAACCAGAAGAGTTCATAAAACAAGACTCAATGCAACTACCACAAACACGACTGTTGATATTGCGGGGATTGGCAAACCTAATTTTACACCGATATGCATTTCTTACTAATGACTTAATACAGTTGTTAAATTTAGACATTCTCTGAAATCCCAGCGTTTAATTAACCAAACGCAGAACTCCTTAGACAACGGCAAAACTTGACTTATACCTAGAAAATATCCTTTTTTCTAAAACGCAGCAGCAGTTCATCTGAAGTTTACATATCGTATATTTAGCCCAATTTGTGGCAGTACGAAGTTTGCCGGGTCTTCTAGTTGTCTCATAAAATTTCTGCCCATGAAGCTGTATGCAGTCTGTCTTAAGGTAGGTTTCATCGTCCATCATCACGTATTCGAGTTTGATCAAAAAAGTTATGTGCAGCTTCCAAGATTGTATTTCGGTTATCTTGTTTTGTTTATAATCGGAGTCTCTAGCTTCTTATAAGGCGACAAACCGGATCATTTTTTAGCTCGGACGAAGAGGTTGGAAGTGCTCTTTTGCCCACTTCACCCTTCTACCAATCGACTTCCTCCCGGTTCGGGTTTCCTAGCTGTCGATAAACGTTCTCCGAACATTTTTATTACGTTGCTGACAGTTGATCAGTTTTACGGATTTCGCTAACAAGACGTGTGATTAATTCAGACTTTCGTTATGCGCGAGGAAAATTTTACCGCGTCGCTCCTCTTGCATGGATATCATTTTGATAATTGAGGAGCAAAGACAACCAAATTTGTACGATCCAAACACGCTTATGTAAGTACATACTACAAAGCTAAAAATCTATCCCAAAATTTCACTAAGTTGTAAGCTAACCAGCTACAAGATGACAAAATAGTGCAATACCAAAAGCGACGAGCTATAATAAAAATTATTTTATTCACTGTTCATCACATTACAAAAATCAATTCAGAATTGGAAATTTATGCATTCTTTTGCCCTGCGATCAGTTTGCGGGAATTGTTGGCTTGAATGAAGTGACCAACCAAGCACACAATGAATGTGAGACAACCGGTTTTATTGTGCGTTACAGCTCGCGAAAACTTCACTGGAATGCAGCTCTGTAAATTTTTCTTGGCTTAACCGTCATTAAGACCTTTTAAGGCGGCGCACGTCCGGAGAGGTCATTAAGAATATCCACACGAAACGAACTTTTGTCCCGTGTGCACTTGCAGTTGTCGTCGTCGTCGTCGTCATTTTGTCCGTCAACTGCAACCGCGTGGATGATGGCGACCTTTCCGCAATTAGCAGCTATCCGAGGCGTCGCACAACAGACGTGCCGTGGTTTTGGTGTTGTTTGTAGTCATTAGCCGGGCTTACATGCTTTCCTCAGCTGCGAAGGTGACACGGGTGACAGAAATAATGAAAATCTTCGCGAAGACGCGAACCGTAAATTATCGAGTATCCGCTCTCGCTCTGCGTCGTAAAGTTGTTAGTGAATGAAATAATGATTACACCCATGTGACTAATTACGAATCCAATGGTCAACCGATCCATGAAACTAGCTGGTCGTTATTATCAGGTAAGCGATATCGTGCGGAATGCGCCAACGATATGTGTCGCTGTGTAAATGGACACCTTCTTATAGGTATGTACGCATTCGCCTGTAGTTGATTAATATTTTATTGTTTCCGACGACTTTACGCACAATCCTACCACAGAAAGTCGGGTGTAGATAAGATATAATCCACAAGTAAGCCTGAATGACCGTAAAATGGATTGCCATAATTAGTACGTTTTGCATTTTTATTATTTATCTATTAGACGGGTAATTATCTTTGAAGATAGGCCATTACTGAGAAAAAAGTAATAGCAAAATCACTCAGCAGAGCTTTCAGATGTGTTCTTTTGATTTGCATCCAAACAGAAGTACATACTGGTTATTAATAATATCATGCTTTGGTGACCGGTACTATAGTGGAAATGGAACCGGAAGTTTTGTGTATGATTTCGACACTGTTTCACGCCAAGCATATCCCAATTTGAATTAGAAAAAAGTGAAAGCAAACGAAATTTTCCAGCTGCACAAATCTGGTTACAGGTTACATACCATCTGCGAGCGCACGTGGCTTGCACAGGAAGGAAAAATCACTGCACCACCGTTTTCGGTTACCGCAGATTGATAATGAAAATGTCATTTTTTTATTTCCCCCCAGCTGCTGTAGCGCGATTATTTCATCTCGGTCAGTTGCTCGTATAATCACTTTTTGCTTAATCTACTCGTGTGCGCCACAAGTTCCGCACATTGCGCATTACTTTGTCTATATATGGATGAGTAATAATGAATGGTATTGCCATATTACCCGATTCCGGAGGTGGAAGTCAATTTTTCTTGCAGTGAATCACTATAGCCGGCACGACGGCACTTTAGGGTGGGATTTTACAACAAAAACAATACAACAAGTAGGGCAGAGAGCATAATTGAAGCTTTGGATGAATCTAATTGGACAATTGCCCCGCACCGGCTATATTTTTCTTTTCAGATGCTTCTGCAGAAGATGTCGATGAAGTTTACGCAATTTGAGAAAAAAAATCGTGAGCTGTAAATAGTTGCATGAATGAAGTTTAAATGGAAAGGTTAGGCTAGTTTTATTTTTAGCTCTGCTTTTATTAGCATTATGTTTGCTTTCCTGAGAGGCCCACCCATTATTATAATTTATTGGGGCAACTTGAGTGTAACCCTAATAAGAAGAGAAGTAGAGGAAGGTGTGTCAAGCTACTGTTCCGAAAATAGAAGATTACAGCGAAGATATATTTATTTCTTGATATCTTGTTATCAATTGCAGTTGAACATGTGAAACTAGCTAAAATACAATGACACAACATCAGGTGCGCACTGGTGCATGAAGGACGGGGAATTTTTTCTGTCACTAGATTCTAATTCAGTTCTTTTAGAACATGGAACTGAAGCAATTATTATCGATAATCAACCGAACCGTAAAGTAATAGCACGGAAGGGGAAACGACCTAAAACAAAAAAACAAACTTCAAATTTGCTTGACCATGACCAACCCATCCGAAAATGTACAATAAACGAATCTATTTTTCCCACATCATATAGGGTAGATGCTCCAGTAGTTGTGGTAGTACCTGTCGTGGTGGAAACTTGAAATACTCCGTTACACAAAAAGAAATGACAGCTTTTGAAGATCGACATGATTTTCCAAATTTGCGCTTCAGGGTTTTCGCTCAGGATAACAGTTCTGTTCATGGATATATTTTAATTGCATTCTAGTTGGCAATGTGGTGAATCTTTTTACGAATCAATCTGTGAAATTCAAAAGGTTGATTAGATGATTAGATATCTGCCTCAAAGACACTTGGAACTTAAATAATATATGAACCTAATATCTAATATTAGACTACCTGATAAAACGGGTGCCGGTAGTTTAGTCAGTCAAACAGTCGAGTGTCAATCGAAAGACCGTGGGAGCGAATCCCAGCAGCATTTAATTATTCATCGCATCACACATTCCACGCTTCCAAAAAAAAAAGAGTTTACGTCCATGATCGCGTATAGTTTCATGTGCAAGTATACCTATAAACAATATAAGAATAGATTTGGTTTTCACAATTAAATTTTAGATAAAAACGCTCAAAACATTTAAATATTTTTTTATTTGTTTTTATTCTATATAAGAGAGGTTCTCAGCCTGCGGCTCCTTAAATATTTATGCTTTTTTGGAAAAATCTAGTTGTTTTTTTGTGTTGCCCAACATCGGAAGGGCAAAAACTTTATTCTTCATTAATTTTTTTTAACGGCCTATATACAATTTTTTTTATCTTTTGAATTTATTTTTTAGATACCATGGAAGTAAATCATCTACCTCCAATAGCAAGAGATATCGGGCGAGCTTTATGCGAGTCCGTACTACCTTACTTACTTACTTACTTATGTGTCCATGTCCGCCGGTCCGGCAGAACAAAGGGATGAAATCAGAGATCTCTACTGCTGACGGTTACCCGCCATGGCTTTTACCTGTCGCCAGGACAGGTTCTCGTCTACAGCCCGGATGTCGTTGGCTAAGCTCCGTCGCCATGAGCCTCTGGGTCTGCCTCTTCTACGCTGTCCTTGTGGATTCCAGTCGAGTGCTGCTCTGCAAACCTCGTTCGCTCCTTTCCTCAAGGTGTGTCCGATCCACTTCCACCTACGTTCACGAATTTCTGTGGCTATCGGCCGTTGATGACACCGACGATGGAGTTCCTCATTGGATATCCAATTATCAGGCCACCAGGCACGAATAATGTATCGCAGGCACCGGTTAATGAATACCTGCAGTTTTTGCGTTGTCTCCGCTGAGACGCACCACGTTTCGCAGGCATACAGCTGTACGGATTTAACGTTTGAATTAAAGATTCGGGTTTTCGTACGTAGAGTGATCTGGTTTGAGCGCCAAATGTTTCGCAGATCTGCAAAGGCACCCCTGGCCTTCCTGATCCGTGTGGCTATATCAGTCTTGGTACCACCACCACCGTACTACCACGGACCACATTTTTATGCTCCGATAAATCCTCAACGTACCCACGCTTGATATTTTCGTGGATTTCAAGGTAGCTTACGATAGAGTCGAGCGCGAACAGGTATGGCAGATAATGCATGAAAATGGTTTTCCGAACAAACTAACGCGGTTGAGCGACCCTGCAGCGAGTTATGTGTTACATGGGTATTTTGAGGGCTTTCTCGAGTCCCTTCGAATCGTGCAGTGGGTTGTGGCAAAGGGTTGGCCTGTCCTGTATGTTATTCAACATCGATATTGAAAGTGTGATCCGGGGTGTTGGGTATCGACGCAAGAGGAATGATCTTCGGTAAAAGTAGTTAAGGATTAGGTTACAATTTAATGCGTCGAAAACCAAATATATAATAGGAAGAGACTCCCGAGAAAACCATATTTCCCTCCCACGGACAGTGACTATTGACGGCGATGATCAATGGTTGATTAGATAATTTATTTGGGATCTCTGGTGTCACCGCCGACAATAATACGAGTAACAAGATTTAACGACGCATTCAAGTTGGAAGTCGAGCCTACTTTTCCATCCGCTAGACGCTTCGATCAAAAAGCATTCACCGCCGCACAAAGCTGACTATGTACAAAACGATAATAAGGCCGGTAGCCTTCACGGACTTGAGCAGCAGCTCTGCTTACGAAAGACATATGTACACTTGTCGTATTTTAACGAAAAGTTTTGCGGACTATTTTTGGTGGAGTACAAACGGAAAGCGTAGAGTGGCACAGGTGTATGAACCATAAGCTGCAGGCACTACTTGGAGAAATTTCCATCATACAACTGGCGAAAGTTGGGAGACTACGGTGGGTCGGTCACGTCACTGGACAACTGTATTCTCTTCAAGATCCCACCGGTACCTGGAGTAGTGGGAATAGTGCTAGATGGCTCAACCTGCCGATTTAATTGGCGATGAGTAGCCCAGGATCGAGTACAGTGGGTACATTTCATGACCAATTTCATGTAAAATTTCAAGATCATTTTTAACTTCGATTTTAACCCTTAAATGCGCAATGTTGCTTTAAAACAACACATTGAAAAACATCCTCAGAGTAAATTATGTTTACCGCCTTTAGATAAGTAAGTTTTCTTTATAAATGAATTTTTTCAGCGTGCGCATTTAAGATTTAACTCTAACTTTAAGGGGTTATATACAGTTAGAAGGAAGGCATAAAAAAGTTGATTTTTCTAGAGAAAACCCTTTAACTAATTAAAGTGAAAATTTATATACATCTTAAGGCACCTTTTGGCTGTATTTGAACATATTTTGTTTTTGAAAAAAGTTATGAAAATAACTGCTATAGTCAGGGATAATTCCTCCTCAGAATCAAAAAAGAGAAGAGAAAAATTCACACTTTACTCAGTCGCGATTTATTCTGCTCCCTTTTGTTTAAACTTTTCTCTTTTTTACTGACCTCGATTGCTCAGTAACCTGTAGAGATGGTCGGGTAGCGGAAAATTTGCCCGAAACCCGCACCCGTACCCGTACCCGCCTGGTTCGGGTCGGGTTCGGGTATTGAAAAAAAATAATTTGCGGGTTCGGGTTCTTAATTTTTGTTTTTGAAACCGGGTACGGGTCGGATCGGGTATCTCCATTGACCTTTTTAACACCAAAGATGGTCGGGTACCCGGGCCCGTCCCGTACCCGTCGGGTTCGGATATCAAAAATAATAAACTTGCGGGTTCGGATCGGGTACGGGTTTTTAATTTTTTTCTTGATCGGGTACGGGTCGGGTTCGGGTATTCAAATTTTCATACCCGACCATCTCTGGTACCCTGCACATTGTTTTACTCATTGAGGACTAAACTGAGCAACAAAATGTTAATACACTTTTTGGCTGCCCATTACATGGACACAAAAACGATCGTTTTTGTTTCCGCAGCATTCAACCCTATTAAAGTAAGACGTAATTCCGCGTCAAAAAAACTGTTTAAACTTCTCGCAGCGGCAACAAAGCAAAAAATGTTCCATTTAACAATAGTGGATAATAGAAATGGCAACATTGGAATTCCCGTGCAGTTGCTTCTGACGTGGATCTTTTGTTTCAGTTTTACACGTAGATACTGCAGTACGAGCGAAAGTGTCTCTTTTCCCGCACATTGAGAAACTAAAGTTTCTCTTTATTTTTGGTCTGTTTCTCTTTGTGTGGATGTATTTCTCATTTGTGGTAGCAGGTCTGCTCATTGTGTTCAACAAAAAAAGTTGCACTTTTTGCACAATGAGTGAGGAAATGGCAAGCCTGGCTATAGTTAATCTCCTCTCTTCTAAAATAAGGCGTCTTACGGTGAGCACGATATCTATGGACTGAATCATCAGAAATCGAAAAACCAAAAAAGAATCGGTGATACAATATATTATCTATAGATTGATCGAAGGAATTAGCAAAATAATCATTTTTGACGAAATGGCGGCTTCTTAAACATAAAAAAACGATGTTTGCCTTAAATTTTGCCCTTAAATTGTCCATAAAATGAAAAATATTAATCGGTGAGGTAAAACCTTCGAATAATCTCTAGAATATATCCTTAAAATACTTGTGTCCAAATTTAAAGTGTTTCGGTGGAAATTAAATGGAAATTAAATAAAAAGAAAACTTATCCAATTCAATTCTACTATGTATATTTTATTCTTGACAGATACGTATTTCGCCTATGACTTGTAGGCTTCCCCAGTGTCTGTTTTCGAACTCAAGGATAAAATATACATAGTAGAATTAAATTGGATAAGTTTTCATTTTATTTAATTTCCAGGTTTCGTATTCTACTAAGACGCTCCAAAAACTTCAGTCGATTCGGTACAGCCATTTTCGAAAAATCTTGCTCACCGACTTTGAAAACACGGTTTTGAGAAACACTCTGACACGTCGTTACAAATATGCGTATAACTTCGTTAATAGGCATAACATTTTCTGTGTGCATACTTAAATATATGAACCCTACGATCATGAAATAAACAGAAAATCGATTTTTCGAAAATTCTAACTGTAACCCCTAAGTCCATTTTGTCCATGTCCGATTTTATGACCAACTTCAACTCTTATTTTAAGTCCAATTTAAATTCCAGTTTCATTAAAAATTAAAATTACGTTTTAAGTCAGAGTTCATATTTAATCTCAAGGAAATTTTCGTGTCTAATTTTATGTCCAATTCTAAGTAGAATATCTAGTCCAATTCAAGTCCAATTTTAAGTTCAGTTTCAAAGCTCGATTTTCAAGTTCGATTTCAAGCCAAAATTCAAGTCCGGCTTCAAATTCAATTTCCAGTTCTAATTAACGTAAAATTCCAAACTCATTTTTATCTAAACTCAAGCCTGATTTCAAGTTCACTTTCATATCAAATTTCGCATCCTATTTCAACCCCGATTTCAAGTTCAATTTGAGTTTCAAATAAAATTTAAAATTGTATTCAAACTCCGATTTCATGCCAAATAACAAGTTAATTTTTGGGTCTAATTTCATGTTCAATTTCAAGGCCAGTTAGAAGTTCAATTTCAAGTTCAATTTCATTTTAATTTCTGTTTACTATTGTTGTTGTTTTTCATACGTGTCAGATTGTGTTCGTCGCACGCGGTGATTTAGTGTACTATGCGTGATGTATGAGTTCGTACAGTTTTCAGCTGCTAATTCAACACTCAAAACCATAGGTTTAAAATGAAATTTCAACGAAACTAAAAGAGCGTTTCACGTCAAATAACGAATTGTTGAACGGTACCAGAGCTTTGAATTAGTAAGCAAAACAATCAGATTTATCACACCTTTTTAGGAGAAATTTGATAAAAACGCCTTGAGAAACATTTATTTCAAAGCTATTTGCTTCTAGAAAGATAAACTCAAATCTCGTTTTATGCCCACTATTGGGGGGGGGGGGTTTGTGACGTAAAAAAATCGTTAAAGTCAATAGGATCGTAGCACTGACCCCGCACTCTGTCCTGTATTCTAACAGCTGGTTGCGAAGTCTGTCGTATTAAAAACAGAAGGTCAAATTTCGATGACGGAATTAGCACCCAGGCTTTGCTTTTGTAAAAAAATCGGTCATAACAAAGAGGACGTTAATTCAAATGTAAAATGAAAGACCGTTAAGAGATTAAATGTGTATTAAATTTCATAAAGGAGAAGATTTGTGGACAATTTTCAGAACAAAATTTTCTCAGTTTCCGAATGAAAGTAACAGAATTGGGCTAGCTAGCATCATTTTTATACTAGAGCTAATTTATGGCAAAAATAACCGAAAACTTAAAATGTATTATAACTCTGTAACGATTCAGATTTGACCATATGCGTAGAAGGATTATTTTTGTCAAATAGGGTCCTCTATCGCCCCCTGAAATATTTTCACTAAGCTACCTAACACTCTGTATATCTTCTGGCCGGATTTTTTTTGGTAGATTCAGTTAAAAAATAGCTATATTTTCGATTTTAGTTGCCAGTTATCTTCCTGTGTTCGGTAGTAATCGTACGCTTTGTTCAGCTTTGCAGCATACGCACAGGAATCAAGCTGTAACTTCTTTGTCTGAAATTCCTACGGAGGTACGATTGGGTGCGTCCTTTTTCTTCAGCAAAATATCACTCAATTACAAGCAAGCATGTATACCATTCAGCAAATAGAGTTTGTTTGGATCGCAAATGAACCGAACAATACCGTCCGTGCACAGGCAAACAAAAACATCTACACCACAATGTTGGCAGGGTGCTGAATTTCATCGTCTACGGCAAGTCTTCATCTACCTTATAGTCTTTAGAAACTGCATTGGAACCAATTTTGATCCGAATACTCAAAATATTACTGTACCTCATATCTAGAACCACAGTTATTTTTTTCAAAAAATAAAAGGATTTTCCTATCTTTTTGAACATGATGAAGTTGATAATTCTCTCTTCGAATATGATAGACAAAGGGAAATCTTGTAAATGATGAAGTAAAGTTTCCATATGACGAACTGACGCTAGAACATGAATATCAATTTCGTGCCGAAAACTTTAATACTTGTAGGTGCAATAACGAAAGAGGTCCGCAACCCTACCTACAGCGAATACGTGAATCGTACGGAACAGCCAGCGACAGATAATAAACTGGTACCAGAGTAAATACCTGCTGCAAGGTGATTTCTGAAGTGCAAGTTGGTAGGTACCTACCGCACAACAACACGGCATACCCGACCCACACAATCGACGAGATCAGTTTCAATTAGTGCAGTGTCGTTCAATCAGGCTGAATATTTTTTTCCCTATTTGCAACGCAATACAATCGTATTATCGATCGTAAAAACAACAAATAGCTGTTAGTAACTACACGTACCTACGTAATCCCGCTGTACATTTATTCAATGTTTGTGAAATCAACCAAGCATTCTAGATAAGTTTAATTTGATTTTTAATTTCCGGCTTTTGTCACTCGTTAGTGAAGGAGTGTGTGCATAAAGAGATAAGCTGTACTTAAGTAGAACCACGTGAAGTAGATTGAATGATCTCTTCAAATGTGGTAATCAGCGATTAATCAGCCAATCGTGTGCAATGGATGGAAAACGACTTACTGAAATCGAAACCACTATTAATCAGCGGAAGGAAGAAATGCATGATAAACATAGGTTGAAGCTTGCGACACTTACCTGCATAGTGGCTGATCGGTTCGGTAGGTGCCTGCAGCTTGTATTCGGACAGGTATTCATCCAGTTCCGCTTCCAGGTCTCTGTGGTTCATTATAGAGCCAATCGAAGAGGAAGAGGACAGCTGTGAGGTAGACGCGTTATGTCGGTGGTGCAACATTGACTCTCACTCACTCTATGGGCCACGGGATGAATGACTCGATGTGCTCAGCGTAGTTTGTAATGCTGCAAACTGCGTCGATCTCGAAAGGCTTTAATAAGTCGGATAATTTACTATTAATCACTTCGAAGGTGCCGCATTACCGCGCTCATATTTCTTAATACTCTTATTGCATGTAGCACTCATTTATTCACACACTCACAAACACTTCCGCTTTCCGTGCCGCCGACGCCGTCGCCTTCTGATGGTTTATTTTCTTCTGCTTTTGCGGGATTTATTACTTCATAACTCGCGACGACGATAAAGTTGTTTCACTTTCACTATATATTGTGATTGCTTGCTGCTGCAATGCAACACTCTTCTTCTATTACTGTCTGAGCTCGAGCTGTGAGATCAAATGGAAATCCGACGTGACGTTTAGTTAGAACGGTTTCCAACGGTGGGATAGGTTCGGCAGCACTGCTTAAGCTTGATCTGAAAAGATAGAAAGCAAACAACAATCAACGATAATAATTGGAGGCTAGTCTTCAAACAGAATGGTTGTGATGTAAACACCAATGGATTTATCCGATTAGTGCTTGAAAGTGAAAACCATCAGCAGCTTTTTATTACGAGGCGCCTAGACAGCTTCGAGTTGATTTGGAACGTCATTTCCTGGATTGTTTATTTAGCGTAGCCCAAATTGGATGGTACCCAAATTACGACATGAATTGTTATTTCAGATATGGACTGTGGTGATAAACATTTAACTGTTTTCAGGTTTCATTCTAAATTATAGAGCTGCGATGCGTTCGAATTTGTTCAACTTCATTTTCAAGTGGTCTACTTCGAGTGGCCTATTTAATTAGTGGTACACGTGAAGTAAACACATGAAAATTAGCATTTGACATTGCAACAATATTTATAGTTGTTGTGTTCCGTTGAGCTCTTAATACTAAGTAAATATGTTGAAATAGACTTACCATGACAGAATAATTTGAAAGGAATTGCTATTAAATTCAAACCTAATAATTATTCTTTACAACGTGATCAATTTTATTTCTTTGAATCCGTAAACTACGAACGTTCACGACATGTTTGATAATAACAAACCCTTATAACTATTCGCTTACGGAATAATATACATACATTGCTTCCCAAGTAACAATGAAGATTTTATTACACTCATTACTGGCGTGTTTTGCACACTGGGAATTGTGCCCCACCTTCTCAATAAAATTTAATACTAAACATTATAATTTCTGTAATATAGAAATCCGCAGGTTTTAGATTGTATTCTTGCGATTGCGTAAAAATAGTTCCAGTTGCAAGTCCAATTTCAAGTCCAGCTATAAATTAGGTTTAGTTTCAAGCCAAATTTGGGTTTAATTTTAATTCTACATTGAGTCCTAATTCTATACCCAATTCCAACACTGATTTCCAGTCCAATTTAGAGTCTAGTTTCAAGTCCAATTTAAAGTCTAGTTTCAAGTCCAATTTCAAATATATGTAGTTCCAAGTGTAATTTCAATTATTACGTTCAATTTAATGTCCATTACCAAGATTAATTTCGAGAGTTTCAACTTTGATTGATTAAGTACAACTCCAAGTGCAGTTTTAAATTCGATTTCATAACCAGTTTTGAACCATTTCAAGTTTAGTTTCAAGGCTGACTTCAAGTCCGACTCCATTTCCAAATCCAATTTAAAACCAACTTACATTCAATTTCAATTTCAAATTAAGGGGACATAAACGACTAAATTTTTTGAAGATTTCATAATTTTTTTTATTTCAGATTTTAATTCTGCAGTCTTTTCCGCTTATTTTGATTCTAATTTTGTAATGATCCGACCACGGGAAGTGGCCGAAAAACGATCATACACATAAGCATTCCAGTGTGCCGTGGAACAACCTCGACGGAATAAAACGACGCTCCTGAAAAACCACGATTTTCAAACTTTATGTACCTTTTTCTTAGAAACTACACAACGTATTGGAACAAACTTTTTTTTTGTTTTGTTTGTAATAGCTTGACAAAGATTTTTATAACTTTTGAGCTTTGTAAACGAAACACAACCAGAGGAAAAAGAAAAAGAAGACAAAATTTTATTTTTTTAGCCGCCTCTTCTTTTTCATTTTTCTCAAGCTGTATTTCGTTTACAAAACTCAAAATTTATAAAAGTCTTGGCCAAGCTCCTACCAACAAAACAAAAAAAAGTTTGTTCTAATACGTTATGTAGTTTCTGAGAAAAAGGTACATAAAGTTTGAAACTCGTGGTTTTGTGGTTTTTCAGGAGCGTAGTTTTATTCTGTCGAGGTTGTTCGACGCCGCACTGGAATGTTTATGTGTAAGATCGTTTTTCGGCCACTTCCTGTGGTCGGATCATTACAAAATTAGTATCAAAATAAGCGAAAAAGACTGCAGAATCAAAATCTGAAATAAAAAAATTATGAATTTTTCAAAATTTTTAGTCGTTTATGTCCCCTTAAAACTCCAAAGAAAAGTTGGAAAAATTATGTCACATGAACATTTTTCTCTTGTTTGTCGTTCTAATCTTTCAATGATAAAATTTTTATTAATTTTTTTATTGTTCTGAAGTTACGGCCGAAAAAGTCGTTTTTCCTGAATATTAACTTGGTATGAAAATTGATAGGGTAAAGAACTGGTTTGAAGCAGTCTAAGCGGGTCACTGATTGTTTTACTTTATTACAAGCGATGGGTTGCCTAAGTGGGGGATATCAGCATACCAATCTTCTTGCTATCTTTAGTTCTTCAAGCTGTTACCATTGGAAGACACTATTGTTGAGCTAAACTTTTGATTTTTCGCTTTAAAAGTTGGAGCGGTGGAACTAATTTTGATCATACCGAACATATTTTCACCCTCAAGGTGCTTTTTTAAGCAATCCTGAAATCTGAATTTTTTTTACGTCCCCATAAAAAATCTCTTGAACTTTTCTCCCTATTCAGTAAGTTTGCGTTCCTATCTGCGACCTACTAATCGGCATCTGATGCGTAATCGGCATAGCGTATCGGCATAGATGCGTAAGATGCCATCTGTCTAAATTGTTTATCGGGGCATACACTCACCGCACTGTTCGGCAAATGGTATTCGTCGTTTCTTTTATTTTCTAGTGTTCTTATGGGAAACAGCGAGTTTGACGTCTCACTCGCTGTTCATAAGGATGGTGGGAGAACAAAAGAGGCAAACATATAGCAGTACACATGGTCCGACTCAGAACAGTGTTGTCAAAGCAAATAACATTGAAACACATCGTTGCTTCATTAAATCACTGAGCAAATCTTCAAAAATTATTGAAAAAGCTGTCTTTTCTGTTGTTTTTAATAAAGAAAATTTAATTATGAACATACATTTCTCTTGAGAGCATTGAACCACGTTTTCACCATTGGAGGTTTCAGTTAATTTCAAACCTATAATTGTTATTACCAGAACCGAAACAGTGTCTTGGCAACACGTTAGTTCATCAGTTATGCTGCAGCTGCTGCTACTGGTGAACAGGTACCGTCAATTCAGAATTTGTTTTTAGTTTTGTTATAAAATGATTAAACTTTCGGCTAGTGACAAAGCCTTAGATAATAGAAAAAAAGATAGTGAATAATACGGTATGTGACAATCGAGTGCTTGACTTTTAGAGTGGTTGTAATAAGTGCTGAAAATGTAATGGATTGATTAGTAGCGAGGTGGTGATTGCCTTCAGCAGCTGAAAAATGTACGTTTTTGGACAACAATTTCTAATTCATCATATTTCTTGTCGGAAACCCAGTAAATAGGGTGTTTGCAGAGTACATATGTATTGGAGATCTGTTGGGCAGGCAAAAGTGACAGCTCCATATAAACACACGGGCTGGGAAGCGCAAAATTTTTTAAATGATTTATTTTCTTCATTTAAAACATTTCATAAAACATTTCATTTCATTGTAATTTCTACAAATTGCTTCATACATATGGCAAGGTAATATATCTGTTTACTAAATAAAAAAAATTATTTTCAACAAATAAGCTAAGACGCGGTAGCAATGATCAAAAATGTAACTATGACCTATGTTAGCGGGATAAAACTAAACAAATATCAAAAGCAGGTAGTTGCTTTCGGCTAAAAAAGCAATTTATTATGCTAAAACCAATGTTATATTCCGTTACTTTCAATTTGGCCTATGCCGTATACTGCTTCAAAAAACAGTATATTTGGGACACCGATTTAACGCGAATTCACCGAAACCCAAGTTACCAAAAGTCAGCATATATTTCAGGGAACATTTGTCGGTTACTTTAACTATTAATTGCTTTAAAATGATTAATAATTTTAGAAAAAATGATAATTTTATCCAGCACGTTTTTGCTGCATCGAATAGGACAATATGCAATGTATGCCCAACAGATGTTTTGCATGTGTGTAGCAAAAGCCCTATTGTGTTTGTGGGAATTAAATGTATGGTTAAGTGATTTGTGAAGATGATCCTATCAAAAGATTTTGAAAATATGAATAAAAAAGTGCATTTTCGGCTCATTTATTTTCAACTGATTAAAATAGGTGACACTGCTTAATTCGTTCCTTACCCTATGTCTGAACGAAGCCGTAGAGAATGGAAAATTTGCTTAGCATATTCAGACATATGGATTACCGATGGATCTAGAGACAATCTGTCTTCTGCAGTTCCTGAAGGTGTGACATAACACGGACAAACGCGATAGAAGAAAAAAACGAGAGAGAGAGAGAGAAACGGGCATGGAAGAAAAAAATCATGACTGAATGGGAGAGATAACGGCTCGTAAAAAGAGAAAAAAGTTGAAAACGTTGAAAGTTTAAAAAGGTAATAACGGAAAAAAGGGGAAAACGAGACAAAAGCAGAAGAGACTAGACAGAAAAAGAGGGAGAACGGAAACGAAACGCAGAAAAATGAGAAAAGAAGAAAAAAAAGGTAAACAAGAAAGAAATGAGAAGAAACTGGACAGAAGAGAACAAAAATTGGAACAAAAAAGGAGAAAAAAAGGCCTAACGGAGAAAAGGATAAAATATGGGAGCAGGAAACTTTTGAAACGAGAGCCGAAAAAGACAAAAAAAAGAGAAAAAATGAAAACGCAAGAATAAAAATGAAAATCAGAACAGAAAAGGGCGAAAAAACGACAGAAAAAGAAGAGAAGAAGAGAACGAAACAGCGGGCAGAAAAAGAAAAAAACGCTACAGAAAAGGCGGGAAAACGTGAAAGAAAAAGAAGAAAAACGTGATACAAAAAGAGCGAAAACGAGACAAGAAAGGGAAAACGGAATGAGAAATGAGAAATGGAAAATGGAGCAGAAAACGAGAAAAATTAAATGAAAAAAGAAGAATAGCGAAACAGAAAAAGAATTGATAGAAAAGATAGAGGAATCGAGGAAAACGACGAAAAAAAGCCAAACGCGATGTAAAAGAAGAAGGAAAAAAACCGGGCATCTAAAAGAGGATAAACGGAATAGACGAAGACGATAAGGAAGCACGCAAAAAGATCAAAAGAGTTGGAAAAAGACGACTGAACTGAACTGAAAATGAAAACTAAACAAGGAAAAGAAGAAGAAAAGACTGAAAACTGTCTAGAAAATTACGATAAAATGAGTAAAAGCCCAGAAGAAACACAAGAGGCAAAACAGGACTGAAAATAAGAAAAATGGCGCGATAAATTAAGACAAAACAGAGCAATGGGATAAAAAACACGGATCCGGAAAAATGAAAAACGAGACAAAGAGAGGAAAAAGAAAAAAAAGAGAACAAAAACCAAGAAAACGGTACAGAAAAGATGAAAAAAGGAACAAAATTGAAAAAACGGAATTGAAAAAGAGAAAAGGTGGTACAGAAAAGAGGTGAAACGTGTGAAACAGTACGACGAAAAATGTCATTGTCACTTGGTGTCTAATTTTGTGTCCATGTCAAAATTCAAGCTTAATTTAATTTAAGTTGAAGTCTAATTTTAACATTGATTTAAGATCCAATTGCTCCCGAAAGTCCGGAGTTCTCAACCTAATCGACCAGTCGGCGTTTTTGTGATAAGTAACTACAGATTCGCTATCCTACGATTGCTCGGTTTTTCAGGACGAAACATTCTTCTGAAAGGTCTGGTGCCCCACCTTTTGATTATGTCTGTCTGGACATGCTAGTGACACTCATGTAAAGGTTTCACCATCTTTGTTGTATCGTGTAAATCTTTGTTTTTCTTATTTTTCGTGTAAAGAACATAGAAAACTTGTCCCATTTTCATTTTGTTTATTACAATAAGTTTGTTATTTGGGGCGAACTAACCACCGGTTGAAAGCCCCACTAAAAAAAGGAAATAAGTGTGTTACTTATTTATTATAATATTATTATAGGCACTAAAGTTTTCAAGCTGGTGAGCACTGGGGCAGTTGGCACGCCTTTCATTTTCAATTTCAAGCTGAAGACAATGAATTTCATGAGACATACTTTACAACATACTTTGAAGGTAACAACATAACATTTCCCTTCGAGTGATAATTATGTCACATAAAAAGTAACCATAATAATCACCAGACTAGTAATAACATTTAAACACTAACACTAACAATTAGTTCAAACTTGTTTGCGTTTATACTTTGTCTGGAAAGCTTATTCTAGCAATTGTCCTGGTGATTTGAACCATTGCAAAACACAAACAAAACATAAATACTACCTTTATTTCATAAAAAAGCAATAAGAAATTGCCGCTGGTTTATAGCAGTGTTTTGTCCTAATATGCCGTCGTAATGAGAAAAAGGTAGGTAACAAAGAATTGATCAAACATAAACAAACAGTTTACTCATTTAGTTTTGGGCGTGGGAATGACTTTACTGCAATGTGTTGGATTTAAGAAAAACATTCATAACCGGGGGCCTCTTTGGTCCACAAATCTGAAAATATTAAAAAAAAGTAACATTCTTGATATTTGCACCGTGACCGCACATAATTGCGATCAGCTCCTAATTCCGATCAGTCAATCTAAACAGGGATGCTTCAATCACTTTGACTCAATTTTGATTCATTTGACAGTACCGTCTCAGCCGAGCAAAATTTGACAATTCTGAATAAAATTATATAAAATAAAAGTGAATAAAAGTGCCGTAACTACAAAAGATATAGCAAAACTATTTCAGCAAAATTGTAGATAATAACTAGTAATAATAACTGCAAATGTCGCATATATCACTTTGTCAAATTTTGCTCGGCTGAGACGGTACTGTCAAATGAATCAAAATTGAGTCAAAGTGATCGAACCATCCCTGAACCTAAATAGTTAAGTTTTAGAAAATTGAGCCAATGTCTGTAGTAAATGAGCGTGCTCAGTTATTGTGCTATGTGTTTATATGTCAGTTGTTGAAAAATGACTGCCTTTGGGGCACTATCAAACTACTACGTCTAGAACTACGTTTTACGGCAAAGTGTCAATGCAAAAACGTTAAAGAAAGAACGAAAGAATGTAAGATTTTGAACGCTGATAGCTCTTCCAATTTTAAACGGGTTTTGATCATAAATGATGCGGCAATTGTATGGCTTTCTTGAAAAGCTAAATAGTGAAAATTAACGAAAACTTTCAAAGTAAAAATTTTCCATACATTTTCCATATGATAGCCTTGCTTCCCGGGCACGAACGACCATTACACACACCAAGCTTGTGGCTGCTGCTGCTTCAAGATTAAACTTGTGTGTTTTTTTGGTTACTACAAAGCACTGTAAAGCCTACGTGCTACATTCCGATATGGAATTTTGACCTTCTGTTTTTATACGACAGGCTTCGCAGCCAGCTGTAAGAGTACGGGACTATCGTAGGACTAGTGCTACAAATCCTTTGACTCTTACAGCCTCTTTCAGTTAAGATTCGAACATGTAACGTCTAGCTTATTAAACCAGTGCCGTACCTCGACCTCGAGGTCAGCTAAGAGGCTCAGACTTTTTGCTTTTCTAACGCTGCAAACAAGCGACAGCGGCAGAATAGTTATGGACTATCCTATTAATGCCTTTTCTCTTATTATAACAATAACATATTATTTTGAGGTCTTATGTTTTCTCCTAGAACTCAATAGCTGAATGCATAAAGCAGATTTCTATAGTGAAATACTCCGATCCACTGATAAAAATATTTGTTTTTGATATCACAAAATAGCTCTCCTACCAAAAATACGATACAATTTATTCCGCAAGATAAAATTATTATTATGCTCTTTGTTTTTTCGCACTTTACGCTATTTTACGCTTCACATATGGTGTAAAAAGTTTTTTTTAATATTCGAGGTTTCTTCGCGAAAACCAGCCTAACGTAATTCTACGCCAACTACGTGTTCATGTCTGGAACCCAATCTTTCTGATTTGATTTTTATTATCATTTATGATCAAAACTTTATGAAAACGTCGAATGTGGTCCAATTTTACAGTAATTGTAACAGTTGAACGAAAGATAAAAGAAGGCGAAAGTGTCATAATTCGCTTGTCAAGCTCTCGAGTACACAAATTTTATAAATATTAACGGGAACATAGCAGTCATTAACTTTTCATCGGAGAGCCCAATTTCGGAAGCAGTTTTTGGGCCCAAAAACGGGGTTCTGTTTATAAAAATGTAAATACTGCATTCTTCTTGCCAATCTGAACACAGCGGATATATTTTCATGACAGAATTTTGGTTTCAAACAAAAAAAAAAACTGCTTATGAAATTGGCAGAATCGATGACGACTAATTTCACCTTAATCTAATGATAATAATGATCATTAACGCCAGCAGAAGATGACTAGTAGGGGGATTGTCGTCAGACTATATAAACGCAAAACATTTCAGATCCATTTGGTACAAGTTGACAATAGTTTTATACTTTAACAGTTCATCGTGACGTGATCGGAATTAGATACACCTATGATCGGAATTAGAATCACCTCTTAAAATTGATGATCGGAATTAGGTGCACTGATACATCATACTTTAATACATTTTTTGTAACTTTCAGTAAATAATTTGGGCATTTCAATATTTTTTCAAAAAACATAATTGAAAATACTTGCTAAAGACACATACCAGGTAAATAAATGTCAAAGCTTTATTTTTCAGTGAGGACTCAAAGATGAATCATGCCTTAGCTGATCGGAATAAGGTGCTTTCATGGTATGATTTAAAAAAAGTTAGGCCTCAGTTCAATATGAAATGAAAATCTCATTATTATATCTCTAATTTAATTCCAAAATCGTAGAAACTTAGTTCTGCGGTTGAGGAGTACCAGCAAAGTAAGCACCAAACTGGGAGTTTTCACTTTTTTATCTTCCCAAACTCGGAAGGTCGATCACACGTGATGTGCAGACGTGAAATGACCCACAAACAATGGAGCTAAGTCATAAAAAATTTTTATTGCTTTCAAATGGCAGACAGTTTAACCTTCCGACAAAAAAAGGCAGACATAGGCATTTGGATGGCTACTCCAGAACATCAACTTATTCATCCAAATAAGTAAAAGGGGTAGTGTTTCTCTTGCGCTTAGACCGATTGCAGTTGTGCAAGTGACTGGCATCGGCTAAAGGAATTTTTAGAGACCAAACAGATTCATAATTAGCTACGCGACAGAAAAGAGAGCTGGCTGCGAAGGAGCCAACAGGGGGAAACGTGAGTATGAATGGATGTTCCTCTATAACTCCGGAACGCCTGGACGATTCTTAATTAAACTTAGCACACATATTTTTTGAGACAAAAGAATCAGCGCAGCGGGGATGACAAAAGGGCGAGCCTGTCCCTTACAAGTAGAGAGGAAGGTTCAAATGAGCAAAGTGGTGCATTTCTCTTGCATTTGGAACGATAGCAGGACGACCAAAACGGATTTCTGAAAGAGAGGAATAGGATGGCCATTTGACAAGGGGTAAGTTCAAAGACGTAAAATAGCTTTATCTCGCTTTATAGGGTTTACCGGTAAGAAGACAGACTTACAGGTAACTGGGGGATAACAAAACGAGGGAACTGAGGCGGTAGTGTACCGACTAGTGAATGGTAGCCACGTTCAAATGAAGAAAAAGCGTTTTCTTTTTTGCATTATGAGAATTTTTGTTACAATAACAGATGTACAAGTGGCTAAGAGATAAAGGGGACCCGAGTCAGATCGGGCATTCAGCTAGTGTTGATAATATATTCTATCTCGTCGCCTGCGACGACGAAGGCTTTATTTTGAATGAATTCTTATAGAATATCGTTGCGAACAACCGAACGTAATGGTTGCGCAGTTTTACGAACTCTTTTTACTTTCAGGACATCAAATTGGTGTACTTTGACATAAAGAAAATAACGCATGGAGTAATTCTCGCTGAAACGGGGCCACTTCTGAGTCAGTAACTGACACGAGGTCTTCAGATATTTACGCTTAATTGGTTGAAAATGGTTAAAAAATAAGACTTACACTTTTGATACCGCGAAATAGAGGACCCCTCGTTCGCCAGGGGCCTTTCAAAAAACAGTTTCAAAAAATGTTGAATTTTGAGCGAACCTTGAGATCTATATCATGTGATATTTCATAAATTTGTCATGAAAAAACTAATAAATGGCCCGGTTCTGTAAAGAATAAGAACAGGGCTTTCAAATGGAGCAAAAATTTTTTGGCGGTCATTTTGGATTTGATCGCCACATTGGATTTTATCAAAAAATCGCCGTTTTCACCATGAGCCCCCAAATGATTTTCATTTTAAGACCTTGGAAATTGGAAATCTGAGAAAAAATGCTATAAGAAACATTCATAAAATTAGGTGTGCATTAGTATTAACTGAATAAAACGACCAGTAATTTGTAGCAAGGTTCACAATTTTCATATAGTTATTGTGATAGTTCCAAAATTTGCTGTGAAACAAACTACAAACAACACTGTTTTGTAAAGAGGAGAGATAGGGTTTACAAACGAAGTGAAAAAAAAAATCGACGGCCATCTTGGATTTGGCCGCCATGTTGGATTTTATCAAAAAATCACCGTTTTCGCCTTGATCCCCCCAACCAATTTTAATTTTAAGACCACCATCGGAAAGCTGAGGAAAAATGTTGCTTGCATTATAGTTTTATAGTCGTTCAAAAAGTTTTTTGAACGCCGGAAGAGCCTTGGGTTAAAAGGCTTCTGTGACAGTCTTAATGGTCGTCGTTTGAGAAGGTAACAAGACGTATAATTCAATATACTCTTCAGAGAGGTGGCCAGAGGTGCGCTACTGATGACCATACAGTGTGGTGGCACGAAAAATGTTTCCAACCGCACAGCGACTTGCGGCATTACCGAGTAAGGCATTACTCGTTCGACCATCGGTGATTTTTCAATTATGTTTGCAGAAAAGAAAGTGAAACCACAGCATATGAATGATGTCATTTGGTTTATGTGACGGTGGCGTGAATTGCGATTTCCGGTGGTTGTTAGAGTTTAATAGTTTCCATATCAACGGACAATCTATTGGAATTTTCTCTTAGAATATTTAACCTTTGAACGATGTCTGTCTTTTGAATTTAATTTTCGACTTTGACAGACTTAAATGGTAATATACGATGACCGTTTTAGAGGTCAAAATCTTGCTTCAAAACCAAACCAATATTACTTTTGCATTCCTGAAGAAGGCAATTGACCGACCTTAATATTTCGCCAAACTTGTTCGTCAGTTGTCCAAAAACACCTTGTCTTGAAGTGTTAAACCAACTGTTTGCTTTGCAAATTGCGCAAAATGACAAAAAAGCAACTGACCCCTGAAGAAATGAACCGCCAGCCATATGCCAGCAAGCGTACCAATTAGCGGAATAGCACTGCTGTTAATGATGCCGAAAACAATCAGACACATTTTTGAGTAACTTTTACTGGGCGTACATAGGGTAGGTAATTGACAAATACCGAACGAGCATGTTGAGTTCGCGAACTGTGGAACCGACAATGTTCGTACACAACAGCATGAGACGCAATTCTTCCGACCCGCCAAGAGTCATCGCACAGAACATTAAACATGACACCTTTGAATGTCAGTCGGTTGCGACGGTGACGAGTAAACAATAGAATCGTTACCTCTTTTCTTTGCTCCTTGGATTTGCTTTTACGAGCATGACGTTCGAGAGTTGATTCATACCGCAATCCTCCGGTTCGAGGCATGGCTAATCGCAACCACCGTGTGTGCATGCACAGGTTATAGCTGTGTGGCTTTGCGTAGGAATATTTCGTTTGCCAGAAAACGCCGCCGTAGCTGTGCCACCTTACGTCGCTGTCCTGCGCGAAGCTCTTGTAGACGCATCAAATTACTGTGTAATTGGTGCACAATGTTTGGCTTAGCTGCTCTCGGGAATCCTCACCTCCTACACTGCGAGTTGAACGGTTGTTGACCGATGGTGAAAAATAAACGCTTCGAAATAATAATAGCAGTAGCTTCAAACCACATGTAAACAGCTTCAGTTCAGGCTTCAGGGGAGCAGAAGCTTTTATTTATTCGCAGAACAAAAGAATCTTTTGACTAGATTATGAAAGGTTTCTTCCTAAAACGGTGCTTGGATCTTTTCCAAAATAAACACTGGATCTAGTACAGCAAGTAACGGAATATTTGCTAATCATTTATTTTATTCAAGGCTGGTAAATGGCTGAATAATGCGTACCGTCGGTGCCTTGTGCACGTGTAGGCATAAAATAGACCCTACAGTGGTTCATAGCCTCTTATTCAGCAACTCCTATTCCTACCGCCTCGTGGTACCAGCCGGGATACGAGCAACCTTGGTGGAGATCGGGTAACCAACCCCGGTGGAAGCCAAGGTCGTATGCTGACAGGAAAGGAGGGCTCTTTCGAGCTTCGTTGGCCCTCCGGCGAAACAGGGGGTTGGTGTAGCAGGCTTTGCAAGCCGTCACCACGAAAAATATTAAAACATGGAACGAAGAACAAATATATTCTTACTGGAACAATCGGAATAGACCCACGCGACGAAAAAGGACTATGGATTGGAAACTCGGGACGTGGAACTGCCGATCTCTCAACTTCCAAGGGAGCACTCGAGTGCTCTCCGACGCAGGGATGGTTCGATCACTTTGACTCAATTTTGATTCATTTGACAGTACCGTCTTAACGGGGTCAAATATGACAAAGTTATATATGAGAAATTTGTAGAACAGGTTATTATCTATAATTTGGCTGAATAAAGTTTTGCTGTATCTTTTGTAGTTACGGCACTACAATGCTAGTATCTTATTAGTGACTAAATGAACGTTCATTTAGTCACTGATGAGTTACTAGCGTTGTAGCACCGTAATTACAAATGATACAGCAAAACTTTGTTCAGAAAAGTTGTAGATTAGAACTAGTTCTACAAATGTCCCATACATAACATTGTCATATCTGGACCTGCTGAGACGGTACTGTCAAATGACTCAAAATTGAGTCAAAGTGATCGAACCATCCCTGCTCCGACGTATTGAAGAGCCGCAAGTTCGACGTCGTAGCGCTGCAGGAGGTGTGCTGGAAGAGCTCAACGGTACGTACGTTCAGAGATGGACATACCATCTACCAGAGCTGCGGCAACACACACGAGCTGGGTACAGCTTTCATAGTGATGGGCGAGAGCCGGAAACGGGTGATTGGGTGGTGGCCAATCAATCCTCGAATGTGCAGGTTGAGAATCAAGGGCCGATTCTTCAACATAAGCATCATCAACGTGCACAGCCCTCACCTCAGAAGTACCGATGACGACAAGGATGAATTCTACGCGCAGTTGGAGAGTGAATACGACCGCTGCCCAAAACATGATATCAAGATCGTCATCGGGGATTTCAATGCTCAGGTCGGCCAGGAGGAGGAATACAAACCGGTGATTGGAAGGTTCAGTGCACACCAGCGAACCAATGAAATGGGCCTAAGACTTATCGACTTTGCCGCCTCCAAGAATATGGCCGTACGTAGTACCTTTTTCCAGCACAGAATCCACCATAAGTACACCTGGAGGTCACCAAATCAGACAGAATCACAAATCGACCACGTTTTGATCGACAGTCGGCACTTCTCAGACATTATCGACGTCAGATCCTATCGAAGCGCTAACGTTGACTCGGACCACTACCTAGTGATGGTTAAGATGCGCCCAAGACTCTCCGTTGTGAACAACATTCGGTACCGACGCCAGCCTCGGTTAGATCTCGCGCGGCTGAAGCAGCCAGACGTCGCCGAAAACTACGCGCATTCACTCGAAGCTGCACTGCCGGAAGAGGACGAGCTGGACGAAGCCCCTCTCGAGGACTGTTGGAACACTATCAAAACAGCCATCAGCAGTGTAGCGGAGAGCTCCATCGGGCATGTGGCCCGGAATCAGCGGAACGATTGGTTTGACGATGAATGTAGGAGGGTGATGGATGAGGAGAACGCTGCGCGGGCGGCCAAGATGCGCAGTGCCACACGTCAGAACGTGGAAAGACACAAACAAAAGAAGATGCAGCGAAACCAAATCTTTCGGGAGAAAAAGCGCAACCTGGAAGAGCAGGAATATGCGGAGTTGGAGCGGCTGCATCGTTCTCAGGAAACGCGGAAGTTCTACCAGAAACTGAACGGATCCCGCAAAGGCTTTGTGCCGCGAGCCGAAATGTGTCGGGATAAGACTGGCAGTATTCTGACGGACGATCGTGAGGTGACGGATAGGTGGAAGCAGCACTTCGACGAACACCTGAATGGCGCCCAGGCGGAAAACCATGGCGGCGGGGAAAGCGATTTCGACGGTGCAGCAAACGGGGAAGAGGTGCCAGCCCCAACGATAGGCGAAGTTAAGGAGGCCATCATGCAGCTAAAGAACAACAAGTCAGCTGGAAAAGATGGCATCGGAGCGGAGCTTATTAAAATGGGACCAGAAAAGCTGGCCGTTTGTCTACACCGACTAATTGTTAGAATTTGGGATACGGAACAGCTACCGGAGGAGTGGAAAGATGGGGTTATCTGCCCGATCTACAAAAAGGGCGACAAGTTGGACTGTGAGAACTATCGAGCGATCACCGTTCTCAATGCCGCTTATAAAGTGCTGTCCCAAATCATTTTCCGCCGTCTATCACCAATTGCGAATAGATTTGTGGGAACTTATCAAGCCGGCTTCGTCGAAGGTCGGTCTACAACGGATCAAATATTTACACTGCGGCAAATCCTCCAAAAGGGCCGTGAATACAGAGTTCCCACGCATCATTTATTCGTTGACTTCAAAGCCGCATATGATACCATCGACCGGAAAGAGCTATGGAAAATCATGGACGAGAACAGCTTCCCCAGGAAGCTCATCAAACTGATTAAATCTACGATGGATGGTACGCAGTGCTGTGTTCGGATTTCGGGTGGATTGTCAAGTTCATTCGAATCACACAGAGGGCTTCGTCAAGGTGATGGTCTTTCATGCCTGCTGTTCAACATAGCGCTACAAGGTGTTATGAACCGAGCGGATATCAACACGCGGGGCACGATATTCAACAAATCTAGTCAATTCGTCTGCTTTGCCGATGACATGGATATTATCGGCAGAACATCTGTGGCGGTGGCTGAACAGTACACCAGACTAAAGCGCGAAGCAGAAAAGATTGGGTTAAAGTTAAATACGTCTAAAACAAAGTACATGCTGGCCAGCGGAACCGAGGCCGAACGACACCGCTTGGGCAGTAGTATATTGATCGACGGCGATGAGTTTGAGGTAGTCGATGAATTTGTCTACCTTGGCTCACTGGTAACGGCGGACAATGATACCAGCCGTGAGATTCGGAGGCGTATTATCAGCGGAAGTCGTGCTTACTATGGGCTCCACAAGCAATTGCGGTCGAGCAGACTAAGTCCCCGTACAAAGTGCACCCTGTACAAGACGCTTATTAGACCGGTTGTTCTCTACGGGCATGAAACATGGACAATGCTCGAGGAGGACCTGCGAGTGCTCGGAGTTTTCGAACGACGAGTGCTAAGAACGATCTTCGGCGGCGTACAGGAGAACGGAGTATGGAGGCGGAGGATGAACCATGAACTCGCACAGCTCTATGGCGAACCCAGTATCCAGAAGGTGGCTAAAGCTGGACGGATGCGATGGGCAGGGCATGTTGCAAGAATGCCGGACAACTGCCCTGCAAAGATGGTGTTCGCCTCAAATCCGGTAGGAACAAGACGACCAGGAGCGCAGCGAGCAAGATGGTTAGACCAGGTGGAGCGAGATCTGGCGGAGAGTACTCGGTGTCCGAGGAATTGGAGAGCGGTAGCCCTCAACCGAGTTACATGGAGAAATTTTGTTCAACAGGCTTTGTCTTAGGACGGCAAGCCACCTAAGTAAGTAAGTAAGTTATTTTATTCAATGTAGAAGAACGTATGGCGTTTTTGTCTGCAAAAAAGACTTAGAGTACTGAAAGGATTTGCAAGACAAAAAATTATAATTCTTCCCTAGATGAAGAAAAATTTCTTTTGTTGGTTACCTCAGTGATTGCATGAATGGATATGTAAATATCAACAAAACTAGTAAGCAGTATTATTTGACGATCGGAAATCGTCTGGGGGATATATCTGACAAAAATTGTGTAATTCATATGTTCACCGATATGGCAACTGTTTCACAACGTACAGCCCACGTCCATATTATTTCGCACGGTAGTGTACCGACTTAATATAAACCGAAACGAACTGGAGAACAGAATTAAGGCAGAACACAAACGTTCTGGCATGTGACGTCTTACCAGGTTGACCATAGTCGTCGTCGCCGCCGCCGGCTGAAAGATTCAATTGAAGTTTTTACGCTTGGTGATTCGGCGATGCAAAGGAATTAGTTAGGTTAGGATTCATATAAGCGCGGATAACTTTAAACGTGGTTTAAGAGGATTGTTTTTTTTCAGCCGTTCACGATTTCGATAGACAGGACGTACAGTTCGCGATAACCCGAGGAGGGTGGCCTCATCAAATTATCTCGCATCGGTACTTCATTGTACGTCTGTAGTGTAGACTATGCTTGAAAGAATTTGGTTGATTAAAAGATTGAAGTGAAGCTTGATGGATTTGCACAATGCCGTTCGATGAAACGCTGTGAGCGAACGGGTACTTTCCTGCTGCGTCACGGTGTCCGCGGGTGATGAAGAACGCAACGATAAGAAGACGCGACGCGCCGCGCTGAGTTAAAAGTATTGATAAACCACGAATCGTGACCTGTCACTTCAGAACGCAATCTTGTACCTCTATTCAGTTACGGTTAATTCCAACACTTCACTTTATATCAATAATACTCACTTCAAGGTCAGAGTCGAGTATTTACGCGGATTTCAAATGCCCATCGGAATATCATCTAAAGTATTTATCCCGTACCTATGTCATACCTGTAGCAAAGACCCTTCTCTTCATTAAATCATTCAGCTCGCTATAATGTGTTCAATCGATTTGTTCAACAGTTAAAACAATTGGCTTGCTAAATCATTTCTTTAGGCATACAGGAAACGGGTCGATATAAAAAGACTTTTAATTGATCCTTTACGTTGTGCGGCATATTTATTGTATTTTCCGTAGATGTCATCAATTTCAGCTCTACTTAACTGGTAGTTGAAGCAATTTATTGATGTCGTTATTCACATTTGTAAGCATTTTAATAATTTGTCGTAGAAGCAAACCATGCAAGCAAACTCTACGGCTCTACTAACGCGAACGATTGTGAGAAGCATAGCATCCAAAGCTTGAGCCAAAACACAATGAATACGTATTTTTAATCCGTTGCAGAAATTTAACCAAAAGTCCGTGGAAAACTGTCGAACTTCCGCAACGTATTAAATTCCGTATGCATTATGTTTGGGCCTTTACTCCACTGAAGAAAGCGTACAACAAGTAACCGCGGATGCTGTGTATGCATACATTCTGTTACGTACACACTCGTGAACGCACAGCCTCCGAGCATCTTCGTGCACAGCCCTCTCACGAAGCAAGCTAATGCCAACAGCTCGTGAGCGCCAGCGGCACACTAGGATATGAGCCGTTCCGAATTATAGTGGTCTATTGACCATTCAGTAAATTTTACAGGAGACGCAATTGTCTAAAAATTCTATAAAAAATTCCATTCGATTATTTTCTCTAAACCAAGTGTTCTAATGTGCAGGGTATAACATGACTTCAACATGAGAATACATAAAATACCAACTTTTGTCAAAATATGCGAGTTATTCATAGTCATAGTCCACTATGATTCCATATTTACCTGCAATCCCCATCCCCAAAACGTTCCGCAACATAGTGGTCCATATCCATGGGATTTGTAAATGTGATACAAAACCCCTATAAAATGAGTTTTGATGAAAAAGTATGCCGCCTAGGTATGGAATATGGTGTTCTGACGCCATTTTTGAATTAAAGATGGCGACTTCCGGTTTCCTGAAATGTCCGAATATGACGGGAAATAACGCAAAATCCCCACAATATGGTTATCAGATGAAAGGGTTTAACGAGCAGAAGCCGAAGGTTCAAGAAAAAGCAAAGCCTTGGACCTAAACTTCTATCTGAGACTTGACCCTTCTTTATCGACAGACGTCACAGGCGGCTATTAGAGTGCAGGACAGTTACGGGGCTAGTGCAACAATCCTACTGACTCTATCTAGCAGCACCGCCTAGTTAGTTAGACCAGCGTCGTACCTCGAAACCGACTGAGCGGCTGACGAAACAAATGTGTTTATATTATCCAAACAGAGAGGGACAAGACGTGACAGTGCGAAAAATGAGGTAAGGGAGGTTCATAGAAGCAATGCTTATTAAGTATGTGTATCGATTTTGTAAAGAGGAACGGTATGAGTGGTGAATGACCCGTCGATTAAACCACTCTATAATAAACTCAACAACAACAACAACAACAACAACAACAACAACAACAGATCGATATGAAGGCCGAGTCGATATAAAGGAAACTTTTTGTTGACTCGTTAAATTGTACAGCAGTTTTTTCCAGTAAGAAGAAGTGAAATTTGTGCTTCCGAAGTTTTGTTGCATTTTGAACAACAAGTGAACATCATTCATATTTCTTCAACAAATTTTTAAAAGATATCCGAAGTTCAGTTGCACATAAATTCGAAATCTGCAAATCCACCAATAGTCATTTACTAGGTTATATTCACCCCAGACTTTTGGGATCTAATAATTCAACTGGATGATTCTTATTCAACAACGTAAATCATAACCTATTGAATATACTCTAATGATTGATGTCCCTGGTGGGAAACACCTCATATAGGAAACCCGAGTTACCGCCAATTTTGGTTTTAATATTTGTCTCACTGATTTTGATAGTTGAACTAGAAATGAATTTACATTTTTATAATTTTCTCTATCGTATAGTTTTTTTGTCGTCGTTTCAAGACCTAAGGTCTAAATCATTGGTGTTAGATGTCTTCGTCTTCGTTCCCGTTATAGAGATGAAAAAAAAACATTAGAAACCAAGTTTGATGCAAATTACATTCAAGCTATTAATGAGCTACAATATTTATGCAAGTTACGTTATCTCGTTGTGGACAAGATATGTTAGAAATTGCGTTCTCACTGCGCTGGTGAATGACTGGATTTAAGGACACCATAGTGGTCCTTAGCATCTTATCTAGCAACTCCGCCTCGTGATACTAGTTGGAATACGAGCAACTAGTGAAGATTCGGTAAGCAACCAACGAAGGTCGTATACAGACAGGGAAGGAGGCACTCAAGCGAACGCTGAGTGTAGCATCGAGGAATAGCCTTATCGTCGCTCTTGAACGTCTGTTCCCATGGGCGGCTCTTGATGGCTTGGCAATTCCTCAACCAAATGCACGGTTGTACCTCAGATTAGGAGCGGGTCACGACAGCGTTTAATCTTGAGCGGGTGGCTGAAATAAGGGATGTATTGTCTCGGCGCTACATTTAAGTTGGCAGCCCCATTACGGGACTCGGTAGCGTGGTTCTAGTAAGGCAATCTACCTAAACCTAAACCTGCGACGAAAAATCAAGAAAATTGGCCTTGGAGTATTCGGCATGGACAAATATGACGAAATAAGGACAATACGACGAGACGAGAATATGTGGAGGATCCGTAGCGGCAAGTCCCAAATCAAAGCTCTGGAGTGACCAACGAGCTGAAAACGGGTTTTGTAGAAATGGGCACAATGCAGGATCGTGTGATGAACAGGAAGGCGATCAACGAGAGGATGTGTATATTGATGATAAAAGGCCGTTTCTTCAGCTACACCATCATAAACGTACACTGTCCATAAGAAGGTAGACCCGATGACGAGAAAGAAGCATTCTACGCGAGGCTGGAGGCAACATACAACAGCTGTTCGCTACGGGACATCAAGATCGTCGTCGGAGATATGAACGCCCAGATCGGCAGGGAAGAGATCTATAGACCGGTGATCGAGCCCCATAGCCTGCACTGCGTCACGAACGAAAACGGCCAGCGATGCATCAAATTTGCAGCTTTCCGAGACCGAATGATCAGGAGCGCTTCTTCGCACTCGGTTAAAGATTCCGATACTGGAGAGGAAAAATAAGAGCTTGAAAAAACTGTCTAAGTATTGCCAAGAGAAAGAATTTGGCCAAGTAACCAGGAGCACGGAATGAGTTGCCCACGATTCTGAGGAAGAAAAAACTGCCAAAACGAGGACAGAAATAGTGAAGAGCTAGAACAACTATTTCGGACTAATTAGACGCACAAGTGCTATGAGAAAGCGAACTAACCTCGTGAAGGACACACATCGCAGCCTTATATGAGGGGCTCAGTCCTGGTGTAGTGGTTAGCATTCAAACGACGAGAAGGGAAACCTGGCTATAAACGAGCGCGAGGTGTCGACAGGTGAAAGCAGTTCTTCCATGGATATCTCAATGGCGATATAACAGAAGGAAACGGAACGAAGAAAACCTAGGAGAGGAGTGCATCAGACAATAACAACATGCCGTCTCCCAATCTCGAAGAGATCCGGCGAGAAAACGATCAGCTGAAGAATAATATAGTCGCCGTCAAGGACCGATTTCCGGCAGAACTTTACAAAAATGGCAAAAAACCACTAACAACGGCACTTTACTGGATAATTTCAAGGAGAAGGAGAAGCTACCGGAAGAATGAATGATACCTTCCATTTGTCCCATCTATAAATAGGGCGATCGGCTCGATTGCGGTAATTACCGCTGCATTACGCTGATCAACGCTGCCTGCAAGGTGCTCTCCCGGTTTTTGATACGCAGTCTATTCCCAATAGCAAAAGAATTCGTAGGGCAGTATCAGGCAGGCTATTTGGTACCCCGTGCTACTGCGGTCAAATCTTCACTCTCCGTATATTTTCATGCATTTCAGGGCAGCATACGATATAGTCGAGCGTAACTCCAACAATTAGAAGCCGCTGGTTTGGAATCTTACAAAATACATATTCTTATGTAAATAAATGCAGGAAATCGATTGGTGATGGTTTCATCCTGCGCAGACTTCGGGAAGTGGTCCATTTTGCCCTATTTTACCCAAAAATCATGTTAAAAGCTAATTAAACAGCATAAAAACTTATTTGCCGCCCGTGAAACGAACTCAAATAGCTTCCAAATTTTGTCAAAACATCAGAAGAATCAAATCCCATCCATTCCATACTGTGCGAAATGCAGGTATAGTCCATTTTGCCCAGTTCACCCTTAAATACATAGTAAAACCTAATTGGAGCGATTAAAACTAATTCAAAGACAGGGGAATGACCTCGAATAGCCAATTTACTCGAAAGACATCAGGAGAGTTGATTGTTATCGATTTAGTACAGTGATGAATTCACAATTGGTTCGTTTTTCCTGATTCTCTCCTAGATCTACAAAAACACGTTCATTTGCTATTGCGTAAAAAATCGTAATTTTTCAACGATGGTGTCTTTGCAGAAATTTATCAATAAAATACAGCGCATCTTTTCAAACTATCAAGGCGATCTTATTTTCAACTATCAGGGTGATACAAACTTTTGTTTTTTTTTGAATACGTCCAAAAAAAATTATAAAACTAAAATGAGCAACTTTGCTGAATAAAGTAACTATCTATCTTTTGCTAGTGGCGAGATAAAATGATTTATTTAAAAAGTACACATAAAAATCAATTCTGCTCAATAACTCCGCATCCAATTAATTTATTGCTTTCAACTGTTCTCCAAAGTTATTCAGTATGAAAAATTACATTTTTTTTGAAGACTGTTTTTACCTTTGAGTTAGTTTTAATCGCTTTAATTAGGTCATCTATGTATATGGGGGTGATTTGGGCAAAATGGACTATTCTTGCATTTCGCTCAGTATAGAATGGATGAAATTTGATTCTTCTGATGTTTTGACAAAATTTGGAAGCTATTTGAGTTCGTTTCACGGGCGGCAAATAAGTTTTTATACTGTTTAATTAGCTTTTAACATGATTTTTGGGTAAAATAGGACAAAATGGACCACTTTCCGAAATCTGCGCAGGATGAAACCATCACCAATCGATTTTCTGCATTTTTTTTACATAAGAATATGTATTTGTAAGATTCCAAACCAGCGGCTTCTAATTGTTGGGATTACGAGCTCGTTTTTGCCCATTGTGCGCTGTGGCAAATAATGCACGAGTACGGTTTTCCGGACAAACTAACGCGGTTGATCAAAGCTGCCCTCGAGTAATGTGTTATGTGTGTGTTTCGGGAGCACTCTCGAATCCCTTCGAATCGCGCAGATTGACAATTGCGGAAACGGGATGGACAACACTGTTGAAGGTGTGATTCGGCGCGAGGGCATCGAAACCAGAGGAACCATCTGCAGCAAAAGTAGCCAACCTCGACATCATTACTAGAAACCTTGGGACGGCGAAGACTAGGAGGATTGAGTTACAAACCAATGTGTCGAATGCCAAATATATGGTAGGAAGATGCTCCAGAGAAAATTACGTTTGCCTTCAATGGACCGTAACTATTGACGGCGATGAACTGGAAGTGGTTGATGAATTCGTATATTTGGGATCACTGGACGCTACCGACAGCAATACGTGTAAGGAGATTTAACAGCGCATTCAAGTTGGAAGTCTGGGGTACTTCGATCAAGGAGCATACGCCGCCATACAAAGCTGACGATGTACAAAATGCTAATCAGACCGGTAGTCTTATACGGACTAGAGACAGCTACGATAGACATACGTGCACTTGCCGTATTTGAACGAAAGACGTTGCGAACTAATTTGCGAACGGAAAGCGTAGAATGGCGCAGGCGTATGAATCACGAGCTGCAGGCACTAATTCCATCGTACACCTGGCGAAAGTTGGGAGGCTATGAGCCGGCCATGTCACAAGGATGCCGTACGACTGTACTGTGAAAGCTGTTCTGTTCAAAAACCTCACCGGCTCCCTGAACATAGCACCCCAACGTGCTATAGTAGATGACACAACCAAATTGAAGCCGGCTTGCGTGAGTCGTGACGGTCAACGAATTGACGACGAATAGTCCAGGGTCGAATAAAGAGGAGAGGTATTCTTAATACGGCAATATTCTCGAAATGCTGCACATTTTTTATTGTTTTCGTCATGGTCATTTTGGTATACCAAAATATACTAAGTTTCACTCACACATTTACAATTTAGCCATTTACACCATCGGTTTTGCGTCATTGCCTTATCTCTGTACACTCCCTTGTTTGGCAAGCATCCCAGCTAGCATTTTCATATGTATAAAAAAAATCAGCATTACGTACAGATATACATGCTAATAAATCGTATTTGATGAGCAAAATTGGCATATCCTTACTATTTTGGAGGCGATATACGTGATTACGAATAATTTTGTGCGTTACGACTATATAAGTATTTATATACGATAATATCCGATTAAGCGCGAGTCGCTCCGTACTACTATACGATTTTGTGCTGAAAATCGTATGTATGTCAGTTATTATCATTATATACGATAGAAAATCAACTTGGTCCCAGTTTTTCCAGCTTTAGTTACGATTTGGAATTTGTTAGGAGATATTTATAGTAATTTTCGTACATTGATATACGAGATGGTGCTAGCTGGGATATCTTCAATGTATTGATAAGTACCGTATAAATATTATTCAAATATAGATTTGCGTAAGACTCATAAAATTGTTGCAATGCACAATAGATTTCGGTAAACAATTCGGCACCAACTTTTCAAAAGGACCAATCTGCAAAATGCAAACAAACTGAGTGAGGGTTATGTTCTGCATATGGAAAGAAACCCTCACTCGGGTTGTTTACATTTTGCAGAGTGGCCTTTTTGAAAAGTTGGTGCTGAATTGCTCTCTGTCCGTGATAGGCAGTGCTATGACGAACTGCCGCTGAAATATGAATATTTGATTCATTGTAAAATGTAATTTTCATCATATTTTATTTACCCAAATGGGTGTACATGTACTTGAAAACCTGCAGATATATATTCTTTTGAATGATCTAAATAAAGTATTGATCGTATTTTGTATAATGAAAGTACGTTGGTCTAAATATTTTTGTTCCAATGCGCCCATTCCAATCATTCTAAATCAGTAGAACAGACCGATAGTTTTTAATTGAGATTGCAACAAGATCTTTGTTTTCAAATGGCGATTTATTAACTCGTGTTTAATAAACGACTTCAAAATTTGAATTGCGATTGAGCAAATGATCAAATGAATTGTATTGCGAGATGAGCATGAAGCGAAGCAAAGCTAATGAAGATTGGTCGGCTTCCAATCGATCGAAGCCTTCACGGATGGCACACACCGTGGCCCGAGAGTAGTCCATGGCGGTTCGCAATCAAGAGACTCATATGCCGCTACATACCGTAAAGAATTAAATTTTATACTTAGTTTAATTAACAATGAAAATCAGTACAGTTGCTCGGCACTTTTTGCCGAAAACGCAGCTAATTTACTAGATTGAGTTGTGAGTCGAGTTGAACCAATTAAACATTTATTTTAAATGCTGTGGTGTGAATAGTAGTAATTCATTAATTTCTTACGTCGGAAACGAGTAGCTTGTTGTGGTGTAATTATGTTGGCACCGAATATTTAAATTAAGTTGGGCTCAAAACCAACGAAAAATTATCTTTTTATGATGATTTACTACTTTACGGTTCTTCTCGACCTTATAGGCAAAAAAATGGAATTAACCCAAATTGTAACCTTGTGCCACCGCGGCCATGCCGGGCAGCATCGGTTACAGTTTCTGTGCCGCGACGAATGCCGCGACTAACGTCGTTTGCGATCGATTCAAATGGGATGATGAAATTGAAATTGATCGGCCGGGGCACGAGACCGTGAGGAAATTGAATGATCTTCTCTCACTCTTGCCTTGAGTTTGACATGCGCGATCTCGATTCGGTTTACGCGCGTACGCTGCCTGCCTGCCTGCCGGCCAAGTTCATTTTGCAAACGAATAGCCGCTCAATAACCTTGTCGATTGTAAAAAATATCCAAATAAGGTTATCCGAAAATAGTGTCAGGCAGCGCGAAAAACTTGATTCTTGTCTGTCTGCTAGATAGGTAGTTAAATTGGTTATCATTTTGCTATCTGAAAACCTGTTAACCCCATTTTTGCAACGCAATAAACCTAATATTTGCACCTTTATGGAACAGATATGAACACCCGCTCATTTGCAACTCGAATTTTATGTATTATGTTTTTTTTTATGGATACTACCAAAAAATTTTGATGGACAGCGGCTTGAGAACTGTGAGCTCTAAGTCCTGCTAAATAGAACAATTGATAGTCGCTGAGTTCAATGAATAAAATTTCTCAATCGGGTGAACCGCAATCAATTCCTACTATGTCTCCTACCTATTATGATTTAAACTTTTAATTCTTTAAAATTTTGGTTGGCATTTGGTGCTGTTTAGTTATACCTCGACTATTTATAAACGAAACTTGTTGAAAGCCCCGAATATAGTTAACGTAATGAAACAAAGAAACCGGAAATAATTCGGTGACGTATCCCAAAATCAACCATAGTAAAGTAAACAGCCTGACCAACCGAATCTGTTACGACGCATTATTACCTGTAGCATTCCCCGATGATGGTGAAGCTGGTATGGTGGTGGTGCGATTGCACAATAGAGAGCTTTGTTCGTCGCCAATTAGTGTCCGCGATTGAATCTCCTGAATGGTTAGGAATTAGGTAAACGAGCAACTTAATTTGCCACAAATTAACGTCACAATTGTGCCGGCCGATAGATAGAAATGTCGGAACTAACCGTTGTCGATGGTGAACATCACAGTCAGTAGTGTATTAAGCAAAAGCTTTCGAAAGCTTTCACGTTAAATTCGACTAGTGACAGATTTGTCATTATTACTCCGTGTATGGAGGTGATTGCTGTGCACTGTCTTGTAGTACGGTGTCCGGGTATGGAATTCCAGCATTCCTTCGTGTCAAATATTTGCCACTACTCGCATATCAGTTACATTTATATAGGAAACTGTATAGAAAATGGGACTGTTATGCGAGCAACGCAAGATATGTCAATTATCATTTCCAAAAAATAATTGTTTTGTCGAACACTTACCTGCATAAGAAATACGATAGGTCTGGAATGAAAAGTAAAAAAAAAAACAATTAAAATTACATTTGAATAGGCTTAACCGCTCAAGCGGTTTGTGAATATATTGGAGAAACAACGCGGTAAGAATTGTAGGTCGGACATCGTCCGACACAAGGGAACCCTTTGCTTGCATTTGTCCGATGGCGTCCGAGAAATTCCATCGGAATATAGCATAAAGACTTTGCTTTGCTGTCCATATAGGGGATGCCATAATGATTTTTATTAGATTAGAACTTTGATGGCTCTGCGGATCCATATACGATTGGGTTAAAATTCAATATTTTCCTCTCAAAAAATTTTCGCTAAATTATCCACTAGTTTCTTCAGAGATATTCTATAATTTAATTCGTAATTTGTCAGTACATTCTGCATAAAAACAGTTATTTCAGAGTCATTCCATCATAAGAAAGACAAACTCCGAACTCTCAGACCGTCTAGCTGATGTGATGCAAGTCGCAATCACGCAAAGCTACGTGAAGATGATTGCTGATTGTTTTGAAAAATAAAAAAGTCTACCGCTCACATCAAAGATCGGCTAAAAACCGTTCACACACTAGTTAACATTTGCGAGCGAGAATAATAAACTAACTACCTAAACCTAACTATGCAATTGCTTCTGCAAATAACTTTGGGTAACTGTTTTCCTTTTCGATGAACGCTTCGTAAGTTGCAGTAAGTTGTAAATTGTGCATCCACATTGCACTTCGCCAGCCCAAAGATACCTATTACGGTCGGTATCATTACTTTTCCGAACCACACACATTCAATCACATAGTAATCAGTCAGAAAGTCATCCGCTTCTTACTGATACACGGAAGGTCTAAATAGTACCTACCTAGCATATATTTCATTCGTTTTAGTTCGTTGAGATCGTAAAACATCTCCGTTTGTAACCTACTTTCCTGGGAGATCGTTGCACTGATTTCAATGCTTCTATGTTCGCTATTAAAGATATATAGTATTATCAGCAGGTGTTTGGTCGGACATCCGATGCTGTACTTACAGTTTATTCAATCTAAAAAGCAGGAACCCTAGATTTTCACGCCAAACAAAAAAATGTGCAAGTACAAGTGGCTAACTGTTTATTTCCCTAGTGCAGAACAAATAGACAAACAAAGTTCATAGCACACTACTGAGTGTATTAGCATCGTTTTGGGTGGGAAGTTCCTTGTTGCAAGTACCTACACCTCCGAATTGGACCTGTTGAAAGGCACGTAACAAACCTGTTTCAGGCAGGGCCGGTCGGCCGGACGGTGCTTTCAACTTTTATATGCATACAAGAACAGGCAGAGATTGTCCGCGAAGAAGTTTCAAGTGTGCAGCAGCTAGTTTGCTGTTGTTGTTGCTCTTGAAGTTCTATCACCGGAGGAGATACTCCGGTGTAGGTATGTTGATAAAGCAACTGCTGCCTACAACAGCACCTCATCATCAGTGCAGCAGCGGTCGGACGCTTTCGGCTTGATTGATACGTGATGCACGGTTCCTGTGCGTGCAGGTATGCCGCGCCGAGTTGCGCCGAGCTATCTATACAAAGATGTGGAACTTACTACACTGTCGCTACTTAGAAGCATAACTATCCAATGTGACAAAAAAAAACACGAATAAGAGTAAATCGCACTTAAAGTTGAATTTCAAAAACATGTATCGAAATACAACGTTAGACATTAAAACAAGAAAATGAAAAAACGTCACATGAGACAGTTATGCCTCCACCGGCTGTACAGGTACTAATGGTAAATTGAAGCATGAAAGAGTTGAAACTGAAGATTAGCGCTTGTAAAGACTGTTTGTTCTGTTCGTAGTCAGATCTGGAAGCGTTGGTATAAATGTGATACTAACGGGGTAAATAAAAATTATACTTAGTTCGTGTTAGATTTTTTTTGTTCAATCTTTTTAGAAATAGAACGTTGTGGCAGGCACCGAATATGCGTTAAAACCTGTATTGTATGTAAACCCTTCAACTCGCAGCTTCCGGATGCGGTGAGTTATTATGTGTGTTTTAACGGGTGACAACTGAAATTTTGGAATTTATTTCTCACATTGTGAAAAAAAGACAAAGATACATGAAGATCTGATTTAATGAAATTAAAGATACATTGTCCATGGTTGAAAAAAAGTGGAATATTTGGAAACGGTCCGTAATCGGCTGTTCGGCGATGGCGGAATAGGAGCATTGTACGGTCATCATGTCAACTTCGCGATTGCATCTCTTGATTCTACCAATCAACTATTTGTAATTCGCGGCTCTCCAGTTATTCTTGTACACCAAGAAGCTCGATATCCCGAAGAAATCTGCGATTGGGCGACAGTGAGGCAAATTTGTCGGGCTGTGGTTTTTGGGTACAAATGGGATCGAATGGGGGATTTAGGAACGATTGTGTTTTTTAGAGTAAAGCGATGATCCTTCATCCGGCCAAAACACATATTGTCTATCTGCATGATGTTTTTGTAGAAACGGGATCAAAATTTTCTTCAAACATTCGTTCTACCACACATTTTGATTGAAATACCCAACCCAGAGGGCTTGACCCATGATTTAGAAATACACTTAAGTCGCTATTTACGCGAAGGATACGTCCCGCGTAAATCAAAATCGCGTAAATTCCGAAAATCGCGTAAAAAACCGCGTAAATTCCGAAATTCGCGTAAAAAAAACCGCATATGTTCCGAAAACCGCGTAAATTCCGGAATTCGCGTAAAAAACTGCGTAAATTCCGAAATTCGCGTGAAAATAGTCGCGTAAAAACCGCGTAAAAAGCGACTTCAGTGTACCTCTCTCGGAAATGGCAATGTACAACATCACTTTCTGTTCAAACTTATGTTTAAATTGGTATTTTATATCGGGAGATGCAGAACTACTATCCTTCGAATAGTATCGATCATTTCTATCGAGACACATACACACTCTCATTTCTCTCTGAGCTTATTTGTTGTTGTGTATAAAGGGTGTCCCACATCAAATTGCACCACGGAAGAAACGCTGTAGAAAATTACCTTAAAACCCATCTTTTTCAAACTTTCAGACAACAAAATATAACCCATTAGTTAGCTTTTGTTTATATTTCTTTCATTCAACTTCAATACCATAACCGTATGCTCGCACCTTGCGCTTAACTCCACTCAAAAGATTTTGTACAACCTAGCTGTAGCTTTATCTGAACGGAAATCCACTTTTTCTTCATGTCTTACTCAGACTTGACCTCCTTGGGATGCTTTCGTAGTGCCTGCTTCATAATAGCCTAGTATTTTTCGATGGGCCTTAGTTCCGGTGCGTTGGATGCGTTCATGTCCTTGGGTTCGAAAGTGACTCCGTTGGCTTCGTACCACTCCAATACAACCTTTGAATATTGGCATGAAGGTAGATCCGGCCAGAAGATCGTAGTACCCTCGTGTTGCCTCGACACAGAAGGCAGATGCTTCTGTAAACACTCCTTGAAGTAGATCTACCCGTTTACAGTCCCGGTAGTCACGAACGGCGCACTCCGTTTGCCACATGATACATTTTTTGGCGAACTATGTAAGTTGCTGCATCCTTACTTCCTGCGGAACATCAAACTTGTGCTGGGCGGTGAAGTACAGTAGCCCCGGAAGCTGCCGGAAGTCCGCCTACACGTAAGTCTCATCATTCATGATGCGAGAGTCGAGGATTTTTCAGGTCCTTGCGCAAAATAAATTCGCGACGTAGCTTTTCGGGTGACGCCATTTTGCCCATTTTCGAAGAACTGATCGCGATAAAAAGACAGTGTAAACAATACACTCTAAGCTACTTCTACTCAAATTTTCAAGAGAAAATATCCAATGGATAATTTTCTACAGCGTTTCTTCCGTGGTGCAATTTGATGTGGGAGACCCTTTAGGGGCCTCGAAGAAAATCCAAAATTTTAGTTGTCACCCGTTATTTATGCTCGTGACGTCGACGCACAATTTTATATTACGACGTATACTGGCAATTTAGAGATATGTACCACATTCCGTTGCCGTTTTCTGATGAATAGGACTAGAAACGTCAGAATCTTTGCTTTGATTGCAGCGACAGCTTTCGAGTGTCGAGCTGTCATGGGACGACCCAGTGTAGACACTTTCACAGAGAGACCACCCTAAGTAAATAGACCAGCATCGTACGTCAAAGCTAACTGGTTACCTAAGGGGCCCGAAAGTTAAAAAAAATCAATTTTTAGCAAACCTTGAAGTCTATATCATGTGATATTTCCTAATTAGCAATGAAGCAACTAAAAACGTCATGGTTCTGTAAAGAAGAAGAACAGGGATTTCATATGGAGTAAAATAGTTTTTGGCGTTGGACGCCATATTGGATTTTATCAAAAGGCGCCGTTTTCGCCATGAACCCTTCCAACCGATTTTCAGTTTAAAGCTAAAAGCTAAGAAAAAATACTATGAAATATATTTATCAAATTGGAAGCGCATTAGATTTAACTAAATGAAACGACCAATTGCCATGGACCCCCGTAACCGTAAATTGTGAGTCCAATGACAAATATTTTACGTTTTGAGCAAGATCCTTAAGACAGTTAACATTCGTCAACAGTATAGTCAGTTATCTACAGTTGACTAATGCTACGTCGCACAAAAATTGCCAAAATGCGATATCGTCAACAATCATCCGAAGAACTCTGATTATGGCCTGATGAAAGTCTTAGTGATACAGCGTGAATATAGACTATGGGCATTTACAAAATTTAAGTTTGTCTTCTTTAATTTTTTCTAATTGTATAGGAATATTTAAGAGAAGTTGTTAAATGCAGTAAATTGAAAATTTGCATGACAAGTTTTGTCAAATTGAACCTACATTCGTAGTTCTACGTGAGCCTCTCGCCCGTGCCTCTTAGCACAGACCTTCATACTTTTTTGTTTCAAGTTTAATATCTTCGATGGTAAAGAAACATTTGTAGATGATATTGTTTTGAGAAACTGCATTAAAGACAGATAGTGGCTATCTCTTAAAGCAAAAAAAGTTAAGAAACAAACAAAAAAGAAACAAACTAGATTAGATTCTTTATTTCAGTGGCGTATTCACCTTTTCGCAAAAAAAAAATTTAAAGTCTTCGACAAACTCTCATTTTTCTTGAAATTAGCTGATTTTTACTAAGCAAAGCACGATTAGCAGTGTCTAAAATTTTTCAAAGCATTCTATGTTTATGGGAGTTAAAATAAAAGATCCTTATAGATGAATCCAATCTTAAGGGATTTCCTGCAAGTTTCGTATCTTTTTTCCCTTAAGAGATGGTAACTTTCTGTCTTCAGTGAAGTTTCTCAAAACAATATTATTTTTACCATCGCAGCTTGAAACAAAAAAGGTATTGATGTAGAACTACGTCTCACGGCCAGAAACTGAAACTGGAATAGGGGATCATTCCAAAAAAATCAAGAAATGCGAGCGTCACGAAAAAATGATAGGTTTTGAGCGCTACAAACTCAACGCATTCTACGCATCGACTCCAATAAACAACTATCAACTTTAAAGTGCATACTATTGGAAAATTGGAAATAATGAAGCATTACTTAAAATTAATTACTTAAAAGACGTCATCAAAGTTTTAACCTGGTTTTCGAACTGCCTCGTCCCAACAAGTCGAATATTCTTCAAGACGATTAAACCTAGACCAATTTGACGTCACTGCTTGGGAAGTACACCGGAAATAGTTATAAAATCTCCTTGTCCTACACACTAACAAAAAGCACGACTTCGACAAAATTTTGCCGAAATCTCAACAGCCGACCGTTCGGTGAAATTTTTTATGTTACCAAACTTTACTAGAGAACCGTAAACGTCGATATGCACCATCGACATTTTTACCGAACGTTCGGCTGTTGAAATTTTGGTAAATTTAACCGAATTAAACCGAAAGTGTGTAACAGGTTGAAGATTTTTTGCGTATGCCGATTAATCCTAGGCTAATTTGATATCTGTGTTTAGGAGGAGCGTTGCAGCTGTAGTGTTCGGTTGTAATATGTATGCGTATGTTTGTCATTGCAATTGTGTTGTGGTATCTAACGATGTGCACACTTAAAAAAAAGTGCCGAAGTCAGCAAAATTTTGCCGAGATTTGGACAGCCGAGCGTTCGGTAAAATTTTTTATGATGCCAAACATTAGTAATGATCCGTAAACGTCGATGTGCAAAACTGAAATTTTTACCGAACGCTCGGCTGTCCAAATCTCGGCAAATTTTGCTGAGTTTTTTAAGTGTGTGCTAGTGATAAAATAGGATGAAAAGGGTAAAATATCTTCAACTTCAACAAAAACTATTATTGATTTCTGTAAGGTAACAGGATAGCAGTATTTTGTTCTTGATTTTGTTAAATTGCTTCCAAATGAACATTTTCGCCAGAGCAACTATGACTATGACGTCTTTATGTATCAAGGCTCAAAAGTGCGCGATTCAAATCTAAAAATCCAATGCATGCTAGGATCTTCATGAGAAATGTTTCGAAAAACATCAACTGAAGGGTCTTTCCCTGATACTACGGGGTATCTGTGAACAGCTAGTTTGTTAGTTTGTTTGGTTTACGATAAAACGATTATTTTTTGCCGAAAGGCAGAAGGAGAAGTTAGTTCGTTTAGGTGCTCAAAATACTCTCAAATTTCATCTAGGTTATAGATCACAACATTCAGTTCCGTACATTTTTTGTGTTTACTTTTCAATTAGTAGCGTGAATCTTGCTCGTTAATTAACATGTAGTTCTGTGTTCTTTATTTAATGTTGATTGATTATGCACAGCGCTGGAAGCTACGCAGATCTAGATCGCTATTGCAAAACTAGTTACTGAAAATGCGTGGTGACTACAGTTTGATTTAAAGCTTGACGTACAGTACATCAAAACAGAGCAGAATTGCCTAAAAGCTAAAAGAGTAGACGCCATATTGCAAATAAGTATTGGTCAATTGATTTTGTGCATCTTACATCGATTAAATACATGTGTTCAACTTTGCCTCACAATAGAAGCCATGTCATGTTGAAGACTATTCTTGGCTCTTTGCTTTCAGAATACATCGTATACTCATATTCGATCGTGTTTGTTATATTGCATATTGTCTATTGCGTGCACGCACCCAGTTAACCTGGGATTGATCAGTCTATTATCCGCGATCAAAGCTCGAGACATATCGTAGTTTTTTATACAATAATTGTGCGTTTGTAAATCGTTGTTGGCATAAAAGATTGCAAGACGAAGATGCGCTTTTGTTATTAAGCGTCGATGAGTTTTTCGAAATCAAACGAGGATAAAAAGCACCGGGCAGAACCGTTCTTAAGGCAATCACCGTGCGCAATGATGAGGTTATGCACGAAAATGTGACTCCATTTTTGTTCAGCAAACTGTCAGTGCCTATTCCAAGACATCGTTCCGATTGAAAGTTCTCAGACTACGTTCACCGGCTACGGGCATTGTGGATCGAAGCAACTGAACAGTGCTAGCTATGAATGACTTAACCCTCTAACATCGCTAAAACAGTGCGATTAACGGGAAACTAGCATTCATTAACTTTTCGTTGGAGAGCCCAATTTCGGAAGCAGTTTTTGGGCTCAAAAAATAAGGTCTGTTTATAGAAATATATTCACTGATTTCTTCGTGCCAATCTGAACACAGCGAATGAATTTTCATGAACAGAATTTTTGTTGCAAACCAAAAAACTTCTTTTGAAATTTACAGAATCAATGACGACTAGTTTTACCTTAAGATAATGACGATTTTTTCATGCAAGTGCTCTAGTTTTAATTTTCAAGCAAAAATATTTATTGAATTAGTTAAATTTGTCGAACGATCATCGGACATCACTAGTCGTCTCATTTCAGCTCGGTCTTTGGCGCTTTGTCGCAAGGATACGAGGTATATTTTCATCATGCCGAGCCATCATGCACGTTGTGCTCTGACCCCGGAAGGATCGATGAAAAAAACTTTTTAACCTTTAAGCTTCCTCACTGAAGAAATTTACTTTAGATAAATAATATGGTAATTATTCCATAATGAGATCTGTGTTAGGGAATTATCATGACCATCTAGGCAAGTTAATAATGCATACGCGACTAGCTAATCACGGATTGTGAGTTTTTGGACAATGTCGGACGTTTCTCAATTGCTTCCGTTTTTTATTACTTCCGCAGTTGCCACGGCAGAGACCAGAAAAATTTAACGCTTTACTTCACATTCACTTTTCATACTTACAAAGTGGACTTTAATATAGTAAACAGAAAAGGAAGTCCTACGTTAAAAATGGAAATAAAGCTTGCCTCATCATTACGGTAGGTATCATTGCCTTGGCATCGTTACTTGAATTGAAACAAAAAAGGTTCAACATACGAGCTTTTTTATGACATCAAGTAAAAGTTGAATAGGTTGCAGCAGTGATAAAACATCATTATTGTCGGAGGTCAACAAATAAGAACGCACCGGCCGAGTACTATACGGTGACCATTCATGCAATTCATGAGAGTTCATGCAAGTAACCCGGCAGATTGTGCACATACCGATTTTAATTACTGATCCTATAAAGAACACTTATTTAACGATGCCATCGAGCTCGTGCAATTATACGACGAGGCCCAGCTATAATACCATCATCCGATGGCAATAATGGGGATGTTTGCCGAGCAAAGTGAGGCGGCTCATTAAAACAACTCTGCAATTGCGCAACATCGTCAAAACGAAACAATTTTAGGCACGTCGTACGGTTTGGAAGTAATTCATCAAAGACTTGAAAAGGTAACATGAAACCGATGATGAGCAGAGCCTTCTGTATTTTTCCTAACATTTAGGTTTAATGAGTGATGACATTCAAAACGACAAATAATGGCAAATCTTCTTACATAGAGAGGTATGCCAAAATTTAGGATTTAATCATGTCTTAATTTGCGATTTTTGATTAATTGTTATTGGAATGAATATTGTATATAACCTCCAAAAATGTTTACTTTCAGGTGACCTTATTGTCGGTAGACTCTCTAGGCAGTCGCAAAACCAAAACTATTTTTATTAGTAATTAAGTGGAATACAACCTGGTCTCGAGTGACACCAAAAACGGCCTGTACCCGCGGCATTACCATACCACCAATTGATGCAGGTTAAAATATAAGTCTGCGTCATCCTTGCAGTACACGGTACAATTGGGTCGCCTACGCTTGCAAAAACAAAGTGCGAAAGTTTCGAAATCCGAATCGTTAATATGAGTGAGTCAATCGAATCGTCGAAGCTCATAAGTATACACTGCCCACGGGGCCTTTCGAGTGCGTCGTCGTGCACAATTTGGTATGCACACCACAAATACCTACCGGCATCAGACAGTTTCGTTGCTACAGCCGGATGCAGGATCCTGAAGAATTTTTTTGCCATACCCAACGGCAGTTCTCACAACAAGTACTTGAAAGTTGTAATGGCTAATGAACACTATTAATAATCATTTGGTCAATGAAGATCTCCATCGATGCCGATGCAATGAATGCAAATCCACTGCAAAGTAAATCGCATTACAGGGCAAATTATCAACTTCGCGACTAGCAAGCGATGCTGATTGGTTTGCGCCACGCAGCCAAGCCATGCGCTGAGTGGATAATGGGCGATTCTTTGTGGGAAATCAGCTCTTTAAATGGCCTAGGAACGCTTTGGACGTTCGCGCGCAGATAGTTGGAATGGTTAATTGGACAACCTGGCCGATGATTGAACCCTAATTGATGTTCACTAATTGCTTGTGAACGTTGTACTTAGAGATAAAATGAAGCGGCGAATAATTTCAATTGCTCGAGTATAATAGTCGGGAAATAATGTCGGATTGCTAGATGAAAGGGATATTTACGTTAAAGACATTTACAAAAAATATCAACCGTTGGTGCAATTACTGTATGATATATGGGTAGGATCGAAGTGCAAAAAAATGAGAGTTCATTTTGGAAAGTGAACTCTTGTTTTTCAATGGTTCAAAGTTATTACTAAACGAAAAGTTATAAACTCAATCTCAGTGTGTGCTCAAAATGCTTATTGCACATGGTTATGCTTATGCACATGGTTACGCTCGTATTTGTGCGACAGAGTCTGACTAGTGAAATTTGGCTCGAAAGTATCGTCCCCGTTCACGAATCAATCTGGTGTTCCGCAAGGGAGTAACTTAGGATCACTTTTATTTATTTTATTCGACGACGCTACGTCTGCCCTTGAAAGAGGTTGCAGACTAGCTCTCTCATGCTGACGAATTTAAAATCTACTTGGCGATTCGTTGCGTCGAGGACTGCCATCGCCCTCAACTTCTCTTGGAAACGTCTATAAATTGGTGCAAAGTAAATAACTTGACTATCAGACTATCTCTAAACGCTCCACCGAATCAAATTGCCTACAGTTTTCGACTGCAGAATTGACGACCAGGTACTGAAAAAGTTGGAGCATGTGAAGGACCTTGGAGTAATTCTCGATCCGAAACTGACTTTCGATCATCACCGTAAACGATGATTTCCAAAGCGACTCGCCAGTTGGGATTTACTGCAAAAATTGGACAAGGTTTTAAAGACCCGCACTGCCTTAAAGCCCTGTATTGCACCTTAGTTCGTCCCCTGTTCGAAAATGCGTGCCCAATTTAGACTCCGCATCAAAACTCTGTTGGAACCTTCGAATTGAGCGAGTGCACTGGAGGTTCAAGAGATTGACCCTGCGTAGTTTGCCTTGCCGCGACCCGGAAAATCTACCTCCGTATCCCGATCGTTGTTGCTTGCTTGGTCTAGATACATTAGAACGTCGATGCCGCCAAATTGAACAAGCTTTCTTTGTGGCAAAACTGTTACACGGCGAGATTGATTCGCCGCAATAACTTTCGTTGGTAAATTTTCGCGCAATACGAAGGACCCTGCGACCATCCTCACTGCTGACCGACCGCTTTCACTGAATTTGGCCGCAATGAACCAACTGCATCATGTACTAGAACGTTTAGTCGTGTTCCATTGCATAAACCCCCAGTTTATTATAACTTAGCTCATTAGGACTGAAAAGTCATATGAATTGTAGAACTTAACTTGTTGTTCAACTTAAGTGCTCTCTACAAGCATACGATAGCGTGCGCTCTGCTGATAGGGATTGCTAATTTGTGATTGTGTTAGTGGCTTATTTTCACTCAATTTGAGAAACTCTATAATAGTACAGTGGTGAAACCTCCAACAACAACAATAAATATCGTGTGCGCAAGGAGTTTCTAGTAAGCTGTTTAAGTACTTAGTAATCGATAATCATAGTAATAGATTACTTTTGTAATCACTTACGACCTAAATACGTAACCAACGGTAATCAACACAACAATAAACAATGATAATCTTAAGTAATCATTGGTAATCATAAATTTTTAGTAATCACAACTCACAAGAGCATATTAACTAAAACTAAAATGGTAATCAGAGGCAATCAGTAGAGTAATCAAAGGTAACTTTTTTCAAAGGTGCGTTGTAATCATAGCTTTTGAAATTCCTTTCACGTACGTCTACGCAGCAAAGTATGCGCACAGACAAACAGACATAACACTCGTTTTCCATTCTTCGTACCGACAAAACCGTCATTTTAAATTTGTTGGAAATGTCTCCGTTTTGGTCAAAGTGGCGCTTATTGACGAAAAAAGGGAAATTCCCCATAAAAAATACTTGCTACTTCGAGGGACACCCATATTGCTATATGATATTTGGGAATGTCGATCATAGATGGTGCTAGTGTTCAGGCTAAATGTGAGGTACGATAATTTTTATTGATTTTTCTTCCAAGAGTTATGTCTGTTTGTCTGTGGTATGCGTATGGTAACTATCAGCAATCTTCATATATCACGCTCATAGTGTTGCATGGGCGAAGCTAATCTCACTTTTTTGACGTTTATCGGAGATCTGTTTACATGGACTTAGAAGAAGAATTAAAATCACAGACAAACAGATGAAACACTAGAGTTAATTCCGTCATCCATTTATTAAAAAAGCATGTTTCGCAACATCGCTGTCTCGCGGCACTAGAGCGTTGCTTCGAGTGATGAATATAAAACCATACATATGTGAAAATTCCACAGTATAAATCCTTACAAATATAAGTCACTTCGCATGTATGTTGTGAGGGTGTTAGTGTGCAAGTGGAGTGTAGGATGATGTTTTTAAATGAAAATTGGTTGTTGCTCATGGCGAAAATGACGATTTTCTGGTAAAATCCAGGATGACCAGCAAATTTTTTTACTTGATTCAAAAGGCATGTTATTCTATACAGAACCATGTCATTTGATGGTTGTTTCATTACGAATTTAGGAGATATTACATGATATACAGGGTGAGTAGTAAAATAAATGTCAGCGTTTTTGGACGAGTTTCTGCGGCCGCGGTGGTAGTATGACAGACACCAGAAGTCAGACAAATGCAGCAAATGCAGATTGTATTTTGAATTTAAAGTTTGTAGAGTCTTCCCGACTTAAATCTGCGGTTTTATTACATCCAATAGTTGCTAAACATATGTTCTCAATTCTTAAATAATCAAAATATGAATATACATAATTCAATTATCACAATCATTAAGTTAAGCTTAGGTGTCCAGCAGACTACTACGTCAGCATAGTCGTTAAGATTATGACACCTAAGCCGCAATGGGTTAATTAAAACTGGATTAATCACAGATGTGTTTAATCTTTCTTCGTTTAGAGTGTATTCAAATGTCAACACAGATTGCAAGTTCGTTTTGAATTTTCATTCGTTTAAGAGTCGTGACAATCATGTACGCAAAAAGAGAACTTGTACCTAATAAGTTCGTTTTACATCTTTTGTACCAGGGTATGTTGCTGCTTCGTCGTAATTACCTATTCCCGTCCTATCCAACACAAAATATTAAAAATATCAGCTATTTTCATGACACACAATGCAAAATTAGTTATTCCCAAAACTTTAGGTTGCTGACTATCATGCGCGTATATGTATGACGGCATTTCAAGGTCAAGACTAAAAACATGAGATTAGTCTACTGGACCTTGCAGCAATTTTACGAGTCCTAAGCAAATTCATTTTTCAATAATAATTATCCTGTACTTACTAAATACATTGAAAATATGCTTGACAAGCAAGGAGGGGTGCAGTGGGGAACCAATAACGAAACACTGATGGTTCAAATTGCTAAATTGCAAACATGTGTGGAAGACGCAAAAAATAACCACGCTAATAATTTTTGCGTTGGACTCTAAATTGGTGCAAACTCCGCAATATATCATACGCGATCAATCAAAGTGAGCTGAGATCTATTAAAATGATTTTTTTCATTAAAGAATTTCTAGCAGCCAAATTTCCTAGGTTTTTTCGAGCGACGAAGAAGAAAATGTCGACTAATCGTTTCAATTTCCGTCATTCATAAAATGAATATAACTCACGCAACGCATTGTCGTTATTCTGTATCCGGGAAAACTTGCATGACCCGCAGAAATCTGGCAGAATAACATTTGTCATGCCGTCCTACACAAATACATGCGCGCTAGCTTCGTAAACATTATTGTGATTTTTAGTTCGGACGAAGCAAAGTTTTGATGAACGGATTTTAAAACGGTACGACGAATTTAAGATATAAAGTCAGTTGCGTAACTTCAATAAAATGCTTTAATAATCGCTTTTTACTGAATTCAAAGGGCACGGATCGGAAGGCAAGTGTGTTTGAGTCAAATCAGTATCAGTACTTTTGGAGCATTCATTAAATCTACCTAAGAAATGATGAAAATTAGAGTGGCTTTCCTTACTACGACAGGAATTAGAAATAAACCCCATCAAACATCACAAGGAGACCGCCCAGTAAACCATTTGGTTTGTATATCTCGATTGCAACTGAGAAATACGACATTATATCTGAACGAAAAGGTTATATTTCACGCCAGATTAGAACACATAAAAACCAAAGCGGAGGTAAAAATTTTGACAATTATTTGTAATTCTAACTTGCATTTTATGCAGCGGTTTTTATAACACACAACTTAATACTCCTGAATATATGATTATGATATAACTTAATATTGCAATCATCTATACTGCTTTACATTTCACTGACATAAGTTGTATATGAGAACACGCACGACTGCAAAACAACTTAATGTTCAGTTTGTTTTGATATACTCTAATCATTATACAATTCCAATGTAAAATTGACATGTATACGATTTAATGTAAACTTTCTATTACGATGTGATGTTATCTGGGCGGGTCTTGGACAATACTCCCTAAACTTGATCGTAAACGCACTGCAAGGACATCGGAAGCCATCAGACGAATAAGAGATCGAATTCGACGGAAACCAGAGCAGTCTGGACATAAGGTAGACGTAAGGAACTGGGAATTTCGTAGTCAACCATAAAGAATATTTCGATAAGATGATCTGCGATTAATTCCATACAAAAACAGAGAGAGAGCACAGTTTGTCTGAAAAGCATAAGGTTGCAAGAGTCGAAAAATGTCGGCAACTGCGCAAGCAGCACGGTGATTGTAAAATTCTGTTTTCGGACGAAAAAATGTTCCTGCTGCACGATCACCACAACCAACAAAATGATCGGACATATGTACCACATTTTTCTGATATTCCTGGGGACAAACTGGTTGTTCAAAGATTCCAAAATGTATCCAGGGTGATGAAATAGGGATGTTTCTCTAAAAATTTGAAGGTTCCATTGCTGTTATTGAATCTGGTGTTAAAATCAACATTAAATATTACATCGATAAAGTTTTGAAGAACCATTTTCTTCCCATCGTCAAAAACACTACAAGAATGCATTATATTACCACTACTACCAACAAGATTCTGCACCGTCTCACCAGGTGAAAGCTACACAGGCCTGGTGTGAGGACAAATTTCCGGATTTTATTTCTTCGAAAGATGCGACTGGTTATTAAGGCAAAGGGAGAAAGATTTAAATTGGACTAATTTAAGACAAATGTTATGGATATACTTCACACGAAATACACTCAACATTAAAGCTTATGCAAGCGTCTTATTTTTGTGACCATTTACTTTACTGACAGCTATTACTACTCATACTCACCCTGTGGATCTACAGGTTTGCTAAAAATTCATCTTTTTTGAAACTGTCCAGCCCCTTGGCGTACGAGGGATCCACTGTTTCGAGGTATTAAAAGGGTGATTTTCATTTTTTAACCATTTTCAACCATTTCAGTTAAAAAGTTTCAATATTTAACGACCTCGTGGTACTAGTGGCCCCGTTTTAACGAAAATTACTTTTACTGATTCCTCAATTCGCTATATAATTTGCTGATACTGCATCTTGTAAGTTTTCTCGATTGTGTGCCCTGTGTAAATAGTTATAAGACGCGATGTAAAAAATATGTAAAAAATAACTAGCATCTAAACATGCGTTCAAGTAAAAGAACATCTAGAACGAAATTGACATGCTTCATTTCAATTTTATAATATATCCGAATTGGTAAGAGTAGAGTGTTAGACATGAAAAACGTAAAAAGAGAATTTAGACTGGTTCCTTACCTGGTGCTCCACCAAATAATTATTTTTTCATGCAAATAAAACTTGAGCTTCTTTTGAGTGGAAGTCCATGGAAAAATAGTCATTAGTTAGATCGCAACATTCTTACGGTGCGTTGTTGCCCGTTAGAGAGCAATACACAATACACAATAGGGTATGTTTCTACTTCGCCGTAATTGCCTATTTTCGTCCTATCCGACACAAATCATTAAAAATATCAGCATTTTTATGAAACACAATGCAAAACTAGTTATTCCCTAACATTTTAGTTTGTGGTCTATCATACGCGATCAACCAAAGTGAGCTGAGATCTATTTAAATGCTTTTTATCATTATAGAAGTCCTCCCAGCCAAATTTCCTACGTTTTTTCGTGCGACGAAGAAGAAAATGTCGACTAATCGTTTCAATTTCCGTCACTCATAAAATGAAAATAACTCACGCAACGCATTGTTGTTATTCTACAGCCGGGAAAACTTGCATAACCTACAGAAATTTTGCAGAATAACATTTGCCATGCTTTCCTACACAAATACATGCACGCTAGCTTCGTAAATATTATTTTGATTTTTAGTTCGGACGATGAAAAATTTTGATGGACGGATTTTAAAACGGTACGACGAATTTAAGAAATAAAGTAAGTTGCGTAATTTCAATAAAATGCTTTAATAATCGCTTTTCAGTGATTTCAAAGTGCACGGGTCGGAAGGTAAGTGTGTTTTAGTCAAATCAGCATAAGAACTTTTGGAGTATTCATTAAATCCAGCCAACAAATGATGAAAATTAGAATGGCTTTACTTACTTCGACGGGAATTAGAAATTAACCCTACTCAAATACATAATAATAAAAAATTCTATTACCTATGTTTTCTTACGAGGCTTCAGTTTTGATTACTTTTTAGTGATCGATTCGATCCATCGGGGATTGGTCGAGAAGAAGGGTTGTTTTTCCACTTTTTCAATTTAGTTTACTTTCAGGATATCAACTCATATCTGGGCTCACTAGACACAAATAGTCGGGACGGGAAGGCTTGGTTATTTATAACTGTAGAAATGACCTAAATCACTGTATAGAATTAAAAAAATCGATGGCAAGGCAAAGAGAAGCGTGTGCCTGCACGTGATTGGTTGAAAAATGAAAATTGGAAACCTTAACTTTTCAATCAATTTTGACCTTTTGCCAATCATATAATGGCTACAATTATCACATTACTGGGCATTTTTCCTATCGAACGACAGATTAACGGTGGAATTTCATGCAGTAATAAAAAAGTTATTCGTGTTTGAAATCTTTCATTTAAACGCTACAGTTCCAGTTTCGTTTTCACAAAGTGCTACCCAGTATAGTAAACAAAGACATAGTCCAACGTTAAAAATTCAAAAAATGTCCGCTAATTACTAGTTTGCACTGTGTAAAAGTAATTAACTTTAGATTTAGCCGTTACCTCAAAAAAAAAAAAATCACTAAAAAGCTGTGGTTATTTGTAAGGCTTTTTATTGGGTCGTTGGACTACTGATGCATTCATTGAACAGAACGATTGAGAGTACGGGGCTTTTAAAGACTATTTACTATAGTAATTGCCAATCATTAGGCAATCAGACGAGAATAAAAGGTTATGATGCCATCAAAGCAGTTCTATAAAAGCATATGAAAATAATGGTGTGAAAAGAAAAATATGATCCCGGTTTAACACTTTTTTCTCCATACACCGAAAAGATAAAAGACCATTTTATGTGCATAATTCTCAATTGCCATTAAAGTGAATTGTCGTAACGGGTTGAAGAATTGGTCATTTTATTTCGAAGTGAAAGGAATTCTAAGAATTTCTTTCAAGTTTTATAGCTTGTAAGTGTCCAATCATCGCTAAATTGAATCTCGGACCTTGCAGATAGTTACCGTTAAGTGTAATATTATTAAATTCTTGACTTGAGTATGTTCTGCAAAAAAGGGAGGGCCATGAACAATTAGAACCGACAGTATACAGTGTCAGTTCTGCATCAAGGTTTTTTTCTCGAAGGACTATAAAACTAACTGAATTGCCCGGATCAGAAAAATATATTACACTATTTACACTTGTTGCAAAAACAGTACGTATTCTCGTTATTAGTCCCCTTCGTGATGCAAAATGTACGCAATCAAAACAAATTGCAACTGAACTCTATTGCGTAAAATTGTATAAATTACAGTAATTATTCTCTGCGTCTGCTATTCGAGCTACGGTTACTTCTGTGTGTGGATGGATGATTGTGCCCAATGCTAAACATTAAATATCTGTCCCCGTCAATCAATATCCGATGAACGGTCTGACCAAACGGCTGTCCATTCATTCATGTCTGTGGTCTGATGAGTGCTTGGTTTATTATTCAATTACAATTCGTGACTCGTGCAGATATATGCTGCAGTATATTTGCTACGACGCGCCGCTACCGACCGACCAACCAACTCGCTGCGGGCCGATAGATCAATAAGCCGCGATTGACCGTAATTATATCGGATAGGTTCAGAATATAGAACTATTTTTGTTCGGAATGAACCGCGCGCATGAACAATAAAATATACACCTGCGAAGAACTTAACCTAGAAATTCATACACCGCAATTGGCATGTTATTGAAAGTTGAAAGTCCACATGAGTACATTTAATGTTAAGGTTAGCGCAGTTTTTTCTTCGCGTGGTATAGCATTTATTCAGCTTCATGCTTTGTCATAAATTAATGCTTGAGTGATTCTTTTAAATATATATTTCTTTAAATTACAAGGTTAGAAAAATCGTTCTAGTTTTCACGGAAACAGCCAACAGCTAGTTGCTAGTTGTGCGTTGAAGTATGTCTTGGTTAAAAAAATAGATAGAATAAATTTTCTTCTATCTTAATCGATGCTTAAACAATAAACAATAATAATTTGTGAAATTTTATAACTCAATATGATTATGTCATTGGAATTGAAAGGGAAAAGTTCCTTTTAAAATAAAAATTCAATCCAAAAACATTTTACAACTGTTTAGATGTGTACGTAAAGCTTAAATTGAATATCTCTTCATATTTTTATGTTTGTCTTCAAGTACTTCAATTGTATGCTATCTAGCAGGATTCGCATTAAATTTTGAATTACCCGATTTTATTACGTTTTAAAATCACGGGCATTTATGTACCAAGCAAATATCCCCTCCGGTATATGTTACTGCGCGTATCCTCCGGCCCTTTTATGATATGTTGAACTCATTGATTGGCATTTATCGAAACCTGCGGCGGATCGTGTGCATTCGTGTGGGCCGGTTGACCACTGAATAACCATCTATTATACGGAAAATTTACTCAGAGCTACCGGACCTCGGCGACGACGACGATGACGATATTCCACGGTTCGTGCGGTTTGCAGAATGCGGCAGTTCCTCGACAGTTTGCTGCCGCTGCTGCTACTGCATTGGACTCGTCAGATCAGGAAGTCACGAGAGCCCGTGCTGGTGGCCCCTTAGAGGCCATTTAGAGCGGAAGGAAACACTGGCCGGCACGTAATGCACCACACTGCCCTGCACTGCGGAGGTGCAGCTGGTGACCTCCTCGCACCTGTTAGAAAGTGCCGGTTAGGTCGATGACGGTTAGTTAGTTGGAAAATCACGGAGGTAGTAATTATAAGCACGCTACTTGAGTTACGTGTAAAGCACCGTGGGCGTCGAAGGGTGGCTGTGTGTATATGCACGAACAGTTACATAGCAAAGAACCCTTCGAGGCTCGTGCGTTAAGTGTCGGCCGTCGGGCTTATTGGATTTCAAAAGGACACTTAACTAGTTAATCGTTTGTTGAAAACTTGTAGCCTCGTGCACGATTTATGACAAGGCTTTTAAATGGGGAGTCACGTTGGGTAATGGGATAGTGAGGCGTTTTAGTATTTGATTTTCAGGATTTTTATGGAAAAATTGTATTGTAAACTGATTGCTCGGAGCCCTTTGTCTCTCAGCTACTTGTAGAGGGATACCTCGATATAAGACAACCTCGTTATAAAACAACCTCGATACAAGACCATTCGATATAATACAATTTTTACCTCGATATAAAGACAATTTCCTTTGACATAGTGCGTAACGACACCAGAGTAAATTTTCTATTCCAAAAGCGGCTCCATGAAGATGTTAATTATTTCGAAATAATCCCAAAAATTGTAATAAACTAATACATACCTCAAACAATAGTAAATAGTTCAAAAAACGGAAACACACAACACAGAGCAAAATTGGCGACTGCTAATGTAAAATTTTTGTGAAAAAATCATATTTCGCTGTCAGACAATTTCGATATAAGACAACTTTTTCAAAATTGTTAATTGTCTTATATCGAGGTCTGTTATTATAATGAAAATTCTTATAATGCAAGAAATTAAAGACCCTTTTTGTTCATTTGAATGTGTCTACTCCCTTTATCAAGTAACAATTATAATGCAGCTTGATTTTACTTGAATTTTATAAAGGTTTTATTGCGGTATTAATCATTACCTCTGGTTTTATTGTGGTACAAACACATTTATAGCCAGCTAGAAAACTGTTAATAAAGCAAATGTATTGCGGTTCCTTATATTACCACGTTAAAACTTGTTGGCTGCACCACGTCTCTTATAAACTTACCATACGTGTGGTGTATCAATACAATATGGCGCACCAATCGAAATTGGTCTTATTACGGTTACTTGTCAAACCGCAATAAATCTGTTAGTTATATAGAGATAATAATAAAATTGCCATATTTTAGTATTCTGTTTTAGCTCGCCAAGAAAAATTTATCAAAACAAAATATTTTGCAGAAAGAAAGTTATTATCACTCGCACTTTTCCTGTCACAGGAAGCAACTAAATTTGCTAGAAATTGACATTGACTGACTGAATATATTTATTTTGTTAAAACGACCAGTTTTCGAAAATTGCATAATTTCGATGGCGCGTTGGTTTTATCCATCTATCATGTCAATATGCACGATAAAATTTTTTGCACATGTGCTGTAAATCAATATATTGCGCTCTTCGCACTCAATTGGACTGCACAGTTATAAAGTGCAACTTTCAAAACTGTGATGAAAAGTGTGCTACTGATAATATCGCTAGTAATCTTATATCGATAATACCATCAAACTTTATCGTCACGGAAAAGTATCAAAAATTGGAGGGTTTAAAATGAAATCTTCTTCTTGGCTTGTTATTATTTTAACATTTTTGTTCTATTTCTTACGTATTTTTGCTTATACTGTCATATTATTGTTATTAATTATTAACGATAAGAAAACTTTATCAATAATCATTATAGATTTTGATCGGCATTTCCCATCATTACAACTCTCCCATTTGAGCTGACATTTGATTTAGCAGTGGCGCCAGTACCAGTTGCAGGAAATGCAAATAGTATTTAATTTTTCATTTATTTCATATATGCTGCATATTTGTTCAAATTATGAATTATGCGCGGAATTACGTATTTAGAAACTATTTTTATATTATTCGTAGCGTCGATAACAACTCTACGTAAGCATTAGAATTCAAATAGGAATCAACCAAGATTCATGGGTTTTTACCACTAAATTTTGGCAACTTTTCTCACCTACAAAATGTGTGACTGAACAAGTGTGCTCATAATTCAACTTTCAATGCAAAGGGCAATAAAACTGCTAAAATTTAATAATTATTCTATGAGATATTTTATTATGGTCGCTGCAAGACAAATCGCTCAGAATGATCTGACAGTAAAACTTTAACTTTTCTGCTCACGGATATATTTTTAAGTTAATAAAGTTGGCGGATGGATTTAGCTTTTCAGCATGCTGTATGCTTTATAGCTTTGTAGCGAAAAGCTTTATTAAATTATGGCGGTACCTGTCAAGCAGCGAAAAGCATAATAGGTTTTATTGCTGCTTTCAGCAGAGTGTGATAAGTCTACTTCAGCTTATGACATGATTCTTATAGAGGTTATGGAAACCTTCTGAAGAGTGGGCCACTAGGTCGGAAGACAGTTTTAAAGAGGTTATCAGAAAGTTCTTGTGGTTTATTATCGGTTTTATGGAATTGGTCATGAAAACCACGTGGAACGTAATAAAACTTGAAATTGTTACTTGGGTCCTGTTACCCTCCAGCCACTTGTAAATCTGTCTTCTTTTCGATAATCAAGCCATATACATCGAAACAAAACCTTTTTACGTTTTTGAACCTTCCCCTGGTCAATGGCATATTTCCTCCTTTCAGAAGTCCGCTCTTGTCATCCAGCTACTCGTACAACTGCTATCGATCTAAATGCAAGAAAAAAATGCATGCTCTTATCCATTTAAATTTTCCTCCCCACCTTGTAACGGACCGTGCCCCCCTTTTGTCAACCACCCTGCGCTGATTCCCTACGCTGATGTGAAATTTGTGTGCCAAGTTTGGTAGAAAACGGTTAAGGAGTTCTTGAGTTATGGCGGAGAATTTTCTCTTTCTTTCATGTTCTCTCCCATTTCTCTTCTCTCTCATTTTTCTCTTCTTTTTGTTCTCTCGTTCTATCGTTGTACCCTCCATCTCGCACTGTATTTCTCCAATCTCTCTATATCTTCTATATTTCTTTATTATCGACTTTCTTTATTCGATTTTCTTTATTCGCAGCCGGCTGTTAGAGTACATGACAATTACGGTGCCAGTGCAATGATCCTGTATAAAAACATGTTTAGTTCAGTCCAAATTTTAAGCTTAATTTTAATAATAAATTTAATCTCAATTTCAGTCCTATTAATATTACTATTATGATTTTTATTAGTTTTAATTTTAGTCCCAATTTACACATTTCGTCCCGATTTCGTTCTCTGTCACAGTTTTAATTTCAGTGCAAATTTTAGTCCGAACTTTTGCCCCAATTCAGCCCGAATTTCTGGTTTAATTTCTGACCTTATTTTATTACTAATTTCGAAATTTTAGGTCCACTTTTAGTCCTATTTTTAATTCCAATTTTAGTTTTAGTCTGAATTCCAGTCCCAAATGCAGTCTCTATTTCAGTCATATTTTTAATCCCAATTAGGTCTCAATTTTAGCCCGAATGTCAGCCCCCATTTCAGTCCAATTTCTTCTCTTGGATTCTATTCCAATGTCAGTCCTAAAATTTCGGATACAATTTTAGTCCCTGTTTTAGTCCCATTTTTAGTCTTTTGAGTTCCTATTTCTATCGCAATTTCAGTCTCAATCCCAGTACCAATTTTTGTTCTATTTTGGGCACAATTATAGTCCCATTTTCAGTCCCAGTTAAGTTTCAGTACAATTTTTGGTCCTAATTTCAGTTATTTCAATACCAATTTTAGTCCGAATTTTAGACCCATTTTGATCTCAATTTTAGTCCTACTATTTTAAGTTTTAGCTCCAATGTAAGCCCCAATTTCATTCCGAATTTTAGTCTCAATTTTAGTCTCTGAATTTCAGTCCGAATTTAAGTCCCAATTTTAGTCCTAATGTCAGTTTTATTTTTAATCCCAATTATGTCTCAATTCTAGTACGAATGTCAGCGCCAATTCATTTCCAATTTTCGTCCCAAATGCTGTTCCATTGTCAGTCCTAAAATTTCAGTTTCACTTTTAGTCCAGAATTCAATCCCATTGTAAGTCCCAATTTCAGTCTCAATCCCAGTACTAATTTTCGTCCGAATTATAGTCCTATTTTTGTTTCAATTTACAGGCCCAATTTTACCCTGAATTCTATTTACAATTTCAGTCCCAGTTTCAGTACTATTTTTGGCCCCAATTTCAGTTTCAATATCAGTCCTAGTTCCGTCTTAGTTTTAATCTAAATTTCAGTCCCAACTACATTCTACCCATTCCCAACTACAGTCCTAATTGCAGATTCAATTTTTGTCTTAATTTCAATACTAATTTTAGTCCTAATTTCAGTCTCATTTATAGACCCAATTTCGGTCCTATTTTTGGTCTCAACTTCAATCCCAGTGTAATTCCCAATTTGAGTCCGAATTTTAGTCTCAATTTTTGCCGGAATGTCAGCCCAAATTTTACATCGAATTTCAGTCATATTTTTGTCCCAATTTCTGTTCCAATGTCAGTTTTAATTTCAATCTTAATTTTAGTCTCAATTTCAGTTCCAATTTTACTCACATTTTTGTCCCAATCTTAAATTTAATCTCAATTTATCAAATAATACTGTTACTGGTGGTTCGATACTTATCAAACTTGTACCAAAATCTGCAAAAATAAAGGAATAATTCAAGTTTTCACCACTACTGGTACTACCACCACTAATGGTGCGTCTACCCTATTAGTCTGAATTTTAATCTCAAATTCGTCCCAAAATCAGCATGAATTTCTGGCATTGTAACTCAAAGCTAACTGTGCGGTTGGCTATGCCTATGTCATATCTCTTTTATTTCCCATTCTATTATTCTCGTTCTTTCATTTTTTACATTCTCCTTTTATTCTCACTCCTTCATTATCATCTTTAATTTTCTTTCCGCATCTTTCTCCCATTTTCAATTTACTTTCATTCTTGCTTTATCACTATCTCTTCAAATCTCGCTTTTTCGTTTTCTCTTCATTCTCCCTGTTCGTTTTCTGTTGTGTTTACTTTTGGTAAAATGGTGGAGTTTTTTTGGTACGAATAAACTGGTCGAAACTGAGAAAAATAATTATCCTCGGCGGGGGACCGTATGTTTGCATGTATGAAACGATAAAAAAACTGGAGAGATGGAAAATAGATATGAGATTATCTAATACAAGGTTACGGCTGTAGTTTAATTGGAAAAACACTCGGGTATCAACCGAGAGAGTGTGGACGGGAGTCTCACCTGCCATTGAATGATCTTATATCGAAATTTTCCCAGTTTATCATTCTTCGTACCAAAAAAAAATCCTCCACTCTAGAAAAAAGTTTACGTTGGACCGCGACAAAGTCAGAGACAAGTAGAACAGAAAACACTATAAAACTTTATCTAATTATGCGCGATAAAATTTTACAGGATTCGATATTTAGCATTTATGTAAACATTTATATGAACTCAACACGGCGATCAAAACGGTTAAGATGCATTTCAAGTGCTTCTTGTATTCCGCGCTTTATTTTATTGGTAGATACACTGGTTTATTCTGGTTTTACCCAGGGGACTGGCAACCCTATCTTTTTCAACGTCAACTGACAGCAACACACATATCGCGGGCCGTTTTGAATACGGCCCAAAACAAACACCTGTCATTGCTGATTTTTGCTTTATTTTGATCGTGGCGGTGCGTTCAAACTGTCATTTGGAACTGATAGAAGTATCAAGCATCAAATCAGAAGCACAGAAAGTTGCAGGAGCGAAATTTAAAAATGTTAACGATATGTTGTGTTGTTATGCTGCGATCGACATGTTAGCTCCAAAAACATGGCCGCCTGCCAGCTCCTTGGTTTTACCCAATGGTTTGTACATGATTTCATTTTTCTTTTCAAATATTTTGCTTGTTTATGAGCCTAAGCAGACTTTAATCCCCTAGTCGAGCGAATGCGTAGTAATTACTGTTGTAATAATTTACGTCTTAATTACGTAACCAACGGTAATAAATATAATAATTAATGATAATCTGAATGGTAATCATTAATTAGTAGTAGTCACAAGAGCATGATTACCGAAAATTAAAGGTCAATCAGAAATAGTCTGTATAGTAATCAAAGGTAAATTATTTCAAGGATGCGTTGTAATCATAGCTGTATGCAACCCCTTGCGTGAACATATAGATCATTTTACGATGACGTTATTTTGCCGTCAAATGACACCACTTGGTGGTTTGTTTACATGTTTTTTGTCACATCCAGCAGTCTCGATTTAAAATTTCGTGAAGGATTACTGCATCAGTTGCTTTAAAATGCATGTGAGGTGCTTTCTCTTAAATAAAAACTATAATTTTTATCATTATCTGCCGGACAAAGATAGAAAACTCAATTCGCAAACTTTAACACCATGTAAACAAACCACCAAGTGCTGTCAAAAAAGTGTGGTTAGGAGCTCCCGTGTAATGATCTATACGCGGCAAAGGGGCAAAGTATGTGTACGGTAACTGACAGCAATCTCTATATCGAAGTTATAGTGTTGCACAGGCAAAGCTAACCTCATTTCTTTGACGTTTAACGGTAGATTGTGACATGGACTTAAAGGGTGAATTAAAATCACAGACAAACAGACGCAACACTGGCGTTAGCTCCATTGTTCATGCAAAGGCCACTTAATGACGAACCGCATTGTAAGTAGAATCTTACCACTATTGAAGAGTTGAAGAGAAGAATCTGTAAGAGAGAGAAGGAAAAAACATGCTTTAGTGATATTCTATACTTTAGATTCTAACGTTGATTTGAATTATATTTTAAGAAATATAGAAATTCTTCTGAGAAATATATTCTCAGAATGTGTTCTCATGTGTCGCAGATTATGTATTTTCTATTTTTCTTTAGCTACATGGAAATAAATTTCTCTGAAAACTTCTATTCATAAATCAAGGTCTCAAGAAAATTTTCTCAAAAAAATGTGAATTATAAGTTATTATTATTTGCAAATTTGTATTCTATGAGTAGAAAATATTTTGAAAAAAATGTTTTTCCGTTTTTGATGCGAAAACTTTCTAACTGTCGATTGAATTTACGCTCTAATTTCCATTGGATGGATTTCAGCCAATTTCCATCTGTACATTTAGTTCTTCTGAATTACAAATGTTGTGATTAAAGATAATTATCTTTTATCTATTTATATAAGAGGCTTATGTCTGTACCGAAAACCAGGTCTCTGACGGGACGTCATAAGAGGCTTATCGGTAACTAAAAACAGATCTATGACAGGACGTCATGCTTTCGTAGCAAAGGGTTGTATTGTCAGTCGCCTCACTGGTCGACTGCTGGACTGCTCGATTGCTCAACTGGTTGACTAGACTGCACGACTGGACTGGTCGATTAGACTGCTCGATTTGATTGCTCGACTGAACTGCTTAACTGAACTGCTCGACTGAACTGTTCGATTCGACGCTCAACTCAACTGCTCAACCCGATTGCTCGATTCAACTGCTCGACTAGACTACTCGATTTGATTGCTCAACTCAATTGACGCTTGATTCAACAGCTCAACCAGACTGCTCGACTTAGCTACTCAACCCGACTGCTCGGCTCAACTGCTTGACTGAACTGTTTGATTCGACAGCTCGACTTAACTGCTCGACTAGACACCTCGACGGAACTGCTCGACTCAACTGTTCGACTTAACTGCTCGACTGAACCGCTTGACCGGACTGCTCGACTAGACTACTCGATTCAACTGCTCGACTGGGCTACTCGACCGGACTACTTGACTGAACAGCTTAATTTAACTGCTCGACTAGACTGCTCGATTTGACTGCTCGACTTGACTATTCGACTTGACTGCTCGACCCAACTGCTTGACTGATTCGACCACTCGACTCGCCTGCTCAACTCGATTGCTTATCGCGATATCATATGGTCGGTGTTAAATCAGACCGGACCATGTCGTATTATTTTAAAAAATAAGTTAGTAATAGCAAACGATCTAGAATTTTCTTAGCAATATTTTACTCTAATCAGACTACATAGATCTTGCAAACAGCCAGAAGTTTTTATTCAGTTAAATTTAATCCAATACGACCATAAAAACTATTTGTTTCAGTTTCCGGCTGACTCTTATGTACAACATCTAAGAGCTATATTATGCAATATACGAACTCAAAGAACTAATACAAAGATTAAGCATCTTCGCAAACACTGGCCAATGGAATGTATCCGAAGTTTTCTGAATTCTGAAGACATTTATATTTCCGGATCGTAAGATTCGGGCTCAACTAGTTTTTTATAAAGAGCTTAAGAGCGGTCAGTTAAATTGACAACAACAGGTAGCAGCAAGTATGCTTTATTTTAAGGCTTCGGCTGGAATATGGATTAATTACTTGTGGCTCGAAGGTAAAGCATTAGATGCTATGGTTCCCGAACAAATTTCAAATTGTAGTTGTTAACTTCAAGCAAGCAAAAGGGACTATGTACTTTAAACGCTAAAGCTTGTGATATTGATGGTTGTGTTTATCAAACCGCGTTGGAAGGTCAAGGACTTGTTGGATAGTGGGATCGACCGTTTTAAAGATTTCAATGTTTAGCCAGTGAAGTTACTGGATTGCCGCCAATTCTATTGGAAACCGCCTTCGACTTCGAAAAAGTACCCGATATGTGATTAAGAGACATCCCAAAAAAGTAAAACAATTTTTGCAATAAAATAAATACTAAGTCAGGGGTGACAGTGAAAAGCGCAAATATGTGCCTGCCCCCGATGCCTCGCGGAAGCCATCAATGAAGAACTGTTTTGCCGCACGCTCAGAAAACTGCGATATCGCCACATGCCATTACCTATACCCAGTGCACTTTTACGGCCGGCAAACGGCCGACAGAAGAAAGTGTAAATCACCGGTAAACATCCGGCGTGGGAAATAGAGGATGGAAAAGCAAAACAAAACCCCGCTTTTCCCCACCACCACTCTGCTGCACTGCTTGCTTGCACACAACACAGTTCACGGTGCAGCAAAGAATGGGGAAAACCGGCACACAGTTAGAAACCGCGTCCGCTATCAATGGAACGGGGAATCGAGATCGAGAGTGATGCGCGCCGGTCCGGACCGCGCGCTGACGACCGACGAGATGAGGCGGGAGAAAGAGAAATCTCAGGTACCCTGCCCGGGTCGGGCGGCCCCGGCTGTGAATTTGCCCGCGCACACACCTCCAGCGAGCGCCTCGATGATTGCTGGATAACTTGATCGAATTGCATCAATTACGCGTGATTTATTAAACTACAAATCTACTTCGCTGATCGCGGTTAGTTAAGTGACGCACAACGTGCAAACAAGTGAATTCACGAGTTGCGATTTGGTTTCCATCTGATGCGTCAATTTCTATCATCCACTTAGCACGGGGCACGTGAGTTATAAGTGTGCCTGTCACCGCAGTACAATGGTATGATAACCCGTTAAAGCCCAATGATGACCATCTTTTACAATGTCGTATGTTTAAAGTAATAAAAAAATAAACTTCATAAATAAAGGTAACAAAGGGCTATAACTTATCGTAGATAAAAGCGTAAATGTTGTTATGTTTAATCCATGAAATTTCCATCGACTGAAACCGCCCTTACAAGACGAGGAACGTTTATAGTAGGCCTCGTGAAATCCACCGAACTACTGAACCAAATACGGCCGCCGGTAAAACTGTGGCCGGTGACGGGTGTCATTCACCTGGTTCGCTGACCGGTGACCATTTTCAATGGTTTACTGAACTAGCCACTAATCATCGTTAAGCGCACCACACTTTTTCCCATTAAACAATCGAAACGGGGAGGCAAAATATAATCAGACAGACTAGCAGCGGTAGAAACCTTCCGAACGACTTTCTACGCATGTTTATACACCAAATCCTCAGAGTTAGTGCATTAGTAAGACTACTGCTGGAACAGCTCGCACGCAACACCAAACATGGATTTGGACCGGTCCGGTCCGGTCCGGTGGTTGTCGTGACCAAAACCAGCTGCCCATTCATCAGCAGCTTCCATCTAGCGGCGGGCGTTTGTTTAATACAACTTTCTGGGAAAAGAAGCTGACGCATCACACAGGTAGGTAGTTAGCTCACCGCCAGATCGTGTGACAACAGCCAGGCAGAAGCGTCAATCGGATGAATGAAAACTTTTCCAGACATAATGGCATGAAGGGACAGAAGGATGGGGGTTGCTGCGGGTATCTCTAACGTGCAGACTCGTAGTAAAAGTGCATTCATTCATCGTTTTTTTTACGGCCGGCGGCGTGCAGAATGCAGTAGGTCATTCGCATGAAAAATATCACCCAGATTAGTGTTAGTTGCTCGTGTTTAAGGGCACACATGAGAGGGTTTGAGAATTTAATGAAACGAAAAATGTATGAATTGAAAATAGGACTTATCTTGGACTACACTATTACGTTAATTAGAGGTTTCAAAATTAGGTTTCTGTGGAACTTTATAAATTTGTTTCGATTTGCATTTTTGGAGAATCTTATTATATTATGTGTACGAAAATATTGTTTTCGTGTTATATGCCCAAAAAAATCGACATATATTTTTTATTTCGATGTAAGGTACTCTCCCAGATCTTGTTACTCCGGCTGTTACCGATAGCACAAGGCTCATAGGGAGATCTTGCAGAAATGTTGGGAGTACAACGTGCACGCGCATCTCATTTCTATTGACTTCAAAGCAGCATGCGATACAGTTTCACAGTTTGCCGGATAAATTGATGCGACGGATCAGAGCTACATTGCAACGAATGATGCATTCCGTGTGCATCTCGGGAACACTATCGAGTCCCTGCTGTTTTTTGCTGTATGCTATTCAACGTTGCTCTTGATGGAGTTGGTGTGACAAGCGAGCAGCGAAACGAGAAGCTTCGCAGATGACCATAACCAGGAACTTTGCGACTAGGAGGATTTGGCTAAAAATAAATGAGCCAAAGACAACCAGTCACATGGAAAGAAGAGACTAAAAAGAGACAAACGCGCGCTTCCTACGAACGGTAACTGTTGACGGCGACGATTGGAAGTGGTAGATGAGTACGTACATTTAGGATCGTTGATGACACTAGTAAGAAGATTCAGCGGTTCATTCAAGAATGAAATCAAGCTATTGAGCCCGTCACAAAACGCTATGCGCATACGCCACCGATTGAAGTTGACAGAACTGTCATTAGATCAGTAGTTCTTGATGGACTTAAATCTGTGACGCTACTCACGGAGTACACACGCACTCTTGCCGTGTTCAAATGTAAGGTGCTGCAGACGATATTTGGTAGAGTACAAACTGAAAGCGGGGAGTTGCGTTGGCGTATGAATCACGAGCTACAGACACTGCTTGGGGGATTCCCATCATAGATGTATAGCAAAAATCGGTAGGGGTTGGCAAGCCGGCCACAACGCAAGGATGCCGGATGACATTGTGGAAATGGTTTTCTTCAATATACGTATCCAAATACGGTTCCAACGTTCAAGATGACTGCACCAGTCTTGCGACTTCTGAGATGTGTGGAAATTGGTGAGGAGTGGTCCAAGATAAGGTTGAATGCTTGTAATAGCCTAAGCTTCCCTGGCTCTATGCTACCGAACGACGACGATGACGCAATGTTTATATTTTCTCGTTTAATTTACACTCCGTAAAAGAGCAACGAATACTCGTTTATCTACACTTATTATAGTGTTCAAAATAAATAAAAATTGAACTAAGCAATATTCAGCAAAGTTATAGATTTGATTAGTAAGCAGCGTTCCTAACCCAAGTAACTATTCTAAGTTTTATTACGTTTGTATAGTGGTTATTATGACCAATTTCATAAAACCGCTAATGAAATTATGAGCTCCATCAGAACCTTCTGATGGCCGCTAAAAACTGTTTTCTGGCCAAGTGGCCCACTCCTAAGAATGTATTCATAACCTCTACAAGAATCAGGTTATAAGCTCAAGTAGTCATATCACGCTCTGCTGAAAGCAACAATAAGCAGCTTTCGCTACTTGACAGCTACCGCCATAATTTAATAAAGCCTTAAAAATAAATATATTCAGCTAGTCAATCTCAATTTCTAACAAAATCATTTTAGTTGCTTCCTGTGACAGGAAAACCGATTGATAATAACTTTCTTTCTGCAAAACACTTTGATTTGATGAATTTTTGTTTGCGAGCTAAAATAAAATACTAGAATATGGCCGCGCATAAAAAAATGATTTGCGTGTTGAATTTCAGTATTCTTCATAATAGCAGCAAAAAAACTGTTTGGTGTTACAGATTTATTGCGGTTTGACAAGCAACCGTGATCAGATTAATTTTGATTAATGCGTCATTTTGTATTGCTACGCCACAAGTTTCGGAGAGACGTTGTAATATAAGTAACCACTATAAATTTGCTTTAATAACAGTATTATTATGGTTTCATAGCTGGCTACAAGTGTGTTTAGACTCGTATCGTCTTGGTATTGCGCAATACCACAATAAAACCAGAGGTAATGATTAACACCGCAATAAAACCTTTATAAAATCCAAGTAAAACCAAGTGGCTTTAGAAATGTTACTTGGGAAACTCTCTTTCGTTTCTAAAAGAACAGATGGTACTGCTGTCCCGTTTTTTCTTCCCCTGCATATTCGAAAATGTATCGTTGAATAAATAATGTTTGATCTTGTTCCATATTAAAGAATCATCTCAGTGGGAAATATGGATCAGTTTTTCTGACCGATTTGAAAGTTGTTTTGTTATGTATATGTTTTGTTAGTGTGTTCAGAGTGATAAAACTCTGAACCACCCCACGTTGCGAATAGTTTCAGTGGCCTTTTTGACAAAGTTCCTTGTGGATCGTATCCCAAGCGATAACTTAAGTTTTATTATACTCTTCAAATTCCCTATTGGCACAGTTATTACAAACCAGTTTGAAAGACCTTATGCAAAAATTTCTGTTTTGATTGTATGAGAATCCTTATCCCCCTAGCACAGGGGTGAGTGATCTAAAACCATCATAAAAATCCTGCCTCCAAAACCCCCCACATGCCAAATTTGGTTCCATTTTTTTCGCGGCCCTTATGCTCAACAACAAACGAGCTCAGGGAGAAATGAGAGTATGTATATGTTAGCTCTCTTTCTCCTCTTTTTGGTAATATTTTTTGTTTTGTTTATGCTTGCACGGTTTCGCTAAAAATGGCGTCGAAACAAGAAGCGTTTCGGGAGCACGTTGTACACTTCTACGAACTGCAACACAAATCTCGGCAAAAAGTATACGGTACAACATTTAAAAAGCAAATATGTTGCGGCTTTGACTGTTTACCCTATCCTAAGATGCCCAACAGCTATTCGCAAGCAAGGTAGTGGTATACCATCCAAAATCATGGACGCAGAAAGACATCGTTCTTTTTCTCGTTTCTTCAACAACAAGCCATCTGATTTGGCTATCAATTAAGATGCACCAGACGAATGTTTGAAGAAAATTTTAACTCCGTTTCTACAAAAGCATGATGGAGATGGACAATACGTGTTTTGGCCGGATAGAGCATCATCGCATTACGCCAAAAAAAACACAATCGTTCTTGAATACCCATTCGATCCCATTTTTACCCAAAAACCATGACTCGAAAATGCATGCCATGCATCTATATCACTGCGCCCAATCGAAGATTTCTTCGAGATTTTGAGTTCCTTGGTGTACAAACATAACTAAAGAGCCACGAATTGCAAACAGTTGATTGGTGGAATCAAGAGATGCATTTGCAAAGTTGACATGATGGCCGTACAACGCTCCTGTTTCGACGTCAAACGAAAGCTTCGCCGAACAGCCGATTATGGACCGTTTTCAAATGTACACTAATTTTTTTTTCAACAATGGATAATGTATCTTTAATTTCGGTAAATCAGATCTTCTTCATGTATATTTGTCTTTTTTTGACAGCCTGAGAAAAAAAATTCAAAATTTTAGTTGCCACCCGTTAGTTCTCTAGTCATGAGGAAATTTGTATTTCATTTGTTTAGGAGCGTCCCCTCTTATAGAGGGGAAGGGTCATAATTCCCCGCCCAAAGAGGGAATGGGTCTCAATGCAACATAGAAAAAAATTTACCTCCCAAAGCACCCACATGCCAAATATAGTTCCATTTGCTTGATTAGTTCTGGAGTTATGAGGAAATTTGTATTTCATTTGTATGGGAACCCCATCTCCTAAAAAGGGAAGGGGTCCTAATTCATCACAGAAAAAAATTTGCCCCCAAAAACACCCACATGCCAAATTTGGTGCGATTTGATTGATTAGTTCTCGAGTTATGAGAAAATTTGTATTTCATATGTGTAGGAGCCACCCTTCTTAAAAAATAGAGGGGCCCTAATTCATCATAGAAAAAGTTCTTGCCTCCAAAAACCTTCACATGCCAAATTTGGTTCCATTTGCTTGATTAGTTCTCGAGTTATGAGGAAATTTATGTTTCATTTGTATGGGAGCCCCTCTCTTGAAGGAGGGAGGGGTCATAATTCCCCTCCTAAAGAGGGGAGGGGTCTCACTTCACCATAGAAAAGAATGGTGTCTCCTAAAACACCCACATGCCAAATTTTGTTCCATTTGCTTGATTAGTTCTCGAGTTATGTAGAAATTTGTGTTTCATTTGTATAGGGGGACTTCTAGTTGGGGAGAGGTCTCTAACCATCTTAAGAACCTTCCCCGGCCCCAACAACCCCTACACGCAAATTTTCACGCCGATCGGTTCAGTAATTTTCGATTCTATATATTCTATTTCTGACAGACAGAAATCCATTTTTATAGGTATAGATTTGTATGGGAGCTCCCCCCCCTCTTAGTGGGGGCGGGGGTCTCCATCCATCATAAGAACCTTCTCTGGCCCCAAATCACCTACATGTAAATTTTCACGCCGATCGGGTCAGTAGTTTTCGATTGTATAAGGAACATACAGACAGACAGACAGAAATTCATTTTTATAGGTATAGTTTTGCAACTGTACACAGTGATGTTGGGGTTTTAAACAAGGTACTAACATCTGTACATCGTTGTATCACGAATATTGTTATGTTGATAACACCAATTTAAGATCCCTTCTTTTTCGGGCCCACAACAAATCCTGGCCCTAGCACATGTCTTAGTTTCAGTTGTGTGCAAAGCATTTGGGGAGCGAGGTGCGATTCTTGCCACGAAAACATGTCGTCCTATGAGGGGTCTGGTTTTTCTTACAGACCGATCATCCTTAGAAACTGCATCATCCTGGTACTGCGTAATACCGTAATAAAACCAGAGATAATGGGTAATACCGCAATAAAACCAAGCGGTTTTAGAATTGTTACTTGGGATGTTCTGCCTTCCAATGCACAATGGGCAAAAACGAGCTCGTAATCCCAAGAATTAGAAGCCGCTGGTTTGGAAATTTACAAGATACCTATTCTTATGTAAAAAAAATGCAGGAAATCGATTGGTGGTGGTTTCATCCTTTGGTTCTAAAGAAGTGAATGCTGACCTCCCTCCCCGGATTCATTTAGACGGTGATGAAATCGAGGTGATAGAAGAGTTCGTGTATCTGGGCTCACTGGTTACCGCAGACAACGACACCAGCAGAGAAATACAAAGACGCATTATGGCAGGAAATCGTGCCTACTTTGGACTCCGTAGGACGCTGCGATCGAACAAAATTCGCCACCGCACGAAGTTAACAATCTACAAGAGAACGGAAGGTGTTGCGCACCATCTACGGCGGAGTGCAGATGGAAGACGGAACGTGGAGGAGGCGAATGAACCATGAATTGCATCAGCTGCTTAGGGAACCACCCATCGCTGCCACCGCAAAAATCGGTCGCCTGCGATGGGCTGGGCATGTCGTGAGGATGTCGGACGACTGCCCGGTTAAAAAAGTTCTCAATAACGATCCGACTGGAACGAGACGGCGGGGCGCGCAGCGAGCAAGATGGATCGATCAAGTGGAAGGCGACCTGCGGACCCTACGTAGACTACGTGGCTGGCGAATTGCGGCCATGGACCGAGTAGAATGGAGACGACTTCTTCGTACAGCAGAGGAAACCACGGCCTGGAGCTGATTAAAGGAAAAGGATGGTTTCATCCTTCGCAGACGTCGGGAAGTGGTCCATTTTGCCCTATTTTACCCAAAAATCATGTTAAAAGCTAATTAAAAAGTATAAAAACTTATTTGCCGCCCGTGAAACGAACTCAAATAGCTTCCAAATTTTGTCAAAACATCAGAAGAATCAAATCCCATCCATTCCATACTGTGCGAAATGCAGATATAGTCCATTTTGCCCAATTCACCCCTAAATACATAGTAAAACCTAATTAGAGCGATTAAAACTAATTCAAAGACGGGGGAATGACCTCGAATAGTACCAATTTACTCGAAAGACATCAGGAGAGTTGATTGTCATCGATTTAGTACAGTGATATATTCACAATCGGTTCGTTTTGCCTGATTCTCTCCAAGATCTACAAAAACATGTTCATTTGCTATTGCGTAAAAAAATCGTAATTTTTCAACGATGGTGTCTTTGAAGAAGTTTATCAATAAAATAACAGCGCAGTTTTTTAAACTATCAAGGTGATCTTATATTGATCTATCAGGGTGATTTGGGCAAAATGGACTATTCAAGCATTTCGCACAGTATAGAATGGATTGAATTTTAATCTTCTGATGTTTTGACAAAATTTGGAAGCTATTTGAGTTCGTTTCACGGGCGGCAAATAAGTTTTTATACTGTTTAATTAGCTTTTAACATGATTTTTGAGTAAAATAGGGCAAAATGGACCACTTCCCGAAGTCTGCGCAGGATGAAACCATCACTAATCGATTTCCTGAGATTCCAAACCAAACCAGCGGCTTCCAATTCTTGGGATTACGAGCTCGTTTTTGCCCATTGTGCAATATTGGGATGTTCCGAAAAAAGTCCCAGAAGGTCGATTTTTGGTAAAATTTGTTATTCGCGATAATAACACCAGATCTCGACGTTTTATGCATTTTTAAGCTTACTTGCTTAATTAGCTGGCGTTACGTCTTATGACAAGGCTTGCGAAACATAATTCCTCCATCTAATTCGGTATGACAGCTGGTGTCTAGTTCCGCGGGCTCCAAGTGCTGGCCACATCTCGCTCCACCCCCCTTTGCTAATTTTAAAGGTTCCAAAAACGCAAATTTTGATGTCTTTACTTATTATTTATTTTTTGCATAAACAATTATTGATTCTTATGTGTTGAATCGTTTTAATCGTAAGATGTCAGTTCGAGAGCCGTTCCCAGGCGTTAACTGTGCGGTTAGTAAAATTATTGCAAAATTGCCCTTTCGTTACGCTAGCCTCTTTCGCTCCTTCAAAGAAAATATCAACTGCGTTCCGTTTATATCATGCAGTTAGGTTCATTCTCTTTTGTATCAATCCAACCTGAAGCAACTATGTTTTGAAAGATAATTATAACAACAAAATAAAACCGGCATACTTTTACCCCCCCTCAAACGGTATAATTAGTAACCTCAAATCAGGCAAAAATCAACACGATGCATGCAACAGAGGCACCATACCTATATATGCACGCGAAAAGACATGTTTTTGCTTTCGCCAGCAACTCGGAGTGAAACGAATTTAATTGCTGAGGCTTTTTATTTTTGGTACCACTTTACTCCGCACAACTAAAATACGACGGTCGGTCGGTCGGTCGGTACAGTGCAGTTACCGATATAACAGCTGAGATGGCAAAATTTTGCGTGCCGCGTGCCACCATCGCCGTCTGCCTGCCGGTGCTGCTCCATTCCACCGAGGCTAAACTGAAAGGGTTTTAAATTTTCACGAAATCCCCAACCCAATGACGGGTGGTCACATTGTAGGCCGTTTTTAAAACTGACTTCTAGTCATTTTAAGGAGTGGCGTGAGCGCGGGTAACAATATACCTGTTGGCAATGCCACCAATTCGGATTGATATGTGTTATGCTTCGTGTATTCATTATGTTGTTTGTTCCGATTTTTCAACTGATTACCTTCATCCTGCATGCAGCAGCAGCAGAAGCAGACGTCAGTAGATAGTTATTACGTGTTGTGTGCAGGTGAATAGGAACGTTCCATCATCCATACTAACGATTAACGGTAATAATTTTTATTCATCGCGTGTGTTTCACAACGCTTTATGCTAACAATTATATTTGTTTCATGATTGGCAACTGCCATACAGTTTATGAAACCTGTAAAAGCTGATTATTTTGTTAGAAAGCAATAGGTACAGATGATTGTGCTTCGAAATAGTTCAAATAGTTCAGATGTAATAATAATTCGTGCAGCCTTGGCATAGTTGAAAAGCTTTTTTGTTTTGTTCACCTGAGTGGCGATACCGAAATCAACACAACGTCAATTCGGCCAGGCTATGCGACGACAACGACAACGACGACGACGCAACGATCACTCTCACTTTTCTTTTGGAGCTTACTTTCGCTTACGGCCTGGCCTTGCCTGTTGCCTGTAGTCTTTCGCCTCGTTTGCCGTCATCTCCGCCGGCGGGCGGTTGGCTGCGGGACCTCGCCATTGCCGTACGGCCGGCGATCCGTCGTCGATCGAAACTTGCTGACCATGCTTGGTTACTCATATACCTACGCTACGTACATACAGGTCAGCTAGGTATCGAGATAGGTACGTAATGTTCGAGTGGAACTTTGGCAGCACCGATCGTTGTTGGCCATGCAACAAACAGTCAGTGGGGACTTCCATAACGGGCTCTTTCTCAGCTGACCGGTCGGACCTCTGCTGCTGCGGCGGCGGTGCAAATATGTACGCATATTATGAGAGTTTATGTGCCGCAGATGAACCGCAACTATTTTTCAAAAACTGGTTGGACGACGGCGGCAGATCGGTCGATGGGGCGGAATTTGCCGCAAGCGAGTCAACGTGTCATTCAATTCGAAGGAAATAAACTGGCAATAAGCGCTCATACGGAAAGATTATTATGAGTGAATTTTTTTTGCGGTTTTTTTGCTTAGCTGTAGAGGTAGCGGATGTCCGTTTAAAAGATGTATGATTGGATCAAGCGCTGAAAGGGATTGTTCAATATTTGTTTGTTAAAATTGTCAACATATGACGAACCTTTAAGTAATTATAATGTGTACGAATCTCCGACTTCAGGCTTTTTGCAGAATAATTCAATAAAAACTTGTATATCGACGATGCTACCTAACAGGTTTTATGATAGACATTTGAACGCTTCCATTAGAACATCCGCAATTAGTTACGACTGACTAATCAAGCTGCGACCACCGGAATTTCATATATTCTAGTGACAATCACAATAACCTTTACAGGCCACAATGCGGATATCCGAAGTTAATTATTGTGCGTCAAAAAGTTAACGTATTTAAAACCCATCTTTCAGTAACGAAAATTGGCTCTTTTTTGCTTTAATTTAAGGGGCCTTAGAAAAGTGATCAATTTTTCAGCGTTGCATACCTTCTTTCGTTATGAAACATACGAGCTAAACTATGGGTTAATAAAATGATTGAGCTAAAAACGAAAGAGTTATAGCCTTATCAAGAAAATGTAACTTACAAAAAAATCATAAATAAGCTACCCAGAAAATCAAAATATCATTGTTCTTAACTAGAAATAAACGACAAAAACGAAGAACGATAAACCAGTTATTTTCTTCCTATAAAACAAACATACGTAGCAACTAGAATTTGTGATACAACAAAACAAACAAAACAAATAAAGACAACAAAATAAAGGAACAAACAAATGTTGCCTCACGGGTATGAGCGGGTTAACGTTCGGTGAGAATATATTTTAATACATACTCGCTCTCATTAGCGCTTGGTTTAGTGTTACCCCACGTAGCATTTTTGTTGTATAATAGCTTATTAAGCACTTGTTCCACGAGAATTAGCAGTAAGCAGGGATGGCACGATCACTTTGACTCAATTCACATTCATTTGACAGTACCGTCTCAGTCAAGCAAAATTTGACAATGTTTTATATGGGACATTTGTAGAATTAGTTATTATCTACAATTTTGCTGAATAAAGTTTTGCTGTATCTTTTGTAGTTACGGCACTACAATGCTAGTTACCCGTTAATGACTAAATGAACGTTCACTTAGTCACTAAAGAGGTACTAGCATTGTAGCACCGTAAATACAAAAGATACAGCAATACTTCATTCAGCAAAGTTGTAGATAGTAACTAGTTCTTCAATCGTCCCATAAATAACTTTTTCAAATTCTGACATGACTGGCATGACTGAAACGGTACTGTCAAATCAAAGTGAATTGAGTAAAAGTGATTGTTCCATCCCTGGCAGTAAGCAAAAAACATAAGAGAAAGACTAGCTTGTTTTGACCCAAAGCATAGCGTACAATGCTTTCCACTGGTAATTTATCAACGTTACCTTGGTAACTACCAAACACTGTGGCTGCCGACGCAGTATGACATGATTAGCAATGTTTTTTTTGCGTACAATACGTATCGCATACAACAGTATGTCTCTTTCGCAAGCAACAGGATAGTTGTTATGGAACATCCTTATTCACGATAAACAGCTACGATATCTTGTTGTCCTAACTTTCATGCAACAGTGGCAAACTTTCATCATATATTGTTCCAACATTTTGAAATAGGGGCAATAGCATTGTCTGTTGTGCATTCCTGATTTTAGATTCCCTGAAGCTACCATTCCAGCACTCATGTATTATTTTACTCAAGAAAACATTTCGACTTGATAAGACAATTCATCATATTTCGCTCATATTAATTTCATATTAATTAAATTCACTCTATTTTTGAATACGCTCTTAATAGAACTGGTTCCAAACACTGGCGTGATCAAGCCTGGGCACAATAGGATCCGTAATATAAAACAAAAAAATTAAAATTTAATGTAAAACAAAATAAGCATAAGCATAAGCACCGCCCGTGTGCTGCTACTCCGTTATTGAGCAGGACCGATGAAAATTGCAAAATGATGGCTGGAAAAAGCGTACTTGGGACAGCACGCTATTTCTCATTGTGCAACCTTATCAGGTCCCTGCATGCTGATCAATACCGACGCCGGCCACGTCCGAATGCGGGTCCTGGTGGGATGGAAAGGAATGTTAGTCCAATACTTGTTGCTACTAAAGACCAGGGAATCCTCTGCATCTTCACAAGTATTTCGGGAAAGGAATTGTTGTTAGTGAATGGGGGAGCTAGATGGAAAATGTAAGTATGTAAGTACCAGTTATATGAGACTAACCTGGATATTCGAAAATTTTCTTGTAAAGCCAGTAATTACGAAAATTAAGATATAAAAAATACCTTTTTAACAAATTTAATATAATGCCAATGATGCTCATATACAATCATAATTTAATTTATATCGAAAAATACTATGCACATGCGAGATTTACGGCTCAAAAACCACGTGACAACTTGAACTTATCCGCGATCAGGGAAATCAGGGATAATGAAACGAGCCAATATAGCCCCTTAGTTGATAAGCATTTCCTCTTACCAACGCTAATATGCAGAGATATAGCGCCCTGCACGCTTAAAATTTAATTCAAAACAAAATAATTTCTCAAACTCAGAAGTCCGCAGTTTTCAATTTAATTTACCACTATTTTCGCGATAAGTAAATTAATTGCGGAAGAATAGTTCCAGTTTCAAGTCCAATTTCAAATCCAGTTATAAATTAAATTTCAAGTTTAGTTTCAAGCCTAATTTAAGCTTAATTTCAAGTCCACATTCAATTCTTACTTTAGGTTCATTTTCAAGTCTAACTTTATAAGCGTGTAGGGCGCTATATCTCTGCATATTAGCGTTAGTAAGCCCAAGTAACAAATTTAATTTTAAGATGCATTTGAAGAGGTTTCCAGCATTTTCTTCTTAAACCCGATCATAAAACTTATAATTCTACAAAATTGCGATAAAACAGCCATAAAACCCTTATAAAACTAAGGAGGCCCACACTAAAGAAAGTTCTCAAGAATAATTCCAAAGGTCCTTTTAAAACTTGTAATTTTTATCGTAATCTATTTATAGTGACTTTCAAGAGTCGCTTGAAACTAAAAGAAAACCACCACAAGTGTTGCTGATTTTATAATAGTCTTCTCAAAGAACGCTTGCAAGACAGCATACACTTTTCGCAGCCTTAAAGTTTTTAATTGACTGAAAGCTATAAGAGAAAAAAGCATTCACATATATTACTTTTCCAAAATGGATATAAATGAAAATTGAAAATAAAAATGGTAACAAAAGCAGCTGCTGCATGCCCTGGCGGGTGTTGTGGGTTCGAATCCGGTTATAATCTCAGATTACAGCTTGGTTCGACTCATGCACCTTCCAGCATTGGACAAAAGGTAGGAGTCAAAATGACTACTTGTCAAGCATAGCTACCAATACCCCCCCCCCTTCCTTTCCGCTCTTCCCCTCCTTCACCAAAAAATTTTCATTTCTTTCCCCTACCGTCCCTTCATCAATTGTAGATCCATCGTTTCAAAAAAATATTAATATATATGTATGACCGCATTTCAAGGTCAAGACTAAACACTTGAGATTAGTCTAAGACCAATTTGCTATTGGATTGTTACTTGGGAGAGGAAATGCTGAGCAACTTAGAGAGTATATTGGCTCGTTTCATTATGCCTGATTTTTGTTTTCAGATATGATAAGTTCAAGTTGTCATAGGGTTTTCGAGCCGTAAATCTCACATGTGCATAGTATTTTTCGATATAAATTAACAAATTATGGTTGTTTACGAGTACCATTACCATTATATTGGATTTATAATAAAAATTATATATTTTATATCTTAATTTAAGGCAAAAATCTCGCATCATTTCAGTCTGGTATGTTGCGTATAACCAATTAAAGGTAAAATAAAATATCTAAATTTGAAAGATTAGAGTGAAATAATAAAATTAGTAACGGAGAAAGAAACGACTTCTAAAAAAAGAGAATGGGAATTACTTCACAAAAATGGATTGATTCGAAAACATGGGGAAATGGCTAAGGGAAATTAAAAACCAAACTAAAATTTGCATGCAGGGGTTTTAGGGGCCAGGGAAGGTTCTTATGATAGCAAGAGACCCCTCCATCCCCTAAGAGGGGGGGCTCCCATACAAATGAAACACAAATTTCTGCATAACTTGAGAACTAATCAAGCACATGGAACCAAATTTGGCATGTGGGTGTTTTTCGAGGCAAGAATTTTTTCTATGATGAATTGAGAAACCGCCGCTCTTTAGGAGAGGAATTATTTTATTTTATTTTGTTCTTTTCATCTGACCTTCATAGGTCTACATGAAGTATGACGGGGGTGGGGAAAAGCTCACTCGAGGTGGTCATAATAGAACCTTCCTCGAATGTGCATAAAAACCCCACCATCTTTTATAATGCATTACATAATATTATATCACTTCACATACAGGTTACAGTAGGATTATGTTGTCATTACTAAAAAGCTACATAAAAAGACATGCTACAATATACTGCTATCTAGTAGTCTGCGGCGATATACGGATAAGCTCTCGTTAAAATTGAATAGGTCAGCAAACTGATTGAACTGACGGACCATTGATGCGATTGGTGAGAAGGCTGCATACTGGGTTGACTGAAATTCTACCTGAAGCATGGTTCGCGGCCGTAATACTCTAGAAGGGGCGTAGAATCCGATGTGTGCTAGAAGATCTGGAGCATCGTACTCGGCAGTTATCAGTTTGACTATGAACACAGCTTGTGCAGCACGTCGACGTTGGTCTAAGGTCTTGAGGCCCAATAAGCGACAGCGATCTTCATAGGAGGGCAGATTGTGAGGATCGTTCCAATGAAGATTGCGCAAGGCGTAACGAAGAAATTTGCGCTGAATGCTTTCTAGCCTCTCAATCCAAATTTCCTGATACGGGCACCAAACAATACTGGCAAATTCTAATTTCGAACGGACTAGCGAACAATACAGAGCTTTGAAGCATAGCGGGTCGTTAAACTCGCGAGCAATTTTAAAGATAAATCCTAGTTGACGGCTTGCTTTTTCGATAGTCGTTGAGATTTGTGGCCTGAAAGTTAGTTTCTCATCTAGTATCACACCTAGATCTTTCACCTGTTGCACTCTGCTGAGTTTGGTGCCGGAAATATTGTAATCAAATTGGATAACATGTTTTGTACGATGGTAGCTGATGACGAAACATTTTTGTACACTTAATGACAGCCGATTCCTCTCACACCAGTCGCTAAATATATTTAAGGAATTCTGCAGCTCTACGCAATCTTCCATTTGCCGGATAACGACATATATCTTCAAATCGTCAGCAAAAAACTGTCGTCCGACTCGATCAAGAATCAGCGCTGCATCATTTACGAATATTGAGAATAACAGAGGACCCAGGTTACTACCCTGCGGTACTCCTGACTGATTCGTAAATGTAACAGACTGGCTATTTCCAATCCGTACGTAGAGCTTCCTATCAACAAGATATGATTCTAACCAGTTACAGATCCTCTCAGTACAACCTAGTCTCTTCAGCTTGCTCAGAAGTATTTTGTGGTTGACAGTGTCGAAGGCGGCTTTTAGGTCAGTATATATTGTGTCAACCTGCGCTTTGGAACTTATACTTTTGATGCAAAAAGAAACGAAGTTAACGAGGTTAGTTTCCACTGCACGTCCCCGAAAAAACCCGTGTTGCACTGTACTGATATAATTACGACAGGCAGCAAATAATGTCTTATTCACGATAGTTTCGAAGACCTTAGACTCCGTACACAACGAAGTTATTCCTCTGTAATTTGCGACATTATATTTATCACCTTTTTTGAACACCGGAAACATACAGGATTTTTTCCAAGCACTAGGGAACCTTTGCTGTTGGAGAGACAGGTTGAATAAAAATGTTAACGGAGCTGCCAAGATATCTGAACATTTTTTCATCAGTGCTGGTGGAATTACACCAGGCCCGGGCGAAAAGGACGGCTTCAGATTACTAACAGCAGACATTACAGTCTGTTCATATATGCAAAAACTGTCCATTTCAAGTACAGCAGAGGGAACGTCGAATAGAGCCTGCTCTATCTGCGTAGCAGTGATCGAGTCGCAGTTGAATACGCTTGAAAAGTGTTGCGCAAATATATTGCACTTCTCAGCAGCCGAGGAAGCATTAACACCGTTAAGAGACATAGTCGAAGGAAGTCCGCTTTCTTTCCTCTTGGTGTTAACAAAACTCCAAAACTTATTCGGTTTCCGACGCAAATTGTCCTGAACGTGACAGACATAACGGTTGTAAAGGAATTATGACCCATCCCCCCTTTAAGGGGGGGGGGGGAGGCTCCCATACAAATGAAATACAAATTTAATCTTATCTCGGGAACTAATCAACCAAATGGAACCCATTTTGACATGTGGAGATTTTTGGAGGCAAGAATTTTTTTTGATGAATTAGGACCCCTTCTCTGTTTAGGAGGGGGGCTTCCATACAAATGAAATACAAATTTCCTCACAGCATGAGAACTAATGAAGCAAATGAAACCAAATTTGGCATGGAGGAAATTTTAGGAGGCAGACATTTTTTCTATGGCGAATAATGACTCGTCCTCTTTTTAAGAAGGGAGGCTCCCATACAAATTAAATATAAATTTCCTCATAACTCGAGAACTAATCAAGCAAATCGAACCAAATTTGGCATGTGAGGGGTTTCGGAGGCAAGAATATTTTACTATGGTGAATTATGACCCCTCCCCCTTTAAGAGGGTGGGCTCCCATACACATGAACATAAATTTCCTCATATCTCGAGAACTAATTAAGCAAATGGAACTAAATTTGGCATGTGGGGTTTTCGGAGGCAAGAATTTTTTCTATGATGAATTATGACCCCTATCGCTTTAACAGGGGGATGGGGAGCTCCCATACAAATGAAACCCTTGACCCCTGTGGTAGTGGGTTGTTTATTTGTTTTCCTGGGCCTCTATTACTTCCCTTTAGTTGGGTCCGAACGAGCGACAGCGAGTAAGGAGAGGATCACCACTGCGAAATGGTATTCGGCGAAATGTTATACAATCACAGCGAATATTTAAGTGCTAACCGCTTTATTTTACCTGGTTAAGCAACGGGGGGATAGTCTGCTACTCTAATGAGAGGAAAATTTTCAAATTTTGTATACTAAACTACCTTCACTTTCATAGTTACGTAACTGCCGAGAAACAGGCACAGGAAATACAAACAGGAATGGAAAACAGAAAAAAGTGGGAAAGAAAACTAGGAAAATAAACGGTAAAGAAAACTAGAACAAATAGATAGGAAAACGACAGGAGCAAAGAAAATACGAAAGAGCAAGGGGGCTGAAGCGGAATGGGAAGTCGAAATTGCAAGGTGGAATAAAATAAGAATAGAACTTGCTTTTTAATGGAAAGGAAAAAAGGAAATGGAAATAAGAAGCAAATGTGGAAGAGAGATCTACTGTCGACAAATGGAAAATGGTAAGGGAAAATAAAATAGAAATTAAAAAGGAACATGGGTAAGAGACGTGAGAATGAGAAAAGATAATGACAAAGAAATAATGTGAAATGAAATGTAAAAGTGAAATGTGAACGGAGAATAGATAAGTAAAATGGAAATCTGAATATATAAAAGTGAATTTGAGTATGTGTATGTTCCACTATAATTCTGGAAAGCCTGAACGACTGTACACCAAACTTGGCATACACGTTTCTTGAGATAAGGTAAGGGGCGGAGGTCCAGATATTTAGAATGGGGTGCAATTCTTTTGTATTTGAATAGCAGTTGCAGATAGCAGTTACATATGAGGTCGGGAGACAAGAGTGGGGGAGGGGGTTCTGAAAAGGAAGGGGTCACCATTGAGGGGGATTGTCAAAATAAGAAAAAAAGATTTCATTTGTCTTTCATGTCAGGGATTCTCCGAGAGAAAATAGTTGTATAAGTGGCTGTGGGACAAAAGGGAGGAGCTGACTGGAAGGGGGATTTACCGGAATAAAACAAATGTGCAAGTTGCTGGAAGAGAAAAGAGGATGGCCTCTGAGGGCTAGCCCAAATTTATCATATATAAAAATATATGTTTAATCGGCTTTGATTCTCTTGCTTCACAGAACTGAGGAAAGGAATATGGAAGAGAGGAATGAAAAGGACAAATGGAAAACAGAAGGCGGAAAACGAGTTGAGAAAAAGAAAGAGAAACAGGACAGAGAAGTAACATACAATAGAGAGTGCCCAGCTAGCACCAAATCGTACATCAATGTACGAAAATTACCGTAAATATCTCTTAACAAATTCGGAATCGTAATTAATGCCTTATAAAGGGCGCTTAAGTTGATTTTCAGTCGGATATAATACGATTTTCAGCACAGAATTGTATAGCAGTACAGAGCGAGTGGCGCTTAATCGGATTCTATCGTATATACATAAAATTATATAGATAAAATGCGTATAATTATTCCTCATCACGTATATCGCTTCCAAAACAGTACGGATATGGCAATTTTGTAATTTACGTAATTTTCGATATGTAATGCTGATAAATGGAAATGAACAATTAAAGGAGAGATAAAGGTAAACGATACATATGATTAAGAAAAATGGGAATAGCAAGAGGCAAATTAAAAAATGTATTAGGAAAGAAACATTAAAATTGTAAACTATAACACAAAAAATAATGTAGTGACCAAATTGGGAATAGAAAATTGAAAAAATGGAAAAGAAAAAGGAATATAATGAGAAATCTGGGAAAATAACTCTAAAAAATGAGTCAACAGCCTGCTAGTGCTACAAAGTATAGAACACTTAACATCCCATAAAGTGAAACCGTTGAATCAGTAGCTTTGCTGCCAGCAACAAGAGAGTGAACCGCCCCCAACTGTGTGTATTCTCGTTCTTAAAGTTCTAGACCGGCTGGTACGCCGAAGATGAGGGCAATTTCCATTCATAAATGCTTTTATCCGCCCAGGTCGTACCATTTCCAATGCCTGATGCCCATGCAGGAACTTGCAGCCTCAGACAACAGATCAAGTGCAGCGCTGCCGCCGTTGCGTTTTGCTGTCCGCAGTTGGGCTGCTGCTGCTGCTGTTACGATGTGCCGTGCGTTGACTATGTGTGTGGGGACCGGTTTTGCCATTCCGAGACTATAACGTCATTATGCGGTGTAAATTGCCTGCGCTGCGCGTCGTCCGGTCCTGCGAACTTGGGCTTGCCGGACAAGGTAGCTACAAATCTTTCGCCTATAAGCAGATCGTAGATATTGTGTGCACATTGGTTGCTATTATTATTCACTGCCGACACTGCATGCACTATCGATCTCTGGTACGTTAAACGACTTCACTGCCAGCTGAAGCTGTGTTTGGACACCCAAAGGCCGCACCACGTTACTGTGTGGGGTACGAGTGTGGTGGTTAAACAGTTTCAGTTACTGGGTTGAAACTATAAAAAATAAAACAAGTTTTACGCCAGGCTCGTATGCATTGAAAGAGCGTCGGGATTAACTAGCCCTAAGCCGGAAAGTTATCAAGAACTTTTTTTTTTGTTTTTAATGACATTGTATTTTTCCAGACTGCTAAAGATACTTAATCCTCAGAAATCAATCTTTTTCAAAACATGATTCAACATGGTGTTTCTGAAAGCAGTTTTGCTTTGTTTTGTCTCTGACTGTTGGAAATAACAAAGAAACAGTGCATGATGTCACCGTGATTAACAGGATTGCTTAAGCCTTAAAACCTAGATTTTATTCGCTATTTTAAACTTTCTAAACTTGGAAAAATATACGTTTTATGTTATGTTCGAGTAATGTGATTTTTTAAACATATAATGATGGCAATCATAAGGTATTTTACAGTGTGTTGTAAATTATAGGACTTCATTGAATGGTTGTGTATTGCCATATAGATTTCAAATCTGAGATTTGCAACTATTATTTTTACTTAATGATATGTTATTCTATGGCGATAAATAACTTCCAAACAGCTCACTTCAAACAATTATAAATAAGTAGGTCTTGAGATCATATGAAGTTTTGCAACAATGCATTTATTACTTCGTCGTTAAAGTAATAAACGTTTATTTAAACACAAAACCATTTTTATTACATTATACTGCTAACTCAATTTTCAATGACTTTAATTATACGCTTATATTTGAAATATATCGCAGTTTTTTCGTATTGTCAATTTACCATGTTGCCATAAATGTGATTTGGTAATTGCAAAATTGCAAAAAATAATTAAACATCAGATTATTTCCAGTTGGTTAGTAATTTGATGAAGGCGCATAAACTACGTAATCTAATCGCCTACTTAGGAAGCCAATTCTTGAAGTGAATCATTTTTCTTGCAATTCCGGGTAAGTAGTAATAACTGTCAGTAAAGCAAATGTTCATTAAAATAAGACGCAAGCATAAATTTTAATTTTGAGTGTATTTCGTGTAAAGTATATGCATAACATTTGTCTTTAATTAGTCCCATTCAAATTTCTTTCCCTTTGCTTTAATTGCCAGTCGCAACCGTTGTTGAAAAGCATTACAGCTGCCACGCACGATATGCTGAGGCATTTCATCCCATATCTTTTTCAAACGGTGCTTGAAAGTATTTACAGTCAATCCGTTGGTGCTCCCTAGTTTGCCTAGCATGTAACCCCATGCATAGAAGTCGAAAGGATTCAAATCAGGCGAAGAGATAGGCCACGCTTTCGAAAAAATAAAATCCGGAAATGTGTCCTCACACCAACCATGTGAGCTTTCACCTCGTGAGACGGTGCAGAATCTTGTCGGAAGCAGTATGGTGCATTCTTGTAGTACCTTTTTACGATGGGAAGTAAATGGTTCTTCAAAGCAGCTTTTGGAGAAACATCCCCATACCATCACCCTGGAAACATTTTGAAACCTTTGAACAACCAATTTGTCCCAAGAAATGTATAATGCATATAATGCGGGTATATAATGCATATACCCGATCAATTTGCTGGTTATGGTGATCATGTAGCAGGAACGTTTTTTCGTCCGAAAACAAAATTTCACAATAACCGTGCCGCTTGAGCAGCTGCTAACATCTTTCGACTCTTGCAGCCTTTTGTTTTTCAGTCAAATCGTGCACCGGCTGTTTTTGCATGGAATCAATCGGTGATCATCTTTCAAATTATTCTTCATGGTTGACTGCGCAGTTCCCAGTTCCTTGGTCATCTTGCGTCCAGACTAATCTGATTTCCGTTCGCTCTTTTACTCATTTAATAGCTTCCGGTGTCCTTACATTGCGTTTACGGGCACATTTGGGAAATATTTTCCTTGTATCGCTTGATCGTACGAAAGATGAATCTTTCGTTTACTCAGAGTGGTTTTAACTTCTTGAAAATATCACACAGTCGAAAATTTTTCAAAAACAGACTTATCACAAGTTCACTTTTTGTGCCCAGGATTATTACGTTCAGAGTCGTCTTAGTCTTTTGTTCTTAGTCTTAGTCTTTTGTTCTGTTCTTAGGACTAAATGATATTACCCCTTGAAAAAGACACCAACAAAGTGTCGAAACGTCGGGAAAACATCAAACTTCAGTCTTGATAAATTTCTTCGAAGACTGCCCTGCCGAATATTAACAGTTACAATTGAATCCAGTCGATAAAAAACACAACTTTAAAATAGTACCAAAAAGAACAAGTGCCACAATATTGTTTATAAAGGAGCAAAAAGTGCTATCACATTCTAGCGGCGCATGAAAATAACGTTATGGTGAAATTTTTATCTTTGAAGGATTAAAAATTGACAAATAGAAATTTTTTTTTCAATTATCCATGACATAGGGTATGTTGCTGCTTCGTCGTAATTGCCTATTCCCGTCCTATCCAACTCAAATTATTAAAAATATCAGCGATTTTAATGACACACAATGCAAAATTAGTTATTCCCTAATATTTTAGTTTGTTGACTGTCATACGCGATCAATTAAAGTGAGCTGAGATTTATTTAAATGCTTTTTTCATCGAAGAATTCCTAGCAGCCAATTTTCCTACGTTTTTTCGTGCGACGAAGAAGAAAATGTCGACTAATCATTTCAATTTCCGTCATTCATAAAATAAAAAGAACTCACGCAACGCATTGTCGTTATTCTGCTGCCGGGAAAACTTGCATGACCAGCAGAAATTTTGCAGAATAACGTTTGTCATGCCGTCCTACACAAATACATGCGCGCTAGCTTCGTAAATAGTATCGTTATTTTTAGTTCGGACGATGAAAAATTTTGATGGATGGATTTTAAAACGGTACGACGAATTTCAGAAATAAAGTCAGTTGCGTAATGTCAATAAAATGCTTTACTTATCGCTTTTTAGTGAATTCAAAGTGCATGGATCGGAATGTAAGTGTGTTTGAGTCAAATCAGCACAAGAACTTTTGGACTATTCATTAAATCCACCTAAGAAATGATGAAAATTAGAGCGGCTTTCCTTACTACGACGGGAATTAGACATAAACCTTACAACATAGTTTTTCCGACTCTTCTTTGAAGTTTTCTCTTTCACTATTAAAAGGATAAAAATGAGCAATCATTAAACTTTTTTTTAAATTTCCGTGAAGCCTAGTTCCGAGTTTTCCTTGCAGTTGCCATGAACAATTTTGTGAAAACATTTTCAAGATAGTCTTTTTTCTGGATTGTTAAGAAAATTTGCTTACATATTTATAAAAAAGTACCTTGGTTCACAATCTATGAAGTTTCGAAAATTACCCTTAGGCTTTTTAAACATAATTTCGGTGTTCAAACGGCCATTTTGGTGCATAAATTTTCGTCGTATTTTTGGACGATAATTTTGAGAAATTTTCAGTGCCGGTTTTTTATGGTTCTTTCTCGTTTACAAATAGTTGTAACGTGCCGCAAGGTAGCAACATAAAGCATTTATTTGTTCCATTATTTTTTTTCAAAAACTTCTTTTTTACTGGCGTTGAGTGTCTAACTAAAGTATGTAGAGTATGTTGGATAAATTCTACTTTCTATTGTGACATATTAATCTAACGATTCATCGGTTGCAAGAGTTCTGACACATAAATTTCCAACTTCAACTTTGAATATCCTGTCTTTAACTATCAAAGCGACCAGTATAACATCACTAGAGCTGATTACGTTGGTGTTCTCGGCGTTACAAATGCTCGTTTAAATTGCATTACACGCGCCCTGTCACCAAAACTACACGTCAGTTAGGTTTTGTTTCTGGAATTATGACGCTGAAGCTGGAAGTGCAAAGTTAGTAGAACATAAGTAGCAATATTCGGTTAATTGATGCTGAATTCATGCTAATTAATGCCCCAAACGGCAAATTTAATGCTCCATTATTTCGTAAGAAAAAAAACAACAAGTTTAGCAGCACAATTTACGGAAATAGTTCTTCCAGTACAGAAGGAGCTAGCTGAGTATAAAAATAAATTAATACTCAATTGATGCTCTACAGAAAACATAGTTACGATAACTTAGATAGTCATGAAAAACCAAACCTAAAACTAGATTTAATGCATGTCAAATTTCAATTCGTGCAATTTGACCAAGACGCGTGTGTACACGCGAGCGTCAGAGACCGGTGAAATAGTTCGTTTTTTTCATGTGCTGTTTTTCCTCTTAACCGATTTCCCAGCACGTCATAGCTCGTTATTGAGATTTCACCATTCTGGTTGTAATCAATCATAACAATTTCGTGGTTATTAAAAAATGCTGTCGAGACAACATGTTGCTTACGAGCCAGTCATTGCATGTTCGAATCTCGGTTGAGAAAGAGTGCTTGCTGGTCAGTAGGCCCATAGTACTAGACACGCAATTGTCCTGTACTGAAACAATTATAGGTTGTAACGTTTTACACCATCAACGTCCTACCTTTTATGATCAAGGCGCCGCATCTCGATTCACCGCTTCCACATTGTCGTTCCAGGAATGTGACGATAGATACAGGGTTGAACCGTGACACATTTGAATGACGTGACAAACACTCATTTTACAGATAATTGTCAGGTACACAATTCTAAAAGTAAAATTTAGTGCATCTTTCCATCTGTTCCATCCTATTAGCACCGACCCCCTTTACAGTTAACGATCTTTCATCACAATTACAGAAGTTTACACTTCAATTAGGTACTAACAGCCAGAGAAATAAAAAGGAAAGCTGCTTAGAGCTCCAGTATGCAACTAATAAAATTTAAAAATTTCCTATTTTTGTTACGCAAATCTCCCTTTCTAATGATAAGGTTTATTACAACTGCAAGTAGTAATAAAAATAATTATAAGATTTATAGAAACTACACGTCTAAGTCACCATTACACCCACTGACCGGTACTGTCAGTTGTCACCCGCAATTGCACACTTAAAAGTGAATTAAAACAAATCACAACAAGCGGCACCGGGGCTGTAATTTATGGTGTAGAATTGGTTCAGGCTACTCTCACGATGCCATAAATATAGCCAATTTAAACAATCATTATTAACAAGGAACCGATTTAACTTATTTCAAATACTTTACATAATCTCCGTCGGGGTGCATTTAACATCGTGGCTGTTGACGTAATTCTTGAAGTTTTAGGATAAATTTCGACAAAATTTCATGGCTCAGCTATTTCTTCTACGAATACGAACTTCCTAAGCTCACTTATTCTGTCAGACCTCGTGTTCGAACTGACGGGAGTAATTTGTGCCAAAAGAACCGCAAAATTAATTACGGTTCCTCGCCACGGCTACAGATCACCAAATTATTATTTTATCCATTCATTCAGCCTTGACTAAACGGCATATATGTACCTATATGCATTCCAAAGCTTCCGACGAGGTGAATGTCGAACCGGTTTCGTCCGTCCGATAGGAGGATAAACCTTGCATTCTAGAGCATTTAGGAAAACCGAAACTAGGCTATCTCATGGAGGCACGCTGCTCACTAATTATCCCTTATCGCTTTACATCTAGGTTGGTACAGCATGCTTCAGTGGACAAATGTTCATTAGTTTGATAAAAATAGGTTCCATGACGAAAAAAAAAACTTAAATCGCTCACCGACCGCACTATTATCTTATCACAAGTGGTGGAATAGTTTCATAACTGGGCCAAAGCAAGGGAATGCACAGACGGACCCGTGTGAGGTAGCTCAAACGAAACATCATTACTCAAGTTTTATGCTGTCCAACTAATGAGCTGCGCCATTTGTCAAACCATCGAACTGGGACAGCTTGTTTATTAGTAGGTCCATCCTATGGCACATTAAAACGCCTGAACTGCTTTCGAGTTCCTCGATGAAAAATAAAAGCATTTTAAAAATAGGTGAAGTTTGCAATTCGAATAGGTAGTTTTTTTCTCGCACCATCATAATATACGACAAGAGGATGAGAATCGAGAATCAAGGTTACCGGCTTGTGTGGCTATTTGAATCTTTTTATTCGTTGTTCCTTTATACTAGTCAAGCCCTGTCAGCCATGCCGACCGTTCCGTTGTTTATGTTGAGGATGAACCGGCCGCGCTAAGCAAGGTGTTTGAAAGCGGATCTCGTTTTGCTTGCTGGTGGGAACTTTTCGGCAGCTGTGTTATTAAAGCAGGAGCTTTATGGAAAATATCCGTCCGTCCGCTTTTAAGATACTGCTGCTGCTGCTACTATTCAAAGGTTAAGCAATGCAGATGTGCTGGAGTTTTGCAATCACCGCGGTTGGTGCTCGTAAGCATCGGTTTTTTGCTGCATTAATACAGCAGGATTGTTCGAAATGTTAAGCAGGCATAATTGAGACGATATTAGTCTGATGGAACTGCTTTCATTCGGTATCAAAGATTCACAGGAGCGGGTGTAATGTCATGATATTCAGATCTGCAAAAAATCCTGGAAATTTAGGAATTGTCAATAAACGTTAGCATAGCCGACGTTCACAAAAAAAACTAATGAAATTATTAGCGATTATCATTCAATTAAAGTTTATCTTAATTTAGCGTAAGATTTTTTAAATCAGAATTCTACATCAAATTTTCACGCTCCGACAAATCGTCGGGAGTCCGAAATGTTGGGAGTACAACGTGCACATCCATCATATTTTCGTGAAATTCAAGGCAGCATCTCGAGCACGTTTTCCGGACAAATTGACGCGGCCGATCAAAACTATCCTGGAGTGAATGACGTGCTCCGTGCGGGGCACATTCGGGTCCTTTCGAATTGTGCAAAGCGGATGGACTGTTCTGTATGTTATTCAACATCGCTTTTGAAGGTTTGTTCCGGCGAGCGGAGCGGCGAGAGGAACGACATTCAGTCTAGGTAAAATCGTTGTATGTAAATTTTTTCGACTTGTTGGGACGAGGAGACTTTGTCGCTTTTTCTGGCGTACTTCCCCAGCACAGACATCAAATTGGTCTAGGTTTAATCGTTGTAAAGATCTTCGACCTATTGGAACGAGGAGACTCTTCCCGTTTATTTTCTAAAAGAAAAGTAATCGAAGTCATAGTAAACAGATGGAGTGTTTCGCTGCCGACCCTGCTTGTGAAGCAAGGCGATCACAAAGAAATTGTATGGGGAAATTGTACCTTGAAACTTTTCGTGAATTGCGCGATTCGAAAAGACTCGAGAGTGCCCCCAAAACACACATGTAGCAATTGCCCGTTCCAGAGGAGCTTTGAACAGCCGCGTCAGTTTGTCCGAAAAACCCCGATAGTTAGAGGCGCCAAATTGCATCATCATAGCATTAAAATCCAACAAAATATGTCGCGTCGGCACGTTGTACTTTCGACCCTCGAAACGACCCACGTTGTATCTTCTTTCTGAACTAGGGTGATTCCAAAAATCGTCACTTTTGGTAACACTGATTTTTCAAAAATTCATAAACTTGAATGGTTTTAATACCGTAGCAGCATACAGGCTTAAACTAGGACCTGATGAAATACCTGCTATTTGACGACTATTGACACCACTTCTGAAGATCTTCAAGCTATCAATGAATCGGGCAAAGTTTCCTGCAGAAGCGACAAAGTGGTTTATGTTCCCGGTTTTTAAAAAACGGCGATAAACGATCTGTCAGTAACTATAAGGGCATCTCATCACTGTGTGCAGGCTCCAAGCTAATGGAAATTATTGTGAGTGAAGTAATTCTTTTCTCCTGTAAGAATTATATTTCACCTGATCAGCGTGGTTCCATACCAGGACGACCAGTTAATACAAGTTTGCTAGAGTTCACTACATTTTGTATTAACACAATTGGCTTGGGTCACCAAGTCGATGCCATTAACACGCATCTTAAAGCAGCATTTGATGAAGAAGTTCGCTAAGTCTGAGTTTTCTCAACGCCTTTGGCGCTGCTTGGAGTCATACTTGAAAAATCGGAAAACGACAAAATCGGATCATCGCTGTCTGATATTTTCGTGAATGAGACTGGAGTTTCTCAAGGTAGCAACCTTGGACCGTTGCTATTTTCGCTGTTTTATAACGATGTGACAGCTCTACTTAACGGTAGATGTGAACTAGTATATGCCGACGTCATAAAAATATACGTCGCTGTGAAAAGCTTGGCCGACTGCTTCATTCTTGTCTTTGATGAAAATTTTTTCCAATTGGTGCTATGCCAAGGATATCGAATGACGCTCAGCATTGTAAAATATCTCGTAATTTCATTTCATCGTAAACAGAGTCGTAAAGTTGTCGAATTTGCTAAGCTTCTCACGTCAGAAGTGGAGAGTCCCACTCTATTAGAACACTTACAGGGAAGTGTATTGTCCAGGGACCTACATCAACGTAGCGGATTTCTGCACATGCCCTTCAATCGCTCAGATTTCATGAAGAATTCTCCCGATGTGTGCAACCTCCGACGAGGTCTTCCACCTGTTCGAATTCAACGAGTCGTCATCGGTGTTCAAACAAAACTCCTCAATTAGCCAGTGATATGCTAATTTTTTCTTTATTATGGATTCACCATTATGTATTATGTTGTAAATTTGTATATGCCATGCTTTATTGTTAATTATTGTTGACTATTATTGTAAGCTTTTATAAATTGGACGCTATTTAAAAAGATAATGGGTTTTGTGCCTATTCGAGAATGACTTCATAATCGTCCTTATTGCTGATCAACTCGAACGGTTTTCCCATTCATTAACATTCACACAGTTGGATGAGTGAGAGTAAAATAAATAAATAAATAAATATGTTTGTTTTTACCTGAAATGAAACGAATATTTTAGCAAAGGCGTACTTTGAATATGCGTTTATTGATAGTTTGTAAAATTGCTCGCAATTTTCACCCTGGGAATCCAATGGAGTTTTCTTGTTTTTATCCGATTTATCCGAGCTCGTTTCAATTATGACAGCTTCGTTAATACATTTTTTACATCAATTTTTCTTTATTCGATTTACTTTTGTCTGGCTTTTTAGCTGCTTACGGAAATCAGGACAGATGAACCTTTGATGTGATTCGATGAGAGAATGCGGTTGTAGTCGCAAGTGCATTGACATCGTATTTTTTCAGTGTAATTCAGTGCAGTACTATGTAAACACATTAATTGTTATCAATTAAAAACCAAATATAGTGATTTCCGACGCAAATAGTGCTGAATTCAACGTTTTAGGTAGTGCAATACAATATAGCTCATCAAGAAGAATGCGTTATTTTGATTATGAGTGAGCGTGTGTTGCTTAAAGCGCTGTTTTACACTATCTGTGTTTCATTCTTATTGGAGCGAAGAGGAACTGAAAAAAACAATTTCGCGAAGTACCTACTGATCTGGTATCAGTACTTAAATCAATTAGGAGCCTGAGAAGAGTATTTGATTTTTCATTTGAGTATTACATGATGCTGTATTAAAGTATATTGATTGCGTATTGCGCGGTGTGAACGGGAAAGGAGAGCTTTTGCTTTTGTCACCACGCATTCGATTCATTGAGAGATGCGTTATTTCGGGCGGGCGACCTCCGAATTCGTTCTCGTTATCTCGGATAGTTCTCGTTGTCGATGCATTAAACTCACGATGATATGATAGTGTCACGTGCGTAGTTTAGTGACATTGATGAGAAGTTTCGCTACCAACATTTCGGGTTTATGAAAGAAGAGTCAGGTATTCCAACATGTCTCGATGACATTTTAAGGCAACACATCGTGTGCTGGCATGAATAAGTAGTTTTCGGCCGATTACACTGTCCATTAAGACGGATCTTTATGTAGCTCCCCCTCCTACTGACAACAATTCCTTTCCCGAATCCCGGATCTTTAGTAGCAACAAGCATTGGAGTGACATTCCTTGCCATCCCACCAGGACTCGAATTCGGACGTGGCCCGCGTCGGTATTGATCAGCATGCAGGGAGCTAATAAGGTTGCACAATGAGCAATAGTGGGCTGTCCCAAGTAAGCTTTTTCCAGCCATCATTTTGCAATTTTCATCGGTCCTGGTCAATAAGGGAGTAGCAGTGTAACGAATGTAACGAAAAATGGTTATAGTTTGCACGCTTATAACTCAGTCATCCGTCAATCGATATCGAAATCAATCGATTGGAAATTTTTCAAAAAATCCATTACAACACAGTAGGTTACATGTTTCCCTAACAGGCGTTTAATAATTGAGAAAATATTAGACGACTATTCATCATCAAGGATGGTTCGATCACTTTGACTCAATTTTGATTCATTTGACAGTAGCGTCTCAGCCGAGCAAAATTCGACAAAGTGATGTATGGGACATTTATAGAAATAGTTATTATCTACAATTTTTCTAAACAAGGTTTTGCTGTATCTTTTGCATTTACGGTGCTACAATGCTAGTACCTCTTTACTAACTAAGTGAACGTTCATTTAGTCACTAATGAGTTACTAGCATTGTAGCTCCGTAACGACAAAAGATACAGCAACACTTTATTCTTCAAAATTGTAGATAATAACTTGTTCTATAAATGTCCCATATACCACTTTGCCAAATATTGCTCGGTTGAGACGGTACTGTCAAATGAATCAAAATTGAGTCAAAGTGATCGAACCATCCCTGTTCATCATTTCATTATTTACATTTGTTCGTCTTCCTACGTCAATGCTTCCCTAGCACGGATGACAGTAATATGTAGGAGAAGAGCTATGGGTTAAGCTCCTTTATGATTGTTCACCAAGCGAGACGCCAACAAACCGAAGAATCCATTGACTCATCCGCCAGCGAACGGTATGGTTTTGGCTGCTATGCCTTTTGCTGCTCATCGTCATTCGGTCGCGACACATCGGCAGGAAAGGTTGTATTTGAAACATTGTTTCTGCTTCCCTGCTATTTGCTGCTCATCATCATTCGGTCGCAACACATCGGCAGGAAAGGTTGTATTTGAAACATTGCTGCTACTTGCCTGCCTTTTGTTGCGCATCGTCATTCGGTCAGCGGCTTTGGTTGGCACACATCGGGCAGGCAGCTTTCGAGTCGCATCCGTGGCATCATTTTAAAGGTTTTATTTGAAACATTGCTTGCCTTACGGTGCGCATCGTCATTCGGTCAGCGGCTTTGGTTAGCGACACATTGGAAAGGCAGCATAAAATATACTGGTTGGTGACCAGTATCTGAAGACATTTGACATTATTTCTTGCGACCAGTCATGCGGCAGATTTCTAGTACACACGCACCGAGAAGAAATACCAGAATAACGCTAACATCGCTTGCTCGTCGTATCGCACATACTTCAGAGCGGCAGAGACACGCTTCAACATTCTAGCACCATGCATGACAAAAGGTGTAGTAGTTTTTGGTATTCTCGTTTGCTGCTTCATTCGTATGCCTACAGCTTTCCCCCAAATAATGCGGATTCAAAGAAGAACGTTCCCAAAATTGAAAACGAACTCTTCTGCATCTATTCTTACAAGATCTTTAAAGTAGTGATCAACCACAAAACCGTGTAAAAATTCAACAACTTTCATTACATAAATTTCAGGTGAAAAACGCATCAATAATTACACCTTATTCTCTGACTCTTGTCCATAATATTCTAGCTAAAATGTAAGTAAAAAGCGGCGAATGCCTGTCACTTTTATACTGTGACATTTTTTTGACTGTTCGCAGTGAAATAAGAATGTTTGCTGATTATCATGTACGTATTCCAGCTAGTTTCAACACAGCAAAAGATAGGCTCTCTCGATACAGAAACAATACGAAGCGACGGTATTGGCTGAGATTATAACAAGGCACTGTATACTGGCAAATGTACAGAAAAAATGTAACCATTTCGGTCCTTGCTTGCGACACATCTGGCAGGCAGCTTTCGAGTCACATCCGTGGCATCATTTTAAAGGTTTTATTTGAAACATTGCTTGCCTTACGGTGCGCATCGTCATTCGGTCAGCGGCTTTCGTTGGCGACACATCGGCAAACAGCTAACTTGCGACACATAACATCATCATAACATAACATCTTAAACATAAAAGTCTATCTTGATTACAGATCCTACCAGTAGCGTTTGTCCGGTAAACAGTATTCTCACCATTAATCCACACACCAATAACCTATCTGATGGACGAAAGTAGACAATGGACACCACGAGTCAGAAATTTGAGAATTCGACATTAACCAACCACTCCATTTAAATTAGCTGAAGAGTTAAAATTATGAATTTCTCACATGTAAGAACACAATACTTTAATGCGCAATCATCTTAGGCATCTATATATGAAATTCGTACAAAAATCACCGGTTTTAGCATTGGGAGACGAATTACTCTACATTCGTAGTCCTACGTCAAGCCTGCGCCCATGCCACTAGGCATGGACCCTTGTACTTTTGTAAGATTGCTGCAATTGGGTCCTGTAAATTGAATTATACCGTTTATTTAGATCGTAATTAAAATAGTGTTTGTTATTCGTCGTTTACTGCTAGAAGTAAAGATGAACGCGAAAATCCGACACTCTAAGCAAATGGTAATCAAAAATGGTAAGTAATTCAACTTACACGACCCAGTTGTAGCAATTAAAAAAAAACTTATATACAAAGTCGAAAGCTCGGAGAGAGTTAATTGTTCTTTATAATAGTGCTCAGACCGAGAAGAAGCTAGAATTAGAAAAGCAGCATATAAAACTCATAAAGTTTGCAACTACCGCACACATTAAGAATCAGTTACCAAGCCTATCTCAAAAGAAAGCCGAACTAGAAAGGCGGCTAGGTTTTGCCTTTTATTACGGTTATCGTATGCAAAAATCACTACCGTTTTATAAATATGATAATTTGAAATAGTGGTACTTTTCATGGCGGCAATGAAAAAGTCTTCCCATTTCCATAAATTTCAACGGAATTCTATAGAATAATATCTACACCTTAAAGAAAGAGCTCAGCCTTAACCCGGGGGAGCGGATAATTCCCAAGCTCGTTAGGAAAGACATTTAAACTGCTTTGATGTACGATTTTCCAGCGCATAATCGTACGTCATGCTCTGCCGACGACAGGTGATAAACTTCTGTATCTTAGAAAACACATCTTCCGTATCAGAGCTACTTAGCAAATTACAAGCAAATAAATTTGATTCATTATTCGTGATAGCAGATAGCACCATTAGGTGATTTCAGGAAGACGGTCACTAACCGACTCTTGTGTGAAATCAAGGGGTCAACGGTAATCCAAGCTCACCGCCGAAACTCTAGGAAAATTTCCCACCAGAAAAGAAAAAAACAAAAGCGGCAAATGTGTCTGTGCGTGGAAGATTGATTATCATAATGTTGAATAATTCATCAATGTTATCTTTTTTTTTGGCAAGGCGAGTGCTTTTCGTTTTCGCTTTCATAAATTAAGAAATTTCATTTTCATCACCGCGCACATTCATTGGCGGGCGCCGGATTACAGGGTTGAAGATATACAATATGAGGTGCAGCAGCAGCAGAAGGCGAACGAAAATCTCACCAACTCGCTCTGGGTAGTCGCGGTAGCTCGGAAGAAAATAGATGCGAAAATGTGAATGAACGGATAAGAGGTTTTTCTTGCTTTGCTTGGCCCCTGCACAGCAGCCAGCCACAGCTCGAGCTACTGCACCATGGCAGCGTCTCTCGGCACTCGTCCCGTGCGTCAACCCACAAGCAAGCCCAAACGAACGTGCGGAGTTGTGTAATTTTCAAATGCCTCGTGAGTAGATCGTGCGCAATCTTCTTTCGCTTGTTTGTTCGGTCACTAGTGATATAGAATAAACAATAACAACTCTGCAAACGCGAGAAAGGCGAGAGATGTGCGGTTCGGGGGTCGGTTCGATCGAAAAGCTTGTGGCGGTTAGGAGTTGGTTTCCTTTGACGAGTTTTTGATTTTGTCGGTACAAACGAACATACGAGTCGGCCAGCCTATTATTTCCAGGCTTCCAAAAGAGTTGGTTAAAAAAAGGTGGTAATGAGGAGAATGTGAACGGCCAACAGCCGATCTTTGAGGAAGTTATGCAATTTGTTATGGTTAAAATAAACAGGCCAGGCCCTTAATTCAAGCAAGCTCAGAAACAAAGATTGGATATTGCTTTAAAATCGGTACAGTTTCTATTTGTTTCTATTGCTATAGTCGATTTAAATGCACAGAGACGCAATTTCCACTGTTTGAAAGTACAAGAAAAATGGTTGTTTCAGTTTTTTGTAACAGCCTCGGGTACTTTTCTGTTTTACAGTTTAAGGGTATAAACTATGAACGGCGGACCATATAAAAAAGCAAAGCCTTGGGTAAAAACATCTTTAAGGCTTAAGCCTTAACAATTGTTAGACTAGCATCGTACCTCGAAGCTAACTGTGCGAATAACTGCGGGTTATAACCGCGATTTCGAGTTTGGCTACTGCAAAAAAAATCTATATTTATTTTACATTGCATCAAGACATCTTATTACTTATTGAAAAGTATAAAATTTACTCGGTTACAGCAATGAAAGCAGATATTTTATTTTTTTCTGACGTTTCGACTTCGTTTTTAAGTCTCTTTCAAGGATTGCTACAAGCATACAGAGCGCTTTATCTCTGCGTTTTTGAATTGATAAGAGGAAATGCTAATCAATTTAGGGACTATATTTGTTGAGAAGTGCTTCATTCATTCCAAGGCAAAGCAAAGCAAAGCCTTGGAGCAACATTCCGCTATTAAAACTTTACCTTCTGTTTGTATTCGCAGCTAGCAGCCAAATTCTCAAAAATTTGATATGAGATAAAGTGATAACCTCAAGCCGATGCTTGGGGGTAAAGACCTCACGCAAACTGTCTGCGGAGCCTGTAGGTTGGTGTCTGAGGAAGATGAAGGTTGAAGGTATGGTATGTTGCGACAAATGTAACCAAGGTTGGTATCATTCCCGATGCGGGGAGGAGTAACGGAAGGAATTGAAAGTGAAACTACCCGGAGGAAGACTGTGAGAGCCAGAAAAAACTGGATGGAGATGTTTCCAAGATTGGAGCAAAGTAGAAGGAGAAGACGATGGACGATAACGCGGATAAATCCGCTACAAGGTAGGAGTTGTCGATGGAGTGAGAGTTTAGGGCTCTAAAAAAGGAACGCAAAAGAATAGAGTTGGAATTGCTGAACGAACGCATTCTGAGAGCAAATTGAATGGAGATAAACCGAACCCTTCGGTACAGAGCTGCCATAAATACAGATATTTGTGCATGCATAAATTTGGAACCCTACCGTTTTCTCCGGAATATTTTATTTTCATGGTCTAATCCTTTGAATAACATAAATAGTCTATGGATTACTTTAAAATTCAGGAACATTAGTAGAGCCAGCAATCACCGCAACTAAAATAATTGATGGGTGCAAATTTATGCATGCACAAATATCTGTATTTGTGGCAGCTTTGCTTCGGAATTGAGTTATAATTGGTTTCCATTATAGCTTGTTCTGATCCAGGGATCCCCTAGCTTGGGTAAGGATCGTTATACAAACTTAATAAGCGTTGCTTTAATGACCATCCCTTATCTAATTTTACGCTCTTTGCCTTTCACGTCTAGTCTCGTGCAGGAGATACTATCAATGCCTTAGATTCATTACTTTCTTCTACCGTTTGTAACTCTCTAATTCCCCTTCTTCTCCTCTCACGACTGTAAGAGCGATCTCAAGGCCATTCAAGTATTAATGCTGGCAGATCATGCTGTCTCCACGAGTAGGTTTGGATATGGGATACTTTCTTGAATAGGAACAGCAAGAAATCGCGCAACAAAAGCATCGGTTAATGGTCAATTGTGGCAAGACACAACCGCACGATGCCAACGTTCTGAACCGGCTTACAAGAAGTGAGGCTTGAAAATCCCTTTTTGGGTTCGCAAACGACGTAGCAAATTACAATAAAAAGAAAAGTATAGGTGTTGACATGAGTCTAATTTTTGAATTGTGGTGAATGACCCTCTGGGTTAAAACCACTCTAATAAAAAAATAATAATTTTTGAATTGAAACCGTTTAACTAGCTCCATGGTGTATTATCGGGTAATGTTGTATAGTGTCACTTATGTTACTTTACTTACGGCCAAAGTAGCCCTATCACTTTTCTCTCATTTTCTCCGGGTTGGTAACCTATTCACAACTTGAAACACCGGGAATCTGTTCTTACTGACCTCCAACACCACTAAACTTAATACAGTAGGATTTCGAATTTGGCAACAAATGCTTGTCACCTATGTTGCCAAAATCGAAACCATGCCAAAATCGAAACCATGCCAAAATCGAGACCTTTTTTCGATATGAAAAAAAATTAATGTAAATGCCTTAGAAATTGACTAAATATCGTTAATCAACGATTGCAACTATTATATGTTTAAAAAGTCCGCCAAGAGCTATCCGTCCGGTGCAAATAAGTTATTGACACCCTGCGGTAAGGCGTAGTCCTACGGCAATAAAAATATTATTGTTCGAAACCACATAACTTGTTTTTATAAACATACTGAGGGCATTATTTTTTCGTCACTCAAAGCATGTATGCAGAAACTGATTGACATTTAAGCATATTTTTGGAAGTGAAATATGTTGTGTTGCCAAAAACGAATACTTTTGTTGCCAAAATCGAGGCATGCCAAATTCGAAATCCAACTGTATCACCGAACCTTTCCGAGTGTCGGTATCTTTGACTCTCTCTGCAGATGTAAGCTCACGATCCTAACCGGACACCCCGGGAATAGTTTTCCGCAATTGCCGATCGGTTAACCGGATCAGCACGCCTCGGTGGGCTGGGATATCGCCGGTCAGTCCCCGTTATACGATCCGCTTGCGACCTTACGGTCCTTTTTGGACCTTTTCCTTATTTTATTTTTGTTTCCTTTGTACGCTTAGTGCTTTATTCTATTGTGTGTATTTTTAATTACTTTTTAGACACTAATTAATATTTTAACCACTGACTTTGTACATTCTAACTTGTTATTTTTGTCCTTTGTGTCAATTTTTCAACACTTGTAATTCTAATTAGTCTCGCAGACCGACACTAACCACCCTTTTCTCGCTTTTAAAAATCGTATTTTAAGTTTTAATCACTGGCCGACGCGAACTTCAACTCTTCTTACTGGTCAAGGACAGAAAAAACACATCGCGCCAGATGTCGAGCCTTTTAGGCTAATCCTTGTTAGGAGAGATCGGAAAATTGGCGAATGAGCCGAATTTTAACATCGGATCCACATCTGCAATCATGCCTTCGATGACGTAGTTAGTGGATGTCACCTAACGTAAACAAATTTACGAGTGCGTTCAAACTACTTGTTTTTGGAAGGTATCCCACTGTGAGCACGGTATTTTGTTTACTTCATTTAAAAGCGTCATCTTTCTGCTTTACAGAAGCCAGGTTATCGAAGTCGTCGGTATCTGTTGAGTTATCTATTGGATATAGTTTTTGCTGGATGCTCATCCGGTACCCGTACTGCGTGGCCAGCCCATGGTAGTCTGCCGTGTTTTTGTCGCTTCACAATGTTCGCATGTTTATACACTCGGTATATTTTATGATTCATGCGCCTACGCCACATTCCATCTTCTAATTTTCCCCTTATTTAATTTATTGCAGGATATAACGCTCAAAAACATCCGGCGCTCTTTTTCAACGTCTACGCTTTATTGCCATAGAGTACCACTGGAAGAATTAACATCGTATAAAGTGCGAGTTTCGCATGGAGTTGCAAGCTATGGGACCTTAGCTGGCTGCCTATTCCGTAGAATGCCCTATTGCCAGCCGCAATCTGCTTTTTTACCTCACGGCTGACGTTGTTGTTACATTTCACTAACGAACCAAGGTAGATAAATTTGTCGATTACTTCAAAATCAAAAGCATTTTCATCTATTACCACTGTAGTTTCAGCACCCGAAGGGCTACCATCATATACTTCATCTTGGCAGAGTTTTTGATAAGCCGTATCGCAGCTTCCTCCTTACGATGTGTGTACGCCTTTTCCAGAGCTCTACGGTTAACAGCGATGATCTCGTCCGCGAAACCTAGGACATGTGGGACTTCGTGATGATGATGCCGCTATCGTGCACACTAGCCGAATACCACCTTCCAATGCAATGATAAACAGCAAATTTGATAGCCCGTCACCTTGCATCAAATTTTCTAACGTCACAAACGAGTTCGATATTTTACTAGTTATTTTGACGCTTGACCTTTAACCATCAAATATCAGCTTGATTAGTATTGTTGGAAAGTCATGTTCAAGCATAAGCCGCCACAGTTTATTTTGTTTAACTGAATCGTACGCCGCTTTAAAGTCCATAAAAAGATGTCTGTAAGTTGAGCTCCGAGTTTATCGAGGATCTGTCGCAAGGTGAGCATTTGGTCCGTTATGGAGCGTCCATCTCCAAGACCGCACCGCCAACAAAGGTTTGTTGCATCGATCTCAATCTTTGAAATAGGATGGGGAGAAAATTTTGGATGCAGAGTTGAGGAGAATAATGCCCCTTTAATAGCTGTATTCGAGTGGTTGGCCCTTTTTATAAATAGGGCATATGGGACCTAATCTTCCAACCACTTCGTAGGTAGTTTCTTCTGAGTCCATACCTTTAGTATAACCTAAGGGATTCCACAAAAAGTGCGCATTTTTGCAAAAAAATCCTTTACCATCATCCGGGGATACTTGCAACACCGGGGTTACTTGCAACACCTTTGCGCATGGTGCTTTTGACAGCTCGAACGCATTTGTTTGTTTATATAACCATTTGTGGTCAACGCCGTTTTAAAGAAGGGACGTTTACCTATTGTTTAGTTAAGTCTAATCCATTATATCATTGTTTTGCTTGTTTTTATACGATTGGAAAGTAATTTCACGCTCAGAGTAGGAAAAATGAATGTGCAAAGTTGCACCATTTCATTGACATGAAATTATTTTTTATCGTATGGTTCCTGTATACAATTAGTGCATCATATGAGCTAACAAATAGCAGCTTTGAGCTTTGTTTATATTTTGAACTTGGAGAAGAAACGATGAATTCGTGTTGTTACTTCCAATATGGCGCAGCTTGCAGCACTTGTAAAATAGATAGTTATCGTAATAGACAGTATGTACAAAGTAAGTTTGCACCTGTACGATTACAAAACATGCCTCCAGTAACCCTTGTTTTACTACAAATACACTCAAAATATCTAAAAATAGTCATTCGCGGTTTAAAATCAAGTTAAAAATCATAAGAAAAGCAAAATCAGGAAAGTGTTGCAAGTAACCCCGTTTACTGGGTAACTTGCAACACCCCTATTTTCGGTTCATTCTACAGATTCATTTAGCTGATATTTTTTCTCGTAATCATAAATCAAAAGTACTGACCACTATACATGTTTTGGCTACTTACACTTGGACCTAAGCAGTACACTTCGAAAGCTATACCAAGTCAAAGTTCAAAAGTGTTGCAAGTATCCCCGGATGACGGTATCTCAATGTCTACAAATGTCGCTGAGCTACATTCAATATTTTGATAATGTTGTATTTACTAACTTAAAACGAATAGCTGGTGTCTCCAACAATATCTTTATTGTGATTAACGAACTTTACTGTCAGATTGTACGCGTGAGAATGATGGCGGTTCTAGATTATGCGTATTGCCTATTTGCTTTAAAAGAAATAGCTTTCTTTTGGTCGAAACAGATTTAATCTATCCCAGCGGAACCCAGAGATATTCACTTCTATTTATAATCATTAATAAAAACTAGGGTAAAATGCCTCTTATTTGACCAAGACATCAAGAAACAACCAAATGTCGTAAACAAATTTCATGTGGTCGGATTTCTCTTAAAGATAGCTTATTTCTGACGAAAAAGATCAATTTTATTCCAGCGCAATCTGGAGATGTGGACTTTTACATCTTTTCATGTCGAGTGTTCATACCCTTCTTTTGGCAAAAACTGCTAGAAACAGATGCGTGCTGTAAACAAACATCACACCATCACTTTTGACTTCAAAAGATTGATCCTAGTTCAGCAGCATTTTGAACAGGCTTCATTTTCGGGTTTTTGCTCAGTAGATGCTCATTTGACTGCAGCACCTCAGCGAAACAAAGTTCGAAAAAGTAGTCTAAAGGGCAATTGGAAAGCTAATTATTATCTACATTATTGTAGAAGAAAGTATAGTTTTAATTTTTGTATATACGACGCTATGCGATTGCTACCCCGTTGGTAGCCAAATGAGCGCTCTTTTTGCTACCAACGGGGTAGCAGCCCCATAGCGCCGTAAATACAAAAGATAGAACTACACTTTCTTCAACAATAATGTAGATAATAATTAACTCTACAATTGCCTTTTACACTCCTTTACGAATACTGTTGTGTTGAGGCGCTGCAGTCAAATGAGCATTGACTGAGCAAAAAACTGAAAATGAAGCCTGATTTTGAGATATAGAGATAAAGGACTTTTTGTCGAAAATATCCCCACTGTGCAGTGGTTCACCCTCGTCTTTGAAAAGTTTAGCGGGGATGCCGTCCTTTGCAACTGCGTGCAAAGTTGGTGGATCCACGACTACTCCATCATCGTCAATCATTATCCTATATCTATTGATAACCCAATCTTGCAACAGAGTGGTGAATGACAAAATGGTTAAAACCACATTAAAATACAAATAAAAATCATGCAATAGTACAAATGTTGTTTCTAACGCCTGGTCATCTCCGATTTTCCGGTAATCAGGTCTCCCTTCTTGTCGTTGCATATTGCACGATTCGACATCTGATCGTTAATCGTTTTGAAGAAGCTCCTCATATCGTACCTCTTGAAGCAATTCTTGGCTGTAGCAAAAGTACCCAACATTTATTGCGCTGTAGTACCGATCGCAAGGTGGATGTGCTTCCACTGTTCATTCAGGTTCTCTTAACCTCGTTCATCGAGACCATCTACCAGAACTTGGTCGATACAACAGCTAGCCTCTTCATTAGGATGTTTCTAAATATGATTCCGAATGTTCAGTTATGAAAAACTGATACTACAGATTCCTCTGGCTGCAGTGAAGTTGATTATCCTCCAATCACCTTTTGTCGTTATCAAGTTTGTCATTCATCGGTGCGTACAAATTCATCAGGCTGTAGTAAAAGAACCAATTAGGTACCCTCAAGCATAGACGGGTCAATAATGGATCTTCACCTTCATTTGTTTTCCATGATAATACGAATTAGACGTCGGGCTCTGCCTAATCGCGTTCGTTCATCTTCGACAATCGCACTTTTTGAATGACAGCAACCTCGACCTTTATCTTTGGCAGCTCTCTTTTTTGCCAGGATTCCAGGTTGCAGTCTTTTGACATACACCTCCACGACGTTTGTGATGCTACCAATAGATAGCATTAACTGGTACAGCATTAACAGAATCATAAACATCACTATATTTGAAATCCATGGCTGATAACTATTTTTGTGTTCACTTTTGGCAAGATGCTTTTGCATGCTTGTACACACTGCTTAGAACTGTCATTTAGCAAATTTATAGACAGCAGCTGTCAGTGTAACAGCTACTATAATGGTTTGAAGTTGGTTACACTTCAGAGTGCTGAACCCTGCATTACAACTTTGTAATAGTTTTGTTCAATTCATTTGATTTGATCATATAGTATGTACTCACCTTAAGGTATTCTTCCGTATTAGATTTCCGCGATGAAAGTCTAAAAAATAATAATAAAAAAAGAAAAATTAGAAATTATTATTCAGCCTAAAATTTTAAATTATGATCAAACTAAATCGCTGTAGGAGGAAGTAGACGTTTTACTAGCAACAACAGCAAATGTATTTCTTTCAGCCTAATCTCAAGATTCCCACGCAACCTAAAATCTTAATAAAACACAAGTATGTAGTACCATAGATTGCGCTGCTTAAAATCCATGGCAAAATCTCAATGTGGGTGTAGGATGTAATTATAGACATTGTGTTCAGCAGTTGAGCACGTACTAATCCGCAACGCATTTTTCAAAATTAACGCACGAACACACACTGCACAATAAAAACGCAGCATCGCGGGTTGCTCTCGTCAATCACGCACCGCCGTACTACCCACATCCTACAGAAGAAAAATCATCTCGTTTCAATAATTAATGTTATGTCCACATGCAATCCTTCAACCACACCACCCCTCATGAAAGTGGAGAGCAAAAAAGAAAAGGTTAGTTGAAGCTTTTAATAAGGCGCGTCCGGTAGTGTGTGTCCGGTACACACATCGCATTATCATCTCGGACGCGCGCGCGCGCCTAGGACGCGGAAACATGCCGCAGACGGATCACGTTTCCGTCATATCCGCAATCCGCGAGCATCCTCGGCCGGCCCGGCTCGGTGTCGAAGCTTGTGACGAGCGGTAGCCCAGCCATAGCCACTGATTAAAATGGATTAAGGGGTGTGTGCGAAAGTGCCGCTGCTCGCACCCAAAGACGGCGGTGGATTCGCGAAAGCGGATCACCCAAAGTTTGCAGCTATGGAAAAAATAGAAAGTAACCGGCATATTTTAGCGATGTGTTTTTTTTTGGCTTCACCCTCACACGATGGTAATTTAATGTCTATACTAAAACTGTGAGTTTGTATATGTCACTGAGCCACGTGAGTGAGGTAATACCCCCCCGAAAAAAAAACCATCATCATACACTCGACTGAGTCTGAGGAGTTTGAGGCGGTTGGCAGATTTCCTTCTTTGATGTGATGCGCTCATCGCATCGCCATTAGATGAAAAGCCTTCATTATACGTCTAGCAACTCGAGCCCGAGGATTTGGTCGTTATTTGGAACAGATGAAGTGCTTACTCCGAGAGATGACGTAATCTCGCACCCGCTGCGGGTCAAACGTTGACCGCTGCTCGTATGTTAACAGATTTTACTGTGCCGTTTTCGGTGTATCACTATTACCGGCCGCCACCGTAGCTGATTCTGCCTTTGAGGTATCATCATTTTAGTTTGTACAAAGGTTAGATTCCTACTTAGATAATGCTAATCGTGACATTCATATACGTACTCTCGAAATGACATGTTTAACTTGAGAAGGATAAAAAATCTGCATTATGCAGGCTAGCTTGGATCAGTTGAAATGGTTGAGCCCTGCAACTGTGGCCTTTGAGCCATCGCATTAGGAGTATGTGTATTTCCAGGCGACTGGGAAATTTCTGAGCAACACAATTCTCATCCTTCCGATGAAGTGTAATGAGTTAGCGAGCTATGAGTCAAAAAAAATGCTCCAGATGAACTCCTTTTTTACCATAATCAATTTATAATTTGTTGAAAATTGAAAATATTTCAAATTGAATTGATGTATTTAATTTTAACCACACCGTAGCTAGCTTAATTGGCAAGGTTCAAATCCCAACCCCGCAGAAATTACGAATGACCCAAGCTGTTAAAGTGACTATAATCTAACAAAAAAGAACTCTGATTAGTCCATCTTTAAGTATAATTTCAAATTCACTTTTAAGTCAAGTTTCAAGTCCAATTTTTATTTTAAGTTAGGATAAGTGATGGTGGAAAACTCCAATAAAATTTTAAAAGTCATGTCATGAAAGTTTTGTTATTCCAGAGTCATGCCGAAGTTTGGATTCTGAATTTTGCCCGATATTTGATTGCACGCCAAACTCCAGTTATTTGATAATATGCCAGATTTTTGATAGATCTCCGTTTCTCCGTGTTACAAGAAAGCCATCACTTCCAATTTTAGACAAAATTTTACACCTGCGTTGAACAAAACTTACCCCGAAAAACTCCTCGCCATCATCGTCAAATTGATTGCCAGATTTTTGTCAAACACTTTTACTCGTGTTTGCCCGGTTTTCGAGAAAACCTTTTGGCAACTCTGGTTATGGCTGAAAAACTCGATTTTTTTTTAATATTTACCTAATTCAAAAATGAACCAAGCAACGTAGAAAAAATGTTTTCTTTTCAAAATGTTTTTTAAATTTTAAAATACAAATAGACTGGGCAGTACGGGAGAATAAATAAGGCAAAAAAAGAAAGAAATACGGGCGAAGGGAAATATCGTTTCTCCAGAAAAACAGAAAAGGATAAAAAACAGGACAGAAAAAAGAAGAGAAAGAAATGAAAACGAAAGACAATAGGAATGAAACAGAAAAGGTAAACAGAACGTGGCAGAAAAGGAGAAAAACTGAACATAAAAAGAGGAAGAACGAAGCAAACGAAAAACGATGTCAACAAATTCGGATCACCAGAATCGCAGCAGAACAGAAAATAAACTACGGTATGCTTTATACAGTCTTCCATGGCGTGATCCCAGAAACCTATGAGGAACATTGCCGTTTGCTTATTTTGAGACTCTGGAAAGAAGACTTGCCAACGTTCAAGCCATATTCCTGGCTAGAATGATATTGGGAGATATTGACTGCTCCTCCATCCTGAGTCAACTGACCGTGTGTGCTCCTGAACGATATCTCAGAACTAACGGGTGACAACTAAAATTTTGGAACTTTGTTCGAAGCACCTATACTCAACAACAAACGAGCTCAGAGAGAACTGAGGGTATGTATGTGTTACCCAGCTAGCACCAACTCGTATATCAATGTACGAAAACTATCGTAAATATCTCCTAACAAACTCGAAATCGTAACTAAAGCTGGATAAAGTGCGATCAAGTTGATTTTCTGTCGTATATAATGATAATGACTGACATGCATACGATTTTCAGCACAAAATCGTAGAGTAGTATGGAGCAACTCGCGCTTAATCGGATATTATCGTATATAAATACTTATATAGTCGTAACGCTCAAAATTATTCGTATATCGCCTCCAAAATAGTACGGATATGCCAATTTCGCGCATGAAATACGATTTATTTAGCATGTATATCTGTATGTAATACTGATTTTTGCCTTTTTTATACATATGAAAATGCGGCTGGGTAGCCCTCTCTCTCCCCCCTCTTTTTGTCAATATATTTTGTTTTGTTTATGCTTGCCCAGTTTTGCTTAAAAAGGCGTCGAAACAGAAAGTATTTCGGTAGCGCGTTGTACACTTCTACGAACTGCCACAGAAATCTCGGCAAAAAGTATACGGTACAATATTTAAAAAGCGAATATGTTGCGGCTTCGACTGTTATCCATATCCATATTCGACCATATCCTAAGATGCCCAACAACTATAAGCAAGCAAGATGGTGGAAAACCATCCAAAATTATGAACGCAGAAGGACATCGTTCTCTTTAACGTGTCTTCAACAACAAACCCTCTGGTTTGGCTATCAATTAGGATGTGCACCAGACGAATTTTTGAAGAAAATTTTGATCCCGTTTCTACAAAAACATTATGCAGATAGACAATACGTGTTTTGGCCGAATAGAGCACCATCGCATTACGCAAAAAAAAACACAATCATTCCTGAATATCCATTCGGTTCCATTTGTACGCAAAAACAATGACCCGACAAATCTGTCAAGTGCAGTGATTTTGAGTTCCTTGCTGTACAAAAATAACTGGAGAGCGCATTCGCAAAGTTGACATGACGGCCGTACAACGCTCATGTTCCGACATCAAATGCCGAACAGCAGATTATGGGATGAAAAAGAACAGAAAAGGAGGAAGAACGGAGTAAACGAAAAACGGGATAGAAAATTAGTTCGAAAGCGAAAAAAATCAAAACAGGCGAACCAAAAAAAGTCGCAATGGGACAGAAATGTATCTAAAGCAGGCAAGAAAAGACGTAATACGGGACTGAAAACGAAGAAAAACGGAAGATAAAAGACGTTTGTCGGAACAGAGGATAATAAACAGAAGAGGAAAAAAAAGAAAAGGTACAAAGAAAGAGGAAATAGCGGAACAGCGAAAAATGGGGGAGAGAGAGAGAGAGAGAGAAGGAAAAGAAAGAGAAGAAGGGAAGGGAAGGGAAGAGAAAACAAGTGATACCAACACGAGAAAGAAGAACAGCAAGATTGAAAGAAAAAATCCGGTTGAGGAACGAGGAAAACGAGAAAAACGGGACAAAATACAGAGAAATGAAACAGAAGAAGCAAAAACAGTAACAGGAAAAATAGTTTTTGTAGGAAAAACGAACTAAAAAATAGTAAAACGGAAAAGAAAAGGACGGAAAACTGTAAACGAAAAAGGAAAACCAGAGATGAAAACTGGAAACGAAAAAAAAGGAAAACGTGAAGAAAAAAGATGGGAGACAAAATTACACAAAACAATTGAAAAATACGAGGAAAAACGAGACTAAAATTCAAAAAAAAATGTGACAGCAAACGAAGAAAAACGGAACAATAAAGCAGGAAAAATGGAACAGAAGAAAAAGGAAGACGAGAGAAAAAGAGTAACACGGAGCAAAAGCTTACAAAATGGTACTGAAAAGGATAATAAGCGGCACAAAAAGTGGAAAAACGGGACTGAAAAACGGAACAAAAACGAGTTAAAACGTGGTATGACGAAAAATAATAGTTTTAATTTGAAGTAAAACTTCGTGTCTGTGTCTTCGACCTTACTCACATCACTTCTCTCACGGGCCCAATTCTTACAGTCACCCTTGCCTCACCTTACAGGCCCGATTTGATTTGGACAGTCACCTAGGTGACTCTCAGAATCGCAAATTGTTCTCTTACCTAAAAAACTTAGGTGAGGTGACTGTGAATAGGGCCGTTAATGTCCTATGTCAAGTTCAATTTTAAGTTCATTTTAAACCCAGTTTCAAGTATAATATAATTTCAATTTTAGGTACAATTTTAAGTCAAATTTAAACTCTGATTTCAAGCACAATTGGAATTCCAATTTTGTGTCAAATTTCAAATGTCATTCCGAAGGAGCGACCAAAGGCGCTATAACCTAGGTTTTAACCAAGGGCAAGTAGTAAATGTACTTGTCCCATCCCCGAGGGTCCGGAGTATTATTTAACCTTTACTAGCTAAATACTCCCAACAAAAATCAAAACTTAATTAGTAATCAGAAGCGGTTGGTACGAGACGTCCCTGTTTCTTCTTCCTCTGTAGATTCCGAAATGTATTTACGCATGAATAATTTATTCACACAAGATTCATTTCACTGAATCGTCTCTGCGTCAAGATTTCACACTTGGCCTGGGCGATTTAACATTTGCGAAATATTTCGGATGTTTCGCAAATGTCAATACAGACAAGAAAATAATTTGAAATATTTCTATGACTAGAAAAAAATAAAATTATTTCCAAGATTCCTTTATTGTGGCTGTGATGGTATTAATAAGAAATAATTTCAAATGTAATTCCGAAGAGGCGAACCAGCCGCAGGCTGAACATCTCTGAAATAAAGAATAAAAACCTTTGGTATATACTATAACAAAGGTAAAAATGTAATTCTAAGTCTAATCTCAAGTTCAATTAAAATCTAATTTCGAGTCCAATTTCAATTCCAATTTTACTTTCAATTTCGAGCTTAATTTCAAATCCAATTTCAAGTCAAATTTCAACTCTAATTTAAAATCCAATTCTCATTTCAAATCAAATTTTAAGTCCAATTTCAGACAAAAACTTATGTTTTAAATACAATTTTTAGTTCAATATGAAGTTAAGCTTCAAGCCCAAATTCCAAGTCTGATTTCAAACCCAAACCCAAAGTCTGATTTCAAGTCCCATATAACCTCTAGTTTCTAGGCTAATTTTAAGTCTAATTTCTAGTCTAATTTTAACCTTGATTCGCACCCGAAAGTCCGGAGTTTTCAACTTAATCGGCCGGTATTTTTGTGTTCACTTCGTTTTTCCAGACCTAAACCTCCTTCTGAAATGTCGGGTGTCCCGTTTTTTATTTATGCCTGGGCACGCTTAGTGATGATGATCGTTTTTTACCTGCTCGGATAAACTCGGTTTAGTTCGACATTCAATACTGCAAAAGGCGGAGCAGATTACATCATTTGATACTCTTCTGCTCCATTCGAGGAGTGACAGAAACGCAATTGTTTCGTCTGATCGAACCGGATCAGGGCGCCGCCGGCGCTACGTATGCACGTGCCAAACTCGATCTCGCATCCCGCATGCGGCCACATGCCAAGCAACCGCAACTTCCCCTATACGTAGGTAATTGCTCGCAGGCTGGCAACTTGACCTTGTCGGGTGATTGAGTTTTACCCGCCTCCATCGGCAGTCAGAATATGTGATCTGATCTGAGACGGTGTTCGTGTTGCGCCCAACTGTTGCGGTTGTGTTACAGTTTAGAAAACGACTCAATAATTTAATCCGATGCAGGGGCGTTGTTGGCAGCTTGAGTATCCAACAGCTGGTGGTGTTGGGATCGGGCAGTTGAAATCGAATACACACTGGAGTATCGATAAGGTTTCACCAATCCAGTATAGAATTCGGATTACTAGTTGCCTTAACTCGGTAGTGGCTAGTGGGTCGATTTGTTAGTTGAGGTGCAATGTACACACCTGAGTGAGCTCCAGTTCACCTGATGCGTATAACAAGTTGACACAGGTATGGCACGGAGGACAACGAACAGCTCGTTCTCAATTGCTTTGCGGTCGGTTATGGGTGGAGTGCACACGTCAACCGAAATGTGGCCCACGGTTTAGTTTGGAATTGGGTTCAAAAACATAAGCTCTGTTGACTTTGCGACACACCGTTGTTGGAGTGTTTGGTAAACTCTTTGCTGAGCGTAGTGAAACATCGAGTAGCGCACCGAATGCCGCGCTGTTGTATATGTCGCGAAGAGGCGTGTGTTGAATTAATCTGCCAGCTTTTCGAAAAGGCACCCATAGTGAAACTTTTTTTTGCTCGCCTGCAATCCGGCCACACGTAGGTTACAGTATGCGAGCCGCGTGCACAGCTTTTGCCGATTTGAAGCGTGCCACATTGCTGGTGCTCCTCCGGCGAGAAACTATACAACACGTATCCAATACACATGCACTGTGGGTAGTAGCATTGTGTTACTGTACAACACTTTTGGAGTGCCACGAGATTTGCGTTTGTTCGAGTTTAGAGCGCTCCCTAGCCCAAAAACTTGAACTCGTTCGGTATCGAGTGGAGAAATTTTCCCCGCCGTCAACTCGCCGGTTGAATTCATTATTAGTAGGGAGCAGAAAGAGGTTCGAGTGATTAATGAACAACACCACAGAGCAGAGCCGCGATGAAGCCCGGTGAGATTCTGAAGGTATGCGGAAGTCAACACTTGGATCCAAATTAGTAACGTGTCTGATGAACACTGCTATGCACTTTTACGACATGGCACACAACCTCGTTCGGTGGAGTTTTCATTCTTCGGCGATCCGAGTATGGCGTTGTTTGTCTGATGGTTTCGTAAAACGGTGGAGTGGAGAAGTGAAGTTATTTTTTGTGGGATGAAAATTTATTTTACAAGAGTGGTAAATTTTGAACAACAATTTGGAATTCTTTATATTCTAATGTCGCGATTCACCAAGAAAAAATTAGGGTTATTATTTGTCATTAAAAACATTATTCAGCTTGGATTGCTAATACGAAAAGGTACAAATTTAGCTCTAAATAACTCTAAATGAGCATTCAAAACTAAGCAGGTTTTTTTATTTTGAATCCAGAAGTAGATCAATGTTAATGAAACGTCCGACAATACTAAAAACATTAAGTTCAACATTAGGAACAACATACCTACCTACGCATGACTAACATTACGATTTCTAAGAGAAAAATTAAAACGCGATTTCTAAAAGTTTCACACAAGTCACAGAAGGCAAACAAGTGAAAATTGTTATTGATCGCAGTACAAGTAAGGGACGTGGGTGAAGTTCGCGCTGAGTAATTCTTGTTGAAACGGGGCTACTAGTGACACGAGGCCTTCAAATACTGCAGCTTTGGTACTTGATTGGTTGAAAATGATTAAAAAATGAGCATTACAGGGTGTGTAGTAATAAAACTGTCAGTAAAGTAAATGACCATAAAAATAAGATGCTTGCATAAATTTAAATTTTGAGTATATTTCGTGTAAAGTATATCCATAACATTTTTCTTGAATTAGTTCAATTCAAATCTTTCACCCTTTACTTTAATTATCAGTCGCAATCGTTGTTGAAAAGCGTTAAAGCTGGCACGCACGATATCCTGAGGCATTCCATCCCAAATCTTCTCTAAACGTTGCTTGAAAGTAACCAGAGTCAATCCTTTGCTGCTCCATAGTTTGCCAAGCACGTAATCCTATGCGTAGTAGTCAAGAGGATTCAAATCAGGTGAAGAGGCAGACCATTTTTTCAAAGAAATAAAATTCGGAAAACTATCCTCACACCAAGCCTGTGTAGCTTTCACCTGGTGAGACGGTGCAGAATCTTGTTGGAAGCAGTATGGTGCGTTCTCTTTAAAACATTATCGATGTAATATTTAGTGTTGATATTAACACCAGGTTCAATGACAGCAATGAAACCTTCAAATTTTATGAGAAACATTCTGGAACCTTTGAACAGCCAGTTTATTCCGAGAAATATTAGAAAGATGTGCTGCATATATCTGTTCATTTTGTTGGTCCAAAAACAGAAGTTCACAATTACCGAGCCGCTTGAGCAGCTACCGACATCTTTCGATTCTTGCTTTTCAGTCAAACAATTTACCAGTTGTTTTTTTATTGGAACAGTTCAAACATCATCTTTCAAAAGATTCTTTCATGGCTGACTGCGAAATTCCCAGTTCCTTGGCCATCTTACGTATAGACTGTACTGGTTGCCGTCGAATTTACTCTCTTATTCGTTTAATTGCTTCCGGTGTCCTTAGAGTGCGTTTACGGCCAGGTTTTGGGGAGTGTTTTCCACGAACCGGTTTTAACCGGGCGCTTGATGGTACAAAAGATGAATCTTTCGTTTATTCCGAGTGGCTTCAGCATCTTTAAAAAGTCATCGTCGTCGTCAACAGCATAGAGCCGGAGTGGCTCGTGCTGTTTCAAGCAGTCGTCTCTATTCAACTCTGTCTGGAGCTCGACCTGGTCGAGCCATCTTGTACGTTGAACCCCTTAGTTCCTGGTACTGGTGGGGTCGTTGAAGAGAACTGTTTTCGCGGCACTGTCGTCCGGCATCCTTACGACGTGTCTGGCCCACTATAGCCCACCGACTTTTGCCAGATGTCCGATGGGGATGTTTCCAAGTCGTTCCTTTAGCTCGTAATTCATACGACTTTGCCACTCTCTGCTTTCGCTTTGTACTCTGTCAATTATTGTCAGCACCTTCTACTCGAACACGGCAAGGGCGTCGAGTTCAAGTCCATAAAAACTACCGGTCTGATAAGCGGTTTGTACATCGTCAGCTTCGTACAGCGGCGTATGCTTCTCGATCGATGCGCTTTGCGAAGAACAAAGTGGGCCCGATTTCCCCCTTGAGTTGCCTACCCTTGGTGAAAATCGTGCCTTTCGTTTTGATGCCCGCTCGTCGGATCACCCCCTTAAGAGCGATAGTGAACAGCATGCAGGATAAGTCATCACCTTGTCTTAACCCTCGCTGCGTCTCGAAGGGACTCGAGAGCAGTGTTGCCACATGTACAGATTTATCTGGAAAAGTACAGATTTTTTGGAATTTTTTGGTACAGATTCTGTACGGTACAGATTACAGATTTTTGCCAAAAAGTACAGATGGGTACAGATTTTTCTGAGTGTCAAAAGCTCATACTTTTTTCTCAGTGCTGTTTCTTGAAATCAATAGAGAAGCAATTCTTAGTATGAACGAAAACAACATAAAACGTATTCATGTATAAGTTTAACAGAGATATGTGCAAACGTCGTCAAACAAATAAATAATTTGAGACTCGTGCATTTTTTCAATGCTTACAAACTAAAGTTTTCTATACAATAAATATTTTGAATGGTACAGATTTTAGGACAGATTTTTGGAAGAAAAAGTACAGATGAAAAAGATTTTTACCCCTTCCAGTACAGATGAATATGTGACAACACTGCTCGAGAGTGTCCCCGAGATGCGCATGGAACACATAACTCGATCTCATGTAGCTTTCACGTCAGTTTATCCGGAAAACCGGGTTCATAATTCACGAACCATAGCCATAGCCATAGCTGGTTTCGATCGACTGTATCGTACGCTGCTTTGGAATCAATAAAAAGGTGATACATCCCGACATTTCTGCAAGTTCTGTCGGATGACAAACATTCAGTAGACAGTTGCACGAGCCCCCCCCCCCCCCCCCGAATTTTCCTGATACTGCCCTACGAAATATTGTGCTACCCGGTGACAGCCGGCGTAACAGAATCTGGGAGAGACCCTTGTAGGTGGCGTTTGCCGTTAAGCTGCGACGGTTGTAGCAGTCGAGCCAATCACCCTTTTTGTATATGGCCGATGCTAGCGTTTTTCGGCCATTTTTATAAAGCTCTGCCGGTAGGCGGTCCTTACCCGCGGCTTTATTGGTCTTCAGCAATACGATTTATCTTTTGACTTCCTGGAAATCAAGTGCTGGAACATTGATATCTTCCGTGCGCACCCCTAGGTGCACTTCCGTTTCGCATACCCACCCTATAACAGTTTTCCAATCCAATCCTTCACAAGCAAGAATTACAGACAGACGGTTTCGACAATTCACGGTGCAATAATGTTGTTGAAAATAAAAGTTGATAAACTTAATGTGGATATATAATAATGCGCCGAACAACAATTGTTGAGAACAAAACTTTTGATTTTTCGCTTTAAAAGTTGGAGCGATGGAACTAATTTTGATCAGACCGAACATATTTTCACCCTCAAGGTGCTTTTTTAAGCAGTCCTGAAATCTGAATATTTATACGCCCCCATAAAAAATGCCTCGAACTTTTCCTCCTATTCAGTAAGTTCGCTGTCTTATCCACGACCTACTAATCGGCATCTACATTAACAGATTTGATATTTTTGGTTGGTAGACGCGTATAATGCAATCTGTCTAAATTTTTTATCGGGGCATACACTCACCGCACCGTTCGGCAAACGGTATTCGTCGTCTCTTTTATTCTCTAGTGTTCTAATGGGAAACTGCGAGATTGACGTCTCACTCATTGTTCATAAGGGTGGTGGGAGAACAAAAGAGGCAAACATAACAGTGCACACGGTCTAACTTTAGAACAGTGTTGTTAAAGCAAATAACATTGAAACCCATCGCTGTTTCATTAAATTACTGAGAAAATCTTCGAAAATTATTGAAAAAGCTGTCTTTTTTGTTGCTTTTAATAAAGAAAAATTAATTATGAACATACATTTCTCTCGAAAGTATTGAACCACGTTTTCACCATTGGAGGTTTCAGTTAATTTCAAACCTATAATTCTTATTTTCAGAACCGAAACAGTGTCTTGGCAACATGATAGTACAGCAGTTATGCTGCAGCTGCTGCTACTGGTGAACAGGTTCCGTCAATTCAGAATTTGTTTTCAGTTTTGTTAGAAAATAATAAAACTTTCGGCTAGTGACAAAGCCTTAGATAATAGAAAAAAAAGATAGTGAATAATATGGTATGTGACAATTGAGTGCTTGACTTTTAGAGTGGTTGTAATCAGTGCTGAAAAATGTGATGGATTGGATAGTAGCGAGATGGCGATTGCCTTCAACAGCTGAAAAATGTACGTTTTCGGACAACAATTTCTAATTAATCATATTTCTTATCGGAAACCCAGTAAATTGCGTTTGTGTGAATTAAATGTATGGTTAAGTGATTTGCGAAGATGTTCCTATCAAAAGATTTTGAAAATATGAATAAAAAAGTGCATTTTCGGCTCATTTATTTTCAACTGATTAAAATAGGTGACACTGCTTAACTCGTTCCTTGCCCTATGTATGGCGAAAAGGCAATCGGTCGACAAGTAACATCACATGCACGTATCAGGGATGTTTAAGAATCGCCTTTCAGTCTCACATGACTTACTCGTTAAGTAAGCTTTCCCAATACAGAATGACCCCAATAGGAGGCGAGAAGGGTCCACTTTGCAGTACATTTCATCATCCGTAACGACAATATCGTATTTCGGCAGTAAATTCGAACCTCTTTGAGCCTTTCTTTACTTTCAGATTTGGTACCACTTTTGTAAGTTGGTAAACGGACTCAAAAGGTTGTCTGCAGGCCTCGGTTTGATCTGGTTCGTCAGTTCTAAATTTTGCCGCTTTTGAGTCTCATTGTGAAACTCAGCTTTATGATGTTTTTCTTTAACCATGTCCAGCTGTAAGTGTCCGTAGGATTGGTGAAGTAAGGCGTCTGCTAATAACGTTTCGAGTTTCTGTCGCCCCCTTTACTCTGTATTCCCGCTGAGCAGCTCGAGGTTACATAAGAATCACAAGGCAACAGTGAAGAGCGGCATACTCGCCCAGCTTCCAAAAAGCAGAAACGATCATTAGGATTGTACAATCCAACAGATCATCGTAAGATTTTGGGCCGATTGAGAATTATCAGGGAATTGGCTCGCAGTAAAGGCTACCGCCTCGCACACGGCAGTTGTTGAGGTATAACTCTTCTCTACTCAGCTAACAAAATTCTTTTCCGATTCTTGTTCTACAGCCTGAGACCGTTTTGTAAAAAAACCTTTGTAAGAAATACTGGTGCGCTCGACAATGAACCAAACATTTACTTTGCGACAGATCCTGCATAAAATTCGAGAATTCGACTTGCAGGCACATCGTTTGTTCGTAGACTTCAATGCAGCATATGGTTCAGTCATGCGAAATGAGTTATGGGACAGGCTGATGTTGGTTCTACATCAAGCGTCAGAATACTGGGTGAGATATCTGTGTTACTTGATGAGATTCTACACTGTGTCCAATCACATGGGCTTGTCAATCTCTAGTCAATCTCTCAGCATAACTGTTAGTTGGTTGCTAATTTGTACTTTGTGGGCGACATTTAGGTAAGGTAGTTCTGGCAGAACAAAAGATATACGATAGTTATATATGCACATTGCTTTGACGAGCCAAATTATACTGACTTTACTACCGCTACTCGCGTGACAGTCCCATTTTCTATGGAGTTTCCTATCTAAATGGGACTGATATGCGAATAGCGGCAGTTTATGTCAATGATAATATATTTAGCTGTGCTAGATAAACTGCACTTAGAATAGAATTGAAAAGTCGCTAATCACTGATTCCATCCAAATATGTAAAACTTTTCATCCAAAGTAGGAAAACCGTTAACCTCGTTACTTCCGATTCACGATTCTGATAGAGCTTTTGTTTGCACTGACGTTTAAATTATCACGATCGAAAGTCAGGAGAATCGCATCGTCACAACTCATCAACTGAAACCGACGGCACGGGATCGAAGATCGAACGAACGGACGATCAATGAAACCCGAAAACAAACAAGACACGGAGATTCTCTATTCATGATTTCTACGGCGTCATCGAAACAATTATTATTCGTAATCTTTCGTGACGGGTCATCGTCTGGCTGCTGTTCAGCTTCTTTTGTTTTTTTTTTGCTTTTCGCGCAGATATCAGATCCTGTTGTGCTTACTTTGGATGGCAGTATTCTTCTATATAGGTATACGATGTTTGATTAGATCGGAGTTCGAGTCAGCAACCAACGCAGAAATTGATGGAGCAAGAAACTTTGAAAGTATATGAGTAAAAACGTTGACTGACAAATAAGCCGAATGTTCTGACAAAATGGCTGTTAGTTATTCTGCGGTATTGTTGAATACGTCATTAGTTTTTGTTTGATTCTAGTTTCGTATGGCTCGCCGCTAAGGTTCATGGGCGTATTTGATGCAATATTTATAGATCGGTGTTCTCCTCACACCGACTTGGGGACTATATTTTAGAACAGCTTGCCTATAACTATGAATATTCATGAATTATTCTTTGCACGTAACACGAATTTATCGCTATGGTTAAGTCCTCGTAATATTTCATTTCTGAATTTAACGATACCAAGATGTGAATTCTTGTGATACCTCTCTGTGATTGACGATAAATCTGAGATGATAAGTTAAATTGATGGTTTTATTTTATCTAACTAAGTAATCAATTAACATTATAAGCAGTAATTCAATTTATTTTGTCTGGAAAGTAAACTACTTATATTTAATTTTACCGTTATTGGAAATGATATGTTGTCTCTGACTTTCAGTGCAGAAATGTGATTTCCAGAATAAAACCATTTCTCTGAGTCCAATAGTATAATACATATGTTAGCAAATCAAGGCAGACATTTAAACCCAATCTTTAAGGTATTAATAGACCACTTTAAAAGACGCTAGCTATCAATCATTAATAGAATAGCATCTCTTTGGCGATAAAAGTCCATTTGTTTCATTCTTAGGAATGTTACATCTAATGACCACTTTCTCACGGGGCATACGATTTGCGTAAATGGAAAGAACTCCAATGTTGAAAAGCCATTATCACCCGGGGTTAATCTTTCGGCAGACGAACAAACGGCGCGGCGCAGAAAGAAATTAACCTGAGAGGTAGAAATCGAACCGGCTTTGCGAAGGAAAACAACACCATCAATTTTCCTGCGCCGCTGTTTGACCTTCCCGGCCATTCACAAGCCGGCAGTGATAGCCAGACAGGAACGTCAAAATTTATTATTCAATCCGCGTACCGTACGGATCAGTTTTAGCCACCACCACCACCACCAGCAACAGCAACAGCAGGAGTAGCAGCAGCAGAGGGTCGAAGCAAAAGCTCGCTGATTGTTTTCGTTGATGCGACCATATGAGGAACTTTGCGCTTTGCGCGTCTTTTGCTGCACAGCACTGCCAGTGAATGTTGAATGCTGAAAACCGGTATGCAAATGACATTCCAATCAGAAGAAGATTTCGCCCCAAGACGGCGGTCGCAGTGTAAATTTACATATTCTCCCTTTCGGATATCCATGCCACCACCCCCCTCCCGCCCACCTTCCACCTCTCTGTCACTGAGCTGTTCATTATAATCTGCCATATTGGATTCGTGTATCAAGCAAATTCGAAATTCTCGGACTTCATTCACGCCGAAATGTTAAAACAAACATCTGACCGTCAGATGAAGTGAATTTAATCCTGTCTTAGAGGCAAATCAGCCGCAGGCCTCAATCTTCTTATTTCAGAATCTACAGCGATGAATAAGAAAATGTGGAGGCCTATTTTGACATTTATTCATGTTCGTTTTCTACTTAGCTTGTTTTATTCGATTTCCAGTAAAGGCACGAATCAATTCGAAGTGACCTTGCTCGTTTCGGTCGAAAATTTGCATATTTATACGTTCTGACCATTTAAAACATTTCACAGTATGCGACGGGAACCAGCGTTAAGTTGAATTTTGTGAAAAGCCTCAAAGACACTTTCTGACGCTAAATTGAATTGGTTCGATTGTTGTAATTACCGCGGCATTACCCTGATCAACGCCGCTTACAAGGGGCTCCGCACGATTATGTTACGTCATCTAAATTCAATAGCATGAGATTTCGTAGGGCAGTAGTAGATGGGTTTTATGGGAGCCCGTGCTACTACGGATCAAATTTTTACCACGCATCATATTTTCGTGGTTTTCAAGGCAGCATACGATATAGTCGAGCACGAACAGCTATGACAGTTAACGCACGAGTACGGATTTCCGGAACAACTGACGCGGTTGCTCAAACCTACCTTGGAACGAACGAAGTGCTAAGTGCGTGTTTCGAGGGCATTCTCGAGTGATGTATGTTAATTAACATCACTATTGCAGGTGTGATCCGGAGAGAGGGAATCGAAGTGAGAGAAACGATCTTCGGTAAAAGTAGTCAACTTCCAGCTTTCGCAGATGAACTTGACATCATTACTAGAAACTTTGGGCAGGCGGAGGCAATGCACGGCAGATTTAAAACGGAAACAGGAGGATTGGGTTACGAATCAATGTGTCAAAAACCAAATATATGGTAGGAGGAGGCTTCTGAGAAAATAATGTTCGCCTCCAACGGGCAGTTCTATTGACGTCGATGAACTGGAAGCCGTTGATGAGTTAAGACACAGTGGATCCCCGTTCGTTTGAACGATTCCTCATGCAAACTAACAGGGTTCGTTTTTAATTTGAACAACTAGCAACCCTACATATGCTGAAACTTGTATGAACTGGCCGCCCTGCTCTTTGTTATTGTTTTGGTGGTTTGATTTAGTCTCGTTTAGTTGGGAGTTGCAAGCAGCGAATGCCGAATATGTTATTCTCCGATCGGATTTCTATCGTAATCGTTGGGAAACGAAATGTGAAACTGATTAAACTAGGATTAAACACGCTAGATCAGTACAAAAAAAAATCGTGTTTATGTGCATTGTCTGCGAAGGTAAATGATGTCGTATTTCGAATGACATTTGAACCATTTTTAATTTGCACATCGTGCAAACCAGCGGGGTTCAAATGAAAAAGTGTTCAGATTAAAAACGGTCAAACGAACGGGGGTCCACGATATTTGGGATTTCTGGTCTCCGCCGACAATAATACGAGTAAGGAGACTCAACGACGCATCCATGCTGGAAGTCGAGCCCATTTTCCCCCCACGAGACGCTTCGATCAAGAAACATACGGCGCCGCACAAAGCTGACGATGTAATAAAACGCTAATCAGACCGGTAGTCCTCTACCTACTTGAAAGTGTATCTTTGTTTGTGGAAGACATACGTGCAGTTGCCGTATTGAACGAAAGGTGTTGCGGACTATTTTTGGCGGAGTACACACTGTAACCGGAGAATTGCGGAGGCGTATTAACCACGAGCTGACGAGAGTCTGGAGACTACGGTGGTCCAGTCATAGTGCCGATAGGCAAAATGCCAGTTGACTTGACCAGGTTGAAGTCGACTTGCGTGTCTCGAAACGCCCAGGATCGAGTTAGTGGAGAGAAATTCATCTAGGTCAATCGACCAAAATATAAACGTTTAAACGTATAAAAGGTATAAGCGATTCTAGACTTGACCCTTCTTTATCAACAGACTTCACAGCCAATTATTAGTGCATAGAACAATTACGGGGCTAAAGCAACACCGTCCAGCCAAAATTCGAACAAACGATGACTGGTTTGGTAGACCAGCATCGTACCTCGAAGCTAACTCCGGATCTAGGTCCAGGCTAGGTTCCAAATTCGCGCTAATTGATTAGGGTAGTTGTACGCCTCAGAATCTCACGGATGGTACGGCATTGTCCGCCGACACCACTGATTCAAAGAAGGTAAATTCAGCCAGCTACCTCGAGTTCTTTTATCTGTTAAAATTATTTAGGCATTGCCACTAGGGAAGGAATCAGTTGACCATGATCCCGCGGAGTAAAAAGCACCAAAGGGAGGATAGGGCTCGTGAAGAATTTGAACAGCTGTTTCAAGAGCTAATCATATGCGCAAGTTTTACGAGATGGTGAACCAATCTGGTAAAGGCTATACGTCGACACCTGACATGTGTACGGACGAGGGTAGACCCAGCTAGTATTTTCATATTGTAGATGTAGTAGGCATAGCATATACTAGAAATTTATATAAAGAGTGACATTCAGTGTAAAACCGATCATTAGCATTTGTGAAGCTCTCGAATAAACATTGTTTTTAATAACCGTCTACAATATGTATAAAAACCCAATTTAATCCACCTAGTGGTGAAAGGAACCTTTGTTATACGGTCTGACTTGCTATTTGAGATAGAAATCGACACGTCTTCGGAACATAATTCATCTATTGGTTATCATTGCGTAGTGCGTTGGTTTACAAATTTTTATTGAAAATTGAATAAGTTTACAAAATTTGAATAAAATAGGAACATTTTTAAATTTTGGTAGATCCTTTTTCATGAAATTGCTGAGTAAGGATAAGTAAGTTGTTATTAATCTGAGTAAGTGCAAATAAAAGTAAGCTGTAAGAGAAAATCTTATCCTTTAGCATATACATTGTCTAGTAAAGGTCTAGTTTATAGGTTTTTGAACTATGCATAGTTTCCTGTAATGCCATTCTATTTGAATCACATCAATAGAGTTTTCTTGAATAATTTTCATCAATTTTTATTAACTCACGCTGTTGTATTTTATACAACACTTGTAGGTTTTTCAATGCCATATTGTTATAAAGTTACAAATCGTTGTTTAACTAACGTATATTCTTCAACAAACTTATTGTGAGCAAAATATCATAATTATTCAATGCATTAATAATTTAAATTGGGAAAATTTATGCAGCAAAACTATCAGCAAATGTAAAACGTTTAAGATGTATCCGTCTGCTGGTAGTCGAGTAATTCGGAGTCAAAATTAGGGTATTCTTTATAATCAAACTTCTACAGTTCCTAAACAAGCAAACATACAGGTATACTATTTTCAGCAAAGTTGTGTATTCTTACTTTTTGTACAATTTTGTAGTACATGAAAAAGTCATACAACAATTACAAAAAGAGCAAAAATAGAAAAACTGATTTTACAAATTCATATACAATAAATAAGATATTTTTATCTTCGCTGCAGAGATAGAAGGTTACTATCTTTAGCAAAATTTCTTGTAATAATATGCTCTATAACTTTGCAGAACACATCAATGTGTTATATTGACACTGAAGAAAAATATTTTTTTAATTTCACTTTTAGGAGGATTAATCAAAATTTAAATTCCACCAGACGATAGAGCTTCCAATTTCAAGAAACTCTTCCAAATTTTCGATAAATCTAAAACCAAGTTTTCCTAGTCAAAACCCTAGTGCACACGTTTTCTTTGGTTTGGGGCTATTGTGCGCGCGAGTAACTGTGTTATAAAAGTTGGAGCGAGTGTTCGAGGGTTAATATCTTTTAACCGGTAAAACCAATTCTTATAAAATTTTGCATATATATTCGTAGTGTCAAAACCTCTTGTTTGGTATTAAAATAATTGAAATTAGGTAAATTATCTTGGTTGAAATCATTATAAATTATTGTTAATTTTGGTGTGGTGTATACGGTTGCTCATAACTTTCAAATTAAACGTCCAATCAAAAAACCATTCAATAGTGATCTATTAGGATATATTATCTTTCAAATGAGACTAATAGCGCATAAATCGGTTTGGCCATCTCTAAGAAACAGGCGATAATTATTACCTTGTCAAAACAGGTTTTTTAAGCATAACTTTTAAACTACTTGTTTGTTTTCAATTTAAAATTCCTGAACAATTTAGCTTTAATAAGGGCTTTCATTTGATACTAAGATCGATGAAATCGGTCATTTAGTTCTGAAGAAACCCGTGTCACGTATTTTTCACATTTTTGCTTATAACTTTTAAACGAAACGTCGTATCACGAAACAACTCAATAGTGATCTACTAGACAATAACACCTTTCAAACAAAAGTAATAGCGAACGATTCGGTTCAGCCATCTCTGAGAAACAGGCGATAGAAAAAATCATTACATACATACACACACACACACACACACAGACATTGCTCAAATCGTCGAACCCTATCGATTGGTATTGGCCTTCCGGGCCTCGGATCAATTTCGTGTTTTTCGACCAATTTTTAAACCTTTGTTATAGTATAACAAAGGTAAAAAGGTAAAAATCAGCATTACCTACAGATATACATGCTAAATAAATCGTATTTCATGTGCAAAATTGGCATATCCGTACTATTTTGGAGGCGATATACGTGATTACGAATAATTTTGAGCGTTACGACTATATAAGTATTTATATACGATAATATCCGATTAAGCGCGAGTCGCTCCGTACTACTCTACGATTTTGTGCTGAAAATCGTATGTATGTCAGTCATTATCATTATATACGACAGAAAATCAACTTGATCCCACTTTATCCAGCTTTAGTTACGATTTCGAGTTTGTTAGGAGATATTTACGATAGTTTTCGTACATTGATATACGAGTTGGTGCCAGCTGGGGAATGTAATCACAAAGAAGCGCGGGTTGGTCGACAGGGTGAAGTAGTTCTTTGAATACCTGAATGGTGAAGTTGCAACAGGAGGCAAAACAGAAGTTAACTTAGGAGTGCCCATGGAAGATAGTATGTCCCAGCACGTGACCTCCAAGAAGTCAAACAAGAAATCGTGTTGCTGAAGACCAACAAGGCCGCTGGTAAGAACCGCCTACCGACAAAGCTTTATAAACACTGGGTAACTTCCAAGATTTGGGAGGAGGAGCTACCGGAGGAATGGATGATTGAGTGGTTTGTCCCATCTACCAGTGATGTTCTAAAACTCGAAATCTCAAGACTCATCAAAAATCCAAATCAATTGTGAATCATGTCAACTTGATCCTATGCAGAAAAAACTCACGCGTGAGTTTTTCGGTTTTCATAGCTAGAAGCACAAAATATGCATGAAAAATGCAGAAAAAACTCACGCGTGAGTTTTTCTGTTTTCATAGCAAGAAGCACAAAACTCACACATATTTCTTCCCGCTTGATTATATTCTGCATTGCTTCAACTGCTAGCTGCTACCCGGTGCTATACACCTATACATACAAATTCGTTGTTGAACAGCATAGGCATTCTCTCGTGCGATACGTAACTGTGACTGAGCGTAAGAGAATTAATCTCTAAATAAATCATAAAATTAAACTAAAACACACATTTAAACTACATGTTTATCTAATTCTTACTAGGCTTTTTACTTTCTAGTTAAGATAATGTCGATTCCCGCGAAGCTGTAAATTCTGCCAATTTGTTTGCCATCTTAATTCATGAATGTGTACTAGCTTTTTTCGCATATAATAGCGAGAGAAATTCATATGTGAGTTCGACGCTTCTGATCAAGCTTGAAATTTCACGGTGCTTGAAATCTCATTGAGTTTTTTGCTGCTATGAATTTTTCAACACTGCTATCTACAAAAAAGGTGATCGGCTCGACTGCTGCAACTATCGCGACAGAATACTTGTGAGCACCACCGACTACAAGGTACTCTCATAGATCCTTTCACGCCGGCTGTCACCGATAATACAAGATTTCGTAGGGAATCATTAAGCGGGCTTCATGACCCAATTTTCCAGTATCTAGACGATTCCAGAAATGTCGGCAGTACAACGTGCCCACGCTTCACATCTTTATTGATTTCAAAGCAGCATACGATACAGTCGATCGAGACGAGCTATAGCAGATAATGCACGAACATGGATTTCCGAATGAACTGGCGTGACTGATCAAAGCTACATTTGATCGAGTGATGTGTTTGGTGCGCATCTCGGGGACACTTTCGAGTCCCTTTGAGACGCGGTGAGCGTTGAGACAAGGTGACGGCTTATCCTGCTGTCCAACATCACTGCTGAGCGAGTAATCCGACGATTTTCACCAAGAGTACCTAACTTCTAGGCTTTGCAGATGACTTTGATATCATAGCCAGGAACTTTGCGACGGCGGAGGCTATCTACACCAGACTGAAAAAGGAGTCTAGGAGGATTGGGCTAAAAATAAATGCGTCGAAGTTCACAATGTGAACTTCACATACATGAATGGAAGAGGCGCGTCTCCAACGGACGGTAACCCTTGACGGCGACAAACTTCTTCCAGACCTTATGGATAGCAGATATTGGTGAACCTTTGAATCACAGCGGACTGGATAGAAAGAAATAGCTTTGTTAGCCTTGAGCGTCCGTTTACATGTCAGGGGTGGTTCTTGAGGGAATGACGATACCTCAACCAACTGCGCGGTTGAAGTCCAGGTTAGGAGCAGTTCACGCCAGCGTTTGATCCAAAGCAGTATGGAGGATCCGTGGTGGTAAGGTTCAATTTTAACAGAGGAGTGCAGCAATCAATGAGCTGAAAACATGCTTTGTAGAGATGCTTTGTATGTTGACGAAAAAAGGTTGTTTTTTTGTCAACTACATCATCCTAAACGTGCACTGTCTATACGGGTAGACCCGACGACGAGAAGAAAGCATTCTATGTGCAGCTGAAGGCAACAGCTGTTCGCCACGGGGGGACTTCAAACTCTTCAACGGGGATATGAACGCCAAGATCGGCAGGGAAACGATGTATAGACCAGTGATCGGGCCCCATAGCCTGCACACCGATACAAACGATATCGTCCAGCCAGGCATCAATTTTACAACCTGGTGACCAGAAGCACTTTCTTCCTCGGCTAATCATTTAGCAATTAGACAAGCCGGTGGGCGATTACAACGGGTATGATCACTTGAGATAGGACGATCCCTATATAAACTTAAAAATTGGATATTGTAAAAAAACTCTAAATAGAATATTTTAAGTCCTTCGTTAAATTCATTATTTTGTCAATATTAACATTCTGTAAGAGAAGTTTGAGGTACATGAAAGTTCGATAATAATTGCCTTCGGGCATAGCGAGCGTCAATCTGTGTTCCATGAAGTATACTATGTATGTCACATCTAATCCCTGTCCACTGTGACGGATTCCCGGCACAAAATAAGTGTGAATATGACAGATAACTCAAGCAAAAATAACTCCGTTTTGATATCGTTTCCATATGAATATATATTCTTTGATGATATTTCCATTAACAAATGCATGCATAATTTGATTTTCGTTCGCATTAGGCATACTAACTTTGGACTAACTTAGGATGCGGCTAATACGACTAATAAAGATTAGACAAAATTCCTAAACATCTCCAACCACCGAACCGAACCAAACCAACAAAAATTAGTATGCTTGCAACATACATTAACCGATTGTTCTCTAGAATCCTCGCTGAAAGAAGCGAGCGTAGTTTGCCGCCAACGACAGGGACTACAGCCAGCGCAAACGCCGACGACTTTAGCAAATCAAACTGTCTGCCACCTGACGGTAGTAGGCAGTCACCGGTGCAGAAAACAGGTTCCTCCGTGTGCGATATATGTGCTTTGAATAAATATTTGGAGAAGTGTCGTATGATTTATTTTTGTCAGATAGCCATTCCATCAGCTCGGCAAGAAAAGGCCGCACTGCCGGCCGTACCGGTTGACAGTGACCACCATCATCCGCCTTCGAAACGACACGACAGGTACATATCGGATAGGAGGATAGTTTTGGGTTGGAAATTTTCCCATTCTGGCAGACAATAGTCCACGCCGAGAGATTATTATCTGTCAACAAACCATCCACACAGTTCGACCGGCAGCAGCAGCAGCTGCGGCAGTAAAAGCGAGAAAAAGTTTGGAGGTCGTTCAACATTCGAATGTTTTTCCATATAACTACCACCGCTCACGCTGTGTGCTGAATTTGCATATCGTGAGCTGGCTGATTTTTTGTTAAAATAAATGTTCACTTCAAAGGAAAAACGTATCCACGAGTTAGCGAGCGAGGAAACCCATTTAAATCGAAATTTGTGATTGTGAATGAGAGGATCGGAATGTTAACAGGGTTCATTTTAACCGCTGCTGCCTGCGACCGGTTTTTTATGGCGATGATTAGTCCGACTCGAATGTTGATGGCACTGGCCACAGAAACAAATGGCTACTAAAAGTTCTGATTCTGAAATGATAAAAAAAAAGATAGCAGAAAACATTGACGACTGAGGACCATTCGGAGCAATGCTGCCACGAAATCAATCTTGGAAATTGAGAACGGTTTGTAAAACTATGAAGACAATGAACTGAATGCTGGGTTTCGCTTCGATAATAAATGGAAAACGTAAAATCGTATAAGAATGCGAATATGATACTTTGTTTGACTACTTCCTCCATTCCTCTACTGTATGCTTATCATGGAGGTTAATCGATAGTACATTAACCCAAAGAAAGTTTTCAACCCTCGGTTTTCGTAAACGTTGTCTTATGCAAACAGGTTCAAGAAACTCCTACTGCACTGTATGTGGTAGGTATAGATAGTACACCACATTTGAGCGGCAAGGTACAAGGTAAAACCTTAGGCGGAAAACTTTGTCGCATTACTGCCGCGCCGCCCTATCAGGTTATCGTGTCTTCCCCTAGAAAATAGCTCGCATTGCTAAGGTAATGGCGGCAGAGCAGCTTCTAAGCAGCGGAGAATGCAAGTTATTTGAACAACCGAATGCTCCTTAGTACGCGCCAGCTAAGTGCAACGACCAGCAACTAAACTGATAGCGAGGTTAATTACTTCCACCTCGAAACTTTGTTAGCGGTACGTTCATTGAGCGCATTTCCAGATGTCGTCGTTGTGAACTGTCGGACGTTACGTTCGTGGGGTAGGACAAATTGAAACGGAATATTTCAAATATCTACTGATTTTTTGAAAGGTATTTGGAAAGTTTGATAAAAGAACAAAGAAAAAATGGTTAATTTGAATTAAAAATATGATTTACAGCTCGGTGAGAAAAATGGGAGTATTATTATTGTACTTTTTCTTAGTGCCTAATTGCTATTATTAAACAATTCTGGTTATTAAATAATTCAAAATTCTCGTTTACTTGGCATATTCAACATCAAAATCATCAATCTAAGTGAAGATTATGGCTACAAATCTTTTCCTACTGAGAAATTTTTGCTCTATCTTTATAAAAAAATTAACAAAATTTTCCACAGCGTTTTCCTCCACAGAAAAGCGGAAATATTATGTTCTGGGTAATAGAAAACTTTCAAAATATTTTTTTCTTTTATCGAATGATTGGGATTCAGAAATCTTTGCTAAATTCTGATTAACTGTAACATTATGTAGTAAAACAAATTGTACCAAAATCCAAAGCCAGACAACACTGTAAACTAAAAGAATTTAGACAAAGACGATCAACACTTTGTAAGTAACTCAGATAACAACAGCTAATAAAAGTACCCGTTCTTAGAAGCCCTGATGAAGATCCAAATCCGGATCGAAACGTTGGCGTAAAAAGGCGAATACAACGTCTACTATAATTTAATGACTGAACGGCCAAAATCCCAATCATTCGATACTTATATCTCAGTCGAAAAATACTAGTTTTTTTTCTTTTATGTTAATTCATAGTGGTAGAGTGATAAAAATTTCACGACTGCACTTTTTCCATGTTCCGAGTGATTGAATAACTTGGTTTTTTGAACATTGAATTGCTTCAAAAATACATATCTCAAAAGCAAAGCATCGCACAGTCAATATTTTCTATAACAATATAAGTAAATTTTCTCAGTAATTAATCAAAAGCATTATTCGGAAAAAGTCTTGCACGAAATTTCACACAGTAGTGAAAGACTCTAAACAAAAGGTTGGCAAAACTATACTGCATCTCAAGGAATATTTTCAAAACATTTTTTTCTTGTACACCTACGCACTTTGAAAAAAACCCTGTAAATTTAGGATTTTTGACATGCACATAAATGGAACATCGCAAATCATATAAAATTACGTGTTATTCCACAATATGAAATACCGCCCCGAATGTTGCATACGTGTAGGCTTGTTTATTACATTTGGTATAAAATTTTATATAAAAGTATAAAATGTAAATAGGAAAGTATAAAATTACATTTGATGTAAAAATATATCTTTAAAAACGGTTTAGACTATTCACGTTTTATTTAATGGAAAAATATATCGGATTTCAGTTTGCGTCGAATGTGACATTCATTATTTCGTTCTGTGATAGGTAGTTTTAAATTTTTAAATCAGGATATGCATTATAAATACAGTGCACTCTCGAAAAGGTTAACTCTCAGAAAAGTTAATTCATTGGTTGTCCAAGCGTTCGTTCGCCCACGTGTGGTTTCCTTCTATGTTTATGTTTCATTTTTCGGTTCATTGCCGCCTTTCCACAGTTTCATACAGAGTCGCAACATGGCAGCGATTAAATTAAGTCATTGCAGCTGCAGTTTAATACAGGCGGATGTTTACTTCAGCGTTTTCGTCGACATGCTAAGAAACGTAAACTCAGATTGAATTTAAATAATAAAAAGGATAAACGAGAACAAATTGGAAACGAAAACCTTTTAGTGCTATTATAGCTCTATAGATTCGTAGGTTTTCTGCAATGTCTAATATCCTACATTTGTCAACACTTAACAGTGTGACGGAGATGGTTGTTCTCCGAACATAACGGGTGACAACTAAAATTTGGAAATTTTTTTCTCAAGCTGTCAAAAACAGACAAAGGTACATGAAGAAGATTTGATTTACCGAAATTAAAGATACATTATCTATTTTTGGAAAAAATAGTGTACATTGAAAAACGGTCCGTAATCGGCTGTTCGACGAAGCTTCTGTTTGATGTCGGAACAGGAGCGTTGTACGGCCGTCATGTCAACTTTGCGAATGCGTCTGATTCTGCCATTCATACCTGATTAATTCTACCAATCAACTGCTTGCAATTCGTAACTCTCCAGTTATTTTTGTACACCAAGGGACCCAACATCGCGAAGAAATCTTCGATTGGGTGCACTGAGACAGATTTGTCGGGTCGTGGTTTATGGGTATTCATCAGGAACGATTGTGTTTTTTGGCGTAATGCGATGATGCTCTATCCGGCCAAAACACGAATTGTTCATCTGCATGATGTTTTTGTAGAAACAAGATCAAAATTTTCTTCAAACATTCGTCTCGTGCACATCTTAATTGATAGCCAAACCAGAGGGCTGTTGTTGAAGACACGAGAAAGAAGACGATGTCCTTCTGCATCCATAATTTTGACTAGTCTTCCACTACCTTGCTTGCGAATAGCTGTTGGGCATCTCAGGATATGGTGAAAAGTCGAAGCCGCAATATATTCGCTTTTTAAATGTTGTACCGTATACTTTTTGCCGAGCTTTCTGTGGCAGTTCGTAGAAGTGTACAACGCGCTTCCGAAATGCTTCTTGTTTCGGCGCCTTTTTAAGGAAAACTGGGCAAGCATAAACAAAACAAAAAATATTGACAAAAAGAGGAAAGAGAGAGCTAACACAGACATACTCTCACTTCGCTCTGAGCTCATTTGTTGTTGAGTATAGGGGCCTCGAAAAAATTCCAAAATTTTAGTGGTCACCCGTTATTGCAAATTGTGTTCGGTTTTTCGGTTTTTGAACCATTTTCGCCATATCAATCTCTGAAATATACTCCTTGAACCGAATTCCCAAATTTCTACTGGTTTGACCACTCATAACCATCAAACATTGCAATCTCGGATATAATTTCCAAATCCCTTTGTTTTGTCCCATTACTAAGAGGGTGTTCCTGGGTTTTCGAAAAATTTCAAATTCAAATTTGGAGGATTTACGCACGACCATAATATTTAAGAACAAAAATTTGTTATTCTATTCTTGATCAATGGTAAATTTTATATTTTATGGATATTGTTTATACTTTTATAAAACTTTTCGAGTTCATTTCGCTTTATAGTGAAAAAAATGGCGTCCACATACCGACACCAGTTGATTCGAGAGATTTTTCCCCCTTAATTTATTTTCTCTACTTGTTACAAACAAATGGTAAAAGAGGATTTCCCATAGAAGCTCCCTTAATCTTCTTATAAAAATTGCTCCGAAAGAGGGAAATTATTTTCACTCCTCACTCCTGCAAAGTCCTCTTTTTTCCATGTGTGGACTCATTACTGCGACCAGTATAGTTGATCTATTGTGATATCGCCCGGGTGTTTGCTGTATGACCTGCACTGCATTTTTTTGCTATAATCGCTATTGAGTGAGCGATATGCTTATTTTAAATTGTATGCGTGTATTGGGGTTTACCCTTCCTTCAAAGCTTGATCTACTTTACCCACTTATTACTCGCTACCAACACTATCCCATATTATAGCCGTCCCTGGCGAGGACTCAGTCGTACCTCTGACCAGTACACTTAACTATAGAAGGGACATTTGCACTGTCAAGAGGCTTCAGAGGGTAAATATAGAATTCAGCACGAAGGAAGGGTAAATGGAGGGGCCTGAGAATAAACTCATGCTAAAGTCGCGTGACATCGAATGGCTTGATTCTACTAAGATTCGAACCCACGACCACTCGCTTGTCAAAGCAGACTCGGTAACCTTGCGGCTACGGAGCCCCCCTCAAAGTCCTCTTAATTCCATATAAGCTTCAGCTTTGCATTTACATCTTTACGCCCTATTGTGAAGGAAGACAGTCTTCGAGAAGTGATAAAGCTGGAACACTGTAGTACAATGCAGTTATATCAAAAGAAACCATCCCCAATGTTGCCAGATGTTTTTGTAATCATTGACGAAATCTTCTGGGGTCTTTAACCCTCTAACGGGTAAGACCGTCTGTAGACGGCCTTCGCTTTTGGAGCTCAAGAGTCGCATATGAAATTTGTTTTGAATTGAGAATATGCTAAATGTGTTCAGAACAGATTTCCTGACCTTTTGATAACAATATCACCACATTCTGACTATGCATTCAAAAGTTATCATCTGTCAAAAACAAAAATTCCGAAAAATTACCTGGCGCTGCTCCAGATAATTATTTTTGCATGAAAATCGGAACCTAAGGTTCTTGTGAGTGTACTTTCAAGATAAAATAGTCATTAGCTTGATTGCATCGTTTTTACGATGTTGCCTGTTAGAGGGTTAACTGCTCGACTAGGAAATTTCTCTGCCATGGCTTAAAATATTCAACTAATCATTTTGCCAACTTTTCTGTTGAGGATTCTACTGACGAAAAAATTTCTATCATTTCATTGCCTGGCTTGAAGATCTTTGGGAGACCCTTTATTCTTGGTAGGATCGGGGTTGGAATGTAGTTTTTTAAGTGTGTCTCCAAAATGAGATTTACAACTCTTATCTTTCCTGATATTGAAAAGGATTCACTGAACTTTTAACTAACACTTAGCCTGCCCAATTAGCTTCAAGGTACGATGCTGGTACAACAATTCTGGATAGTTGTTGTATGTTCGAATCTCGGCTGGACGGTGCTACTACAGTCAGTAGAATCGTTGCACTAGCCCCATATTTTTTTTTGTTAGATTATAGTCTAGATTTAACAGCTTGGGCTATTCGTGACTTCTGCGGGGTTGGGATTTGAACCCGGATCCTTGGCGTGAGAGGTGTGAATGCTAACCAGTGCACCGGGATTGACCCAGCCCCGTAATTGTCATGTACTCTAATCGCCGGCTGCGAAGTCTGTCGATAAAGTAGAGTTATGTCTAAAGACGGTTATACCATCGGCTTTTCTGAATAACATTTTATGGCTAGCAGCAGTTACATCGCTTTTTAAACAATTTTTGTGGAAAGCTATGTTTTTATGAAGTCTTACTATGCATTTCTTTAAGCTCCTTCTTTCTATTGTTAATTATTCTGACGAAAAAGGAGCATGAAGGGACAGAAAATAGGCGCGAACTTCGTCGAAACGAGGATTACGAGAGAGAGAGAGAGAGAGAGAGAGAGAGAAAATAAACCAGTGTAACTGACTAAAAGCTTTAGTTATGGATGTACCTCAAGACCATTTTAATGAAATAAAAATGTTAAGTTCTCAAACTGCAGGTAATTTATTGTTTGTTAATCTACATACACAATTTTCATACCGAAATCAAACATATGAGCAACTTCGTTAAAACGGTAATTGCACTTCAAAAAAAAAATTACGAAAAATTGTACCGATTTGATTTTGTTGAAATCTCGAACTTTTCTTCAAGTACCACTCATCATATTTTGAATGTTATGTTGGCTAACCTGAATAGCTAATTTGTATCATCATCTGTTAATCTCCGTTGCGTCGCGAGTCACCTATCCAGTCTTCATCAACTTCTGTGTGACGATTGCCGAGTATTTCTCATTTGGGCGGAATTGAGAGCAGACATCATTACGACGACCAGCATTTTGATTTATTGTGACATCGTCTATTTGTTGTATTCCACACTTCGTTCTTTTGGTAGTATCGCTATAGAGTGAGCGAACTACTTATTATCCGACCTTAAGTATCGGTGTTTCCCACCCTTTTTTCCTTTTATACTTGTTACTACTTTTCAATTAACCGACGCTCTCTAGAGCCAGGAAATGCAGGGACTAGTTATAATAGGACAAGAAACTCCATTTGCGCCTCAACCCAGTACCGCTCTTATAATTAGCACCAAACCCCAGCTAGAGCCTTCATGGTCGGTAAAGCAGAGTTCTACACAAAGTGAATGTGTGTTTTTTCCTGACTATTTTTGCACTACCAGGCGTGTTCCTAGAACCAGGTAGCGGAACAAGTTATAATATGCCCTTGGACAAAAGGTTTCAATGCGCTTCTCTAGCAGGTACCACTTCTATACTCTGGTAAATGCAGAATTTAGTTGAAAGCAAGGATGTGAAGAGACCTGAGTGCCTAGAAATCTCACATGCAATTTATGCAATATGCGTGAATTAATGCAATATACTGCTCATTCTTTACTGTTTCTAGTACAGAGGAAATGAACTCAGCAATACGAACCCGAAACCAACGACACGAGCGAATCACTTGCGCTCTTTTACGTGTTGTTCTCTACATTCATTCATTCTCAACAAAAGTGAGTGAAATCAAATGTGATCAAATGTGCGAAAAAATACAAGGAATTTTTTTTAATCATAGACGTTATTATTTTCCATGCAAATACCTTCCAAAATAGATTTAAAATCGAAAATTTTTTTTTACCTGTTTCCGGAAATTACATTATTTGTGGAAGCACTTTTGTTTCTTGCTAAAAGCGTTAACACTCCGTAAACTCTTTTTTCGAGTTCATTAGGCTGTATTACCCACAAATAATAATTTTTTACTCAAGTTTTATAAATTTTTTTTGCCCCCCGATTTTTAGAGCCAATTTTGAAGGACGTGGGGACAAAAACTTTAAAAGTTATTTGCAATGGCCTTATTACGGGTCCATTGTGAGTTTTAATGTACGGAAGAGTGTGTTTTCACTCCTGCTTATAGATTTTGGATTCCATAGTCATTTGTTATTTGTCACAAAAACTCCGTTTTTTGTCCACAGCTGAAAATACCTTGCCTGATCATAAACTTTCTTGCGAATTTATCTTTAAAATGTGCTTCAGTGTCCTGTTTGGTTGCTTACTGGCCTGAAACGATCAAATCATCCTTCTTGCAGCCGAAACCTTCTGACGGTGCTTCTTCGCTTTCTTCGCGATATCATAATCCGACAGCCCTAGGTTTGTCCTTAATCGTTCTCAACACCTTCAAGTGTAGCTTCCGATCCTTAGTTCCACTACGACACTTGCCATGTTCCGAACAATAGTACACCGTTCACGAAATTGTTTGAGAACGCTGCACACGACCGATTCAACCATTTTCAACTTTTGAATCTTAAATTTACTGGAAGAAACTAACGTTATTCTTTAAGAATATTACTATTTCCTTTCACTAAAACTTTAAATTACATTTAAATGTGTATCTTATATCCGCAACTTTATTTTTCGCTTTTGTTTTTATCATTTTTAATGACTTTTTATAAGTATTCAGAAAAGTTAATATTTCAAAACAGTTAATGGACTCAATCGCTTTTCGTTTTATTTTTTCGAGATACCGTTGTATTAAATTTCAAACTTAGCTCTCGAGTTATGCCCGAAAAGCTTACGTAGTCCGTCAATTATTACACAGTATAATACTTAATTAACACCTAGATAACAATAGATCAGCGGGAAAATACACCGATATGGTTACGAGGTAACCATCAAAGCAATACAGTGGCATAACTGGCCTGGTATAGGCACCCTTCTGATTCGAGCAAACGAATCATAAACATCGCAAATTGGAAACGATTTTGATAGCAAACAAAGCAAGATTGCATGATTTGCGATAATTGCAATGAAATGAAAGCAGGATTTCGTTAAGAAAGGAAGCATATAATGTCATTTTTTTGGCAATCAAACCTAACACTATTTTTTCTGTGACTAGCGTGAAAAGCGGTTAGAGTGGAATAACTTCCATAATTGTTAGCACGTGTATGCTAATGTGGTAGTTCCTTAGAGCAGCTTAATGAGTACTAAAATATCCACGGTGAAATATAAACTGTTTATTTGCAAAAAAAAAAAAGATTTTTAACCGGTGCATATCATCATAAAAAGAACATGATAGAAAGAATATGAATTACATCTAGATCTGATCTGATTTGATTTTACCCACCAAGTACAAGCAAACCGAGAGAATTTATGTTTCTACGTCTTTGCTAACCTGCTTGGAACAACACTTATTCGTTTTATTTATTTTCGGCAAGAAGGTTCGTTTCAAAAATCAAGTCAGATATTGCTGTAAGACGTCATTTCCAAGACTAGTAAACCGTTGAAATAAGTCTGGTTGTGTACATTTTTCAAAAAAATGTGCAGCTAGAGAAAAACGGTCGGAGTTCAAACATTCTTATATGTATCTGGTCAATATAATTAGATAACTAATTAAATGAAATAATTTGTGCTATGTATATAAAGCAACAGCTTGCTAGAACACCCCAAACAATGGATTTTTTTTATCAAAGATTTAATCACGTAGCAGACCGATTCCCCAAGATCTCGATTAAAGAAAACCTTGTTCAAAATCGAAGTAAAACAAATACTTACAAGTGTCTCCGTCTTATCAGCAACTGCTGGGTTTGTTTCGATACGGCAAGACGGCGATAAAGCGAATTCGTACTTGATACCCAAAATAGAACTGATGGACTATTTTCAGTGAACTCCAACTACTATCTGTATATTTAGTATAATCCCAAGGTTATAGAAACACAATTTTCTTCTTTAATTTGTTATGAATACATATGGTAGTAAAAAGCAAACACTCAGCACGAGTCGATTATCACTTCAGATGCCACTTTTACAAACATCCATTGTCGGCGGTCAATAATTATTCCACAGACAACAGTGCGTCTCACTGCACTTGTTTTCTCCGCTGGCCGTATGAAACCGAATCACACCGTAAACGATCTGGTGAATCAGACACTTTTAGCACCCTTAAACAAGAGCGTACACTGACTACGAGGTGTATCTGTTCACTTGCTCGTATACAAATTCATATAAACACCGGAAACGGCTTCTTCTTAGCTGCTGTAGCTACTAAATACAAACGACACTAGCGGGAATCTGTCACAAACCTTACCCAACAACATATCGTGTATCGACAAAGGCGCAGATTTTTTCTCCAGCTGGGATTCGACGAATCAACAAGCTTTTGCGTCTCGAACCGGTCGTTTCACTGATATGATTCAACTAAAAACTGGCACCAACTTTCACAAAAACATTTCCAAAATGTTCGAAGGAGAAATGCTCGTTCCAAACGTGATTACACTTCAATTAATTATCCCTTGAATTAACAAACTGGTAATACTATTTACTCTATTCGATAATGCTGGGATTACTAACACTAATTGAAATAACAGAAGTCGTGTTGCGAAAAGTTTGACAGTTGATATCGTTGATTCAGAGTTGAATTTGAAAACAAAACCGTTATCAGTTGTCACTTACGAAGCAGCGTTCGCAAATCAAATAGGTTCTGAGCCCGACAATGATAAAAAACGTACTAAAAACGATAAAAAAAATAAACGACAAAATTATTGCACTAACGTCCAACCTGCACAAAAGTCTTCACTCAACTAACTTCGTCGGTCCCGCGGCGATTCGATTGTACAACCATTCCGCCGTATTTTGGTTTCCCGTTTTTCTCTCTCTATTTACACTTGATTATTACGTCCACCTCTTCTTCGCTGTTTGCGTGCGCAATTGAGCGCCACAAACACAGAAAAGCACGTGCTAAGCCAGTCTAGATGTCGAATGGTTTCCCTCGCGCTGAACGAACTGCTCTTGCCAGTCGAAATCATCTACGCCAGTTGCCTCTCTGGTCTGCGCTTATCTGTGGCCGGGCCAGCACCAACACCCACAACAACACCGCGATGCCTGCCGAGCCTCGCCGAGACAAGTGACTGTGCGAAGGAAAACCAGAAATAAACATGCCGCGGCGTGGTCGCGCGGCGAGGAACGCAGAACGCTGAACTATTCGATTATAAAATCGGCTTTGCGCTCTCTCTTTCAATTTGAACTTCTTGTTTTCGGCGCTACGTACGGCTACGACTACGGAGGCAGCTACTCCTCCCGTTCGGGATCGGGCAGGCAGACAATTATCGTGTCGATCGATGGGTTGGATGCCTCAGGGGGAGGGTAGGGGTGGTGGTAAGGCCACTACGGACGTTGTATGAAATTAATAAAAAAAAATTCCTTCAAGCGCGGTTTGGGTAAATATCCCGCAGCAGTTTTTGTGAGATTCGAAAGGAGAACAAATCAAGCTTTTTGAAAAATCTATATGAAAAGGAGATTATTATTGAAACTGTTCTGGGAGTTCAAATTCACGGACCTAAAAATATTTGCCTCCTTTTTTCGAAAAACATGAGATATGAATATGAGGTAGGATACAAAAGATTGATTGATTTTCTCTACCTTCACTTACGAATTTAATCAGGCTATTTTAAGGACTACATGCTTGTGGGCTGTGTGGGAAGTGAAGCAAACAGACCATTTCAAGATCTGTAAGACAAATTACAGAATACTGTGCTTATCAATGACAGTACATACTGTATATTGTATATTGTATTATTATAATTATATATCTGACAATGTGTTTATCTTAATGAATAAAAAGTAACACTGGAGTACATAAAAAGGACATAAATAGAAGTTTCAATCTGCGATCGCGATCTAATCCGTGAAGCGTAAAATTGTCAATGGAATAATCGTAAAGGATTCAATGCATAGAGCGGTGGAACATCATCATGTCTCGCATCTCATGTCATCATCATATCGGCAATCCTCGGTTGAGTAAACGACAACAAAGAGGTTAAGGTCATCTGCATAAACGAGCTTCCATCCAATATCTAATTTTCAACAAAGCTAAAATATTGTTAAATAAACAATCTAAACATAACAACAATGGCCCACGTTGCTTTCCTATGGTACTCCGGAATTGATGATGCACGTGAAGGAGACACACGAACCGTGCCGCAAACGAAGTGTTTTTCTAGTCAAATACGAGCTCAACCCTTTTATTAGTTGTTCGGTCGCTCAAAGTCGCACTTGCACTTTCTTCCCTACTGCGTTCTAAAAGGTTAGTAAGATACGGCAATAGTTCTTCAGTCTATTCTTCTATTTTGGGCCTGCCCTTTGTTCTCCATATCCTGAGGGGAAAACTATCACTAATTCTTATCAATATACACTACCTACTGCTGCCCATGGATGCATAGTCGACGTAACGACCAGCACCATGATTGTTGAGAAAACACATTTTTATCGTGGAAAACGTTTAAAGCCATATAATCTTTGCTATAAACTTTTTCAAACGAATAATCTGTCTATTTAGTAGAGTTTATTAATCAAAACAGGACTGATGGGGTTTTATGATTCATTCCTCATTTATTGTGTTTAAAAATGCGAACGCCAGTTTATGTGAATAAACAGACTGTTTTTTGAACGATTATTCCCATAACTTGGCGTAAAGCTACAAAAATAAATAGGTTGCTATGCTGATTGATTATGCGAGGAATTACGTCAACCATTAGCATCACGTGAAACCAATAGCAGAGAAGCTCAATTTTCCTAAATTTCTCGAATATTTTCGAACAAACATATGTTGTTTGAGTATTGGGCATGTGAACAACATAGTTAAGAGTGCGTAGGACCGAAAAAGTACATTTTGGTCATTTTGGTTTTTACGTCAACTATGCATCCATGGGCAGTACTATTCTTGCATATTCGTTTCGTGGTGATAAATTGAATTTTCAGAGTCACTAGACCGTATGAATAAAACAGTTTGCTTTGCTTTTTCCTTGTAAATCTTATGAGAAAGTTTGCTCTAACTCTTTTATTCATACGCCCTACTGAAACATAACAGGCACAATAATTAGAGGCATGCTGAAAATACATTCCCCTGCCCTAGTTTCGGTCGTCTACCTAGAACAATTTGGACACCGCTGTAGGCTTAGTCGTGAATATAAAGATGCTGAAGAGAGGTGCTGGACGAAACGAAACGTTAGCGCCACATTAGCACAATGTTGGGATTTTACTTTGCTCGAAAGATACTTTGAAAAATACTTTTCGTCGCTAAAAGCAGCATACATAGCTGGAGATACTACCAAAATGGTCCGATACAAGAAATCAGCAGGTTACAGATACAGATTTCATCAGGGGATGTTGACTCGTTGCTATCAAGAATCATGTTGGAAGGAATGTTTGAGTTTTTCTTTTGCTGCTAGGAAAACTCCAAAAGCCTCGATGATTACGTCGACAATTCCACTAGGCTCTGAGAATGTGAGATGAATATGAGCAAGAGTGGTCTATTGATCAAAAATTGCACAGAAGACGCAATTGTCGAAAAAAAACTCTATAAAAATTCTATTCTATTATTTTTTCCTAACCATGTCTTCTAATATACAGGGTATGAAGTGATTCAACATGAGAATATATCAAAATCCTAATTTTCGTCAAAATATACGATTTTTTCATACAAAGGCACATAGACCACTCTGATTTCGTATCTAATCTAATATAATATCACACTAACGCAGCCAATTCTAGAAGGCATCCTGGAAAATGACGATTACTTGAATCAATAATTTTTCGTGTCAACGGCCAGGTCAACTGCGCAGCATGTACCGGAGAGAGAATTGCAAGGAATCACGTGGAACTAGAAAAAATACCTAACTCCATTAAACTCCTTGAAATCAAGGGGAAGGAAGAAAGCGTGGACCTCCCGTACCAAACGCTTCCCATTCCCATATACATAGATAATGATTTATTTACAGTCGTTAGGAGTATTTGCTAAAAAAGGTTAAGTGATACTCCGGACTCTCAGGGATGAACTAATAACATTTAGACCAGAATCCAGGCTGCAATTGGCCAAGGATATAGCGCCTTACTTCGCTCTCTGAAAATAGATTAGTTTGCTAAAAATATTAGTTTAAATCATATAATACAATTGAAAATAAAGTCGTGTAGTTTAATGGTTGCCTAAAATTACATTTGTAAGGTTAGGAACTGAAAACCGCTCGACCCTGCACCTCCTAGGTTGGCTACTCAATTACACCAATTGAAGTATTTGCAGGTATGGCTGCAGGCGCTAGGTAGGGGCTTGGGATGGCTAGAGCTATGTTGGGCGCTTCTTCCTAGTTGCCTTCCCCATTTCATACCCTCTGACCACTCTGATTTCGTATGTAACGTTTCTTCAATTTTCAAAACATTCCGCGGCAGAGTGGTCTTTATCCATGGGATTTGTGAATATTAATAAATGATACGCTTACTACTTACTTCTAGCAGCATAGGACCGGGGTGTCTTTTGCCGTATCAAGAATTGCTCTCCACTGTACTCAGTCCTGGACTAATCATCGCCAATTCGTTGAGCGTCTCCAAACAGGTAAGTTGGCTCCTCTATTCCTAGTATCGGTGAGTTTCTGGAAGAGAGCGGATTTCATTGCACAGTCGTCCGGCATCTTTGCGACACGGCCAGCCAACCGTAGTTTCCCAACTTTCTTTTTTTTTTATTATCTAATTATTCATTTAGAAAATTAGTCATTTTTTGCTTCGGAAATATCCAATATACGGATAGTGACTACTCTGTACCCTCAAATGTACGAATTAAATAAAATAATTGATAAATGATAAAGGACTCCTTATCTATGCCAATTGAATTTCATAATGTATTAGATTAGCTGTGGGCCGTGCCCACTTTAAATACCCCACTGCCGGAGACGGCAAAACATGTCGCATTATTTAAATATAGAAGTTGAAAATAACCAACCATCCTACGGCGATTCTACGAAACACATGGATCACGTACGTTGGAATACTCAAAGAATTCCACTTGCCTAGCAGCCCACAAAACTGGTTGAAAAAATTCAAGTCAAAACACTTGACACGCCACAGAACAGATCAATCTCCAATGGAACGCCAACATGATCAATGACTACTAACAGTCACATATATATGTACGAATTGTACGTGATTTACATAAAACAGCATTGGTGTTCCTGCTATTAACGGTTTGAGCAGTATCAAATCAAGTTTTCGAGATAATGGGCTCCTATCATTAATAATTTGGCGTCCGAAAGATCAGGTAATTGTTGCACTCTCGATAGAGCCACTCTATTTAAGTCTACAAATGATTGCTGATATGATCTTAATATTTGTTTTTATGTTTGACATTTTGATTATTCGGTTATTATAGGTGGAGGTCATATTTATATAGTTTATTGAGAGTCCGTCTAGACAGGGTAGTTAAGGGTAAATCATGACAAAGATCAGGTTTAACGGAAAAAATGCAAACATCACGGTATCTGATGTAAGTTCAATGACGTTGCATATAATCTCATGGACGGTTATGAGGGAAGTCAACACAGTGCTACAGATTGTAACTAGATTTCCAAAAATTATTTCTGAGCGTCTTAGTAGAATTAAAAGGAATTTCTTCAACAAAATTTCTCGTTTATTAGATGTTCATAACGACTCACTCACTTACAGTGCAGTAAATTACAAGCTTAGGTTGAAATATTTATTTCTCACACATCGCCCTGACATGTCATAGGTATGTTGGTTCGCAGCCTTATTGGTTACATCAAATCCCCGATGTACACTAAATTCTTTTTTACGCGAAGTTAGCTTTTCGATCGTATAAGAAAAATACTGACTCAAATTGGACGTAACACGTGAAATCGGTATAAAACGTATCCTCTGAACATCCACGTAAAAAAATAAAACCACCTTCGGTGTATACCATAATGGAATGCCCAATTGAATTGAATGGAAGGACTTTCTTTCGAGCGTGAAAAGAACCTGTCCGTCGGTTTTGTGTAATATTTTAACTCACCTAGCAGAAGGACATGAGAAGAAAACAGAAATGAATGAACCGTAAAGGCACAGGAACTTGCTCATATTCATTCAGCAAAGGAATTTATTCTTAACAACCTCACCTATATCGATGGTAACGTCAGGTTATAGTCGAATAACTTGTTCGGACGACCAACAGTTCTCAGAAGGGGCGCATATGTTTGATACAAATTCCTGCCTTTTGCTTCCCTAAAAACGTAGCCTTCCTGTTATTAACCAGCTTCGAAACAAGCAATCCGTTATAGTTTTTGTATACAGACGATGCGACGATCAACCAGGAAATAAACCAATCAACCGGGATATGGATGGTTTTTGGAAAATGACCCCCCAGACCATCTGGACCATTTGGATTTGCCAAATATAAAAACACAATGCTGACAATGCCTGACTGCCCTATAATTATAGTTTCGTATGTTTTGACCTTCCGTCTGTCGGCCGGCGGTAGAGATGGGCAATTTGCCTAAATCGAGAAGCCTTCAGTCAGTAGCTGGCAGCCAGCAGGAAGCAGTAAAATTTGCGTCAGCGTCGATCAGCCAAAACAAAGTGAAGCGATGCCCTGCGCCAACGGCCAATTCACTCTGTCGGTAGCCATTTTTTTCTTACATTCGGAGGAGAAAAAAATGTGAGATGATAATATAGGTTGCCCACCCATTTGGACTATTAAACTTGATTGGGTGCTTCCGCAACATAGTAAATTCATTGAAATTTAAGGTAATAACCACATTATTTTGGAGTGGTTTGAATGCTTTGGTATAATCAACGAACGGGATTTGGCTACTGCATAGGTTGAATTCATATTATGTCACGACCAATTTTTGGCTAAAACATGAGAATTAAACAGAAAACATTCAGAACTAGGACACTTTCGAAAAAGGATTTAAAGAGCCGAAGGTAAAACGTTTTCTCATGCATCAAATTGTGATGGCATGCACTTGAGATGTACCTCACATTGCCATCACCTTTTCGGTTTTTTTTTCGGTTCAATCGGAGGAGAAAAAAATGATGGTGCAAACTGAACTTTTATGATTCAATTCAGTCAGCACCATTATTAGCAATTATCAGTGGGCGCTATTGCATTGATGAATAATCTTAGGAAAAAAGTGAAAAGGTGCTGTCATCTCTAACCATTGGTTTGATTTTCTGTTTTCTTTCAATTTAGGTTTTTTCATTCGAAAGTTTTTTTGATAGGTGAAACTTTTTGGCTTTCGGGTAACCTTTTTATGCTGAATAGGATTTCAATTATAATTTGGGGTTTTATACTGTGCAATTACGGTTTGTAGCTGTGAAACCGATACAATGTTATTTAAAAAACTTAAATCAAAAGCTTAAATTAATTTTCCGAATAGAGGAATACTACTGTTGATATGACCTGATTGTTTGAAAAAGCCTCATTCTTCCTGATCTAATTGTGCAATAGAAACATAATGGACTAATTTATAAGTTCAATTTGACCAAAGACTTCAATTTGGGTGCATTTGAGAAAAACGATTGTCTAAAATCTACAGCGAATCGGAGTTACAAAAATCTTAATAAATGACTCTACCCCAGATACGTGCAGACAACTGAACGAAATCTTCCGTCCAATCCGAAAAGCCTTTGGAGATTTGTAAATTCGAAACGTAAGGAGGATGATTTACCCTCTAGTCTATATTTGAAAGAAAATGAAGCGACATCTCTAGACAGTAAATGTGTTTTGTTTGCTGAACATCTGACAGGAGTTTTCAACAACGTGCGTGCTACAGTTGATAGTATTCCGAAAGCTTTGAGTTATGTCCCTAGCAGCGAAATATCAATTATACAACTTTTGCGGTGCCTGAAAATGTAGTAGGCCATTTGTAAATTTAAACAGTCACACACCCCTGGCCCGGATGGTAACGGGTGGCAACTGAAATTTTGGATTTTTTTCGCGACCCTTATGCTCAACAACGAACGAGCTCAGAGAGAAATGAGAGTATGTATGTGTTAGCTCTCTCTCTCCTCTTTTTACTAATATTTTTTGTTTTGTTTATGCTTGCCCAGTTTTGCTAAAAATGGCGTCGAAACAAGAAGCATTTCGGGAGCGCGTTGTACATTTCTATGAACTGCAATAGAAATCTCGGCAAAAAGTATACAGTACAACATTTAAAAAGCGAATATGTTGCGACTTCGACTGTCTGCCATATCCTAAGATGCCCAACAACTATTCGCAAGCAAAGTAGTGGAAGACCAGCCAAAATTATGGACGCAAAAGGACATCGTTCTCTTTCTTGTTTCTTCAACAACAAGCCCTCTGGTTTGGCTATCAATTAAGATGCACCAGACGAATGTTTGGAGAAAATTTTGATCCTGTTTCTACAAAAACATCTTGCAGATGGACAATACGTGTTTTGGCCGGATAGAGCATCATCGCATTATTCCACCTGATTTCGATCCCATTTTTACCCAAAAACCACGACCCGAAAAATCTGTCTCAGTGCGCTCAATCGAAGATTTCTTCAGGATTTTGATTTTGAGATTTCCTTGGTGTACAAAAATAACTGGAGAGCCACGAATTGCAAACAGTTGATTGGTATAATCAAGAGATGCATTCACAAAGTTGACATGAAGGCCGTACAACGCTCTTGTTTCGACGTCAAACAAAAGCTTCGCCAAACAGCCAATTACGGACGGTTTTCTAATGTACACCAATTTTTTTCAACAATAGATAATGTATCTTTAATTTCGATAAATCAGATCTTCTTCATGTATCTTTGTCTTTTTTTGACAGCTTGAGAAAAAAATTCCAAAATTTTAAGTCCACCCGTTATTTTTGCTGCGCTGGCGCTGCTGAAAAAGTGTTGCGATTGTTGTTATTATTCAACCTACCTATGCAGTGCCAGAAGTTTTCCACTCGTTGGAAGTCGTCATTCATGTTTCTGGTTTTTAAGAAGGGTAACAGGTGTAATGTAGAAAACTATCGCGGAATTACTTCTTTATGCGCGTGATCGAAAATGTTGGAAACTACTGTTTATCTATTATCTATTATGTTTATCTGTTCTTTCACGTGAAAAAACTACATATCCACCTCACAGCTTGGATTCTTTCCTGGTGGATCGGTTTCCACAAATCTGTTTCATTTTACCTCACTGTGCTTGCGGACAATGGACCATTTGAAGGCAGCGTTTGACCATGTCGATCATGATATTCTGCTAGTTAAGCTTAGTAAACTAGGAGCTTCAGCTAGTTTAATAGCATGGTTTGGTTCTTATCTACTAGATCGCGAAATGGCCGTGAAATTAGGATCATCTCTAACTGACTGGTTTGGAAATTGCTCAGGTGTTCCTCAGGGAAGCACTGCTGGACCTATATTGTTTTCACTGTACATAATCCAAGCAGCAAAGTAAGTTTTATTATACTCTTATGGCGGTTTTCAAGGCAAATTTTGGTCTTACATGTCATCATAAGAGTGTAATAAAACCCAAATTGTTGCTTGGAAAATGACCTTTCCCGGTTATTACCGTCTGGCACAAGAGTATTTTATGCTGACAACACCAAAATTTACACGATCATTCGTACCGAAGCGGACTGCTTGAGACTATCAAGAGCTGATCAATATGTTTGCAGAGTAGTACGTTTGTATCAGTATGACGATTAACATCCCCAAATGCTCCGTTATTAGTTTCTCCCGCAAAAAAACAAACATGGGCCTACGACTACTGTCTATGTGGTCAGTCTCTGCAACCTAGTAATGTTGTAACCGATCTCGGCATTGTGCTGGATGATCTTTATGTAGCAGGCACTAGGGTGATTTATGTATTTTGGACAGGCGTTACGCGTACGCTATTTTGGACACTTCTACTTGATTTTGCCAAAAATGTCCAAAATAGAGTACACGTAACGTCTGTCCAAAATACATAAATCACCCTACATGAAGAAAAATCGAGATGCAATTTGATGTGGGACTCCCTTTACCTAATAAGTGTTGCTTCAATGACTTTCTCTTACCTAATTTTCTTGTTCTCCTCCTTGCGTCTTGTCTGCTCCGCGATATTAAAGACACCTTTCGAAGTGCGGGACGGATGATACGCATAACAGACGGTAGGCATAATGGATGGTAGGCATAATGAATGATAGACATAATGGTCGTTAGGCATAATTTACAAAATTTCGCATTTCCACGAAAACGCACTAGAGTCAATCATCGCTGCGTCACAATACAATGGGAACCAGGGCTGCCCATTTAACATAAATAGCCCAGTATTTCTAATGGGCCTTAGCACTGGTACATGGGGGGGGAGGGGGAAGGGCCATGTCCTTGGGAACAAAATTGACCCCGTTGGCTTCGTACGACTCTAGGACATCCTTTGAACAGTAAGCACGAGGCTAGATCCGACTAGAAAATCGTGGGGCCCTCGTGTTGCTTGAACAGAGGAAGCTGACGCTTCTGTAGAGAGCAAGGACTCCTTGAGATAGATCCGCCCGTTTATAGTCCCGGTAGTCACGAACGGCGCACTTCGTTTGTCACATGAGCAGATCGCTCGCCAAATCATGATATTTCTTGGCAAATTTCAAAAGTTTCAGCTTCCTTACTTTCTCCGGAATATTAAACTTGTACTGGGCGATGAAGAACAGTAGCCCCGGAAGCTGCCGGAAGTTCGCCTTGACGTAAGTCTCATCATACATGATGAGGCAATGAGGCTTCGTCAGCATCTGCGTGCACAGTTTCCGGGCCCGTGATTTTCCCTCCGCATTTTGCCGTACGTCACGATTTGGAGCCTTCTGCATTTTGTATGTTTGCATTCCCTCCTGGTCCTTGGCTCTCTGAACGAAAGACTTTGTTACTTTCTAAATCGTTTTGTTTGTAAATTCGTAACTTACCCAGAACTGCTCAGCGGTGGGATGGTGAGGGAGGATGGACAGTGAAGGTTCGGGTGGCAAACCCCGGTTAAACTGCAATTCACCACGGACTCGCGGTACGCTGATGGGGAACAAAGAAATGCGAATCTTTAATCGATGCAACACCAAAAGAAGAATTATTATAGGTCAATCCATGCATTGGCTCAAAACTCTATACGAAAGTAAAACTTAAACCACGACTGTCGAGTCTTGAGCCGCCATTCTTCAATCCCTTCGAAAATCAGCAGGACATCCGTCGGGTGCGAGGTCTGTCCTGAAGTCTGCTGTCTCTTTCTGGTTCTTTACTGAAAATACTTTTGGCTACTCTTTCATCGGGCATTCTGGCTATGTACCCAACCCACCACAGCCTGGCACATTGAACTACCTTCACTATATCAGCATATTTTTGTATGCTTGATACAGCTCATGGTTCATGCGTCTGCGGCACACTCCATTTTCAATTTTGCTACCAAGTATTGATCGCAGACTCTTAGGCTCAAAAACCCCAAGCATTCGGCGATCAGATTCCTATTAGCGTCTATGATTCATGTCCGTAAAGAACTATCGGGAGGATTACTGTTCTATAGAACGCCAGTTTTGTGTGAATTTACAAACTACGGAACTGCAGTTAGCTATGTAATCCGAAGAAAACCTCGGCACCGACACCATTTGGACTCCCACGTTCCATGTCAGTAACCATGCACTTCAATGTGGCGGTGTTAATAGTAAGTTCCAATCTCACTGCTTCCCATTTAAAAGGCCTAAAGGACTCTTTCACTGCTCTACGGTTGATTCTGAGGATATCGACGTCATCTACAAAACCAAAAAGCATGTGAGATTTCCAGTTGATGGTCCCGTTGCTTTCCACGTTTGCCCTTCGCAATGCACCATCCAAGATAATATTGAATAGCAGTCCATCTGTAGAAAAATTGAATCGTCGAAATATTTTGTATTTGTGTTTTTTATTTTGTATTTTGTAATCTGTTTTTTTTATTTTGTATTTTGTATTTCATATTTTGTCCTATTTTCGTTTCTGATTACCTTTGTTTTCTATTTTTTATGGTGGGATTTTTGTAGAAAGCAGCCGTAAAGTAAATATTAAGCTATTCCGGAGATATTTAATACGCCAATTTTGCAATCAGTAATCCTCACCTGTCCGTACCTATTGCTCATGACTCAATTACCTGAGCTGCAAAGATATAATTGCAATTGGGCATCCAACACATTGTTCACTGAAGCAGCTAATTGGAATGCGTTGTGTGCATTTACTGTTGTGGAGCTGTTAAAACAGTCCACGAATTGAAGGTGCGGCTTATGGATGTTCGTCGTATTACAATTCGCGTTGGGTCGGTGCAGTTTAATCACGTTAGCAGCCCAATGGATGGCGTGCCAGCTATTCCACAGTCAGAAATAATATTCCACATCAATTGCTGTCCGCTAACCACGGACTGACCACGGCTGTCGGTCACCGATCGCATCATATATTGCACACGTATATTAGAAACGTTTCTGTGCTATATTTTATTTATTTTTCGCTTCATCGAGCTAAATATGATTCAGCTGACCCACGCATCCTACTCCTTCTTAGGTAGATTTGAGCATTCGTAAATTAACGAGCGTGGTATTCGCCACTAGGATCACGGATAGACGCTTATTTACTTTGAATTTTGAAGTAGGTCTTATATCCGTTGGTTGAACGCACTTTCGCAATGCCAAGTGTCTAAATCTGCGAATTTGGATTCCTGCAACCTAATTCTCACTATCATTTTGAGTAGTTTCAGGTTGTTGAAACAAAGACTACAGATTGAAGAAAACTACAGATTCGGGAAGTAATTATTAAGATCTTGATGAACAATATGAATAAGGAATAATATTGTTATCTGCTGTTTCTTTGCACTCTTTCCTGTTTCGAACCACTTTGTTGGAAACTTGAGTAAACAAATTCTATAATTTATTTTGCGGGCTTACACCCGCAATTATTTTGATATACATATATTAATAGATGAGGCTATTTTATCATCGGAAAATTAAAATAAAAACAATAAATAATATTATTTTCAAAGAAAACCAATAAGCTTGACAAATGAATCATTTGTTTGCATAATAATCTTACTACTGGATCTCGCCGGATGATAAATGTTCAAAATCCAAAAGAAGTTCTTCGGTGTCAGACAGCCGAGGTTGCGCTCCCATGGATTACACCCGCGCAGAACAATGACGTCCCTTTATCGCTAGTTCTTTGTAGAAAATTTATAACCCCTCGAGTCAACTAAGTAGGCCTACCGTTAAATTGGTCAGCATTCTTCTCTATTTATATTGAAACTACCGGTCCCGTTATGGCAATGGCCAAAATAAGCTTATCGTTGTCTGAAAGGGCGTCTGGATGTGGATAATAAATTCAAGTGACCGGACGCTCCTCTCGACGCCGCTGCTGGTCGTTCCGACTTGGGGCTAAAAAATATTGTACACGCGTGTCGGCACATGCAAAGTGCACCCCCGGTTCGCCCACCTGGAGTCCTCCTTCGCGCGCGCACGGTACGGCTGGATGCTGACTGGCTGACCACGGATCGCCGTCAAAACATTTCGAAAGGCACCAACGAACGGACCTAGAAGCAGCACGTACAGAACATTTAATCTGTCAGACGCAAGTCACTCAAGAAAGCCCATTGATATGAATTTTCGTGCCTCGAAAACAATCTTTTTTTTTATCTGGCATGCTGCTGGTGTAGCATCATCTTGAAGCTTTAGATTCACTCGGGAACGTGCGGCACAGAATTCCCTGCTAGTCGTGTCGTGGCAGAAGTGTAACCACACGAAAAGCTGGATAATTTAAAAAATATCTTTCAGGGTCTCTGTGTATCCAAACTGAATTTGAACCTGAAAGCACCTTTCCGTTCACGTTCGCGTGATTTAAATTCAACCCAGGTGGGTAATTGTTGTTTTGGGCAGACACACTGTGTATGTCTTTGGTCGCGATTATTGGTTTGGTTAAAAAAAAACAACGCACCAAAGTTTAATCAATCGGGATGACCGAAAGGAGATAAAAACCAGTTTCTCGTCACACGTCGTTCGAGCTTATACGCTTCACACAAATAATGACTAGGAAACGGAACAACCACCACTCGACAGCCGGGATCGAATGGGGTTTGAAATATCAAGGCCCGGACCAGAACACATGAACAGAGGGCAGCTGATTGATGGGAGCTGTAGAACGTTAGCGCATTTCAGTGACCCAGCAATATAAAACAAGTTATCGGGCATTCCGGAGCAACAGCGATCAATCCAATGCAGACACAGTTGTAAATTTAATAAGCTTCGTGCAATAAAGCGTTTGTTTGCCAACCTTGACTGTCAACGGTCGAGTGAAGGTGAAGTTTTACAAACCGTTGTTCGCACTAAGTAAATATGGGTAACGGAATATCCCGAAGCCCTTCTAGTATTTCATTGTCATAGTGTTCTATTTTGTATTGGAGTTATTATTAAAATTGTTGTTATAAGATCAATTTTATAGAGTTATTACTGCACATATTTTACCGAGACGCACCAGTAGTAGGGGTAGTACCAGTAATGGTGGAATATATATATATATATAATTTTAATATGTTATAATTATTTTCTCAAAAATGTAAGCAATCTGCTTGTGTTTTATTTAAGGAATATCTAAACCATCTGTTCCTACACTAGAACATAATTAGGTTGAAGAAATGGAAGCAATCGCTTAATAGGCTGAAAATAGGTCTTCTGCCCTACAAGGGAAACACATTCTCGTTCCTTCAGTTCAGCGCTAATATCGAATAGGTTTTATTAATGCTACTGTTATCTGTGTTTAGCACAGCTCTTTTGCCATTTACAATTTACTGCGACTGTTCAGTTTACTTTTCCATTCTGACTGACTGATTTCCTTATTGCCGCTACATTAGACCTATCAATTCCAACCCACTACAGAAAACTACCTTTGAAGAGCCTTTTAGTGTTTGGTACACTCAAGTCTTTTTTTACACGGTTTGTTTTTTTAATTACTCAAGAACGGTGCAACTGAGGGACCATTTACAAACTACGTAACGAATGTTGGGCCTCTCCCAAATGTATTGAGAAATAAATGAATGGTCCCTAAGTTGCCCCGTTCTTAATAATCGAAAAAAAAAAACAAACCGTGTAAAAACAGTACTTGAGTGTATATTACATCTTTATATTCTAATAAAACGCCTTAAATTGAATTCAGCTATGTAAATTAAGATCATTTGGAATAACAAACAAGTTTTCCTCCTATTGGTACCGATGATTTTCAAATGGGTGGGTCATAAACTATATGTGTTTCTAATGGGTTCAAATCGTTTGTAGGCGAATGCTCTTTTGAAAAGGTGATTGAGGTGCTATCAAACAGCAACATTATTTGTAGTTACACTGATCGAGTTTTTAATTTCGTAGATATTAGGTCGTATGAATAAAACCGTTGGCTTTGCTTTAGCCGTGATAAATCTTAGGAGATGTAAAGCAAACACTTTTATTCATACGGCCTACTGCCCTCAGTGTTCAAGTTGTTCAGCTCGTCAATTACCTATCATCATTTTTACCTTTGTCATACTATAACAAAGGCTTAGAAAATGGTGAAAACAAAATGACACCATTTTCCCAGGAACCGCTTGACGGAATTCAATAATTTTAGTATCAAATGAAGAGTCTCTTTACTGTTACGTTTTGTGCAGTCAAAAGTTCATGAAAAAAAACAAGTAATAGAAAAGTTATGCTTAAACACATGTTTTGACTACGTCTCAATTAGTCGAACGTTTCTCAGAGATGGTCGAACCGATTTATGCGTTATTAGTCTTGTTTGAAAGGTAATATAGTGTCATAAAAGACAATAAATTGCTTTTTGATCGGACATTTAATTTGAAAGTTATGTTCACGCATTTTCAACACATTAAAATTTAAATAACTTATAAGGATTTTAACCAAGATTATGTATTTGGTTTTAATTATTGAAACCAACGGAAACGATACTAACCAAGAGGTCCTAACGCTCAGAAAGCAAAGCAAAGCAAAGCCTAGGTGCTACATTCCGTTATCGAAACTTGACCTTCTGTTTTTATACGACAGATTTCGCAGCCAGCTGTTAGAGTGCAGGACAATTACATGGCCAGTTGCTACGGATGTCTGACGCCTCTAACACTCAGAATATGTTTGTTAAATTTGATAAGAAATGGTCTTACCGATTAATAGTTATTTGATAAAAACTTGCTTAAATAAATTAAATTTGTCTGATATAGAATGCACAGTTGGACCAAACCTCAAAAGCGCGATAATTTACTATTATGTAAAAATACGTATTTTCTCAAGAAGTGTGGTTTTGGAGCAGTTCATCAAATTTTTATTTTTTTAATGCATCCAAAAAAACTAGTGTTTTAACCACAGTTGTTGACCTCACTAATATAAGCAAGTTTGCTGCACATTATAACTATCTTTCTGTTACTGGTAGCGAAATATAATGATTAGTTTAAAGAAAGTAGAAAGTACTCAATTCTGTTCAATAATTTTGCACACGATTTTTTGTTGCTTTCACTCTATATATATAAAGCTGAGTGTGAGTATGTTTGTATGTTCCACCATAACTCCAGAACGCCTTGACCGATCTCCACCAAACTTGGCACACGTTCCTTGATATAAAAGAATCAGCACTGCGAGGTTCATATGAGGGGGAGGGGTCGTAACTGGGGGAGGGGGGGAGGTCCATTACTCCGAAATGCCTGGACGGTTCTTCACCAAACTTGGCATACATGTTTCTTGACAGAAGGGAATCAGCACTGAAGAGTTGACAAGAAGAGGAGGGGGTGGGGGTTCATAACAGGGGGAGGCCACAACTGCGAAACACCAGGACGGTTCTTCATCAAACTTGGCACACATGTTCCTTGATATAACCAGCACTGGGAAGTTGACAAAAGGGGGGAATGCCTAACAAGGCGGGGAGAGATCTAAATATGTAAAAGGCGTTGCGTTTCTCTTGATTTAAATCGATTGCAGTTGTGCAACTGACTTTGAGAAAAGAGGAGGATTCCACCGAGGAGGAATATATGGTAAATAAGCCTTTGATTCGTTTCCATAATAGTGATTTTCATTGAGCATACCGATGCATAATTAGTTACGTGACAGAAGGGGGACCTGACTGGGAAGGAACCGACGTATAGCGGTGTGGAAGGTGAGTATGAATGTATGTTCCGCCATAGCTCCGGAGCTTCTGGACTGTTCTTCATCAAACGTCGTTTGTCAAACACATGTTTTCGACATAAAAAAATCAGCACCGGGGGGTTGGTAAAAGAGAGAGACGGTCTCTTTCAAGGGGAGAGAAAGGTTCAAACGGGTAAAGGGGTGCGTTTCTCTTGCATTTGAAACGATAGCAGTTGTACAAGTTGTTTTATTTCTGAAAGGGTGAATAGGGTGGCCATTAAAAAATGGGAGGTTCAAAACCGTAAAAAGGCTTTATGTCGATTTATAGGGATTATCGAAAAGAAGATAGATTTACAAGTGGTTGGGGAGGAACTGACAAAGACACATTCAAATGAAAAAACGGCTTTGTTTCTTGCATTATGAGAGTTTTCGTTATGAAAACAGACGTACAAGTGACTGAGTGACAAAGGGATCCCGAGTGAGATCGGGCAATCAGCTAGTGTTTTATAAAGTTATTCAGTATGTTTAAATACACATTTTCTCTGAACAATGTTTAACGCTAGGGTGCGTATGGAACTAACACTGCGTTAACAGTCAGGGTGTCCACGATAGAGTTGCAACACACTTAAATTGCTCTCACTTCTGAACCGTTGCAATGGGTAAAATTAATTAAAATTTAGAGTGGAGAAAGTTCAACGTGCATTGTTTACACTCTGTGAGTTTTTGCATCAGGTGTGTGTGTGTATATTATATCTCCCACTGTCCGGCAGTGATATTATGAAAAAAAGGTAACTGCAGCGATGGTTAGTCCATGCAATTATCTTAGTTTCGGGTTATAGATGGTGTTAGCTCTACTGACTATTCAAAGATCCATGAAGAATGACTGAGTACTTGCAGCGCATTCCGGAATCATTTTCTAGTCAGCAAGCCCCGCCAGAAGGTAATACTAGAATCATATGGATTTTACTATTACATTAGGACTTTCAACTCGTTTGGTATGTTATTACCAAAAGAGTCGACCCGTATGTAGTAACATGTGAAAAAATTCGACTTGAAACGATCTTACCAAATTTCTGATTGAGTCAGTATAACATTTTCTCACTAATCGCGTCATTTGAGTTTCCATCAGTGCGTCTTATAGCCAATAATTAAAATAATTTTTCCTTCTTTCCATGTGCATTATTTAAACTTATCACGGCCAAACTTTTACTGTATACATGATGAGCAGTCCACTGGTCTCGGAGCTGCAGGCAATGGCGCAGCATCAGTGGCTGAATAAGATAGTCAAGACGATTTCCCCGGCGAATCGCGACGCGTGGCAGTGGTGATGGACGACGAGGCCTATCTCACCCTGGATGGCAACGACAAACAGCGAGAAAGGGATGTCAGAGCCGGTCTTCTTTCGCTCCGGGCTGGCCGTGAACGGGGAAATTTATAGTACCTGCCGGAAGTTGCGTCGATCATCAAGAAATATCATAAGGGCGTAGACGCGGTGTTCTGGACGGATCAGGCGTCATCGGTCCACTACTCGAAGCGATCGTGGGAGGAGATGGAGCGGCTGAATATCGAAGTCGGCTAACCTGCCCAACGTCCCCAGCTACGTTCCGTCGAGAATTTCTGGGCAAACCTGAAGCGTGACATCTGCTCCAGCAATTTTGTCACGAAAACTGAGGAGGAATTGATAAATAAAACGAAGAAAGAACTCAAAAACATGCCTACATGCATGTTTTCATCCATTTTTTTGCCATTAAGCTAATACAATTACCTCCCATGGGAAATTTATAAAACTTAATTAGCTGTCTTAGTTTTTTTATCACCATCCGAAAAAAGTCCGTTTTTAATGCGTACGTAAGTACGACTTCCGACAAGAATGCGAAAGAGTATGCGAAAAATAGCATTCAACACTTACGCCGCACACTCAGGCGTAAAAGAAACAGCCGCTGGTGCTGTGCGAGATATTTTGTTACCCACACACTCGCGCACGCTCATCTCCACATCGCCTTCCCGCATGGCTTACTCCGAGGTGAAAAAAAGTCGTGAGGAATCAAATGCCCGTGAGGCTGGTGGTGCACTGGGATACAAATTTTGAAATAAAAGCGGTTTTAGAGGGATGCTCATGCCGGCGTGTTCGTTAGAATGAGTACGCGTGTGTGAGAAAATTAGACCACACGAGTGCGGGCTTCGCAACACTGCTTCTCACATGCTACTTGATTTCGCGGGGGACCTCGATATCATCGAAATCAACCGTAGAGCAGTGGAAGTGGCCTTTAGACTTTTTAGATGGGAAGCAGTGAGATTGAGATTTACACCAATTACACAGATTAACACCAGTTGCTGGTAGGGAACGTGGGAGCCTACGTGGTGTTGGTACCATGGAGGAGCTGGAGTTGGAACAATTTGTGTTTTATTACCTTTTTATGACGGCCTTTATGACCAAAATTGGTCATGAAAACCGCAATAAGAGCGCGACAAAACTCACATCTACATCACACCCTTGGTAGCTACGGCGGAGTGTAGATAGATGACGGAGATGAGTGGAGATAGATGAAATGCACTATACCTGCTGGGAGAAGAACACATCGTCCATACGTCGTCAGGATGCTAAACGACAGCTCGGTGGAAATTTTTCCGGACAACGACCCAACAGGAACGATACGAAGAGATGCCCATCGGCCAAGATAAATTGACCAAATGGAAGCCGATTAGTGAACCCTACGAAAGCTACAAGTAGTCATGACCTGAGTTCAATGGAATCAACTTCTTTATACAGTACAGGCTTTTAGGCTCCGGTACAACATAGAGACCATTTGCTTTGTATCATTCCAGCACACAGGATACCAAATCAGGCCAGAACAGCGAGGGTTTAGCATGGTTGCGTATCAATGTTTCTGCAGGTACAAAAGCAAAGCCATGAGTATAAATGTCCTTCAGAACTTGATCCTTCTTTAGCGACAGACTTCGCAGCCAGTTATTAGAGTACAGGAAAAATGCGGGGCTAGTGCAAAGATCCTATTAACTCTGTAGCGGCACCGCCCAGTCGACATTCGAACATACGACGACTGGCTTGTTAGACCAGCATCGTACCGCGGAGCTAATTGGGCGGGCAAAGTTCTGCAGGTATTCTTCGTGGTTTTGCAAATTTACCGTTTCCGTTGTTACTGGCTCGAACACAGCTACATCAGTTCGAATGTCAAATGTTCCACTTGTGTAAGGCGACATCCATTTAGTACGTCACGCAAATTTTGACCAAAATCGAGCCCCCCTCCCCCCCTTGTCACATTTCGTCACACATTCGTGACCCCTCCTGAGAAAGTACGTCACGTCACGGCAATCCCCCCCCCCCTTCACAACAAAAAAATTAAATATTCATTCCAACCTTTTTATTTAAAGCTATCAAATGAATTTCAACAAATTAAAAAAGGAAAATTTTCGAGCTTATAAGTCATCGATTCACGGATTTTGAAGATGATCTTCAATTGCTGCAATCGGATATGCTTCAGAAGTCGCTGATGTGCCGTCGATTAATGTTTCGCGTATATCCACGCCCTTTAATTCATTCACTCAAATTCGTCTGATCTAGTTGAAAGAAACAGGACTTTCTGCTGACGTATTGGAGCAACACGCCTTGGAAGAACTTTTCTGACGGATTTTGTCATTTTGTGTATTTCTTCAATCGTGTAATCATTCAACACTACCTTAGATGAGAAATTTAATCCGCAAGTGGCTTAAACTCTATCCTTCAGAGAGCTTTTGAGTGAGGGGCAGTATAAATTATACCGAAAAACCTTAAAAGCACCCGTGGAACTTCGGCATGCGTTTTTGTTCATCGATTGAGTTCAGCACGAATATCAAGGGAAAACATTGCCATGGGTCTCTGGTAGCATCCCGTAACCCTTCAGGAGTTTGTGCGACTGCTATTTGCGGTTGCAAAAATCTTTTAGGCAGGACGGTACTCAAGCAGCTCTTCAGCGGTAAACTGCATATTCTGTAAAGCCTTAATGGAGAGTTCATACTACATAGAATAAATGAGTCCTGTTCACACATATATGTTCAAAAAAGTGTTCATTCAAAAAATTTAACTATTTGTTTTAAAATCCATCAGTACGTTAATTTTATAGAAGCCTTCAATAGTTGTATCTTAAAATGAAGGCCAAATTATAATTTCCCGAATAAATTTTCCATATGATTTTTTTTCTTGTGACGTCACATAACTTCATATCCCCCTCCCCCCTACGTCACAAATCGTCACGATTAGGTCAACCCCCCCTCCCCCCTATAAACGTGACGTACTTTATGGATGCCCCCTAAGATAATCATCACACAATCAGGTGAAAAACGAAGACCAATGCCTATGGTAATAACAATAATTTATTTTGATTGCAATAAGATAGTAATCTCTAGTCAAATTCCAGATTATTTTATAACCCTAATTCAAAATCAATTCTGCACCGCAGGTGCCCGGTTTGATCACAAGGTCAACGTTTCAGCAATTTTTACGCTCTTCACCTTCAAAATCATAACAATAAATAGCTTGGTAGAGCATGATTGATGCTCTTGCTTCTGCGCCTTGCCTATAGGCATGAATGTGCGAAATCATAAAAGAGAGAGAAAAAAAACTTAATGCGTTTGAAGTGACCGCACGACCAAGAACATTGCGCACCGTCAATTTTTCTTACGTCCATCGCCTGTCGATTCGAAGCATCCACCTCGCTGAACGTAGCCTGACCTAGATTCGAGTCTATGTCGGAAAGCATTTCCAACGAGGCGTGTCAAACCACCTAATTTACGTTCTACTCGCAGACACAATCAACCAACGGTGATGCTGCCGGTGCTGCGGCTGCTGCTGTTGCTGCTGCGATGATACCTAGCTCAAGTTCCTATTTGTTGCTTTCAATTTCCTTAACTTCATTTCACGCCCTATATGTTTTCTTCTCGGTCTAAAGCGGACGCTGCCGGCTGTGCCGCAAGTCTCCAGTAGGCAACTTTGCCGATTCAATATTCCTATCCGATCCGTCTGGCATGCAGCATATTTGCTTGATAACCAAATAGCGGACCGTCCATCGCATCGCCACCGGAACACCGCAGAGGAAGCAATCAATTCGCTTTGTTGCACTAACTTAGGGTGAAGATGATGGCTCTGATGCTGGTCGACCGTTGGCTAGCGAGGCTGATGATATGCTGATTGTTGGCCAATTCGATGTTACAATATGCTGATGTTCGATGCTAAATAGAATGGTGAATTCGATGTTGCTGTAGTTTATCGAGTTTTGGCTCCTCCTATCTGCTTGATAGATGGTTATTAATTACGAGAGACGCCCAAACTAAACATAAGGATAAATTAATGTATCCTAAAACATTTAGCCTGAAAATTTTAATTAGTCTTTAGGATCAAAGAGAAAGAATCTCGATGAATGCAAATTGAAATTGGTGTCATTACCATATAAAAGCTAGTCGAATGACACAGGTTAATTACAGAGAGCCAAGGAAATCGTCATTTCGCATGATGCAATGTACTAAACGTAATGAGTTGGCCTAGTCAATTGGTTTTCATTTAGATATCTCATAAGTTACTTTATACTAACTGCGGCTTTCTTCAAATGTTCGTGAGTTCTGTCGGACTATCGCTTATTGAGTAGATCCTTAGTAGATAGATACTTGGCTATACACAATCGTATGCAGATTCGCAGCTTTGTTTTGCTTTATACCTCGTTGCGTAAACGGTATTTGATCACTTTTTAGGCACAATTTAATATAAACTTAAACTTAAAGGAATAGCTTCCTTGTTTTACAGAAAAAAAAAGATTTTTTCTTTTTTCGGCAAAGGAACTTTAAACGAAGGCGTTTTTCTATTGTTAGTAAATAAGGACAACTACCCTAGTCAATTACTTACCATCGCAATCGATCATTTTGCAAACAATTGATGCGACTGTAACCGAAGTATACAAAGACGGTGCAGACGATCCATAGAAACATTAATTACTAACCGGCTGGAAGGAACCTCATGTTGCGTCACAATTAGGCATTGATCATTTATGTATTGTCTGCACCGGCTCCGGGCAAGAGCTTTTGCAAATCGATCGTTTGACGTTGTTTGAAACTCACTGCGATGTCATTATGTCTATGTTCTTTTGAGGGTCAAATAGTTGATTGACTTTTTAGCTTCGAAGGTAGTTTTTATGCTCAAAATAATAAATTTGTTCATGAAAATGTATTTATTGTGTGCTCTGAGCGATAGAAAGTATGCAGTGCCTATATGTTCATTAGCAGAGTTATTATTTAGAGCATAAAAACAGCTTTTGAAATCCAACAAGTCAATGGCGACTGTTAGAATCTTAAATAGGAAATATTCTGACAAAATCAACGTTCCACATTGCTAGCGTTTCCAATTTTCCGAATGTAAAAGGACCTAAGTAATATTGAGAAACTCTCTTTGGTGTCCATCTCTTCCGATTCAGCTAATTAGTGACACTTGCAGCCGATTTATGCAAAGCTGATGTTTTAAAGTACATTTGCATCACCGTGGCAAGCGAAAGAGAAGAGGCACAAAGAGAATCTCTCATTGTTAGTTAGGTCCTTTTGAAAAGTTACGCGAGGTATATTTCAAATTTATTGTCTGTTTTTATTCAAGATCAATAGTGTTACTCGTATATGTTTTGCATCCAATATTGTTGATGGGCCACTCGCCAACAATTCCTTGTCATGTCAATAGACAGTAGCTCTCTGTCTGGCCGAGCCATCTAGCATGTTGAGCCCATCATTTACCACAATTGATCAAAATAATGGTCGCAGTGGTCAAACCTTCCGACAAAAAACGGCCCCTCATTTCCTGGTGAAAATGGGTCGTTTAAGAGAACAGATTCGCTGCTCTGTCATATGGCATTCTTGAGACATGATAGGTCCATCGTAACATCCCGGTTTTCACCAGGTATACAATGGGAATTCCACTAAGTTGCAGTTACAGGTCATTGATGCAATGTAGCACTCTCCATTTTTACTATTTACAAAATTACAATCTCGAGTCCGTAGAGGACTACAGAGCTGTTCTGCGTTTTGAACATTGTTAGCATTGTGCAGACCAAGACCATGTTCCTTAATCAAAATGTATTACGAAGGACAAAAAAGGTCCAATTTCTAATTTAAATCGATCGTAGAATCGCAGAACTATTTCTTCGGAAGCGGTCTGCGTCATAGCTGGAATGATTCCCTTATATATCATTTTGGCAGAAAACAGCGAATGTTATAAGCGGAAGAATACCAGAGGAATTCGAAAAGCTATGTGAGCGGAGTCAACGGCAAAATGGCAGCTAGAGTGTGTAACTACGCGACTAACGGAAGATGCACGCATACGCTAATACCGGTACTCTCAGCCTGGATGAGAAGGAAGCACGGAGAAGTGAACTTCTATCTGAATTTCTTTCGGGACACAGTTGCTTCAGACAGTATTTACAAAGATTCGGGCATGCAAGGTCACCCTTCTGTCCTGAGTGCGGCGATGTTGAAGAAACACCCGAGCATGTGGTCTTTGTATGCCCCAGATTTGAAGCGGTGCGCGAGGATATGTTCGCTCTAAACGTAGACAACATTGCTGAGAAAATGTGTCTAGATGAGGGCACTTGGAACGACGTCAATAGATCGATTTCAAGAATTCTGGTAGAGCTGCAGCGAAAATGGAGGACATATCAGCAAGCCGGCAACGCCTAGCTTCGATGGAGTGGTGATGAGCGTATAGAGAACAATGTGGCCGACTGAATGGACGTCTCTAGGCCGCATATGACACACAGATCAAAAGCAACGCGATTCTGGGCATGGTAAAACCCTAGATGGACTCATACGTGAGGAGGATGGGATCTTTCTCAAAATAGTCCATACCTAGATGAACACTCTTGGAGGGCACTTTCTTATCAGGGCACGTCTCGACAGGTGGAGAAATCCCGCGATGGAGCCCGTGCGCGTGCTGTTGGAGGGCACTGCTGATTTGGCTCACGTCTCGACGGGTAGAGTTCTCGTGAATGCGGTCGCGATGCTAGCTACACTTACGCAAAGAAATCCTGCGAGGGTGGCCGTGAAAAGTTGATCGCTATCCCAGCATCGACGCACGTCTCGACAGGTAGCGGAGTAGTGCATAGGCGCGCCGCAAATTCAAAGTCGTAACGCTGCAAGAGGCGTGCTAAAACGGTTTAGGGTTAGACACACCATCTACTAGAGCTGTGGCAACACACACAGGGGTACAGGGAGGCAGGTGCAACTTCCATAGTGATGGACGAGATGTGAAAACGGTCAGGTTGAGAATCGAAGACTGGTTTTATTCAATACAAGCATCGTCAACTTGCACGACTAGAATGAATTCTACGCGCGTTCGGAGTGTAAATACCCCTACGCCGAGTTGGAGCAGCTGTGTCGTTTTCAGGAAACACGAGAGTACTACCAGAAATTAAACGCATTTTTGCCGTGAAATGTGTCAAATGTGGCCAAAATGTGTCTGGATAAGAAGTATATCAGTATCAAGATTAACGAGTAGAAGGTGACCGACTGGAAGAGGTGCCAGCTCCAGCAGCTGAAGAACAATTAATCGGCTGGGAATGAAGACATCAGAATGGAGCTTATCAAAATGGGACCTGAATAGCTGACCACGTGTTTGCATCGGATGATCGTAAGAATTGGGGATGATAAACAGCTAGATGGAAAGACAAGGTTATCTGTTCAATCCGCAAGAAAAGCGACAATCTGAACTGTGAGAACTATGGAGCGATCACCGTTCTGAATGCCGCCTACAAAGTGTTCTCCCAAATCATTTTTCGCTGACTATCATCAATTGCAAACAAATTTGTTGGAATTTATCAAGGCATTGTTGAAGAACGATCAATGACATCAAATATTTATGCTGCGGCAGATGCTTCAACAATGCCGTAAATACAGAGGTCCCACACACCACTTGCTCGTTGACTTTAAAGCTGCATATGATACCATCGACCGCAAAAAGTTATCAAAAATCAAAGACGAGACGGCTTCCCCGGCAAGCTTTTCAGAATGAATAAATCTACGGTGGATGGTACACAATGCTGTGTTTAGATGTCGATCTCACAGAGGCTTTGGCATGGATATGGACGTTAACCACCCCATCGACACTCTACACGTTACAATAAAACACGTTTTTACAAAGAAGTTAACCGTTTTAGTGAGAACTTTGCGACGAAGTCCGGGTCTCGTGCTGCTGAAGTTTATCGGGGTACCAACTCAGTTGGGAGTTGTTACAGTTTATGAATTCCTCCACTGCTTCATATCGTTACCCATCCAGCTCCTCCTCGGTACCAACACCATTTGGACTCTCACGTTTGCTGCCAGCAACCAATTATTAAATTCAATAGCGATTATTGCAAAAAGAAATGCGGTGCGGGTCATACAGCAAACACCCGGACGATATCACAATAGATCAACGATACTGGTCGCAGTCATGAGTCCATACAGGAAAAAAGGCAATGTTGAAAAGCAGGATAAAGTGTGCATCTCTTTGCTTCCGTTTATTCAACGTCATGAAAGCCGCAAATTTGACGCTTAATTTTGATACAACCAGCGTCGCACAAACCAGTGTGTTTTATTTCGTCAGAAAACCATGTTCTAGCATTATCTGCCGCAGCTCATTTCGTTTGTCTGAATCGTACGACGCTTGAAAGTCCACAAACAAATGATGAATCTGCAGGTTATACTCCTAGGACTTGTCCAGTAATTGACGCAGGATTAAACATCTGATCCGTCGTGGAGCGACTGTCACGAAAACCAGCTTGGTACTCGCCGACGAAGGTATCCGCTAATGGTCTCAGTCTTCAGAACAGGATACCGGAGAGCACTGTAATGCCTCGATAGTTTTTATAACACTCAAATCGTTGTCCATATTTGGAAATAGGCAAATGAGGCTATTCAACCACTCCTCCGGCATTAGTTCTACCTCCCAGATTCTGACAATGATTCGGTGCATTGCTTCGTACAGCCGTCCGCTCGCCGCTTTTAGAAGTTCAACCGGGATGCCATCATTCCCAACCGCCTTACTTTTTTTCAGTTCACTTCCTGCCTTCCTAATCTCCCCTGTTGGAGGCTCCGTAACTTGGCAATCGCTTACAATTCTTATCCTGTTCGCCGTAGCGTGCGGTTGGCCAGACTGGCCCCCGCCAAGGGCGCTGGGTCTTGGGGGCGCCAAAAAAGACCTGAATTTCAGTAAGGCATTAGCAATATTAACGTATGCATTCAAAATGGACTGATTTAACCAACTTTTAATGCAATAACCCTACCACCTGGTGATGAATCCACCTAGCCTAGGTGCTACATTCCGTTATCGAAACTTGACCTTCTGTTTTTATACGACAAACTTCGCAGCCAGCTGTTAGAGTGCAGGACAATTGCAGGGCCAGTTGCTACGATCCTATTGACTCTAACAGCCTCTCTCAGTCAAGATTCGAACATACGACGACTGGCTTATTAGGCAAGCGTCATACCTCGAAGCCAACTGGGAGGCGATGAATCCACCTATGCATTGCCAATTGTAGCAAACAACCAAAAAAAATTGAGAGTGTTATCAGTTGATTTGCACGCAGCAGCCATAGCGAAAACACTCAAACTACTCTCGATGCTTTGTTCGTACTGCCAGCTCCAGCCCGTAGCGCAAAAGTGGATATGATGAGGCACTTCGTGTCCGCTGGATAGAGCGGATCCTCTCCCTGCGAAAGCGCCTAACGGAAGCCTGATTCCAACTGCCCGACGGTGCTGCGCAACCGTGAAGTGCAACAGAAGCCGAACAGGAATATCTAAAGGAAGGTGCCCGTATCTTCCGGCGCTTTGGGCCGGGAGATCGGAGCGACCGGCCAAACGGTGAAGTTGGTCAAAATGGTCATTTTTATGCGGAAGCGTCAGTCGAAGCTGGCGGTGTCTAAATAGTAAGCAATCACCTAGAAGGTGTTTGTGAAAAACCGCTTTTTAGTGAAGCGAAACGTCGTGGTCATAATGGGTGACGAGAACTTCTTAACGCTAAACGGCCATGATTGGCAGGGGATCGAATGTTTTTCGTGCCTCACCAAGAAGGTAAGCGATGACATGAAGTATATCTTCAGCATCAAGTTTCCGAAGAAGGTCCTTCTTTGGCTGACGCTCAGCGACGAGGGAATGTCAGACTAGCCGCGTTTTTTTTGCTTCGGTGTTTGCGGTGAACGAGGGTTTGGTCTTCTGGCCGGATCAGGCCTCGGTCCATCATGCGAATAGATCACTGGAGGAGATGAACCAGTTGAAGATAAACGTACCGGGGAGGCCTGTAGCCGCAAGGTTACCGAGTCTTGACAAGCGAGTGGTCGTGGCCGTGGGTTCGAATCTTAGTAGAATCAGGCCATTCGATGTTAAGTGACTTTAGCATGGGTTTATTCTCAGGCCCCTCCACTTCATTCTGCATTTACTAGCAATGAAAGCCTCTTGCCAGGGCAAGTTATAAGAGTGGTACTTGCTTGAGGTGCGAATGAAGCCTCTTGTTCAAGGGCAAATTATAGCTTATTCCGCTGCCTGGAGGAATGCGAAAAAGTGAAAAACTTGGAAAGAACACTGATTCAGGAATCGAAGAGGCGCCCAATTGGACCTTCGCCAAGGGCCCTACAATGTCATACTACGGCTTTGCCTGTTCCGGTCGATCTCCGTATTCACCTCTCCATTTAACAGCGTATGGAACAGCGTGGGCCTTCCACCTGCTGCTACAACCACACAGTGGTCCAAAATCGTAAAAAGCGGTCATAGCAGTTGGGTAAAAAATGCGCAATTTTTTAAGGGTGGACTATTTATGTCTTACTGGTTGCCAAATAAAATGATTTGTTTAAAAAAGCACTTAAAAATCAATTATGCTCAATAACTTTGCACACGATTTTTTCAGTGATTTCAAATGTCCCACAAAGTTATTCAGTATGTTAAAATACGCATTTTCTGTGAAGACTGTGTTTTGCTATGATGCAAATTTAATGTGTTATAAAATATTTTATCAAAAAGTAACACACCGTAAGGAACGTATGTCGGTGATGTTTGAGGAAAACCGAGTGTTGATTAGACATTAGAATATAATTCAATTGCGGTCAATGTTCGTTGGTCAGGTGACGTTCTCTAGGTAGCTTTGTGGCAGTAACCTGCAAATGTACAAATTTCCACTGAAGTCATTTCCATGATTTCTAAACATATCTAAGTTACATTATTTGCCGAACAAGAAACGCCCGTATACTTAGAGCATAATTTTCGACATAAGGAGATAAATGGGTGATTACCTTAGATAATTGATTTAAAGTTCAACTACAGCGATTTCAACTAAAATGACAAACATATTATTTCCTGTGATAACTGCTTTCACTTTTATACCGATAAATAATACAATCTATTTACGTAGAAAGCGAAGAAACCATAACAATGCATCATTTTCGAATGTCATTGCATTCAATTGTGAAAACCCAAACGATGTGTGTGATTATGCTCATTCTTTCCAGACGCTGCGCTGTTGGCTTCCAACCGCACTACGGACACTTATCTATGCTATCCACGGCTCACGGCATGCCGGATAGAAAAATCAGTCGGTATGTTTTCAAATAATGATGATAGTGTACGATGGGGCAAACGTAGGAAGGGGAGAATTTTATTTGAAAAGTAAACATTTAGCTAATTCATTTTGTAAATATTAAATAATATGACAATAATTAATTATTGCAACGTATGTATATTTAAACTATGAGTATTTTTGCCCCTCCTTCTTCTATACTTTCCCTGTAGTATTTTTTTTTCATGCTACATATTAATTCACTTTCTTGGGAGGGCGTGTAAAGAAGGTAGTTGATCTGGAGTTGCTCTGGATTTGAAAGTTACAGCCTATTCTTGGGTTGGAACCGATGCGGTGCGCCGATGATGATGCGACGATAACCGTCATTCATCTTCTCGTTTCGGCACCTAAAACGAATCAAATTAAAAAACCTATTGTATGATTGCGTTTCTTTCGTCTACATCATACCGTGAACGAGAAGAAAATAAGCTAGATCACCTCGTAAATTCTAGGAATATATTTTTAATCGCGACCGACACAGTCTTATACAAAACTAGTTAACCCTTTGCTTACCACCGCGCACGATGGACCACAGGAATTATTTCCAATCGCTGCACGAATAAATTCACGATCTACTGGCAAAGGAAAATCCAATGAAGAGAATAAAGCTAACATATGAAACGAAAAGAAAAAAGAAGAAAAAACAGCATTCCAGATTAGATTTTTGATCTATTTTGGATGGCTCTTTGCTTTTATGATGGCACAGAACAAGTGATCACTGTCGTTGTCGATGCCCGTTCGAACAAACTAAATCAAAGGATTAGAAGCTTTCTCGCCAGAGCGTTCCCGATAAAAATTATACAGAGATCAATTCAATGCTTGTTAATTTTACATTTCCACTTAATAAAAATATAATTACCTGAATCAAGGTTATGCGTTATTGGCTAAACTTATAAAAAAAATATCCAACATACTGCCTAACATTTTCATAATCGAATCAGAGTCTGTAAGCTGCAATGCTAATACTTCTTTTTTCTCGGGATATCATTTCAAATTGATTTGTTTAGAAAGCGGCTACACTCGAATAACTCGACAAGAAAAAGAATTTGATCTATTGTCGGCTTTTCGGGACACTGAAATTATTTTTTGTTCAACCTTGAACCCGAAAGCCGTCTAAGATGACCCACAGTAGCACTTGGACCATACATCAAACTTGAAATCCGATCATTACATTCGAAGACTTAACTATTCCTTTATAACCATATTTTGTAGCTGTGGAAGAATAAATTTAGTTAAGTTGTCTAGTTAAGCCTGCAACTGCAACCAAATAGCTTTAGATTACTGAAATCGGATTTCAAAAAACGTAAATGTTTCTCTTGTATCATAATCCTAGAAGTATTATTTTATAATAAGATGCATCTTATTTTGTCAATTTACTTGTCCTAAAGCTTACCTGGAACCGTTTAAAATATTTGATTTATATTACCTGCAATTAGTTACTCTTATTCTCAATTCCCGATTCCCGAGCCCGACATAATTGATTCGAACGACAAAACTTTATTTAAGGCCCAGCGGAAGGTAACTGATTAAGCATTGAAGATTGACTCAAAAGAGGGAATAGAAAAATTGAATTTTAATCGAGTATCGTAAACCTGAGAGACTATAGATCTTCCTCCACACTAATGAGAAGATTTTCCACAAAGCATAAGTCGGAGACATTATCAAACACTCAGACTGTCAATCAAACTAAATAGTTTCCGAATATTACATTCAGCATCAAACCCGGAGAAATCACGGAAGTTTTTCACACACTCATAATTAGCATAAGTTAACATAATACAGAACAGTGTGGACATGTAATGCAAGAGAGCACCGTGTGTCGAGCGAGTGGGGGGATGGAGCGCCATGCAAACTGTAGCATACCGCGCGGCGCGGCGGTTGTATCGAGGCGGCGCGTGAACACATGTTATGCTGCTAATATGTACTTTCGACTGACTCAACGACTCAACACCGTCTATTGTGTGCGATACGTTGATTGATGGCGCAACCGGAGACGAGTTCTCCATTCATTCAGGTGGAGCTGAATCCGACACCAACCTGCCTAGCTCCAGTATGGTGGATGGTGCAGGTTTTGATGAACCGCCGATTTTCTGGCAATGGCGACTGCCGCTTGGGTTTTCCGCTTCTGACCCTCTGCACACAGATCATTCGCCATGCAGATTCCTGCACAACAATGCTGGTTGTGCTTGGCAAGGGCTTTGTTCGGGAGTACAATGCTCTTGATCCGTTTAGTCAGTCTGTGAAGAGGTCCGTCAGAGTCGGTTAGTTGGTCACCATTTCGTGAGAAAAAGTGGTTCATACGTTGTTGTATACAGATATGTAATATATATTCTCCTCCAGTTGATTGATTGTGAGTTAATAATACATGCAACAGGTCATATCTTTTTATAGGAAATCCCGAGATCATCTCTGCATATACAATTTATTGTCTGTAACCAAGCAAACACGGAATTGAAAGCAACTTCTATGGAAAATATGTAACACAACAGCAGGATAAAACGAACCACACTTGCTTGAGAATAATTTATTAGGTTATTGGGTTGTTGGTCCCATGTTCAAAATGACACTTCTGAATTCCCGTTACTGCTGAAGACGCCATTAATGTCGTTATATTGCTGTTGTTTGGTCAACATTGAGTAGTGACAGTTTGCCAAGTAGAACCAGCAAAGGCAAAGTAACCTTATGCTGGTCTAGAAAACTGACTACATCAGTACGGCGGATGGTGATGTGCCGACCCCCACGATAGGTGAAGTGATCGCAGCCAATAAGCAGCTCAAGAACAACAAGGCAGCTGACAAGTTTATCAAGATGGGCCCGGATAGGTTGGCTACCTGTCTACACCGGCTGATAGCCAGGATCTGCGAAACAGAACAGCTACCGGAGGAGTGGAAGGAGGGAGTAATATGCCCAACATACAAGAAGGGCAACAAGTTGGAATGTGAGAACTATCGAGCGATCAGCACTTTTAACGCCGCCTATAAAGTGGTTTCTCAGATCATTTTTAGCCGTCTATTGCCGCTAGCAAGTAGATTTGTGGGATGTTATCAAGCCGGTTTTGTAGATGGGCGATCGACAACGGACCAAATCTTTGTGCTGCGACAGATCCTCCAAAACTGTTGCGAATACTTAGTCCCTACGCACCACCTATTCATAGATTTCAAGGCCGCTTACGATACTATTGACCGTGAAGATCTATGGAAAATTATGGACGAAAACGGCTTTCCCGGGAAACTGACTAGACTGATCAGGGCTGAGTGAGGATTTTGGACGCGTTATCAAGCCCGTTTAAAACATACAGGGGACTTCGACAAGGCGATGGTATTTCCTGTCTCTTATTCAACATCCCGCTAGAAGGTGTTATGAAACGTGCGGGTTCTAACATGCGGGGCACGATCTTCAACAAATCTAGCCAATTTATCTATTTCGCTGATGACGTGGACATTGTCGGAAGAACGTTCCTGGCGGTTGCTGAGTAGTATACCAAACTGAAACGTGAAGCAGTAAAGGTTGGATTAGTGGTGAATACAGCCAAAATCAAGTATCTGTTAGCAGGAGAAACCGAGCGTAATCGAGCTCGCATAGGCAATAGTGTGGTAGTCGACGGGGACGAGTTCGAGGTAGTGAACGAATTTGTGTACCTCGGGTCGTTGCTCGTTGATGACGTCGGATACCAACTGCAGCAAAGAAATACGCAGACGCATTCTTACCGGAAGTCGTGCTTACTACGGTATCCACAAGACTCTAAGGTCTGGTAAGCTTCACCCCCGTATCAAATTTACTGTATACAAAACGCTAATAAGACCGGTAGTCGTCCTACGGGCACGAAACGTGGACAATGCACGATGGGGACTTGAAAGCACTGGCAGTTTTTGAACGTCGTATGCTTAGGATGCTCGATGGTTAGACCAAGTGTAGCAGGACCTGGAAAATGTGGAACAGTAGAGAAATTGGAGACGCACAGCCATGGACCGAGTTAGTTGGCGAAACATTATATTGCAGGTCATATCCTGTGGAACAGTGAGCCAGGATAAATAAGTAAGTGGTCAAGAAAACGTACTATCCTCTACTGAAAGCAACCCTTTTGATACATTTCTTAGCCCATGGTTTTGGACGGTAAGAAAGCATTTTTCGGAAACTTACACTTTAACAAATACGGAGACATTCCCAACCAAAATGACTATTATAATGCACGAAGAATAAAACAATGAGTGTTACGGCTGTGTTAGAGCAGAGTGTTACCGCAGTGACTCGTGCCGTACCAATAATGAAACCAATAATTTGTCTCCATTCCACTTGGCCCTAGCCTAGTCGTCGCCAATTCCGAGGCTATTTCAGCACTCAAAAATCAGTCGTGCGCTATTGGGCAGCACACGTTTGGGGCGCCGCACTGGGGCACGTTTGGGGCGCAGCACGCATTGGAGCGCCTCTATTCCTAGTGCCGGTAAGGATCTATCGTAAACCTCCCGTCGTTGGCCTGGAATAAGACGGATATCACTCGAAGAAGTGCCTGCACCCTGAGGTTCGGATACCTACGTCACTTTCCGCTTTCAATTTGCACTCCGATGAACCTCCGTTGCACCGACTCTATTCGACTGACACCGTTCTGGTAATACGGCTGCGCAATATTCGAGGTTGGAGCGAACCAACACAGCTTTCTCGAGAACGTTATCACTTCAGATTTGAGAATTTTCGCGAGAACCGTTGACAAACCAATTATCGAATGTTTAACCGAAGAGGACGACTGTGACTGGGTATAACTGAATGTTCCGAATATATTAAAAAAAAACTATACCGAGACTCTCGGTAAAGTTAAAATAGGGATTTTGGAAATCTCGGTGTTTCGATATTTTACTGAGATATTTACGAAGATGACAACAGTTGATATCTCAACAATT